>NC_134574.1:118003791-118610666 GCF_050947875.1 Dermacentor variabilis | reverse complement strand
GCAACATGTTTAACATAATAAAAAGCTACCTGTCCGAACGAAAGTACAGAGTAAGAGTGGGAACTGCAGTGTCGAGAGTCTTTGTGCAAGAAAACGGTGTACTACAAGGAGGAGTGCTCAGCTGCACACTATTCTTAGTTAAAATGAACTCACTACAAAAAACACTCCCATCATTTATATCCTACTCAGTCTATGTAGATGATATACAGATAAGCTTTGAATCATGCAATCTGTCCATATGCGAGAGGCAGATTCAGCTGGGAGTGAACAGGCTTTCAAAATGGGCTGGCAAGAATGGCTTTCGCTTTAATGAAGAAAGGACGACATGCGTGTTATTTTCTCGGAAAAGAGGCATACATCGTGAACCGAATATTACGATGAACGGGCATGTGCGTAGTGTAAAAAAGGAGCAGACATTTCTTGGCGGTATATTGGATGATAAGCTCTCGTTTGTGCAACATATAAAAAACATAAAAAAGAAATGCTTAAAAACTATGAATATCGTCAAAATTCTTTCGCACCAGTCGTGGTGAACTGACAAGAAATGCTTGCTCTCGCTGTATAACAGTTTGATTAGAACACGTATCGATTAAGGGAACATTGTTTACCCATCAGCTTCACGTTCTGTTTTAAAAATTCTGGATCCTGTACATAACCTTGGCATGCGACTAGCCCTAGGTGCATTCCGTACTAGCCCTGTTACAAGTTTGCACGTAGAAGCTAATCAGTGGAACCTAGACCGACAACGTAAGTATTGTAGTTTTATGTACGCACTTAAGATTAGTTGCAACCGAGAACGCCCGTGTTACCAAATGTTGAAGAGCACAGAAACGCAAACCCTCTTTGCAAAGCGGCCATCATTAGCAAAGTCATTTCCATTGAAAGCACTGTCGCTATGTCAAGAAAACAACATATTGCTGTCGGACGTTCACCTGCATAACACTAACGAGTTAGTAGCACCATGGGAATCAGTCACCACACATTGTGACTTCTCGTTCACAGAAACGAACAAAAAGCATACACCCCAGGAAGCTATAAAATAACACTTCTTATCACTACAGAGTAAGTACAAGTGTCCAGAATATTACACTGATGCTTCAAAAACTGCTGAAACAACATCACGTGCTGCAATCGGTCCAGATTTTGTAGCCCATTCAAGATTAAACAAATACACAAGTATTTTCACTGCTGAAGCTCACGCTATACTCCTTGCAGTTAAAGAAATAACAATAAAACAGATCAATCAATCGATATTATACACAGATGCCTTAAGTGTGGTCCAGTCAATACACCTTGAAAAACAAAGAAAGAATTCGGTGATAAACACTCTCATCAGCAGCTTAACCTTAGCCTACAAGAGAGGGCTACATATTATAATCTGCTGAGTACCTGGCCATACTAGTATACCTGGTAATGAAGCAGCAGACGCAAATGCGGCCTTAGCAGGTCTAAGGCCCCAAATAGACGTAAGTTATGTTCCATATACAGATATGAAACCTGTCGTTCGAGGAATACTGCGTCACGCATGGCAAGAAGCTTGGGACACAGAAAATAATAACAAACTTCACATCATCCAACCCTACATTACCCAAACACCTGTACACCGGCATAGACAGGAGGAAGTAATCATGTCGAGACTGAGGATAGGACACACATGCAACACACTCATGCTTGCTAACCGGTACTGATCCACCGGTCTGCATTAGATGTGGAAATCAACTCACAGTCATTCATGTTCTTATACAATGCCCTGGCATGGAAGCCACGCGAAAAAAATTCTTTCCTGAACTTTACCGCACCAATTTACCTATGCATCCTGCATTTTTCCTATCGGCTGAGCCGATGTTCCCCCTCGACCGGCTGTTAAGTTATCGTAATGACGTGAATTTTTTGAAGAATATATCTTACCGCTTTTAAACTCATCTGCCCTACGCTACCCGAAATCCGACATAATCATCTTAAATTCTCCCAAGAAATGCAAGCCTTATATTTTTAATTCCTAGGCCTTTACAGCCACCGCAGTACATCACAGGCATTGTAACCTATTATACCCATTGACATGTTTATAACATTCTACCGCACTACTAAACATCGTTGCTGGCGCTCTTTGGCCGTTGTAGCCCTTGCGCCATAAAACACTAGTTAATAATAATAATATTGATGACATCCTACTCGACGTGGGAAAATGAATTGGGGAGAGAAATAGGGGAAGGAGAGAGGCGCAAAAAAGGAACAAGTAACAAAAAAAATGGGTACCGAGTTTTCTAACGCATGTGCAACGGCCTCAAATGGTAAAGTCCTTTAGTGTATGGAGTGTTTACAATGAGGTGGCAAAATTCGCTGGGTGAGAGGTGCATAAGAATGGCCTTGTAGAACAGAGTAGGTGACAAATTTTTTTCTAAGTATGCAAATGAAAAGTTCCTCGCACGCCTCTGTTGTGTGAGGCAGGCTAAAGGGCCTAAGAGAGTCAAATGGCAAAGGTCTCTGTGTAAGATAATGCATGCAATTTTCATAGAACGCACGTTTGTGGGCAAATAATCGACACTCAAACAGGATATGCTGCGCGGTTTCAATTGAGCGACAGTTGTTGCAGTGTAGACTTCACACTTGATTCCGGCTGGGTCAAGCATTATGGGATTCATTGGTGTAAGATGTGCTCTTGGATACGAAGAAAGAGTGAATATTGGATCCCAGAACAAGTTTCTGAAGGTGTCATTAAAGATTGAGGCACGAAGAAGCTTCGAAACTGGTTCGCCATTGTTATTGAGATATACGTCGTTGTTGTTGCTGTTTTTCATTGTATTCCAAAAGCGTTTAGGCTTAGTTTTGAGTAAGCATGGAAGCTTTCAATGGAAAAAGGTGAATTTCGCCGTTTTCAATGCCTCTGAATACGCCGTAGAAGCGGCTTTGTATACAGCCCATCTCTCCGGGTTCAGCGATTTTTTCGCGCTGTGAATCAGCCTGCTTTTTTCGTTCGATATCCGCTTGAGATAGCTCTTGTAGCAGGGAGCGTTACTGTTGTCACAAACCGCTCTTAAAGGAATAATTTCATAAGTTAGCTCAACTACTTTTGTTCTAAAATAGTTCCAAAGCTCTTCGATTGAATGCTCATTGTAGGTTGAAATGAATTTATCAAGGAAGGAGGAAAGTTCAATGTTAATGACATCGTAATTGCCACGGTTGTAGTCCCTTGTATGTTTGAGCCGTTTTCGCGCACGTGAACATGGACTTGACAATGTAAAATGGAGCACTTCATGGTCACTTAATCCAGGCACATAAGTAACGTGTGACGTCATGTCAGGAACACATGTAAGGACAAGATCGAGTAAGGACGAAGTAGTCGGTGTTGCACGCGTCGGTAGGTGAACAATCTGCGATAGGTGAAATTCGCAACATGTGTTAAGAAATGTGACCGCGTCCACGCATGTTGGTTCTGAAAAGGGATACAACTGGGTCCCTCTGATCGTGGGAAAGTTAAAGTCACCTAGAATAAAATGTGGTACACCAGAGAAGCACGCAACAATCTGGGTCAAAGAATCATGAAAATTTGCACAAGTGTGACCCGAGGTAGGGGGACGGTAGCAAGCAACCAAGATCAGTTTTTTTTTTAAATTAACGGTAATGCTACCCCACACTATTTCTAGATTTCTGCTGATATGAATAGGATAAGATTCAATATTTTCATTAACATATATTACAACGCCTCCACCAATTCTATCAGTGCGGTCACGATGATACACAATGAATTTTTGTTACAGTGAAATAACCCCCAATTAGATATACGGCTAGAAAGCCAGGATACCTGGCTTTCTAGCCGTATCTAGCCGTAAAAGCCGTAAAAGAATCTCACTCATCATAAAAAATAATGGCCTCTGTGACGTGCGACAACATGGATTCCGTCGTGGTAAATCCACCGTAACACAACTATTAGAAACAGTGCATGAAATCGCGGCAGCACTAGATGGTCAAGGCCAAATCCACATGGCATTCTTAGATTTTGAGAAAGCCTTCGACCGTGTGTCCCACCAAAAGCTGTTATCATGATTAAAACCTATTCTCAAGAACGACCAACTACTTCGTATGTAGGCGTACCTTACGGGCAGGCGACAGACAGTCGTTGTTGACGATGCGAAATCAGACTTATCCGATGTGCAATCTGGAATCCCACAGCGATCAGTCTTGGGTCCTCTTTTTTTCTAGTTTGTATCAATGATATAGTGAATAATATACCAGGTAAAATTCGGCTGTTTGCAGATGACTGCGCACTCTATCAAGAAATTCACAGCTAGGCAGATCAGACGATCCTGAATTTATCTTTATCAACAATAGCCACATTGTGCTTAGAGTGGAAAATGAGCATTACCCTAAGAAAAACAGTCTGAATGATAATCACACGCAAAAAGAAGCCGTTACCCTTTGTATACAGTATTAATGGTCATAACTTATTCTCTGTTACAGAATACAAATACCTTGGTTTAGTACGTCGGACCTTAGGTGGAATAGCCGTGTAGCTCACATTAAGAAATATACCATGAGGAAGCACGGATACCTGAGGAGGACCTTGGCGAAATCTACAAGTAATATAAAATATCAGCATACAAGACTTTTATCACACCATTGTTCGAGTACACTACTCCTGTCTGGGACCGTTACACCCAAGCAAGCATAAATATTATTGAAATGATACAGCGGAAATCAGTCAGGTTTATTTTTAATTCCTACCGCCATCATACATCAGTTACCGCTCTTTTACAGGAGGCGAACCTGGAAACCATAGAGGTAAGACGGTATCGAGAGAGGCTCAAAATGCTATATTTAATTCATCGGGAGCATGTAAAGCTAGATAAAAAATTTTATATTACCCCTTGTAGCCGGCGCCCAAGGCGTTCAGTCGTTTTTCCCCCCAACCATCCATGACTGGAACGCCCTGCCTGAAAACGCTCTTCAAAACGCATCCTTATCGTCCTTTGGGCACGCTCTCATTAATCTATGACACGAAACGTTCTCCGCGATCTCTGTCCTATTCCACATACTATGTGATACAGATCATATCATGTTAAGGGCACCCTTATTTTTTTTGTGCATAAGCCATTGTGCAAATAGGTGCTGTATTGGAGAATTTTTTATATTGTTGTTTATTGTTGTTTCTTCTTTTTTGCATTGTAACAAGATGACGCTTTGCTTGTTTCCACCTTTTTTTCTTTCTTTTTTCCCTTTTTTTCTTTTTTTGTTTCGTGTGTTTCACATGTTATTAGGTTGTTAAACCCCTTATGTATATCCCACTCCTACCTAGGGCCTATACAACAGGCTGGCAATACGAAATAAATAAATAAAATAAATAAATCTCTTAGTTGGGATCAATAAAAAGAAATGGGCATGGGCAGCGCATCTAATAAGGAGGGAAAATAACCGATTGTCATTAAGTGTTACGGACTGGATTCCAAGATAAGGGAAGCGTAGCAGGGGGCGGCAGAAAGTTAGGTGGGCCGATGAGATTAAGAAGTTTGCAGGGAGAACATGGCCACAATTAGTACATGACCGGGGTAGTTGGAGAACTATGGGAGATGCATTTGCCCTGCAATGAGCGTAACCAGGCTGATGATGATGAGGATGATGACTTCTTTAGTTGAAATTCGTGTGCATTTCCTCAGTCATTGAGCCATTGTCGTGAGTAATTCCTCCTTCCGGGGTTGCAGCAGTAAGTTCCCAGCCTCCAGCGTCTTTATATGCATGCCAATCTGTAGATGTAAGGAATTTTGTTGGTTACATCTGCATACTGGGAGCTGATATAATAATTGGGTAATGGTCCCTCACGCTAGTTTCCAATTCAGTACACCAGAGAAAATTTTAGGGAACTACTTGTTACGAAGGTCCCTTCAATGCTGCTGGTAGCCGTCGGGCCTCTCAGGCAGTGCACCAGGCAAAATTTAAGGGAATTGAATTTGTTACGAAGATCACGTCAATGCTGCAGGTAGTCGTCGGACCTCGAAGGTAGGTTATACTGCCGTCCTTTTGAGGTTCGATTGCATAGTTAGAGTTGAGCTCTGCGAGCTTGGCTCCTCGTGCATAGGTGTTTGAGCTGCCCCAAATTTATTTTAAGCACTAATGTCTCCCCAAATAATATGTGGAGAAAGTGTCGTTGCAATGAAGTTTTCAAATCTCGCAGCGTCGAATGGCCTGCCTGACTGCAGGTATACTGCAATGAGAGCGTATTCTTGTTGACCTATTTGTGTTATGGCACACACCTATTCATTGTCACTGTGAGGCGGAATATCACCACAGAGGCCGGAACATTCCTGCGGAAGCCAATGAGTAATCTGCTGGTGTCATCCGGTCGCTGTCAATTATGAAAATTGTACCCTTGCATACGGCAATGTTTATCGACCCGCGATTCAGAGATGACTTCGAAAGGGAAGTGATACGTTCGCACTAGATGCTGGAAATCTCAACGTGAAAAGCTAAGACTGCGAGTGTTCTACTGAAATATGGTGCATGTGCGAAAAATATTGTGGATGGTCAGCTCAAGTGAGGATATCGTTGCAGAAGCCATGGTTATTACTGTGAGGTAGTACGCACCTGTGGAGGGTAAGATGCCAACACCAACGGCTCCATTGTAAGCATGTAAGCATCTACAGTTGGCGCTGACAGGCGCTTTGAGGGCTGTAAACAACATCGGAATCAGTGAGCGTGTAATGTCTTGTTCGGTACTTCCATGTTGCGGGCTTTTGCTGGTCATCTTGTGTTGTTGCGCCCGAGGCAGTGGTCGTTTGGTCGGTCTTGAGCAACACGTTGCGGCAGCTCCGAAGCGAGCTTTTCACTTTCATTCTGACCGTTTCAGTGTATTTGTTGCCAGATGTGCCTTGGCTTTGTGGTGATTGTTCAACGGAGTATTTTGTCGTGTGCGTGAAAACGACGTCGGGGTTAGGCGTTGGCTCATGACGCATGGGTGGTTTCCCTTGTACTTGCACCACCGCGCGCGCTAGTTTAAAAGCGCAAGTGAGCGAGCCAGGGAACACGATCTAAATCTATTGAAAAAAGGCGTGACACATTTCCCTTCGTCCTGCAAGGGCTGCATGTGTCAACCATGGTTTCATGAGATTAAGATTCTCAGTAGAACCAGAAATCAGACAGCAGTTTACATAATGGAGGCTTATTATATAAAAAGAAAAGATCAACCTGTGCTAGCGACACGTCTTTTATGCCTTAGAGACAAGCTAGCGGGACCACTGAATATCATAGGTTTCTGAATAGCCTGCACATGGCCTATATCTTTGTATATTCCTGGCTCATCACACAACGTAGTTGGAAGTGCCACCCATTCCGTCGTCTGTTTGTTCATTTTGTGTGTCTTAATCTGCGACAAGAGACATGTCCCTCGACGAACACCAGCCAAGGCAAGGAACAGTTCTGTTGGATCATTCACTTTACCGGTTATGTCCATATTAATTAGTAGTACTACCACACCGGCTCTCGTATCTCGAAGACCGCTATTGCAGAGAGTGTGGCCATTCGTCACCACTTTATAAGCCTCACCAGTTCGCCTAACCTCACTAAGTTCACCATTTCGCTAACCCTCAATATCCTCTAATGCCATACATCACGTTTGAAATTGATGGCATGTTTAGCCTAGTAGAATCTTTGAAGCTAACTTCGTTTTCTGATACTGACAAAGTCAAGGGGAAAGTGCTTTAAAATACAAGAGATGTGGATAGTGTCATTTGATCATACGTTTTTCAACAGTCGCTCTCGTCTGGAGTGGTGCCGCAGGATTGGAAGACACGTAAGATCATTCCGATTCCCGAAAAAGCTTCTTCAACGTTATGTCGTCACTAGCGGCCACTTTCCATCACCAATGTTTTTCCAAATTGATGGAGCATGGCATCTTTTCTCACATCATGAGATTTCTCATTTCTAACAATTTATTTCATCATCGTCACGTGATCACGGAGGTGATTCCCAAAAAGAAAAGAAAGGCTAGAAGTACCTACATAGTAAACTTGTACAGTCCACCTAAACAGACAAAAGGAAACTTTATTAAACTTTTCGCGGAGGCCAAGAAATTGGCGGGACAAAACACCCTAATCATAGTGGGAGAAATTAACGCTAAAAGCCCGCGCTGGGGCTATAAAAAGGAAGACAAGAAGGGACGAGGCATCTGCATGGCGGCAGAAAACACCGGGTGCGAGCTGCTAACCGATGAAAACAGCCGACTAGACAGGGAAACAGCGTCAGTCCAGACATGTGTCCCGACCTAACCTTTATCAGGGGCGCCAAGCAGGCAGAGTGGGAAAACCTGCTCGAGAACCTTGGCAGCGACCACCACATAATAAGAGTCAGCACGGTGGCAGACAATGTCAAGAGGAAAATTGGTACGGCTCGGCTGACGGATTGGGACGCCTTTAGAGCACACTGTCGACAGCTAAAGGGTAACATTACCTCGGTAGAAGAGTGGAGCCAACAACTCAAGCAAATTCAGGAAATGTACGCGCAAGAAGTGCACAGAACCCAACAAACACCGGAGGTAGACAAGCGGCTCCTCAGGCTATGGGAGGCTAGACGCGGGCTCACCAAGAGATGGAAAAGACAAAAGCTAAATAAGAAGCTACAGAAGAAGATAGCGGACATCACTAGGCAGACGGAGGAGTACGCGACGCAGCTGGCCAGACAGGGGCGGCAACAGTTTAGCAACTCGCTGAACGGGAGCCTAAGTACGGCCAAAACGGGGCGCATCCTCAAGGCCCTAATGGACCCGAGCAAGAACAAGTGCGAAAGCGGCAAATCGATCCAAAGACTGGTCCACCAGTACGAACGTTCCGAAGAGCAGCTCCTGAAAGAAGTCCGAGAAAAATGCTATGGGAAAGACAAAATCGAAGGTTACAAAGGAGATTATCTCGGTGAGGAAAACCCGAAAATGGACCGACCCATCACGAGAGAGGAGGTCACCGAAGCCGTGAGAGCAGCCACCAAGAATACAGCGGCGGGAGCGGACAAGATTCGAAACTCGCTCATAAGAAACCTAAGCGACGAGGCAGTCGATCAGCTGACGTCGTACCTCAACACGCTCTGGCAAGAGGGGAAGGTACCGGCGGAATGGAAACACGCCGTCGTGGTCATGATAACCAAGCCGGGCAGGAAACTTCAGATCGAGAATCTCAGGCCGATCTCGCTTACGTCGTGCCTGGGAAAACTGTATGAGAGAATAGTCACCAGAAGGATCCAGCAGCACCTGGAGAACGGGAGGTGGTACCCTGACAGCATGTATGGCTTCAGGGCCAACCTATCGACGCAGGACGTCCTCCTACAACTCAAAGAGGAGGTACTCGACACAATGCCCAAGGCGGGTGAAAACGTTGTGATGGCGCTCGACATCAAAGACGCCTTCGACAACGTCAGCCACGCGGCCATAATGGAGGGCCTCAACAACACGAACTGCGGAAGGAAAGTACACGACTACGTCAAGGACTTCCTAACCGACAGAACGGCAACGGTAGGGCTGGGGGAGTTGAGAAGCGACACCTTCTCCACACCGTGTAAAGGCACACCCCAAGGCTCCGTGATATCGCCCGTGCTATTTAATGTGGCGATGATCGGCCTGGCAAAACGACTCGGCGAGATCCAGGGCATCCAACACGCTATGTACGCGGACGACGTCACGGTTTGGGTCACGCAAGGTTCACTGGGAGAAAAACAAGAGAAGCTACAAGAGGCTGCGCGCTGTGTCGAAAAGTACACCAGAGAGAGTGGACTGGCATGCTCCACAGAAAAATCCGAACTACTGAGAGTAGGTAGGCACCCCACCCAAGCAACACTGGAAGTAACGCTTGACGGTCAAAACATCCCGGAAAAAAATATGATCAGAATCCTGGGCATGTGGCTACGGGGCAGCAGAAAATGCAGCCACACCATCAGCCTGCTGAGCAAAGTGATGGAGCAGGTGGGCCGGATGATCAACAGGGCCTCCCAAAAAAGATACGGCATGAAAGAGGAAGACACACTCAAGTTCGTCGGCAGCCTGGTCGCCAGCCGAGTCATCTACTCGCTACCGTACCACGCGATGACCAAAGGAGAGAGGGAACAGGCAGACACAATACTCAGGAAAGCATACAAGACGGCTCTCCATCTGCCAAAAAACACGTCAAACGAAAAACTGCTCCAACTGGGCATCAGCAACACTTTCAGTGAACTGGCGGAAGCCCTGCTCGAAACGCAAAAAGCCAGACTCAAGAGCACCCCTGCAGGGAGAGCGCTCCTGACTAGGCTGGGACGGGACACGAGCGGACACGTAGATAGATACGCAGACGTGCCCGACTGTTTAAGAAAAACAATAAGCGTTAGGCCAGTACCTAAGAACATGGACCCCAACCTCCACGAGAGCAGAAGGCAGGCGCGAGCCGAATACGTGGAAAAGACACTAGCACTACTAGAGAACACGGTACACACGGATGCTGCCACGTACCCGCGAGAAGGGAAGCGCACGGCCATGGCGGTGGTGGTGGACGGTGACGGGAATCTGATCACATGTGCGACGGCAAAGGCAGCCGACACAGCGGAGGCCGAAGAAATTGCCGTGGCGCTGGCGGCAGTAGAAGAATATAGAACAGGCAGGCCTCTAAACATCTTAACAGACTCGAAGGAAGCATGCAGAAATTACACGAGGGGCAGGATTAGCAAAGCCGCCCTCAGAATTCTTGGCGGAGCCAACTTCGCCGAGAGGAACGTTACGCACAAGTTAATCTGGATTCCGGCCCACGCAGGCATAGAGGGTAACGAAAGGGCAGACAGCCTAGCTCGAGAGACCACGTTCCGAGCAGAGCAGTCGCACGCCCCGGAGTATCACTCACACGCTTGTGAAGGAGGATACACAGAAAGCTTAAACTTATACAGAGGGACGAGAGCCAAATAGCCCCCACCGCACAAAGCTCTAACGCAGGAGGAAGCAACGAGTTGGCCCAGATTGCAGACAAACTCCTTCCCAAATTTATACATCCTAAACAAAATGTACCCAACACAATACAGAGACATCTGCCCATGGTGCGGGGCCACACCCACACTATATCATGTCACATGGGAATGTAAACAAAATCAAGCATTCCACCAACACAATAACCCGAGTGCAGAGCAATGGGAGAGTCGGCTTACCAGCTGCGAGCTCACGGCCTAAAGGTCCTTAGTGCAGCGCGCTAGTCAGGTTGCTAGGCTCAGTGGAGCCCTGGAATAGGGGAACACCCTTGCCGGAAGAGGCTCCAAGTCGCCGGCGCCTAAGAAGACGACCGAGACCTCGAGACGCTAAATCCTTGAAGGAACCAAATAAAGTTTTTCTCTCTCTCTCTCTCATCATAGTCAGCACCAATTTCTTAAGAATTTATGTTGCGATACTCAACTTGCACTCTTTATGAATGAGACCTCTTCTCAATTAGACCTTAATATATTGGTATACTACTTGGTTTTATACATCGAGAATCTTTTGATAAAGTTGCCCACAATCGTCTTTTGCTGAAACTTTCTCTCCTGAATCTCAATCCCCTAACTTAAATTTGGTAGACCAGTTTTCTGACCGGCCTACAACAGTTAGATTTTTCAAATAACTTTTTATCTCCTCTGTCTCCTGCGCATTCTGCGGTACCTCAAGTATCTGTTCTTGGCCCCCTTCTCTTATGAAAATTAGTGATCGTCAAATGATAGATCCTCTAACATACGGATGTTTGCCTAGGACTGTGTTATTTACCGACCCATTAACAATTGCTCAGATAGCTTTGTTCTACAGCGTGACTTACAAATAGTAGAAAATGGTGTAAAACTTGGTTAAGGTTTTTAAATGTAAATACAACCTCCTTAATTTCTTTCCATCGCCGGCATTCTTATTTTGCGCCCTCATATCTCTTAGGTAACTCAGTAATATCATCTGTGACATTCTATATATAGCTAGGGCTTATTTTCCCGCATAGTTTGTCATGGTCCTCTCACATCGGTAAAGTAACTAACTAGGCTTGCCGCAGCTTAGGCTTTCTCCGGCAAAATCTTCATACTAATCTGACTAACATGCTTGAAGCTTTCGAAGGCTGCGCAGCCCGATTTATCAGCCATGACAATTCCTCATACAGTAGTGTTAAAGCGGTAAAATCTAATGCGAATCTTTCCAGTCTAGAAACAAGACGTGAAGAGTCGAGGCTCATTGTTCATCACAAGTTTTATCATGCACCGACTTGTAACAGCGTCACATCGCCCACTCACCGCTATTCATCCCGAAATAATCACTCAAAATCAGTACACCTCCCCCCGCCCCATGCACGCACATCCTCCTATCCACATTCATTTTTCGCACGTACAGCGAGAAACTGGAATGATCTGCCTGAAGAAGCTGCACACCACTCCAGTTCGACTGAGTTCAAGACTGCTATCGAACACCTTCTTCTTTGAAGCTCTTCACCCCTTATGTAAATCCCCTCTCCAGGGGCCATTTGATGAATAAATAAATAAATAAACAAAATAAGATCTCAGGCAATGCCTGGTGATTCCTCAAAGTTCCCTGCTAATCTAGTTTCCCTCGACAGCGTTGGCGTGTTAAGCGTTGCCAGGTTCAATTTCCTGCGGGGATCTGTCCGGATCAAGATATTGCTAGCTTCCCTTGCCGTGGTGAAGTTCTGACCGCTGCCATGGACACATCCTTCGCAACCGCTGGCGACTGAGACCCACCAATTAGTCACAAGAGTCATGTGGGTGGTAGTGGTCCCACACCTCACTGGGGAGGAGGTCAGCTACTGTTTTGGTGAAGGAGTGTTCTTGTTCAAGCATAGGCGGCCTTGCTAATTAGGAGTTTAACTAGCAAAGGCCCACAAGAATTTTCGTAGGTGTCAGGCGTCACTATGAAGCTGAAGAATGTACTCGACTCGGCTAGGATTCCAACTTACGACCTCCAAATTTGAAGTGTGGTGACCTAGCTTCACTCCACGCTACCACTCCTCATAACTTATATACTAAGTCGCATACCAAGCATAGAGGATTCACGAATACTAGTGAACAGTAAAGTAACCTTCCTTCGACTGCACCGAAGAGGAGGAGGAGGAGGAGAAACATTTAATAAAAAGAAAGGACAAGCAGGTGTCTTTCTGCTTGTGCGGGAGGCGTCGTACTGATCCGCGTTATTGATGTCAAGGCACGGAGCAGGTCAAGGTGGTAAAATACGTGTGTTTGGCAAAAAAAATCATAAAAGAAAGCTAAACTTTATAAATCAATATGCCAGGGACTGCCTAATAAAACGCATGAAGAGTTCCTGGCAGGCTTCCCAATTGCTGCGGGAACATTGTCGCTGATTTCCCTTCCAACCACTGCGCAACGAAAAGGAGACTGTCTATGGCACTGACGTGTTCCTGATTTCAAATTTTAGAATGCAATGTACTCAGGTGAAATGTGTGCAAACAACTCTTTCTTTCCTTTCTATCATTAGTAGAAATGTAAAAATATGATGCGCGCCTGGCTATATTAAGCAAGCACAAAAGACAAGTCTCGGAGCTTACACATAGCCGTATTTAGCAGGGAGGCGGTGGGGGCAGTTGCCCCTTCGCAAACTGTGAGAAGTGGAGGGGCAAACTATTTCTGCTGCAGATACTGCTCTTCGAAGAAACACTTTGACGCCGACTTGGAGTACTCAGTACAGGCCAGTAGGTTTGCGGTGTTCTCTAATGAACCTCTTTGATGCCAAATTGGCTTACTGGGTATGTTGTGCCAATAGGCATGTGCCCGTCATTAATGTCAGGTCACTTGACAGTCAGTGATCGAATTGGCAGCGCATGAGGCTGCTGTACTGAAGTACAAGGGTTCGAAGCGAACTATCAGACGTGCTTGGGTCACTGAGTTTGTGGCAATTCGAACATGTGAATCAATCTTCAACGAAGCCCTTTCATGCCAACACGAGTCGCTGTAGATGCGCTAATGGGTAGCATGTGCTGTTCGAAAAGGTACTTTTACTCCGACTTGGAATACTTGGCACGTGCCAGTAGCGCGTGCCGCTATTCAATGACGGTCGTCGTCGCTATCTTGGGTACCTAGGTATGCACATCTGGGAATTGGCCGCTCTACAGTGAAGAAAGATATCCTTTAAATTTCGCCGATGCTGAGCAAAAACAAGCCCACGTTACAAGGGTTCCCCGAGTATAGCGACCCTACGCATAAGCTGGCTTCACTGCAAGGGCGCAGAGTACGTACCGCACTTCAGTGAGCGCCTTTCACGCCAACACTTTCGCGAGCTGCGCCATTAATGCACACGGCATTCGCCACTATTCAAAGAACCTGTCGCAAGCTTGGGTCCCATAGTACGTGCCACTGAGTGTGTTGCCAAGCGAGGGAACAATTATCAGCTTTCCCAGGCAACGGCGTGCGATTCTTCTCGTCGCGGAGGCCACGCTCGGCCTTCTCGGCAGTGCCACCAGATGGCGCAGCGTTTCTACAAAGACGCGGAACAGAGGAGTCCGCTTGCGGTATGGCACGTTTCTGAACGTTCACACGCACCGTCGCCCCGTGCATTTCGGATGCCATGCGCAGGCTCCGCGACGGCGGCTCTAGATGAACCCGGGTGTTCTTAGAGAAGCAAGAAAGAGGAGTCCCGCTGCGGCACACGCCTCATACATAATTTGCTTATCTGGTGGCAATACGTTGTGTCTATGTACTGACTAAATGCGAATACATATTATTCGACAGTAATCGATGGAAGGGGTCTGTCGCAAGTTTCACTTCAAACGTTAAGAAAAAACGATATTTTCATTTCATTTAATACTTATGTTTTTGTAACATAAAACTTACTCTAGCACACGTGCCCTGACACAGGCAAAAGAAGTGGCTATTTTATCTTTTGAGTAAATGGGGACCACTTTTTAGGTGGCATATACCGAAAGTATATGTCACGAAAGTAGGACTGTGTAGGTTACACACGGGCTTTTAAAATATTAACTAAGTAGCTGCTTTTCCCAACTTCCCCATTACAATGCATTTAGTTGCTCTTCCCGGTTTCCTCAGTAAAATAAGCCAAGCACGGCATTTATATATCCTTCAGCTATGAACCATGTCCTGAGTCAAGCAATAAGTGCTTCATTCGTATTGGTCTATTACAGCCTTTTCACAATGTTGTTTATTCAAGAGTTCCAAGGTCTCAGACTGCCATTAGTCGGAATGTTTCCCAGAACCCTAAACGAACTAAACAATTTACAAAGTTTAGGTTCCATATATACAACGAACCATTTTGCTGTGTGCTTTGCGAAGGTACAACGTACTTGCTTGAAATGCAATGTATAAAATTACGGAACCGTCGTTTTCTATCTATCTTTTTCGTTATAAACGCTCACAGTTTGTTTCTGTGGTCTTTGTCGTCAACTAAACAAGACACCTTGGGAACAACTCACAGAGCTTTTCGTACGTAAATATTGTTATTCATTGGCTGATTGTCTTCGCTAATCATATGTCCTACATCACTATTGGCTGGAACGAACGCTTTTAGTGTAAGAACGTTTTGTTAGTGCTGGCCCTTGTTCCTATTTGGGGAAATTTAGGGGCACCGTATGGATTACGGGTAGCCAACGTTCAAATTGGTGGGTTAAATGCGCCTTTTTATAACAAATTACGTATGGAAGCTGTCCAGAGTGTAATCAGTGTGTTTTACGACCGGCGTAAAATTTACTCGGCTGCCCTGGCATAATTAAAATTACTACCGAGGACAAATGTTGCGGACGTGCTGGGAACGCTACGGAAAGCTTGTGTACCTAAATGCATCTTGAGTGAGAACAACTGCTTCAAGAAATATATATATATATATATATATATTTAATTTTAAGCAACTATTCGGAGTGGTCAAGCTTCCGATATCAGCAGCATTTCCCAAATTTTCAACAGAACTCTGTATTTCACAAATTTTATACTTACAAGGAGCGACCACACCTTAAGTGCAATGTGTCGCGAAGATTCAACATTTCTGGTTTATATAGAAGCACTACGAATAATCATGAACGAACATTTTTTATGGCCTGGTATGCATCATACATATATCGGCGTCGCCCGGTCTCCTTAGTGAACTAAATACAAAGTCCGAAGTGGGTGGGTAATTATGGCTAACGCAATAACGCATGTGCTCTAGAGCGTTATGAGTCTGTATACCGAACATAGCAGAGAGTAGCCCGTTAACCTGGCAGAACTACCAAGGACACCGAGATCAAATTTGCAAGAATTGGTGGAAAGCTAAAACAAATCTCTGTGCGAAGGTACATGAGTTAGATCAAAGAGAGTTTTTGTAAAAAAAATTTCTTAATGAATCTTTAGAGCGTTGGCTACAAGCTGGCTCTCATCATCCCAACATAGCTATAGGTTACAACGTGTATATATTTCATGGAAATGGCTAGGTTGGTCGTGTTAAGTGTGATGTCTGAGAAAATTTGTTATGCTCCTTGACCTGTTAGAAATGCTGCAAATTACTACTGCGCCCTGATTTTCCCCCTTATATTCATGCGTCATAAATCAATTGTAGTTGCTTTCAATAATGTCTTTAAGGAATTAACGAAGGCACCGTAGATATATTTCGCAAAAATAAGGGGTGCGTTATGGGTTATGGCGTAGGCTAAGTTTAAAGTAAAGAGAAAAATTACAACAATTGCGTGAAATTACGCATGCAAGCTACCCGAATGTATGTCGATGTGTTTTAGGAAGAAAGAAAAATATTGTTACGCGCGAAGGAGACCGTTTATAACCCTTACGGATGAAAGGGACCGTTTACTTTAGGTCGCGAAGGTCAGCGCAAGAGCGGTCAGCTGGTTTATCAACTGAGCGTCGTTCTCTTCTTTCTTCTTCCACTCGGGCCCACTCGGGACCGCAAGCATGTTCACTGGTCTTCGTTTGCTTCATGCGTAACATTCCTCTCGTCGCAGACGAAGCCCGCCGGGCGAGTCAATCCATGTGTCTTGACGTGAACAATTTCAAGCGGGCGACATGGACCACTTGTGTCTTGGTAGCTCTTCTACCACTCG
Organism: Dermacentor variabilis; assembly: GCF_050947875.1. Classification (NCBI taxonomy): domain Eukaryota; kingdom Metazoa; phylum Arthropoda; class Arachnida; order Ixodida; family Ixodidae; genus Dermacentor; species Dermacentor variabilis. The sequence goes on along the minus strand of NC_134574.1, from coordinate 118,593,663 downwards.
CCGTGAGGCGAGCTATGTTATACGTGACTTCCGTGAGTCTGCTAATAATCACAAACGGTCCATCGTAGGTGGCCAAAAGCGTTTGGCATAACCCGCGTTTCCGTACTGGAGTCCACAGCCAGACTAAACCACCAGGGCGATAGGTTACCGGACGGTGGCGAATGTCGTAGCGTACTTTTGATCCGTCCTGTGATGCCAAAGTGCGCAAACGAGTAATACGACGAGCTTCTTCGGCGAGGCAGAGAGTCTCGGCGACAGTGGTATTTTCGTGACTGCAGAAGGGGAAAACAGTGTCGATTGTGTACCGGGGTGGCCGTGCGTACAGCAGGAAGAAAGGGCTATAGCCGGTGGTCTCGTGCTTGGCGGTGTTGAATGCGTACGTGATAAAAGGCAGTACGTCATCCCAGTTCTTGTGGTCGGATGAAACGTACTTAGATAGCATGTTTACAATTGTGCGGTTGGTACGCTCCGTAAGCCCATTCGTCTGTGGATGGTATGGTGTCGAGTGACGCAAGTGGGAATCACACAAACGAAGCAGCTACTCTACGACGTCTGCTGTGAATTGTCGTCCACGGTCGCTGGTGATCACGCGGGGCGGACCATGTCGCAGGATCACATATTGCAGCAGGAATGTTGAGACGTCAGTGGCAGTTGCGGAGGGCACGGCCGCCGTCTCGCAGTAGCATGTGAGGTAGTCGACGCAAACAACTATCCAACGGTTTCCCTTGGCTGATATTGGAAATGGGCCTACGAAGTCAATGCCCACTTAATGGAAAGGCGTGCTTGGAGGCGGGATCGGCTGCAGAAGACCTGCCGGAGCAGTAGATGGCCGTTTGTGGCGCTGACACTGCATGCAGCTGGCCACATACGTCTCAACAGATTGTCGCATTCCAGGCCAATAAAAGCGCTCCTGAATTCGGTAAAGCGTCCTCGCCGAACCCAGATGGCCAGACGTAGGGTCGTCGTGCATAGGACTCAGAATCGCTGTGCGAAGGCTCTCCGGCACCACTAAGAGAAAACGTGCGCCAGTGCTGGAAAAGTTCTTCTTATAGAGGAGTCCATCACGTACCCAGAAATGGTTTGCTGTCGTCGAGGCGGTCGTAGCGGTGAAGAGCGGTGTTAATTGATCGTCTTTTCGCTGTTCGGTTTTGAAGCAGTCGAAATCTGGAAAACGCGGCGACACAGAAGCCACGAGGTGATCGAAGTCGTCGGCGTCACAGTCCGTAGTACTAAGTGGCATACGCGAGAGACAGTCCGCATCAGCGTGTCGTCGACCACTCTTATAAGAGACGGTGAAGCTGTATTCTTGCAGTCGGAGCGCCCAGCGCGCAAGGCGGCCATAAGGGTCACGAAGATTCACAAGCCAACACAACGAGTGGTGGTCGGTGACCACTGTAAAGGGGCGTCCATACAGGTAAGAACGAAACCGCTGAACCGCAAATATTACCGCGAGGCATTCTTGTTCCGTCACAGTGTAATTCTGCTCGGGCCTACTTAATGAGTGGCTTGCATATGCGATCACGTGTTCGCGGTCACCGTAGCGTTGAACTAGGACGGCACCAATACCTATGCCACTGGCATCCGTATGGAGTTCTGTCGGAGCTGAAGGACTGAAGTGTCGAAGAACCGGTCGTGACGTCAGCAGGAACTTCAACTGACGAAAAGAAGAGTCGCACTCCGGAGTCCACTCAAAGGGCGTGTCCTTTCGTAGCAGGCATGTCAGCGGATAGGCAACGTCGGCGAATTTAGGAATAAATCGGCGGAAATAGGAACAAAGCCCCCGAAAACTACGGAGCTCCTTGACACAGCGCGGTGCACTGAACGCTTCAACGGCTGCTGTTTTCTGGGGATCAGGGCGGATGCCATCCTTGTCGACGAGGTGCCCAAGCACAAGGGTTTGGCGGTCTCCGAAGTGGCATTTCTTAGAGTTTAAAACTAGACCAGCGTTTCTGATGCAGTTCAGGACAATATCCAGACGCGAGTTGTGTTCGCTGAAGGTGCCGCCAAAGATGACGACGTCGTCGAGGTAGCACATGCAGATGTGCCACTTCAAGCCACGCAATACAGTGTCCATACATCTCTCGAAAGTTGCCGGAGCGTTGCACAATCCAAATGGCATCACATTAAATTCGAAGAGCCCGTCAGGGGTTACAAAGGCAGTCTTCTCCTTGTCGTCAAGATGCATCGGAATTTGCCAATAGCCGGATCGTAAATCTCCTGAGGAAAAGTAAGAGGCGGAATGAAGGCAGTCTATTGCGTCATCAATACGTGGGAGTGGGTACACGACCTTTTTTTGTTACAGCATTCAAACGGCGATAGTCGACGCAAAATCTCCAAGATCCATCTTTTTTTTTAACAAGAATGACTGGACCTGCCCACGGACTTGCTGACTCTTGTACGACTCCCTTTTTCATCATTTCGTGCACTTGTTCCTTGATAATCTGGCGCTCTGATGGTGAAACACAATATGGCTTTTGTCTAATCGGATTTGCCGAACCCGTGTTGATGGTATGGCGCGTTCGAGACGCAGGGATTGCCGGTATATTGTCCTTCGACGCAAAGTCGAATACCGAAACGTGCTTCGAAAGCACACCCACTAACGTTCGGCGTTCACTCGTGCTGAGCGATTTATTTACCATCGACAAAAGTGCCGTATCCGAACTGTGGCCGTCAGGTTCTTCCGGCACATCTGTAAGTTCAGCCACTGATAAGGACGCGTGTTTCCTGACGAAGGCTAATTTCATGCCGTCTGATAGTATAACGGGCTGCTTAGAACAGTTTACGGTCCGTAAGCCAGTGCGTCCGCCTTTGATCGACACCACACAATGTGGCACCAAAACATTCTTCTTCATACAGTTAAAGTGCATCGGTTCTACGGTAGCTTCGAAGCAGTCGGAATCGGCGCCGCAACAGACAACGGGAACGTAAACGGTAGATGATGCAGGTGTGACCGTATCACCACAAACACACAGTGTAGTTTCGCGATCTACAGGGTTCTCCAGGAGTCCTGATGGAATCCTACCACTTAAGAATACTTTTCCTGTGCGGCAGCCGACAATAGCACCACACTCCCGCAAGAAGTCCATGCCGAGAATAACATTATGGGTCGACCGAGGAATAATTACAAACTCTGTCGTAATAACATGGCCTCCCAAAAATACGTCAGCACTACACACACCAATAGGTCGCAACGGCTCACCACTCACCCCACAGAACTTTGAATCTTCGTCCCATTTAAACAAAACCTTTCGCCCTAACACGTGTTTAAAAGAGAGACTCATGACCGAAATTGTTGCGCCTGTGTCCACCAGAGCCATCACAGGGACATTATCTTCAAGCACGCGCACTTTGTTTTTCAGCATCAACACAGGAGGTATTTCTGTCAGTAGCACGTCTCCAGCGACCTCACCTCCATCGGCCGCGCTAGCTAGTTTGCAGGTGACGAAGGGGACGCGGTGCGACGCACCGGTGAGGGAGAACGGGGAGCACGACGTTGCGGTGGGGGTGTCAAACTTCTGTCAGATGCTGCGGAGCGATTCCGGGAGCTGCTCGGCCAACACTCGTCGCCAGACGATACGTGTGCTGGCCACGGGGCACCGTGTAGCCGTTCGGAGTGCCGAGAAAACTCTGACGGCTGGCCATACCACGTGGTCATAGGCTGGTTGCAAAACCGCGATATATGACCCGGGACAACACAGGAATAACACACCGGGAGAGGTCTAGACCTTGGTCGTTCGTCGATGAAGCGGATATTATCATTTTCCCGCGTGTAGTGGGTTGGTTCGTGGCGTGTGTCACGACGATATATCGGGCGTCGAGAAGGCGTGCGCTGAGTGCGTTGGACATAGCGCGGAGTCGGCGGGCGTGTTGTCATCCTCGACTGTGGGGCTGCGCTGTATTCTACGGCCGCTGCAGTAACGATCGGTTGCCAAGGGGCCGAATGTGGCGTCGTCATAGCTTCACGTGACGTGTACACGCCATGGTGGTTAGCAGTTGAATACAACAACTCCTCGCGTTGTGAAACATAGTTCCAGCGCACAGTTGAACAAGGACGAGGAGAGAAAGACAACACGAACGCCGGTTTTTTTTTTGCACATAAAGGAGGACGGGGGAAAGGGCCCAATGTACTAGAAAGTATATCGCTAAGTATGGAGAGCTGGGCTAGTTGGTTATGATTAGCATTGTGAAACATAGTTCCAGCGCACAATTAAACAAGGACGAGGATAGAAAGACATCTCGTCTCCTTGTTCAATTGTGCGCTGGAACGATGTTTCGCAATGCTAATCATAGCCAACTAGCCCAGCTCTCCATACTTAACTCCTCGCGACGGGAAAGTTCCTCGCGGACAATCTGTCGGATGGTGGAAGGAAGGTCGAGGCAAGGAATCGTGTCCACACTGGCAACCGTCGTAACGTTTGCCAATCGACCAAAGTTTGGCGCAGTCCGACGCATCTTGTGCGTTTCAAAAGTTCTGCAGTGCCGAATGACGTCGGACACAGAACTGAGGCTCCCCTTTCCAATTAGAAAATTGTACACATCCTCAGCCACTCCTTTCAGCAAATGCCCAACTTTATCTTCTTCCGACATGCGAGCATTGACCACCTTCCACAGCTTTAACACTTCTTCGATGTATGTTGTGCATGTCTCACCTGGTAGCTGCGCCCGTTGCGACAGAGTCGGCTCCGCACGCTTCTTTTTGGCGACTGTGTCCCCAAAACACGCCTTTAACTCGTCAACAAAATGTTCCCACGTCGTAAGCGCGCCCTCGTGGTTCTCATACCACACGAGGGCGGTATCGTTCAGGGAGAACACCACGTTGGTGAGCTGAGCGGTTGCATCCCACCCGTTGGATTTTCTCACTCGTTTGTAATGGACGAGCCACTCGTCGGCATCTTCCCCCGCTTTGCCTCCGAAGGTGGCTGGAACTCGGTAGTATGGCAGCTGACTGCTAGGCGCTGCCCTCGGAGTGTCTCCTTCTTCTGGCATGTCGAAGATGGTCACGGCTGATGGCGGGAGGCCGGCAAGTCGACGGCTTCGACGAAGCTGCGGCAGTGATGGTTCCGTTGTTGAGAGTGATACCCCGCACCTCCACCACTTTGCTACGCGCGAAGGAGACCGTTTATAACCCTTACGGATGAAGGGGACCGTTTACTTTAGGTCGCGAAGGTGAGCGCAAGAGCGGTCAGCTGGTTTATCAACTGACCGTCGTTCTCTTCTTTCTTCTTCCATTCGGGCCCACTCGGGACCGCAAGCACGTTCACTGGTCTTCGTTTTCTTCATGCGTAACAATATATATCGCACCTTTGGGAGTACTGGGAACGAATCCGATATCAAATCTAGGATGCGTAGGAGAGGAGGGGGAGGGTGAGCACTAGGGGTTATGTTCTGGTGGAGTAAATGGTATGTTGATTTATTACTGGGTTTTAAGAACGGCTAACAATAGGTGATCGAAAGCCCTACGTGCACGCATTGTTTGAAACGGAACCACCATAAAACAGCAACGCTTTAAAGTTTAAATACAGGAAACTGAAACTCTTATTTTAATAGTTTGGAAGAAAGAGCTTAGCAGGAAACTGTTTCGCAATTATGCAAGGTCACAACACCTGCTGTCGTATTTTTGTGGTCTCTTATGAATATTGCAAGTCTTTTTCGTTGACTCTACTTTGTTGCATAAACCTAGGCAATCCTATTGCCTTAAGTAACGAGAAATCTTTGTTGTAGTCTTATGCACCAAGGTGCATCGGTTGTTGAATTAAGAAAATTGTAGCAAATGTCTAGTTTTGTATGTGCTGTCTAGGTGCTACTGTGCGTAGTCAGTGACTTCTCTCGGGCACTAATTGCCTTGTGCCCCTTCATCATCGTGATACTTTATAAAATTTCAGTGAGTTTATTCAAATAGTTTTTACCCACAATTGTTCACCTTGTGTGATTCATAATCACGTATATGGCTGGTAATTGGAAAATTGACACACGCATTTAAAGGCATTTTCTCTTAATGCAAAAGTAATTCGCAAATTATATATTGTATACTTATGTATGGTTATGCTAAACTTTGAGCCATTCGGGCTTACTTATTTTCTTTCGTATATATATATATATATATATATTGTGTGTGTTTGTGTGCGTGTGTCTGAAAGGAGCCTACGTTCTATAGATTTCGGACACAGGTATTTTCTGTCGTTAAACTGAAAATCCGCATACAGAGAGCTTTCACAAGACCTACGTAATTGTCTTATATATTTGAAAAAATTTTAGATGCAATGCAAATTTGACTAAGCGTATCGAATGCAGGGAATATGGACGGTATGAGCGCATTTCCTTGTCATGTATTCTGTCCGATTCCGCCATGTTAGCATATATGGCCACGTAAAAAAAAATTCATGCGAAAATTTCATGCTGATGATAACGATAATGCAGATGCTGATGGTGCTCATGACCGTAATATAGATTTGTGGGCATGGTAACCAACGGCGAAAATTTCTGCGCGATACACTACTTAGAATATACATAGCCTATTTCGTTGTGAAGCGTTTACAAAAGCCTTTGAATTGATGACCTTCCTCATGTCAATATAAAGAAAAACCGCCATTCATTGTGTGCTCCGCTGTGAAAGTGTCCTGAAAGCCCATGATGGGGCATGTAAAAAAAATTTAATGTTTTAAAGGAAATTTCGAGACAAAAAAAAACAAGCAGGAAAGCAGCAAGTTGACTGCGGCTAAAAATTACTGTTGTGATGATAACAATCCATAAGAAGCAACGAAACCGTTCACATGCATATATGTTGCTTCCGTATATATTTTTTTTATTTTTTGCACCTAAATGTAACTACTTCGCGAACAGCAATCTACAAAAATATCCCATTTACTTTTTGTGGATGAAATACAAAAAACGCGACACATGCAAGAACTGGATGCTACGCAGGAGTTGTCCTTTTAATCAGCGAGTGTTTGCGCCTTTGCTATTGCATTGCGTTGTATAAATCACCTTACTTCCCGTAGTAACACATCGATTATATGTATTGTTACAGTCAGTTGGAACCGTTTTTGTAGGATCCGTCACCGCAAGATTGTAATATACTGTCACTGCAAAAAAGAAGTTAAGAAGAATAATTAAAAAACAAGTCTAGGGTTTTTTTTTAAATGAACAAATATTTGTGCACAAAATAAATATGCGAATGCAGCCTTGTGAAGTTATCACTTTCTAATTAAAAACCATATCGTCTGCATGTTACCAATGTGAAAAAATCAGGACATTCGTTATACTAAAAGTAAAAAAGAAGTAAAAGCACTGCGTGATTATTAAAAGCATTATGAACTCATAATGCAATAATCGTTGAAGTGATAAGTAGGCGGCAAAGAGCAATTTCTTCTTGCTAGAAAGACTTACATTGCATATAGATGTAAGTTGCTAGAGATTTCATACCATTATGAACACGTATGTCCAAAGGGTTACAGTGAGAAGAAGCGAAGAAAACAGCAAAGGAAGAATATTTATCAAAACAGACTTGAATATTGCTCACCACGCGGCGGAATGCCGCCGCCGCCTGCGTGGTGCACTATTATTTGAGCGGGGACGCTTTCCTCCCGCTGTGTGTTCTGTTTATTACGGAGACAACCAGCAGTGGTGCACGCAAGGTAATGTCTAACATCACCTTGCTACTCGTGCTGGACTAAACGCTCAATGAATTAAACATTGGCCGTCAATATCACCTCTAATTATCGTCAATCAAAGCATGTAGCACAGAAAGCTTCGATTAGATCGATTCCAACCGTGCGTAGGATCCGCCTATTTTTGTGTTGTTCTTTACTCGCGCCAAATAAGGTTAGCACATCGCCTGAAGATAAACACCTGAATAAAGGTCAATGTAAATCATGGGCAGAGCACTCTCAGATAACACTAGGCTGATGATCAGCTTTATGACGGTTAGCGTTTCTCGCATTCTCTAGCTTGTGGCATACGCTGCAGAACTTTGCAGTGTTTGATTTCCCAGGGCCGTTGGCCACGTTGCGATCACGATTCGTCGTTCGGAAAACAATGAATTCCTAGGGTCCCGTAGAACCAGAGAAATTGCACGCGGTTGTCCTCACTGCCACGGAAGCGTATACAGGGTGTATCAGCGAACACTTTTGAACTTTCGAAAATTCTTAAACGTTGATTGTGGCAGATAGCAATTTTCCTGTTCATGAGGCGGTCTACACGAAGCGGCGGACACCACTTGTTCAAAAAGTTAAAACGCATAATCGACTAATCAACACAAATTCACTAATTACTTTTCAACTGATTACCTTATTACCCATATTACAATTTACAAATTCTGGCCAAGCTGTTTGCAAAGCCGATTCACTTGATACGAATACTCAGGATGACACCGGTTTCGAGATATTAATTCGCGAACTTTGCGGAGAAATGCATTGGTGTTGCAGGTACTTTCATAGCGAAACGTCATTTTTTTGTGTAAAATACAACATAACTAGAACGCCATTGCATTCTTCCGCAAAGTTTAGGAATGAATATCTCGAAACCGGTGTCATACTGAAAATTTGTTCCAAGTGCATCCGCTTTGCGAACTCCACGGCTAGAATTTCTAAACTGAAATACCAGCCATAAGGTAATGAGTTAAAAAGGTAATTAGCGAATGGTTGTTAATTACTTGAGTATGCATTTCAATTTTTTTTACAACTAGTGTCCGCCGCTTCGTGTAGACCACCTCATCAAAAAGAATTGTGCTATCTCCCCCAGTAAATGGTTAAGAATTTTTGAAAGTGTTCGTAGAAGCACCGTGTATAACGGCTGAGGTTTCTATATAGACCGGGCGTCCGACTTCCGTGTGAAGAACTGCGTTACTGTACCGCCTAGGGCACCCGAGTGTAATCGCTTTGTATGATGGCAAGTTCACAGCGTCATAGATGACACTACGAAAACAGCTTACAATAGGGTATGCTCTAACGTAAACCTTTGCAGCTCCTCGCGCACTGATGCCGCTGTAGCGGCTCCTTAAAGTAAGATATTCATTTGCAGAGCACACTTGAGTTCTTGTTCTTGGCAGGGCGGTGCACATGCAGCGCATGCCCGAACGGCATGTACTCCTCGTGTCGCTAACGGCTGTACCACTGGCATAGCACACACGACGCACTGCAATACGGCAAATTCTATGCCGCGTGCGATACAGCAGCTGGAGCTCACCACTGAAGAGCAACTCCCGATTTGCCACTACGGAATCATTTGTTGCGTAGTGTGGTGGTTTTTAGACTGTGCAGACAATTTAGACTATTCGCCGCTTTTGAGGCGCTATCGACGAGCCAACTGGAAAGTGTGAGCGAATTATCATCACAATAGAAGCAAAGCCAGCTATCCTAGCGGCAGTCGTGCAAAAAATAATATTGTTACACACGAGGTGTTTAACACAGAATCAGATGAATCTGGTTGATAGGCGCGGTTCTTGAAGAGCGGTCTCGCGGCAGCTTGACCAACGTCGTTTTCTTCTTTCTTCTGGTTGTCTGCGCGGCAGGCGTGGTTCATGACAGCTTGTAACATTTCCCCGCTGGCAGACGAAGCCCGCCGGGCGAGTCAGTCATCTCGTGGGTTGTAACGCCTCAGACGCGCGACGTGCGTCACTTCAGCCTTGGCCGAGCGTCGTCCAGTGCTCGTGAGGCGCGCAATGCGGTAGTTTACTTCGCTGAGGCGCTCCAGAATAACGTAAGGGCCGACGTAGTGGGCGAGAAACTTCTGGCACAAGCCACGCTTCCGCAACGGCGTCCAGAGCCACACAAGGTCACCAGGATCGAAGTAAACGTGGCGGTGACGCCCGTCATAGCGGATCTATGACCGGTCCTGCGATGCTAGGGTACGTAGCCTAGCGAGGCGTCGCGCTTCTTCTGCTCGACATAGGATCTCATCAATTGATTCGTTGTCATGAGCGAAGTAGGGAAATATGGTGTCGAGGGTGTAGCGCGGCGGACGAGCATACGGAAGGAAAAATTGTGAGTAACCAGTGGTGTCGTGTCTCGCGGTATGGAAGGCATAGGTATTGAAAGGCAAGATACTCTCCCAATTCTTGTGCGCTGAATTGACGTACATGGACAGCATGTTGGCAAGCGTTCTGTTTGTGCGCTCGACCAGACCATTAGTTTGTGCATGGTAGGGCGTTGAATGGCGGAAGCTACATGAACACAGACGAAGGGTTTCTTCAACCACGTCCGCGGTAAACTGTCGCCCACGATCGCTCATTACTATGCGAGGAGGTCCATGTCGGAGTATAACGTTAGCCAGCAAGAAGATAGAAACTTCTGTAGCTGTGGCCGATGGCAATGCGGCGGCCTCACAATAGCGGGTAAGGTGATCTACGCAAACGATAACCCAACGATTACCCTTGGAGTCTCGCGGGAAAGGGCCCAGAAGATCTATACCAACTTGCTCAAGGGGGACGCTAGAAGGGGGGACTGGTTGAAGCAGGCCATGTGGCGCTTGTGGCGGACGCTTGTAGCGCTGGCATTGAGAGCAGCTGGCGACGTGCCGTTCAATATCTTTCCGCATCTTAGACCAGTAAAAACGTTCTTGAGCCCGGTAGAATGTACGCGTGGAACCAAGATGACCGGAAGTTGGGTCATCGTGCATGGCGTGTAATACTTGGTGACGAAGGTTCTTGGGGACAACTAAAAGGTAGCGTGCACCGGTGGTCGAGTAGCTCTTCTTATACAGCGCGCCACCATCACGTAGGCGAAAGCGACTGCCTGCAGGTGACTCCTGTGCTGCCGCGAAGAGCGGTTGTAAGCTCTCGTCCTTGTGCTGCTCGGATATGACGGTACCCATATCCGGAAATTCCGGGGACACAAAAGCCATGTATTCATCAAAATTGTCCGCATCATAATTCAGTTGTTTGAAGTGGCATCCGAGAGAGACAATCAGCGTCAGCATGTCGCCGGCCACTTTTGAAGCAAATAACGAAATCTTATTCCTGTAGACGGAGGGCCCAGCACGCTAGTCGTCCTGAGGGATCCCGCACATTCACAAGCCAGCATAGCGAATGATGATCTGTTATCACACTGAAGGGGTGCCCATAGAGATACGTACGAAACCGTTGCACGGCGAAAATGACCGCCAGACACTCTTGTTCGGTCACTGTGTAGTTTCGCTCGGAGCGGCTCAAAGACCGGCTAGCGTAAGAGATCACGTGCTCACTGTCGTCAACACGCTGAACTAGCACAGCACCGATGCCTACGCCGCTGGCATCGGTGTGAATCTCAGTTGGTGATGAAGGATCAAAGTGCCGTAGAATTGGTTGGGATGTCAACAGGAACTTGAGCTGGCGAAACGATGAGTCGCAATCTGCAGTCCACTCAAAGGGAACGCCTTTTTGGAGAAGGCGTGTAAGGGGATGAGCCATGTCAGCAAACCGGGGAATGAATCGGCGAAAATAGGAGCACAAGCCCAAGAAACTTCTTAACTGCTTGACAGAGTTGGGTACTCTAAATGCTTCTACGGCCGCAGTCTTTTGTGGATCTGGTCGGATGCCTTCTTTTGCGACCAGATGGCCTAGCACAAGAGTTTGTCGTCCCCCAAAACGGCATTTTTTTTAATTGGGCACAAGGCCCGCTTTCTCCAAGCAGTTCAAGACCAAATCCAAACGTTTGTTGTGCTCACTAAACGTTCGCCCGAAGATCACAACGTCGTCTAAGTAGCACATGCAAACTTCCCATTTTAAGCCGCGTAATATCGTGTCCATGAACCTTTCGAACGTTGCGGGTGCGTTACACAACCCGAAAGGCAACACGTTAAACTCGAATAGTCCGTCGGGTGTTATAAATGCTGTCTTTTTTCTGTCGTCCTTGTGTATAGGAATTTGCCAGTAACCTGACCGTAAATCGATTGAGGAAAAGTAAGATGCCGCAAAGAGACAGTCGATGGCGTCGTCAATTCGTGGGAGCGGATATACATCTTTCTTAGTGACGGCGTTTAGGCGACGGTAATCAACACAGAACCGCCACGTACCGTCTTTCTTCTTCACCAATATCACGGGGGCTGCTCAAGGACTAGATGATTCTTGAATGACGCCTTTGTATAGCATTTCTTGGACCTGATCGCTGATTATCTTGCGTTCAGACGGGGATACACGATAGGGTTTTTGTCAGATGGGCTGGGCACGCAGGAATTGATGGCGGGCCGTCGTGCTGCGCAAAGTCGAATACCGCGGTATGTTTCGTAAGCAGGGCCATCAAAACTCGACGCTCGTGATCGCTGAGTGACTTGTCAATCATGGAAAGTATCTTCGAGCTCCCGGGGCTCGAGACACTGGTTGCTCCTCCATCGGGGAGCTCTGTAAGTACTGCCACCGATACGGGCGAGTCTTCCTGAAACGCGGCAATCTTTAGGCCTTGCGGTAGCACTGCCGCTTCAGTGGAACAGTTTAGCGCCCACAGCCCCACGCATCCGTTGGTCACTGAGACTACGCAGTGCGGAACTAACACGTTTTTCTTGAGGCGGTTCCGATGTACAGGATCCACTGCAGCGTCGAACGAGATAGGAGTCGGAGATGAACAGGCGGCGGCAACACGCATCGCGGATAAGGCGGGCACAACTGTATCCTCAGACACGCACAGCACACTCTCCGGGCAAGCTTCACCTTCAAAGAGCACAGGTGAAACACTGGTGTCAACACTGAGTTCTCCCGTCCGGCAGTCAACATTCGCACCACACAATTGCAAAAAGTCAATCCCCAGAATCACGTCATGCGAGGAGCGAGGAAGAACAGTAAACTCTGCATTAAAAACTTTCCCACCCAATGACACATCCACGTTACACACACCAACCGGGTATAATGATTCACCACTGACTCCACGGAAACTTGTGCACTGGTCCCAACGAAACATAACCTTGCGTCCCAGAAGGCCTTTAAACCCCACACTCATGACCGAGACAGTTGCTCCCGTGTCGACTAAAGCCATTGTAGAGCCCCCATCAATCAGTACATGAACCTTATTCTTTAGCATGAAAATAGCTGGAGGTAGTTGAGTCGGCAGCACACATTTTCCAGCGACCTCACCTCCATCGGCCGCGCTGGCTAGTTTCCCGGCGGGGGTGACACGAAACGGCGCCGAGGCGATGGTGACGTGAATCGCGGCCGAGGGGATGGTGATCGGGAGGCTCGGAAGGCTGGCGGTGGCGTCAGAGTACGGTCGGAGGCAGGGGAGCGGTAGCGGTTCCGGGTTCTTTCTTCCCCAAGGTAGGTCTCCTGGGCGCTGCATCGGTCCTCTCGAAAGTGGCTTCCTGAAGTGGAGTCTCCTGGCCACTGAGTGCGCAGTGTACGACCGCTAGACCGCATAGTCGGCGCTGACGATCCGTAGTTCGATGCTCGGCGTCGGCTACAGTACCTAGCTATATGGCCAGGCATGCCGCAGCAGTAACACACTGGCGAAGGGCGAACTTCAGAATGCGGACTGAAGTATTCTGCCGAAGACATCGGTTGAGGGTAACGAGGCTCTTCCCCTTGAAAGTCGTAGGTAGCGGCGAGACTTCCTGGACGAAAGTTGCGTGGGCGAGGATCAAAACGTTGAGGGGGCGAATCATTGCGTGGTGGTTCGGTCGTAATGTAATGCGGTTCGTCTCTGGAGCCGTTAAGATCCGCGACGTTCACCGAGTGGTTCCAAGTAGATGAAGGGGGTTCCCAAAGAGTGTCTCGGAAAACGGAGGGAGTGCAACGTGGCGCCGCATAACGTGCCTGCTCTTCATGTCGCTGTAACTCCTCGCGGACTATCTGGCGGATGGCGGACGAAAGGTCTGGGAGCGGAGGACTCGTGTCAACACTTGCTACAGTTGTTACATTGGCCAGCCGTCCAAACTTTGGTATAATTCGGCGAGTCTTCAGCGCCTCGAACGTACGGCAGTGCCGTATCAGTTCTGATACAGTGTGCAAGTTCTCTTTACCAATGAAGAAGTTGTACACGTCTTCCGCTATACCTTTTACCACGTGCCCCACTTTATCTTCCTCTGTCATGTGAGGGTTGACGGTTCGGCACAACTTCAAAATTTTCTTCGATATAGGTAGTGCAAGTCTCGCCGGGTACCTGAGCTCTCTGGGCTAATGTGAGTTCCGCACGTTTCCTCTTTGCGTCCGAGTCACCGAAACACTTTTTGATTTCCTCAACGAAGCGTGTCCATGTAGTTAGCATGTCCGCGTGGTTGTCGTGCTATACCAGCGCCGTGCCGGCCAGGAAGAAAACAACGTTCCTAAGCTGACTGGCAGCATTCCAGTTATTGTAATGGCGTACCCTTTCGTAATGGGTTAGCCACTCATCCACCTCTTCCTCTGCCTTCGCCGAGAACGTGCGTGGCTCTCGGTAGTGCTGGATAGGGACTGGGCTTGCCGAGGCACTGCTGGTGAGGGTATTTTGTTCTGTGGACATGATGGAGCGCGACGGCGAAAGTTCGGCGAAGCGACGGCTTCGGCGTTGCTCTTGTGCTGGTGGTTCCGTTGTAGGTGGTGGGAGTTACCCAGCACCTCCACCAAATGTTACACACGAGGTGTTTAACACAGAACCAGATGAATCTGGTTGATAGGCGCGGTTCTTGAAGAGCGGTCTCGCGGCAGCTTGGCCAACGTCGTTTTCTTCTCTCTTCTGGTTGTCTGCGCGGCAGGCGTGGTTCATGACAGCTTGTAACAATATGTTGCGAATGACAAGTTTTTTTGCAGTATCAATTCAATCTTATCGCAGACGTGGCCGTGTTCGCGGTCCGCAGGCTCCTTAGTCGCCCTCCATGTATTTTGAAAATTGTGCACTCCAGTGGACTTTTACTACCTGTACCTATGTAATGCACCAACGATGAGGGTAAAATTAATAAATATATAGATCATGTAGTAAAGGTCCATAGTGGATAGAACGATGCAATAAATATACGGAAGCAACTCCTGCTCACCATTTCAATTTGGCATAACAAAGGTCTGATGTACATATATTTGCCATTACGTGTACATATACTGTAGCGTCGTCTGTATCTTTCAAGCACACTGACCTCTAATGCAGTAGCGTCTACTGTTGAACAGCTGACTTCTTTTTCCAATTTCAGCTGCTTAACTCTTAAAAACAGAATATCTGCCACTGTGGCCTAAGGGGTGTGGCATAAAGTCCTATATATATTTATATATATGTTACGCTTCTTTCTGGACAAGTTCCTCCTAACCATTGTCCGCTCGACACAGAAGTAACATGGCATTTGCCCCCATAACATTTCTTCATCCACTTAAAGCATTGTGACCCCGCATGAATTGCTGTTTGCATTTCGACATAGCTTGTAGAACGTTGTTGAGAATAAACGTAAACAGTTCATGACTGTGAACTCATGCTCTATGTTTCTCAATAAATATCCAAAAGAAAGGACCATTTCAAAAAAAATTGACTAAGGTAAAGTAGACTAGACAAAAGTAATGACAATTGTAAGCATCACATTTGTTTTACCGCATTTAACTATTCGCGTCGCGAACCCTTTGCTTCACATAACTTTTATTAGATGCGTTGTATCAGCATTACTCTTTCGAAATAGAAAGTGTGTGTAAAATGAAATTATTTGAAAAGATGCATATTTTAATTATCTGAGAGGCATACTAATCAGTTTCACACGACACTATTTCGAGTATCGTTTGCATAATATTACGGCGAATTTATGCGCCAAAGAAAGATTGCACGAGCACTTTCTTTACATTTTCATATTACTTACTAGAAACGTTGTTATATAGCATTAACCTCAGACAATATTGGAAGAAAACCACCGGCATATTTACTCAGATGTAACTAGTAGCGTTCCCCTTTTCGCAAAGACAGTATTCATTAAAATTCGTTTGTGCAAGAGTGCGTAGATTCCCTTAGCTATTCTCACATGTGAAATCACCAGTCTCCTTCTTTAGATGCTCTTCCTTTACGTCCTTAGAAAGCAGAGGGATACCTGCGAAAGGCAAGAAAATCAATACCATCAAAGTATTCCGTTGTTTCTGTCGCACTAGCTGTTTCGTAAATAAAGCCGCACACTTCATCTCGCGGAGCAAATATCAAGCATCATTGCAGCAACACTGCCTGTAAAGTACTTCCGACGCAGGCATGCTAAAGAACCATTACAGTAATGAGATATTTTATAAGATTTTCAGCTGTTATCTTCAATTGCATTGGAAAAGTAAGTGTTGCGTGATAATGTTAAACGGTCAAATGTTGTTTTGTTTTGATTGCGGTGTCGCCAAACAAGTCGAAAGACCGCTGTCACAAAAACCAGCCATGACGGTACTTTATTGAAGCATGTTCTGACACCCCCAAATTTACCGTGCATTTAATCTAACTGTTCTCGGAATAGTAATAATGATTAACCTAAATGTCCTGTGCTGTCGCATGTCGAATCGTTGAGGTATGCTGCAGCATCTAATAATTTTAAACTGGAGTAGTACTATAAAAAGGAAGTGGGAAAATTGTTGAGAAGTGACGTGAAGCAAAGCATATCAAATTGCGCAGATGTGAAGAATTTTTAAATTACTGCTGGTTTAGATAAAAAGCAGCATCAAGCCGTTTGTGTGTGTGTGCGTGTGTGTGCGTGCGTGTGCGTGTGTGCGTGTGTGCGTGTGTGTGTGTGTGTGTGTGTGTGTGTGTGTGTGTGTGTGTGTGTGTGTGTGCGTGTGCGTGTGTGTGCGTGTGTGTGTGTGTGTGTGTGTGTGTGTGTGTGTGTGTGTGTGATCAAACCAAAAAATATATTTTGTATTGGTGGTAGCCCAGTGTTAAAGGGGAAAAACCATGAGCTTTTCCAATCTATGATGGCAGATGACCAGCGAAGCAGTTGACAGTTTTAACAAAGACACGAACACATTTATTGTCCTGATCCGTGCTCATCGTCGGGATAGGTACGCAGACACATTGTCGTATCGCCTGCGTTAATAAGTGCGTAAAAGGTTTCTGTGCCTACCGAAAGAGAAATTTGTTGATCATGTCACACAACAATGCATAGATCATGCTCCCTTAAGCAAGGCTCATACCCCTGCAAACAAGAAAAAAGGCTGTGTACCTGCAACCGTACTGATCTTGAAACTGCTGCCTCTTGGTAACTAATCTAGTGAAAATGCATGTACAATTGATGAGTCCTATAAGCATTCGCATAGAATGAAGCAATCTTGCATCAAATTTGGGAGCTGAGTTTTTCCACATGCGGATTTGTTGACAGACACGAAAAATCCATCCAACCCTAGCAGTAAACAGCTTCGTTGTAATATGGTCCAGCCTGTCATGCCAAACAAAGAAGGAAAACTCAGCGAAAGGGAATATTGTCGAAATTATAGGCTAAACACTGCCGATATCCGTGGAACGCGCCTCTAAGAAAATTGACATGAAACAAGAACACGGAATCATAGTTGTACTTTCTGGACTTCTGAAGTAGATCGCAAGAGAGGCGAACGCTGAATGTATTTAAACAAGGCATTGTGGCTGATTGGTCAAGTTGGTGATTTATAATGGCAAGTGTACAGCGCTTGCCTTTGTCCTTTATCTTGTCCAGGTTTAACGCTCGTACTGTACACTTACGTGTACTTCAACAAACAGGTATTGGGAACCACTGAAGCTTGTTGCTGTGCTTTTAAAGATTTAGGCTCGATAGATCATCCTTTGTTCTCCATTCCTTCTTCCTGTCTTCTTTCGGGCATTCGTAACTACTGAGTAAATTGTGAAGCGCAATATTGATGTTTCTTTCTTGAGTGCTAGTTATCAAATGTTTTTATTGTTTCCTTTATAACTTTTTTGACTGGGGCCTATTAGTCGACTGCGAAACACAGTTTTGGCCACGTGTTCTTTTAATACATATATATGGTGCTTTCACGTGGTCTTTATTACCATTATCCAACACTTCATTGGATGCGCGAGTGGGGAAACGAATCATTTCATCATAAAAGCAGCACGAGTCGACACGGACTGAGCCCAACTAGTGCTGTTGCAAGCATGAAGCTATTGCAACTCACGCATTGGCACAGCCACTGTCCGTTGCGTGTGGCCTACTCGCAGACCTCGGCGAACGTTTTGCTACTCTCACACGTCCTGCCGCTGCTTCGCAATATGCACTACCAGCTGAGCCCGCGTCCTTCGTTTTCCTCTATCTCCTTGAAAATTACTCGTCAGGTACGGCCCCAACAGGTCCCGGTAGCTGCTCCACTCAGCCATGCTAAAGTCGTCGCGAAGGCCTAGCCACTCTCTTCAAGTATGCCTTTCCGTTATTTCGACTTCGTTTCTGGGCCCCGACTACCACTCACCTTGCAGTCATGTCAGAAGCCGCCCCGTACAACGCGTCCTGTGACATGGAGGAAATCTGCCCTGGCGAGCCTGTGGCGTACTCCGGACAACCGGCCAATATGCCTTGCGTGTGGCTACGCCCATCACGTCCCACGTTTTAGTAGTCGTGCTCAGCCACCTAGCACCGCGTCACCCCTGACAAGCCTGTCCAACCGTCCATACCGCGGCCCCTTGTCGGCGATGTCGCCGACGTACGGCTCTCTGTATGAAGGTCCCTACCGCGTAGTAGAACGCACATCTCCAGTCAACTACGTGATCGAGTCCGCTGAACCATGTTGACCACGTCAAGACCTTCTATGAACAACTCCTAGCGACAAGCTGTTAGGTCGCGGGGTCGCTTCCTTTCCGTTCCCAGGGGTAATTCTATAGAAGGATCGGAACGATATAGTGGGTCGTCCTCGTCACCGCTTTTGCTCCTGAATGCGGCTCGTGCTATATATATATATATATATATATATATATAGGCTCGCATATATATATATATATATATATATATATATATATATATATATATATATATATATATATATATATATATATATATGCGTGTGTGTTTGTGTGTGACTGCATTTTTGTCCCGGCTAGGCGGTATAAACTAGGCTAGATATCATCAGCAGCAGCTTGGTTACGCCCACTGCAGGGCATAACCTCTCCCATACTTCTCCAACTACCCCGGCCATGTACTAATTGTGGCCATGTTGTCCCTGCAAACTTCCTAATCTCATCCGCCCACCTAACTTTCTGCCACCCCCTGCTACGCTTCCCTTCCCTTGGTATCCAGTCCGTAGCCCTTAATGACCATCCGTTATCTTGCCACCTCATGACATGTCCTGCCCATGCCCCGCCCCCCATTCCTTGTTCTTCATTTCAACTAAGAAGTCATTAATTCGCGTTTGTTTCCTCACCCAATATGCTCTTTTCTTGTCCCTTAACGTTACACGCATAATTCTTCTTTCCATAGCTCATTGCGTCGTCCTCAATTTAAGTAGAAACCATTTCGTAAGCCTCCAGGTTTCCACCCCGTACGTGAGTACTGCTAATACACAGCTTTTATACACTTTTCTCTTGAGGGATCATGGCAAGCTGTTGTTCTTGATCTGTGAATGCCCACCAAGTGCACCCCCGCCCACTCTTATTCTTCTGATTCTTCCAGTCTCATGAACCGTATCCGCGGTCACTATCTGTCCCAAGTAGATGTATTCCCTTACCACTTCCAGTGCCCTGCTACCTATCGTAAACAAACATGTTCACAAGCATATATATATCACATCACATTTTAGACGATTGCCGACTGTGCTCGCTCCTATTGTAGAGCTTTGACCATGGCCTTCATTTCTGCGCTCTCATTCCCTCAATAAATAATTTTCGCTACTGCGTTTTTCCACGTCACTACAAACTGACAAACTGCCGCAAGTCTGATGTGGCCCAACTGCGTCTGATAACATCTTCTGAAGGCGTCGCGCCAGAGGTTTGACTGCAATCCTCCGGCCTCCACGACTTCATCGATGGAGTCGATGACGGCGTTAAGCAGTGTCGAAACAGGTACATTTCAGAGAAAGCACAAGGCTTGAACTGGCCGTTGAAGTGGTGATGGGTTCTCCATTGAGCCTTTATCTAAGAAACAACGGCGCGGTGCATGGTGCCCAGGCTGATGATAGGTACAAAAATTTGACCGACGCTTACACTTCGCATATAAGTGTAGAAGGCGACAGTATTAAAGGGTCCCTGACTGCTTCTCGCGCTTCCGGGCAATTGGAGCAATTGCAACCGTAACATTCATTGAGAAAGGCCACCCAACGCTATGCACGAAGGTGAGCTTTCTGGTTCTTTTCTTTCTCCCCCCCAGGCGCGGGCGCTGCTGCAGATGATAGATACGTGCAGCGCCGGCTATGATTGGTAGAAAGTACGCGGCGTGTGCCGATCTGTCATTGGTACAAACTATGGGGCGTCGCGCTGTGCTTGCTATACACGCTTCGCTCACGCTCCACACAATGGACGGTGTGCTTAGTGTACATCGGGGCGCTTAAAGATCTCGCTTTAAAAGATGCGCAAGCCATTAAGGTGTGCCTATTTGCCTGAGGACAAGTGATTTGCGTGTATGCAACATTCAGTTAGAAACCTTCGATAGAAAGGAAAAGTTAGGAACACTGGCGGGGGGGGGGGGCTGACAAATATTGAGAAAGGTCCCGCCATCCACCTATCCGCTTGTCCTTAATTAATCTTCTTTTCATTTGCGAATTATTGACCCGCACAATTGGGTCATTCTGTCACTGGTTTCAGGACAAAACATGAATATCTAGGCACATATCGAGGCTACTTGTGTCACTGCTCTTCCAAAGGCATTTTTTTAGCTTGAAACAACTAGCACTTGCTTTCTAATCGCCCTAGCATTTGCATTAATGAACCAAAGTCAGTAAGCTGGGAGTGATCTTTAGCTTGTCTATCGCTCTCTCAGACTTGAAAAGCTATCGCACTGAGCTTTTCCATGTGGAGCTCCTTCGTAGTTATTTCGTTGTCACTGCATGGTTATATTTGAATTACCGGGCATGTCCGTTAAGAATCATACACAAGGAAATTTTGAAAGCTAAAGAAGAAACCGGCCAGAGAAGCACTCAGAACTCAAACATTTTATCACTAAAGTATTAAATTCTCAAAGCAAACCAACTCCAGCAAGCATTCAAGTCTCAATATTTCCAAGGAATGAAGCTGACGCTTACAATATACTGGTTGCGTGAATATGGATTGTTTCTTGTAACTTATTGGTTCCCAAAGATTTACCTCAGCAGTAAGGTCTTACAGAAAAAAAACTTAATCACTGCTTCTACTTTCGTATCAGTTGAAAAGTCCAGCGGGAACTTCGTGGTACGTCTGCCACGCCGTTTACCCTAAAATTCAGAATTTCAGTCGGAACTGCAACAGAAACGCTCACATTTTTCTAACACATTAGGCAATGTGACTATACACATGTCTGTGCGCGCAAATGTGGGAAAGGACGTTGAGGTAATTGTGCGGCTGGAATAGCGGTGAAGTTCTACAATAGCAATTTTCTATATTTGATCGTATTTTCGTTTGATCGTAGTTTCTTCAGATGCACGCCGCTTATTTGCATTTATACATAGTTTTTCCAACTGAAATGTTAAGCGTCACTCGGCACTTGTCCAATGGGCTTCGCTAAGCGTGTGTGTTCCTTATGATCTCCAATAAAAATGAATCGTCTTAATAGTGGCAACTGAAGGCTGACCCCGTGTGTGGTAAAGCAGGGAACGTCGATGAGCTTATAATATATTCTTCCGCCGCGGTGTTAAGTAGATGGTGACAGAGATATCTTGAGAAGTACTTACCGTCTCCAGTTATAATTTCCACTTTAATGACGGCACAGTTGCTACCGGAATTACTATACATTAGAGATTTTTTTACACTGTCTGTTCGACCTGTGGGCATAGAACGTTGATTTTGGTCATTAATAAACTAGCCTCTTTCATAGAAGGAAGGAAGGAGTAGATTTTAATGGAGAGAAAGGAGGAGAGGTCGGCCTGGAGAGCGTGTCTCTAGCCTGCTACTCCTCACTGGGGAATGGGGAAGTGGGAAATACAGGGAAAGGTAGGTGGCGGATGATTATGATATGGTACAATGAGATACTATATACACGTTGGCCAATATGCGGATGCGCACTGGAGACGCAATACACTAAGAGTAATCTTGTCCATACAAAAAGTAATCTTGCCACAAAAAGTTTTTGCGCAAACACATTTCGCACTGACTACACGTCTCACAGCTTCTAGAGGCGATCGTCTAAACCAGTCTCACTTAAAAAGTTCAAAAGTGCTTTTATGGCACGTTGGGCACAGTCAACACTCCTCCACACGCCCAAAACCTTTTCTTCTGAAAAGGGGCGGGAGTCCAAGCTGTCAACTGTAGATTTGAGTTTTCTTCGTTCGGCCGCATATTGAGGGCACACGCAAAGTACGTGAGCTATTGTCTCGAGAGTGTGACAGACGCTACATTCAGGGTCCCGTGTTTGTCCAATCTTGTGAAGGTATCGATTGGTGTATGCCACACCCAGCCGTAATCGATGAATGAGCGTTTCCTGGCTTCTCCGCAACCGAAGTGGATGCCGGAATTGTAATCCAGCGTCAAGTCTATGGAGGCGCTCTTGTCGATGTTCGGGGTTGTCCCAATGTTGCGCCGTAGAAGTTTTAAGGGAGGTGTGGAGCAAGGCGTTAATGTCATACCGGGAAAAATGAATTTGTATAATAGTTCCGTCAGTGTGTGCCTGTTTTGCTTCTGCGTCAGCCTGTTCGTTTCCAGCTATTCCACAATGGCCAGGAATCCACTGCAGCACGATGGTATGTCCGGAATGAGACGCCTCAGCAAGCAGATACATGATGTCATAAACCAGGGGACTATATACGGTTCTGTCACTCATATAATTGCTGATGAGTTGCAGTGCTGGTTTTGAGTTGCAAAACACTGTCCACTTCTCGAGACTTTGTTGCAGTATGCAGCGAACTGCTTCTCGAACTCCGGTCAACTCAGCTGCTGTAGACGACGTCCTGTGTCCTATCTTGAACCGTTGTGCGATCCCCATTCCTGGCACAGTGTAGGCCGCCGCGGAAGAGGTCTGTGTCACAGAACCATCTGTAAAAATATGTTCGTAATATCCATACATGTAAGAAATGTATGATAGCGCGAAATGCTTGAGGCCAGCAAGCGGCATCTTCGACTTCTTCGTTATTCCAGGGATTGAGAGCCTCACCGTTGGCTTTGCCAATGTCCAGAGTGGAACTTCGGGTATGTCATACGGTTCGAAGTCCGACGGCAATAAGTCTTGCTGCGACAACACGGCTTCTGAGTAGGCGGACACAGGCCGTACGCTTGTGACGTTCTTGAGTGGATAGTTCCTGTGTCTAGTCAGTACCCTTAGATGCACTCGCAATGGCTCATGTTGCAGATAAACTCGAGCTGGCCACGCACGTGCCTCTGCAATAGTGCCCCAAGTAGACGCACATCGTGGTAGTCCTAGGCAAATTCTCAGTGCGCGAGCCTGAGCACTTTCAAGTGTGCGTACAGCAGTTGTACTAACCCAAGAAAGTACAGGCGCACTGTAGCGGAAGTAGCCAACAAAAAGTGCCTGGTAGAGCTGCAGAAGAGATGACTTGGATGGCCCCCATGATTTTCCAGACATATGCCGAATGATCTGAGTAAAGCTGTCTAGCTTTTTTCTTAATCCTGAGAGGTGCTTCGACCAAGATAAGTCACGGTCGATGATGACTCCGAGAAACTTGTAGTGGGTTACTGAAGGTATAATCTTCCCATCAATCATAACGGGGTAGCAGGCCATTGACTTTCGTGTAAATGCCATGGTTAGCAAACAACATTATATGCGATCTATAAGTTCGGGTTAAGCTAGAGTCACTCAATAAATTTCACAAATTTTTATTGCTGCCCGGCATCCACGACACATACTTCATTAAAATGTTTACACACGCAACCCAAATTCAATTGTTTTATGATATTTTATTTTAGCGTTTTCTTTTTAGAAGCTTCAGAAGCTTTCCTGACTTTGGAAGACGAATAACACATAAGTATTGCAGTCGTTTAATATGCGCGTTTTTTGCCAGCATATGGGATATCTTTACCTCGCATAATCAGTATTACACCTGAGCCATCACTTCACCAAACTTTGTAATTCCATACATGTTCTAATCATGCAAAAGCTGTCTGGCTGCGCACCAGGACATCAAATGGTACCTGTGAAAATTCCGCAGGAAGAAATACCTTTCCTACATGTCTTCGTGCGAAACTGCTGTAACTAAGGGGCAGGCAAGTATGTCGAATTCAAGGGCACTCCAGGACTTGTATCCCATTCACAAGGGAAAGTTTTCATTTTTCAAGTGGGAGGGGGATGGCTGGCGCCAGCTCAGCTTCCTGATCCCTGTAGATATGTATATATATATATATATATATATATATACATATATATATATGTGGTGGGGTGTTCTTCAAAGTTCAGTACGCAGGACCCGACGTGACGTACGCAGGAGAGAGACGACGAATTTTTTGGAAGCCTTCTTTACTTAATGTTTTCAGCTGGTGGATCAGCCTTGGTCAGGTTACATCTGCTTGTTCTGCAGCGTCGCCCCAGCGGCTCTCTATGGTGGCTCAAGCGCAGCCGTAATGACGAAGGCTGGTCGACCAGCTGAAAACGTGGAGTAAAGAAGTCTGCGAAACAGTTCGTCGTCTCTTTCCTGCGTATATATATATATATATATATATATATATATATATATATATATACACATAATACTTTTATTAACAGTTGCACTTGACGAAATTTCGTGTGGCCTCGAAGAATTATTCACTGAAGTGACGGCCTTGTATGAGTAGCTGTAAAAGACGCCATAACCTCAGTCCCCTGACACCACCACGAGATCGCTGTCTGTGGGTGGTGTAATCTTCCTTCTTGTAATTGTCTTGTACTTTGCTATCAGTAAAACTGCGTCGTTTTCTGGTAAAACTGCAGCCTCTATATATCTCTCTCTATCTCTCCCATTCTTGTTTCTTTTTACTGGTGCGGTCCTTTTCAATAAGTTCCAACTTCAAATGCTAAGCAATAGGAAGTAATTAGGCTGTAACCACGTAATGCCACTACACAAAGACAGTGGTGCATAAATGCTTACGTTTTTTCTGTCGCTTGTCGCTGGTGTACCCAGCCAGATAAAAAAAATGGTTCTGTATTTAGCTCAATCAGGCCCCAAATGCTGGAACTCTCAGCAGTGGAAGCCCAGGTTATGGCTTGCGCACCGATATGTATAGACGCATGCTAGTATATATGCGCTAGGGCAACAGACGGGAATAAAGGAAGCGATCATGCGAGCGAATAATTTAGGACAGACATGAATGTCTAAGGAAATGAAGCAACCCTGAGCAGGAAGAAGAACAACAGTCGCCGGTTCGTTGCGAAATGTATTTAGAATACAGGGCACCAAGAGTTGTCAAGAGAGTCGAGATATTTTGAAATAACAGCATAATAAGAAGCCGCACCAGACTTTCAGAGTGTTACTGCTCACGGGCAGCGGTGTCTGCAAGAAATGAAACAGGCGTGCGTACGTGGCGCTTAACTACGCCCACCTCGGCAGTGAACTTCTCCCTTCTGATCTCGGTCGTGCCAACTCTGGTGTGAGATTGAAACATACCTGGGGGTTGCGTGGAAACACCGTTAGTGTAGAATTTCTGAATTGGACCATTATGTCTACCAGCTAGTTCATTTTATGTGTCTGTGTGTGCTGGTTCGTGTACGCGTATGTGCGTACGTGCGATTGCACGTGTATGTACATGCGTGCGTGCATATATATCTCTGTGTGTGTGTGTGTGTGCGTGCGTGCGTTTTGTGCGACAAAAACCAACATATCCGAAATCTGCTTGTTTCGCAGCGTCGCCCTGGCGGCTCTCTCTGGTGGTGCAAGCGCAGGCGTGACAAGGTGCCTGTGCAACATTTGGTAAGCGTGGGTTCAGTCTTGTTCGCTTAACGAATGGCGCGACTTCGTAGGTACGTGGACAGCAAAAGGTGAAACATTATTCCAACTATACTTTGCTGTAGCCCATATTGTGAGTACATGTCCATAAAGGACAAAACGCATGAATGCGATATCATGTCTATTTGAGTCATTGTGACTTATGATGGCTCAAAAAGTGACCTTCAGCATGTAGGAAACTAGGCAGAAATTGTTGAATTACGAGAGCAGATAGTGAAAGGTGTGCCTGATATGATGTCAAAGTGAGACTAATGTAATCAATAATATATGGGATTTTGACATTCAAATCTTCGCACAAGCTGAAGACATTTTTTAACCACACTGACAGTCGGGATAAGAAGTGCTCATTCGCCGATATTCGTCCACCTGAAATCATGCTGCGGCAGAAAATAGGAAATAAAAGAAACAATACACCACCAGCATGAACCAATGGCTGGAGAGTGTCGGATAACAATTTTCTAACTATTCGGCTTTCAATTGTCCATTTGATTGTGATTCTGAGGTATTCGTCGATAAAATATAGGTGCCACATAAGTGTTTCATTCGCCTAGATCACTCGTAGTGCGGAACGAAAACCACTGGTGATGAGATAATCGAGAAAAAAGAATGCAAATATCTGGTAAAACATCACTACCGTTGTACCAACCAGTTATAAGGTTAACACAGGTGAAACTAATAGATTTTACGACAACATCGCAGTATACTGCACTGTCATAATGGCAAGAAGCGGTGTTCTCTACTAGTCTGCGTGTCAACGCTGCGTTCCCGCGTAAAAGTCGTAAGGCAAACTTGCTAACATTTTAATGCCCTCCATAAGTCTTATAGTAGATGGCTGACAAGTAAAGGTCATTGCCTGGAAAGTGCGGGCACTCTTTCTTAAAATCAGAAAATTTTAATTGGCGCGTTGTCAAATGTTGTAAAGCGATCCAACGATTGTCAAAGTGTGCAACGTCTGTTCCAATTTTTATGCAGAGAAGTCAGCAAACAAGTAGGCGGGGGGGGGGGCACAATTCTTTGTGCACTCGAAACGGAACGGTTGAACTCTAGAAAGCGCCAAACTGCTACATAACAAGACACAATTCAAAGAATGTAATTCTAGTGCAACCGTTTTGTAATAATTGTTGAAATGGATATCAAAAACAGACGGAACTAATAATCAGTATAATACCTAAATATTTAAATAATTAATATTTAAATATTTAAAGCAAATATTTACACGGCTTAGAGAACTCATCATAATTTCTGACGAAGCGCAGGCCATAGTGACTACGGGGCGAGATGTAGGTGTGGGAAATTGAAAGGGCCGTGATATCAGTAACCAGAAAATTTTATGTGCAGCTTAATCAATAAATGTCATTCATCGACATCAACGGGGAAGTGCATCAAGCGGTCAGCAATGGCGCTTTTCTGCATGACGAGCTACAATTGAATAAGAAGGTCGCTGAACCAGTGGGGCTATCGAATCGCGGCACAGGCAGTAGCTTACACAGGTGTGCCGAAGCCACTAAGAAAAGTAGATTAATGGTTGAAAGTAGCGACACACCAACAATGAGTAGAATTAAAATATAAAGAGGCAAAATAAACCTCATAAAGGAGACGAGCACATTTGTTACATATACATGTAGGGTGGCCAAAACAAGATAAATGGTTGGAAATGCAAACGCAGTGGTACGAGGAAGCTATTAGTATATATGATTTGATTGAAACTCATGTTCGTGATTTGAAGGAGTCGTTGGCTTGTGACAACTTTCTTTCTGTGAAGGGCGCACAAACAAACAAAAAATGTCTGGTTTTAAGACATGTAGACGCACGCTATTTAGGCGAAGGATTAAGTGGCAAAGGGTTAAAAAGAGATCTAAGGAACATTGATGAATTAGCTTCACATCAGCGGTCATGTCAGCATCAGTGGTCATGTTGGGTTTGCGCCTGTCCTGTCTTCTTACTTGTGATTGTCTACAAAGCGCAACGAATCCTTCCAAATACGATTAACCAACTTGCCCAACAACGCATTCTGCTAAACTCCTTGTTAATTGGCTAACGAACTACGTAACCAAATGTTACTTTTTGACACCAAAGTAGTTTGGCTTTCCTGCCGAATTAGCGCTGATACAACTAACTAACGATGGACTATGAGCGGAGGCGGTATTTGTTGATTTATTTAAAGCTTTTGACACTATTAACCACTTTATTTTGTAGGCTAAACTTGAATCATTTGTAATTTGTTGTTGCCCGCTTTACCTCTATTGCAAAGCTACCTTACTAACAGGACCCAGATTATTAGATATGGAAGCATTTTATCCGCTCCAATAACAACCAACAAGGGCGTTTCGCAAGCAGCAATCTTGGGTCCTCTATTATTTCTTATTTACATTATTGACTTACCATCATCGCTTATATCTTCTGAGTGCATCGTCTATGCTGATGATACAACGATATTCACTTGCGATAGAGACCTTAACGGTCAACTAAGAAAGTTAAACACCGATATCACGAAGCTTGCTTCTTGGTGTAAAAATAACTTCCTAACGTAAACACAGTTAAAACGAAGTTTATGTTATTTCACCTGTCCCAAGAAACGTCTACAAGAAACCCTGAACTACGTCATTGAAAACTACGTGATTACCCCATCTATTTTATAACTTCTCTTGGTGTTACGTTAGACCGCCAACTTAAGTGTAACATTAACGTAAACTCGGTCACTAAGAAGACTGCTTTTGGCAGCCACGTGCTCATTCGAACAAGACACTGCTTTCAGCAACATATTCTAAAATCGCTTCACTACGCTTTCAATAACAGTCACTTTACTTACTGCATTGCATCGTGGTGCAGCACATGTCCCGCAGACTTGACATCCATTTATCACCTTTAGAAGCAGGTGGTCCGAATAATTTCCCACAGTTCATACACCAAATCAGCAGCACCGATTTTTCGCACTATTGAAATTCTACCCTTAACCTGCACATTTCAACTCAAACTTGGGCTTTATTATATAAAAGTAGAAACAGTGACATTCCCAGTGAGTTACTATCCTAAACGCAACTTTTCAATATAGATAACACGAGCTTTTCTGACAATAATATTCTCTTGCTTCCTAAAGTCAACACTAACTACGGTAAAATGACAGCCTTCTTTTCTGCAATTTCGTTTTAGAATTCATTTCCATTCAATATTAAATCATGCTCTTCACTACGCTGTTGGGTCACTTGGAATGTTCGAGAGAGCATTTCCAATCTTAGTTCGTCACCTCAGAAGACACTTTCCCGACTGCCTGTACTTGGTAGAGGCAACAACCCTTACAATTCCATGAAGAGGTTGTTGTTCTTTACAGATACTAAGCACCTTACAATACAACTATATTGTGTAATTTTGTGGGCATTCATATTTTATTACATCTTCCAGTATAGCAGTTTCTGCCCCTATTTTGTCAGTTACCATGAATAGCTTGTATAACGCAATTTGCTGGTTATGGCATTCGGCGGAAAATAAGATTTGCATATTTATCTATAAGTTATTCGCAGTCAAACAGACCGACCCCGCAAGAGATAACTTCGCGAAACGGAGCACGCTAGAAAAAGAAAGCTTCGTTTTATGTACTTCTCTAGTCAAGTTTTATGGCTGAAGGTAGGCGTCTAGTGGTGGCGCAGTACCATCTAGCATCGTATTACTGATACTGTAATGTCCAGATGGATCTTATAAAGGGAAATGAAAATGTCGTCACTTACTGTTGTTAAACATATACATTGAATTTGGCCCCCACCCACTGGGGTCCCTTTGGAAAAGCCATTCATTGGTTTCACTGTGCCTGAAAGACGAACCACTGTTAATGTCCGTCAAGCCTACTATAATGCGTTGAAACTTACTTTTTACTTTCCTTTGTATAGGATTCATTGAGGAATATATTAGTAAATGTCATGTTGATTTTAGCGTCTTTTTGACAGCTTTCTCCATCAGTCTGATTCGAATAATAAACCCACAATGTGTCAGTGCGGTTCCATAACTGCAAGAAAAAATGGCTGAATTAGCCAAACTCAAGTGATGCTGAACTGTTAAGTGTGGATATACACCACGAAACATTCTTAAAAAAGGTGTTTTTATGGTACTGCGTATTATGTGCACTCCTTGCAGCATACCGGGTTTAGGGCTTAGAGCATTCGTTATCTGAACGCTGGGAATATGAATTGCCGTTTATAGAGACACATCATTCTTGAAGTCACGTTTCCGCCGTGGGCAATAAATAGGTAAATAAATTTCTCAAGAATATCTACAAGAAATGTTGCGGTTGCTTCCTTTATAATTCATTTCATTGCCGTAGCGATACATGGCATTATTGAGCCAATGCATAATGTGAAGAATAAGTTGTATAGAAGTCGTTGTCAAAGTGATATTTGTGTAAAAATTGTGCAACATTCGCATTTAATGTCACAGTCGCACTCTTTAAAGTGTACATAAATGCGAAGTTGTCATGCGTGTGAACATTGTAGTTAGATTTCATTATTTATATTGGCCACACAGAAAGCACAGCGATAGAATGCGCTGAATTAAAGCAAACCCTTAAACGAATGAGAACACGATTAGATTTATGGCACACGATAGTTGGTGCCTCAATGGTTGCTAGGTCAATACGGTTCACACGTTTGTATGTGCGCTTTGGCTGTGCTTGACATTCGTGTAGCCCAATAAGTCAAGCGAGAATATTACACAGGCTGCTGCTTTTGTTTATAGTTCTGCGAGTGGTCGCAAGTCGATGATGTTTATTCGAAGAGGATTCAAGCAATATTAGCTGCTTTAGAATATTCTATTCAAACACCGAATAAACTAACCGAATGAAGATGTATTCCGTTAATGAAATAAAATTTTATAATATTCGCATGTCCATCGTGCGATATGATGCCCTAGTGTAATACGCCTTATCTGAAAGTTAGTATTGCTGTGATAAATCAGGAGAAAAGGAAGATGCAGATATATAGTGTTTGCTTTAATGTCATTCCACGGCGTGTGACCCAGGAGGAGGAGGAAAATATTATTTTCGTCAGATTTAAAACGTTTGAATAAGTTGGGTTATTTCTTCTGCCAGGCGGCTTCAGGTGACCGTAAGCCATTGGCTTTCCGAAATCTCTGAAGCCCAGTTGAAGGTCCGCAGCTTGATTCTGGTTTCCGAGGTGGACATCGCTACCTCCTAGTCCAAAGCGGTGTTAGGTCAGAGTTCCATCCTAGGCTTTAGCCTGGGGCAGTTGCTCAATCTATGTGTCAAGTCTGCTTTAGGGGCGTCGGAGCTTTTGCATTTAGGAGAAAATCAGCAAGGATATATTAGTGAGTACTTGTAAGGGTTGGTAAGCGACACAGTTTGCAACTTTCGTTGGCTACCTGCTACAGTTTATCTACCGGTTTATGTTGAAGGGGCGTGTGTTTGTATATTTTCGTGGTAGTGCAGAGTAATATCGTGGAACGCCACCATGCGATCCCTCGTTGAACCCAGGTCAAGGCCCCTCAACGACTAGGTGAAGAACTTGCGGCAATAATTCGGGCTGCCTGATCTGGCTGCGAGGATTGTGTGTGTGTTCCAGAAGCGTAACTTGACCATCACAAGCGTTGCTTTAAAAAATGATGATTTTTCATTGCCTTGTTCCAAGTAATTTTCCAGAAAAAAATTCCTGTAACGTGACAAGCTTTCAAAATTTTCTCTAGCATGTGACACATGGTAGTACAAGAAAAGTAATGCAGGTTATTTAAGTGCCCAATCCTTGCCAACTTCGCCTGCTTAACGTACCAAAATTGTGTTCAATATGTAGGGGTATTGACAACTGCAGATAGAAAAGCTACCTTAGAGGCACGGAATTTAGACAAATGCTTGATAAACTGACAATGATATTATGGAAAAAAGTGTGTTTCATTTGCGCTTGCAGTTATATACAGTGATTGCTCCAGATAACTAAAATACGGTAACATTATTTAGGTTCCAATACCATGTAGCAAGTTTCTAAAATATGCCAAAGCTAAAAGAAAATGAGTTTTGCTCCACTTTCGCAAACAAATTTAGCAGGTAATACTCCTACAACCCTCATAAACCTACTTTTTCGCGTTCAAATTTTATCACTGTCTCTTATTTATTCTTCTTTTGGGCGAGATATATATATTTTAATTTCAGGCCTGCACCCTACTTGGCATATTTTTGGGCTATATTTCACCGCAATGCCCAGTGGTTGTCCTTCTTGGGAAAGTAGGTGCGTTCCTGTTTCCTAATGTAAGTCGACTTTCCTGACTACGTGAGGTCAGGAAGCTGGTCCTAGTAACTCTTATAAAATTTCTCTTTTAGTTCACTTTTTGTCACACCTCTCAGACTCCTCAAGGAACGGAAAGTTCTGGCGAGACGTCTGCGTTCACTTCGTTTATCGGGTTCTTTGTAGCCACTCTCCATGGTTTGCCGGCGTGACATTTTCATTTCGCGAATAAAATCGCATGAAGCCATCTTGCAAGATTGTTACGTCATTAGCACTACATATTCGCGTATAAAACATGCATTCGTCTCAAGAATCTCGTATATTACGATCAATTTTAGCGATATGTCGCTCTTTTAAGTATAAAGAAGTAAATAAATAAGCGCTTACTATTGTGACACACTCGAGAGTATCTGAGTGTGGCTATGCAGATGGTATTTACAGTACAAGCGTGGTAAAAACAAATATTTCAATTTGATAGATTGCGTTAGCATTATATTGAGTCCTATCAACTTTTTTTTTCACAGCTTTGTGGCGTTCTCGCTGGTAGGCTTTCATAAAGCTAGTAAATATCGCGCCAAATAATGTAACGCTAGCCACGACTCATCAATGTGTATTTCGATGTCTGTTGAGCGTGTTTGATATAATTTTTTTATTTGTACCCGTGCAGCTTATTTTAGGACAGTGCTGCATGCGCCCATAATTATGTACACATATACACGTATGCTAAGTGTTTCAGCGAACACATTCAAAAATCTTTTAATGTTGCCTATGGCAGATATCAAAATTCTATTGATAAGCTCCTTTACTCGAAGGGGCGTACAATACCTAAACAGAAAACTGAAATGCAAAATACAATAATTAGTAAATATTCATTTTTAATTATCTACAATATGACCTATATTGCCATTTACTAATTGTAGCCGGGGAGTTCGCAAGGCGGATCAACTTGGAATGAATATTGAAGATGACACCAGTTTCGAGATATAAATTCCCGAAGTTTCGCAGAAATGACTTGGCGTTCCAGTTAATTTGTTAAAGAAACGTGGCTTCATGCACCGAAGCACACAAGTAAATGCAACACCAATGCATTTCTCCACAAAGTTCGGGAACTTATATCTGGACATTGGTGGGGTCGTCCTGAGAATTTGTTCCAAGTGAATACGCCTTCCGAAGTCCACTGCTAGAATTTGTCACTTGCAATATGATTCATAAGACAATTTGCTGATAAGATAATTAGTGAATTTTCGTTAAGTAGTCAATATTGCATTTGAATTTTTCGTGCAAGTAGTGGCCGCCGCTTCGAGTAGACCGGCCGCTCATCTGGAATTGAACTATGTGCCACAGGCAACCTTTAAAAGTTTGTGAGAGTGTTCGCTGAAACACCCTGCATATTGTAAAGATTAAGACCTGTATCCGTGCCAGTGCCATTGCCACTACTTCACGAAGAGTAGCTGCTCGAGGTTAAAGCAAGCGCAGCGTATTATCAGCGCAATTCACTGGCGAATCCTTTTGCCAATAATCATCTCTTATGCTACGATGGAGATACTGGATGTCCGCAAACTGTGCGCCCTGCAGCTATAAGCGCACGCGCTACTATCGAGCGTGCCGGACAACAGTGCCCTCCAAGGAGCACCACATCAAGCCATTATCTAAGATCCTCCTTTCCAGCGACAGGGGGCTTACCAGTGGAAACTGCTATGTTGAGTGGAACGGACCACACCGACGGATATTGGCTCGCAATATAGGACCAGTTGAATCGTCATAACAAATGCCACAATGCTATAAACTTAAGTCACCGATCATGTGCCAGTAGGTGAGGGCCGCTCTTTGATAAACATGTCTGACGCCCGATAGATATGTGCCACTCTAAAATGACAAAAGTACCCTCTTAATTTGTTTGATTCTGGGTGGAAACGAGCCCACGTCACAAGGTGTCCTCAAGGGGGGCAACCAAACGCTTTAGTCGGCTGTGCCACAAATGTACTCGGTACGTACTAGTTTTCAATGATTCGCTAGCTTGAGTAACTGAGTATGTGTAACAGGCTGTGCGGGAAGCGAGGAACCAATTCTCAGCATTCAGAGCCAGCGGCGCTCCCCACTGCTCGTCTCCGATGCCAGGTGCGAACTTCTGTGAAGCGGCACTAGATAGCGCAGCGTGTCCAGACAGGAACGCGGTTGCCGCATGAGATGTTTCTTAGTGTTCACACGCACCACCGCGCCTTGTTCCGCGGCGGTGCCGATAGGGGGCACAAAGTGTTTTTAAGGAAACACGTAGGAGGAATCATCCTGCAGTACTCGCATCACACACAATTCGATTCGACCGTGGCAATACGTATTGTTGTTGCAATGAATAAATCCTCAAGGCATCTTTCTCGACAGTCATTGTTAGAAGCGTCTCCTAAACTTTTTAATGCGTTAGCATTCTTAGGGCACTTCCCTCACTCTACGGGAGCTATGTATGTATCCGTCTATGTATGTTTGGGACGATGTGTGTTTGAATCGATTTGTTTTCCCGCCAACCTTGCTCACTAGTAGTCAGTGATGCAATGGGTAGCGCATCAGGGCATTGTACTGAGGTAACCGGGTTCGAAACTAAGCATAGGGACAACGTCAGTCTTTGAGTATGTGTGTGGTAATGGCCACATACATGCCACCCTTCAACGAGCCTATTTCATGGCTACATGGGTGACTGTAGGCGCGGGGGTGGGTAAGTACTATTGTTTGAGAGAGAGAGAGAGAAGAAACTTTATTAATGAATGGTCGGGCAGTTACGTTGTGGTGGCCTCAGGTGGCGGCTCGAAGTCCTTGGACTCGGGCGGCATCTTTGGCTTGCCGGACGGCCCGGAGCTGGTCTATCAACTCTGAACTTTTGAGAGCCGTCTCCCAGCGGCGGCGACGACGATGGAGAAGGTCCCCGGCGGCCCCCGCAGCCGGGGCGGCGTCAGGAAGGAGCGAGCTTTGGATTTCCCGTACTGTGGTAACGGCCGCGACTACGGACGCGTCGCGAACGGATGTGGTCCCATTACCGTGGTTGCCGCACATTCCCAGAGCATGTGTGGCAGCGTTGCTCGCTGTCCGCAAGCTTTCCAGGCATCTGTTTGATATAAACCCGGGTAGCAGTGATGTAGGACCGGGGGGCTAGAGTAGGGGTGTGTCTGGAGCAAGCGTAAAGTTACGGCCTCATTCCTGTTTAACTTGTCGTGTGGTGGCGGGAATGTGCGTCTTTGGAGTCTGTAGTGTTGGGTGAGGTCTCTGAGCGTGGTCCGGCGATCGCCCCACGCCCATTGTAATTCTTGTTGCCGCATTTCTGTTGTAGTGTCCCGATCAGGCAGATCTCATGCCCCGCTCTCGGGGGCGGGAGCGGCCACCACATAATCTGCGGCGGCAAGGCGTGTGAGACCTCAAGCCGGCGTGGGCCGCATCGTTGCCCGCGAGCGGGAAATCTGTGTGTGCCGGGGTCCAGAGGAGGAAGACCGTAGAATTTTGGGGTTGCGAGGGCGATAATGAGTCACCGTCGTCACAAATTTGGAGTATGCGTACCGCTTCCCGCGAGATGCGACCGTGCGCGAAGCCGCGGATTGCCGCCTGCGAGTCGCTGATCACGATCGCAGCGCTAGGCACCGTGGCCAGTGCTAGGGCTATTGCGGCTTCTTCGGCCGCCTCCGTGTGTCCCGTGGTCACCGTGGCGCTCGCGAGACACTTACCCGTGCTGTCTACAACCATGATGGCATGTGCGCTTCTCTCTCCTTCATATCGCGCAGCGTCTACGTACACCGCGTCGCTGCTGTTGCCAAACATCTTCTGAAAGTCTCTTGCTCGTTTGTTGCAACTCGCGGCGCGGTGCGTCGGGTGCATGTTTTTGGGAAGCGGCGGGATGACCAGGCGGTCGCG
Organism: Dermacentor variabilis; assembly: GCF_050947875.1. Lineage (NCBI taxonomy): Eukaryota > Metazoa > Arthropoda > Arachnida > Ixodida > Ixodidae > Dermacentor > Dermacentor variabilis. Next base: position 118,557,717 of record NC_134574.1, on the reverse strand, counting down.
GACCGAGGCCTGAACCGCCATCTCTTCTCCATGCTGAGTGTGGTACGCTGTGTGGAGTGGCTCGGGGATGCATCGACCTGTTTTTGAATTAGGTAATCGTTCGTATTGGGGGCGTAATGTCGTGCGCCTCAATTAACTCACCAAGTGGGTTGTGAAGCCTGAGCTCCAGAAACTTGTCGGTGCTCGCGTTGAGTGGAACGCCGACCGCCCTCTTAAAAGCCTTTCGTATCATACATTCGACCTTGTTTTTTTTCGCACCCTATCCACTTAAGGTAGGGGGCAACATAAGTTATGCGGCTTATAGCGTACGCCTGCACGAGACGGATCGCGCAGTCTTCAGGCATACAATTGCGTCTATTCGTGATGCGACGCAAGAGTCGGATCGTGTCATCGATGCGACTTGGTTGCTGCTGCGGTTCCGCCTATACGTCTGTGAGCGTGCTTTGCTGCGGCTGATTCTGTTGTTGCTGTCTAGAGTACGGCTTGCTCATCGTTCTTATTGGTCTACCGGCAGCTGGCGGCAGCCTCGCTTCTATGTCGTCTATGCGCGCCAAGTGCGCGGCGGACATTTGTGTTATTTGCTCAGAGAGCTTATCTATCACGTCATAAAACATTTCCTTCATATGTGCCATCTGTTTTGCAAAACGTTCCTCGAGGCTCTTCTCGATGCTGTCTACTCGTTTCTCTAATTTCTCGTAACGGCCGCATCGCTGTTTGGTGTCGGGTCTTGCGGGATCTAGTGCGATCCCTTTCGCGGTAACTGGACGACTATCCCGGTTTCCGAAAAACTACTACGTCAAAACCTCTTGCCTACTTTCGTCACTGAATATTGTGCCACTTTGCATGCATCAAGCAAAGCAGCAATTCTCAGCGTTTGAAAGCACCAGCGCACCACGCTTCTTGTCTCGGTTGTTATGCGCTGGATTCTTCTCGCCGGCGCCACAAGGAGGCAAAGCATGTTTAGAAATATGCCCAAGAGAAGAGTCTAGTTGTCGTTGGACGCGTTTCTCAGCGTTCTCAGACCCCGCCGATCCATTCATGTTGGAGGCCAAGGGCTGGCTTCGCGACGGCGGATCTACGTGGCGCCGACTGTTCGAAGAAACTATTTTAAGCCGAGTTGGAGTTCTGGGTGTGTGTTACTTGGCCTGTGCTAGTAACCACTGAACTTCTTTGGTGCCAGCTTGTATCACTGGGAAGGTGCAAATAGGCATGAGCCACTCTTCAATGAACGTCGTTGACGTGAACTTGGGTAACAAGGTATGCGCCTCTGAATTTGCCGCTCTACATTGACTAAAAATAACCCTTAAATTTATCCGTCGCTGAGCGAGAACCAGCCGATGTCACAAGGGTTACTCAAATACAGCAAACTTATGAATTAGAAGGCTGTTGGACAAATTCACTGGGCATTTACAGATTTGCAATGAACGCTTTTCACACCAAATGGATATTTGTCATGCCTAAGTGAACCTCTGGCCTAATGAATAAAGGGGAAAATCAGACATCCACTCGTTCCTAGCGATTGCTACAAAGGAAACCCATTCGGGTTCCTCGAAAGAAAAGCCTCATAGTTGAAGGAAAATTTATCCTGGTGCGGGACTCGTACCCGGGACCACCGCTTTTCCGGCGCAGCCGCTTTACCATCTGAGCTAACCAGGCGGTCAGCAGAAAGCAGGGCGAAGTCGAATTTGTCAATAACACGAAGCAAAGGCAAGAGTTTTGACGCAATAGTTCTGCGGAAACCCGAAAGGTGGAGAGAAAGTAATGAATAAAGGGAAAAGCAGACATCCACCCGTTCGTAGCAATTGCTACAAAGGAAACCCATACGGATTCCTCGAAAGAAACGCCTCGTATTTGAAGAAAAATTCGTCCTGGTCCGGGACTCGTACCCGGGACCACCGCCTTTCCGGGGCAGCCGCTCTACCATCTCAGCTACCCAGGCGACTAGCAGAAGGCAGGGCGAAGTCTTCGTGTTGTCGACAAATTCGACTTCGCCCTGCCTTCTGCTAGCCGCCTGGTTAGCTCAGATGGTAGAGTGGCTGCCCCAGAAAGGCGGTGGTCCCGGGTTCGAGTCCCGGACCTGGACGAATTTTTCTCCAACTATGAGGCTTTTCTTTCGAGGAACCCGTATGGGTTTCCTTTGTAGCAATTGCTACGAACGGGTGCATGTCTGATTTTCCCTTTATTCATTACTTTCTCTCCACCTTGCGGCTTTCCGAAAAACTACTACGTCAAAGCCTCTGGCCTACTTTCGTCACTGAATATGTGCCACTTTGCATGCATCAAGCAAAGCGGCAATTCTCAGCGTTTGAAAGCACCAGCGCGCCACGCTTCTTGTCTCGGTTGTTATGCGCTGGATTCTTCTCGCCGGCGCCACAAGGAGTCATAGCGTGTCTAGAAATATGCCCAAGAGAAGAGTATAGTTGTCGTAGGGCGCGTTTCTCAGCGTTCTCACACCCCGCCAATCCATTCATGTTGGAGGCCAAGGGCTGGCTTCGCGACGGCGGATCTACGTGGCGCCTACTTTTCTTAAGAAAGGACGAAAGATGAGTACCGCTGCAGAACGCGCCTCATACACAAATCGTTTCTACGGTGGTCATACGTAGTGTAGCTTTGCCGGTTTAATGCTAACGCATTACCGACCAGAGTCATCGTCAGAGTTTTTCTGGCGCAATTTTTTTACGTCGCCTTCAGTCTTCAGGCTTTGTCTTCTGCTCACCGAGGTGGCTGTAAGAAGAATACTAGTATCTTACCACTACCATTGCCACTGAATCACGAAGAGTAGATGTTCGAGACTCAAGCTCGGATCCAGTATAATGTGTTTCCGGTGCAATTCACTGGTGGATCCTCCTTCCCAATAAACATCTTTTTGACGGACTCACAGTATACGCGCATTGAAAAAACAGAAACCGTTCGCTGCAGAACGCCAATATGATTGGTGACAACTATACCATATCAATTAAACCAGGCATGCTTCACATTGTGTAGATGTCAACCATAGTTAAGACCACCAGTTTTTTTTATTGTTTACAGTTTTATTTTACTGTTTTGTAAATCTAATCACCAATAACACCCATACTGGCATGACCCAACAGTCACTCGTAAATTGTAGGTGTAGAAGAAATGAACAAGCCTAAGAATTTATCCTTGACCCTAAGATGCTTCCTGGAGATGTTACTTATTATTCGACGAGTATTGCACACTTGCCTAGCGAAAGATCAATACGAAATTGTAGAAGGGCAACACCAACAAATTCATTGACGTAATTTTCTACTACATTTTTTGCTTCTGAGCTTTAATGGTGCGGTATACAGTGAACGAAGCTTCCACTGTGAAGCATTTGAAAAGCCATCGCTATATTGTAGTAACGCAGGGCTAGAACGTTGACTGTATCATTTTGTCTTATGTTGCGCTCCATGATGGGCATCAAGCTTTAGACGAGTTCTTTCTTAAAATGCAATACAACAGCTTGCGATGCAAACTGAAAGTCTGTTTAGTATAAGGAAGGCGAATGTATGTGTTAGGACTCTTCTTTACTGATTTTCTGGGGAAGATTCGCCTGCAGTCAAATTCACCGTAAAACGCTCTTTTTGCATTACATAAACCAGGTATTGTGTTAACGTCGTTTTATACTTTATCCTCGGCCGTCTCATCATCCGTGTCGCTGACTTACAATGAGACGCCAGAATTGCACAGATCCATGATGTCCACTGGCCTCAGTGATCAGTTGTAGGCATGAAGTGATGGACAACCGCTCGTGTTCACAAAGAAAGTAAATTATTACACGCTTCTCCTTTATTTTCATCCTTTAATAACAATAAGGCAAATACTAAGTAGACGTGGACTGTTTATATGGCATTCCAGAAACCTCGTAACGCTTGTTTCGTGACAAGAAAATACTTTGTTTAGGAGAAAATTGCATCTGAAGGGTCCGTATACTTTTTTCAATTCAAATATCCCGCAACCAAACCAGGGGCATGGTGGCGTTGCATACGCCAGCGCCATCCTTTGCTGCCGTCCGCGTATATAACGGCGCCCGACAGACGGCGGTAGGGAGCAAAGACAGCGCATAATCGAGAGATAAGAAGGAAGAAGACGCACCGGCTTTCTGCGGTGAAGCTAGGGAAACGATGGAGGAGGTTTTATTAGAATGTGAAGATGTCTGCCCAGCCGTCGATTTGGGCACCACTGCCTCCTTGAAGCATTTGGGTCCATCAAGAGCAAGGGAAATTAAACATGTCCGCAATAAATATTAGTAAGAGGCGATTGGAAGAATGTGGAAGAAAATAGGTTAATGAGAAAGAACATAGACGTGCAAAAACGAGATTCGCAATAGGGGGTCAGATAATCAGAATTCATCGTTGTGTTTTTTTTTCTTTTTCCTTTTCGTCTTTTTCAACCTAGCCAGGGCATTAGACAGTACAATAGCAAGAGCTTGGTACAGCAACCCACCGTCCCGTTCCTAATGGGACGCTCACAACATCCATCCCTACCATCCATCCAGGGAGGCGGATTGGCCGCTGCAACTGCTTTTTGGTCAAGTGATATAGACGGTTCGGGTATCACATGGCGTCACATGGAAATTGAATGCTCTGTTAATTGCAGTTTGTGCGCGCATCGCGAGCCCGCAAAACAAGCGCGCCACTACGGTTTAAAAACTGAAACACGAAATCGTGGGTGGCGCGGTGTCGAGCGAAAACGAAACGTTTCGACTACGCGCATCATTGTCAGGGTTATTTTAATTAGTTCTTTTTTCTAAAGGTTAAATAGAACTGGACAAGCAGCATTTTATTTCGTGTTTTAATACATGGATGATTATGCAACAAGTGGTTAAGTACTAGAGACAGCGCTGAGCTGAGGAGTGCTAACGTTATCGGGCAAGTACGTGAATATACCGGGGGAGTCTTTAATAATGTCCTGCATTTTCCTCAATTTCTCGATTACTAAGGCTCTATTCGCGATAATATTGACGCCTAAGTGATTTTCGAGCACTAATCAATCCCATTAGCTTGCCTTTATATTTGCCTTTAGTGTCCCTTTAAACCCGTTCACTCGTGTAGTGTAGCCAAGCGGACGTGTGTCTGGTTGGCCTTCGTATTTTCCCTTCTTTTCTTCCTCCGCCTCTAGACAAACATGTTATGGCACGCTTCAGAAGGCTTTGCAGGCACACAAAAGCTATCTCTGAGACGTTTTCGTACGGAGGGCACTGATCGCATGGGGCTTACGTATTCTCATAAAGCCAATGTAGGGTTCCTGGGTATTCTGGGCTTACAGCGCTCATAACATGCATCATCTCTAAATTTTTGCTTTGAAACACATGTTTGCTCTCAAATAGTAAAAAATTGATGAGAGAAAAAAATTTATGCACGGAAATCGTCATAGGTCTGCCTATAACCTATAGCTTTGTGTGGCACGCTGCTCTCCGCTCGTGAAGTGAACTGGGGAGGAAAAGGACTTATGAATCATAACGACATACGAATTAAGTGCATATGTACGAGTACAAAACGTTGTGGCATATCTAAAGTGGTGCGTCAAGCACAGTAGCTTTTACAAAAGCCATAGTGGCAATTGTATTCATGTCTGCACGGTTACCATTACGCCACGGTCCAAAGTAAGACTCGTGTGCCAGCAGCCTCTAATTAATGTTTGCGAAGGAAGAGAATTTTGCGGTCGTGCTTGAGCATGTGCAAAAGACATGCAAAAAAATATGATAAAACTTTTATTGCACCTGACAGCGTTCGGAATTTAGGCTAGTATCAGTGCAAGTTACGAACTGTCTATCACGACAGGTGAACGCAACGCCAAGTCCAATTTGGTGCACCAGACTTCTTTGGCGTCTTTTGAGATTGTGATGTGTACCAAATTGCCTTTTTGGGTGTCACTTGTGCATCGATCACGTTGGGTTGACCGTTACAACGTAGAATTACGTAATGCGCAATGAAGCGGAGCTTTTCTGTCACTTAGTGAGAACGCAATGAGTACTTAAGAGTCCTAATTTAAACCAGTCTTATCACCAGCGCTTGTCTCTTTATTGTCGTCACCACACAGCCTGCTGCTATCCACTAATGCACTAAAAGGTGATAGTGTGGCTATTTAAATTTGCGCGATCGATTTGCTCTGCGATCTCTATAAATCAATAATAATAGGTGCCCAATTTCAAGATACTGCCGATGGTTTGATGAACTGGCTTATAACCACAGAATATACACAATGCACGAGGATGCTCCTCAAGGAATACGTATTTAGCTGAGCGACTCAAAGCTGATTCCGGCTTGCAACACGGAAAATAGAGTGCGTTCACCAGTGCAAAGGACTGGATAGTCACCACACATGCAAAAAAACATTGTATTGTTGTAAAGTTCAGTAGATAAGCAAAAAATTGTTGTAAATGAAGCACTCGGCATGCTGAGCTTAATGGCACATCTCTACAGCGTCCACATCAAAAGTAGAAACCTTTCGAGGTGTTAAGCACATGGTGACCTATCACGTCCAGTCACTTCAAAGAAGGCAACCTACGGACTGGATCGTACGTAAAAAGAACATGTATTCAAGTGTTCTATAAATTCCTGGATATAATAGAGCACAACGCCTACAGTGTATACATCAAACTGCAATGTGTCAAGTCCCCTATGCCTGCCCTGACGTCGCTGCAAGTCTGCCGAGCAGTCGCAGGTGTTTTTATAGGAAGTATTTTGAGACAACAGTGGACCACAAGACTCCGACAGATATACAGATGTGCGTGGGAAGAAGTTGCCGCCCACGAAAATACAAAAGCTCCCGCTCGAAAGAGCTGCGGAAATTTCGCAAACTCAAAGCTTGAAAATCGCACATGTACCTGCTGCCGCATTTGCATCGTTTCATTTGTGCTCCCTAAGAACAAGAATTTGTGTCACGAAGTTACACGGTGGATGCAGCTAAGAAACTCACGTAAATGTTCGGTTGATAGGCTATAAATTCCATCACACATGTTTTAAGAAAAATGTGCTGGATAAGTGTTCCAGTGTTGTTTAGAACTCCAACTAAGAGAGAAATACCATGCATCGATTACTTTTCAGCTGATTGGTAGATGTAGGTGGGGAAAAAGTATATCACTTATACGAGTGCCACACAGAAACGTTAAAAGTGTATTTTAAGAGGAAACGCACTGGTGGTGCATTCTTTCTACATTTGTTATGTTGTGTGTACATAAAACGCACTTAGTGCGGACATCAGGACGCCCCTTGGAAGTGCGAATGCTTTGAAACAGACGATTAAATAGGCTGCTCTTTCTTCTTCTGCACACACAGCGCAGGCATGATTCTCACCGGCTAGAATCATAACGTAATTTGCAATAGCTAGAAAAAAGAACAGACACGCATTTCGTCCATATTGTTACGTTACAGAAGTCACATATAAAGATGTGGTTTACTATTTACAAGAGAGAGAACGATGCATCAAGAAGATGCCTATCGGAACTGATTCCCCCTCTGCATGTCAAATCGTCGTCCTCTGACTGGTGCCCCTCTTGGTTTCGCCGTATCAATATGTCGTATAGCGTAAGTTTTTTGACGTCAGGCTTTGTTACTTGTTACCGCTGAAATAGGGGACAAAAATGACTTCCTAATATACCATTTCAATCTTCCCGATATTATTTTCGTTGTGAGTTCTGATCAGCAGGTGTCAAATATTTTTTTCTCATCTGTTTTGCTTTGTAATTTCGTTGGCTATTAAAAAGGCAAATAGTTTCGTGCTATTATGTCACTGCATTTGCGGAGGTAGCAAATATAAAGGAGGGTGACATCTTAAAAGAAACCCGGCTCAGTTTCTGTGTGGTCACCGTGGTCGGGTCTAAGGCCTTGCAGTGCTAAGCACAAGGTGGCGGGATTAAATCTACGTTGACGTTGCCTCGCCTATTTTCAGAAGGATGCCTATTTCGACGGCGAGCCTACCTTTGGGGAGGTCTTACGACTCCACATTATTCGCATCTCACTCCACATTTGTGATAGTTTAACTATGAATGCTAGTTATATTCATTTGGTATATCATCGTTCATTATTCTGGAAATTTTGTTTTATATCTCAAGTTCGATGCTTTCATGATATGTCATTTGTTCACCACGTCCTTCGTTACAAGAGAGGAATAGTCTGTTTGCTATGGTTATGGTTTACTAGCATATATGACTGCAATCTGTGATATCTTAGCTACTGTCGCATTTGCTGTTTCTATATGCTATCTTGACCATTCTACTTGAAAGGCTTTTATTTTTTTGGTAATTCTTTTTTTTTGTCATGGTACAACTCGGTTCACCTGATTTTTCCTAATCGGTCTCCTTCCTCCTCTAATAATTAGCAATTTGGTACTTCACTAAGTGAACAGCAGTGCCGTCTCTGTCTTTATGCGTCGACATTCTACACAATGACGGGGTTCGCACAGAATATGAAATCTGCTTCTGTTCCAGCTTCTTCATTTGCCTTTACGGAGCACATTTGCGCTTGTGCGGTTTTTGAAGGAATATATTCATTATTTACATTTGCTTTCTTTTTCTTCCATTCAAAACAAAATTATCGCCTCTATAGTTTCCCCCATTTGTGTTATTGTGAATTTTACATTGAACATTTCTTATAGGGGTCACATTAAGTCTGCTAATAAGGGAATGATTTTCCAGCATATATTTACGAAAAGCGTTCCTGAAGCAGTTTGCAATAATGTAAAATTCCACACGAACGTATCCTGAAAAAGCATTCGGGGGAGGACATCTTAAAAGAGGTACTAAGAGTACTAAGAGCTAATTGCACGTATATAGAGGAAGCCAGAAAATGCTCTCACCGTATAAAACGTATTTGAGTCATTTGGGACAGGCTCTTGCTTAGAACTTCTTCCAGCAACACTGAATCCAGGCAGGCTGAGCAGGACCAAAGCAAAGCCACAATAAGTGAGGTTCCGTAAAGCCATATCCTTGCTCTCCGCCTACGCACAGTAGCAGCTCAGTGTGAATGCTGAGAGAAAAGGCACTATATATTGCTACCGCCAGAGCAACAGTATTGCGAAAGAAGCTTTTTTTTTATTTTTTGTGGCATTACATAAGGGATGGCATTACATATGTGAGCTAAAGTAGATTGTAAATATGCCTATTTTATGCAAAAAGCGTCATCAACATCAGAAGGGCAAATACTTCTACGGCCAACGTCATTGCTGCGTCATCGCCGCTACAGACGACGTCAAAGAAAATTTGGCTTCCACTGTGTGTCGACACTCATAGGTGATCGGGCACATGGAATTCTAATCATGATGGTCACGGTTCTCGCTTGCCGGTTTTTCGGCATAAATTGTTATAGACAGCGTTCTAATCTCTTTGAGTTCTTGCATTTATACGGGTTAGGAAATAGGTTATGCGGAAATTGACGTATACTTTTGTTGCATGTAAAGCGCTCCGGCGCTTCAGAAGAATGTCCTTTCTGTGCAGTAAATTACACAGTACTACTTAATAAAGCCAGTAAAGGTATAATTATGCATTATGGCATCTTACATTCCTTAGCATCTTAAATTGTGCACAAGCAGACGCAGAATAAAAGCACATGTAAGTCGGCATTGTAAACAGCTCATGAAACCATGAGTAAAGTGTATTTGTAAAAAAAATGTAGATCGCAAGCCGCAAATAGATTAGTAATAAGTATAAGTATATACCAATGTGTGAAGACATGTGTAAGACTGTGCCAAACAAAGACGGAATATTGTGGCCTTAACTGGTGTGCAAGGAAGGTCCCGTCTAGTTTCTAAATAATCGATTGAAACTTGTGTTCTTTGAGTTGGGATAACTCTACTGACGGTTAAAAAATGTGCACATTTGAAAGGCCCATGGAATATAAATGTTTTACAGATGCAGATTCTTCGGGAAAGGAAATAATAAAAAAACATACAGGAATGATTTCTGTGCCACCAATGTGTGTAAGTCGATTGGGCTACACTCTACGGAAAGGTTTCTGCGTGTAAACTATGTGCGGATAAGCATTGTAAATTCATGTATTGTAATACTGCTTTTCCTGAAAATGTATCAATACAGTAGCGCAGTGAAACAGCTGCGTAATGTGCTTTAAAAAAAGGGTTCATACAAACTGTACTCACCGGAAGCTATCATTTTCTTGAACAAAGATGGATAACAATTGTTTGAGAATAAAAAATTCGATTACCTATGTGATTTTATGGATGCCTTACTTGAAACGGGGTAGGAGATAAAAGTGAGCTTCGCTTGCGAAATAATTACCAGCGCATATTTGTGTTATCACTATTCGTTGTACTGGAGAAGAAAGCTGTAGCTAGCTGCACTTTATGTGACCTTGGGTAAGGTTGAACCTATAACGTACAGTTCACTATTAGGAGGTTGAAATTACTCCCCGTGTCACAATACTTCAGCCATGAGATTTAGCATTCTATATATAGCTTCTATATACTTTTGTAATATAATATAATATAATATAATATAATATATAAGGAAATTCATGCTTATGGCTGTGAGCATTCACGTATCCTCACATTTCTTTAGCAGTGGTTCAATGTATAACTACGCACGGCTTCCACTGGATTCTTCATCAGAAGCCTCAGATAGAACTCTCAAACGTTGATTTTGAATGCTGCTTCTGTATCTTCTGTTGTATTCTAATCTATTTCTCTAAAATATTTACCGTGCTTGCCAAGCAACAATCTGCAGCTAAGCGCCATCTTCTATTGCGGTCAGCATAATGTTCGTGTTCGTTTATGGCGTTGTTTTTGTAGACTTGAACAGAGATTTGAATTCCTAAATCTTTGCAGTTCGCTGCACTCATGCTGAACCGGTTTATAGCTTTTATGAGGGCTACTTAACGCGATATACCTGAAGCCTTAAAATATATTCGTGTTTATGCCTGAGGCCGCATTTATTAAGTCACCTCTGTTTTAATCACCGCTTGGAAAATTTATTTGCGATTGTTATCGCCTCGTTTCGCTTCCGTAATTTGCACGTTTCTTTTTGTAAACTTGGTGAGTGAGAGAATAAACTTTTATTTGGTCCAGCAAAACGCGATAATACGCACACCCGGCTAATCCCACAATGGGACTGACAGATCTAGTCTGCCGGCCCTTTCGCGGGCGCGCTGGACGGCCTCGATTTGGTCCTCAAAGACGGAACTTCGCAGGAGCGCGTCCGACTGTTCCTTGGTGAACTTCGGGCCCAGCGACCGGCACTCCCAGAGCATATGAGGCAAAGTAGCAACCTCACCACAGGCAACGCAAGAACAATTTGGATAAATATCGGGATATATGCTATTAAGGCACTTAGGAAAGACTACAATATCACTCAAATATGTGTTCACCGTTGTTCAGTACTACAGTTTGAGTCGACACATTTGAGTTTGCTGCGGCTTAATTATTCTTGCTGAATACCGTTTTCCACAATCACCCATTGTGAACACATTGCTCTGGTTTCTTAACATACAATTTTCTTTCACAGGTCTTCAATGCCATTTTCCGCTGCAATGCTGTAGCAGTTCGTGAAAGGCACTTCGATAAACTATATTTACGTAAAATCTCTTGGGCTCGTTGTTTCCTGTGGTGTTTTATACTTAAACCTCATGCGTATCACGTGGGTATGCTCGAGAGCCGTGCTTCAATTGCAGCTTAGCGCAGGAGCAAAATTTACGTTATATAATAGTTTCCTGCTTCCAGTAACAAGTGTTTTGATGGATTGCTTCTCTCATGAGTGCGTCCACCAGGGAGTTGACCCAAATTGGACTTTAAAATATAGGTGCACTAATCACAACATCGGAACCCGCCGTTCACCGTAATCGTGTCGCCAATTTATTTCGCCAACGCGTCGCCGCCTCACTGCCAATTACGGAAACAAAATGATGCATTTATGTTGGCAAGAAGTGCAAGCTTGTTTAATTGCCGGCAGCCTCCGCTGTCACCACAGGATATTATCCAAGTACAGGTTGAAGGAGTGCGCGCATTTGCGCTTGTCGAAACGGGCAATGCTGTTTCCGTCATACTTGAGGCCTTTTGTTGCAAAATGAGGAAGCTGACGTGATCACTTTCTGTAGTTTAAACTTTTCGCTTTCAGCGCTCTATCCATCGAACCTTCACTTGGATGCGCTGCCTCGGTCGTAATCCAAGATGTGCAGTACATATCTCAGTCTTGTGATCCCCTCCAAGCAGGCGAGCACAAACGGCAGGCCTGGAAGGAAGACATCAATTAAGCGTTCAAAATTTCGTGCAGCATTTCTAAGGCAGGCGGGTGAATTCATAACAGCCCGAGTAAGGTGAGAATGGCAGTCTTAGGAACTTCTTCTGGAGCAACGGTAATTAGGGGACACACTTTCTTGAGGCCGAGTTTTGACAATATAGAGCATCCACGCATGTTCATCGTGAAGTATCCGATGTTGCGTACGTCATAGCGGGCTGAAATAGAAGTAGTCCGAGAGATGTGGTTGCGTTTGGCTGGGCCAGCAAGGGACGGCTCAACACAGTATATTCCCAGTGCAATGACGAAGTTAGTCCAAGAGTCGCTGCAGCTGTGTGATTCCTGATGTGACGAAGACGAAGAAAAAGTACCGGTACGGCTGTCTTTTTCGAATTGGCGCTTGGCTGCAACTGTTCGACTGATCCCGCCGTTGGATCAACCGTTCTCGTCAACCGTCAATAAACCGCGTATCATTTGGTAGACGTGGAGGGAACCTAAAGACTCGCCCTGAAACTCTAAAGCGGCATTCTTCCCGCTGCTACCACAACCTTCATGCCACGTGACGGCGTCGAGCTACCCAATTCGTCATCATATCCAGTAACCTGTGGCGCCATTCGTCAATGTGACCATGGTGTGTTCAATGGCACCACTGACGCTGACGTGGACAATTGGCTTTCGCCGTACGAACGAATGAGCAACCACAACAAATGGGATGATCCGTCAAAGCTCATCAACGTTATTTTACGTCATGTGGGTGACGCCAACCTGCAGTTCGGAAGCAGTGAGGCAACCATTCTAAAAATGTATGATTTCAAGACTGCCTTCGGGGATGTATTTGGCCACCCGGCCGTGCAAAAGCTTTGCGCCCAACTGCGCCTTCGCCATCGGACGCAACCGCGGAGCGAAATGTTCACAAGTGATATCGACGACGTCATCTACCTCTGCAACTGAGCCGGCTGACCAATGTCTGATGAAAATACGATTGAACACTTGAATGGCATTGAAGATGAGACTTTTGAAATGACCCTGGCTATCAATTATATAACCGTTGCAGCCGTAGTCTCGTACTGACAAAGCTTTGACAAGTTACACCGGCAGCGAGCGCTCGACCGCCAAACTGTTCCCTATGTGGCCCCCCTCTCGTGCTTGGCGAGGGTTCCCGGAAAGACCAATGAGGAGTCTCTGAAGCCTCAAATCAAAACGTTCATTCGTGAACACTGAGGCCCCCAAGCTCTCGCTTCTCCCTCTAACCCATCACCTTATCCTACCTTTGTCCTCGTCCATGCAGCAGGCCATCCGCGTAGAGATTGCAGATGCTCTCCCGCCAGTCTATCATCACGCTTACATTGCTGCACCACTAATGTTAGAGGAAGTCCTTTCAAGTCCTAGAACCTGGACGCTCCTTTGTCGATGCCACCGCACCCAGCACTCTACCATGTGCCTCAAATGCGCCCTCAGCGCTTCCGGCCGCAAGATCCATCGTGCACGAGACACAATCGGCCGTTATGCTTCACCTGCGGTCTCGGGGGGCATGTGGCGCATTTTTGTCACCGCCGCTAGCCGCGTCCAAACGTCGCAGTTGATCCACACCTGCCAATAGCCCACCAGAATGCTGAACCGAACCCTTTGTCGAACTGCTTGACAACTCGTCCGAACTTCAGCAGGCATTGTTCGTCATCACCGCATCGCCGTTCGATATTGCCAACTCGTCGTCACCCGTTCTTCATCGAAGGAAACTAAGGGGTGCAATTTAGGAGAGAAGACCTGCAAGCTTGTCAAAATGTCCAAGACGTCAGCTATGGCCGCAAAACATTATCGAAACACAGATTGAAGGAGCTGCTACATTCATACTTTTCAGCATGGGCACTGTGGTTTCCGTCATGCGTGAGGTTCTTTGCCGTAAGATCAGGGAGGCACCCTCAGCACTTTCTAGCCTGGTGCTTCGCACTTCCATCAGGGAACCCAGCGAGCTTTCAGCCCCATGCACCGCTAAGATCGTTACCCAGGAAGCACGATGTAATGCTGGAGTGGAACGTTTGTCGCGCCAAAGTACCGCTATTCATTGCGAACATTTACCGAGAAGTACCCGCGCGACTGGCCGCTAGAGGCACTTTGCATGCATTCGCGGGCTTCTCGTATCCAGCTTTTCTGGACACGAGGGTTTAGTTCGCGTGAGTGCCACCACGATGCGTACTGACCTTAAGCTTTTCAAACTTCCCGAGGTGAGGTCTGACGACGTCAAAAAACAAAAACAAAATAATTGAACGCTATCTCTGTGCATTAAACTCCGCCAGAATGCTTGTCCCGCCGGCGTTATCAGTGTTCGTGATAAAGCGTAGCCGCTCGTCGCTAGGAAAGGACTCATCCTAAAAGCGTACAGTCGCTACGAGCGATGATTGATTCTGGGCTTTTGAGAGGGTTCTTTTTCGTTCTTTTTTTTCTCTTTCTTTCTTTTTCTTCACATTTTTGTCGCTTTGGTGGTACGGAGGAAAAAACCTTGGTTAAACGTAAGAAGCACTCCGTAGCAAGATTTCTTCAGTCGGCACACATTGTTAACGTCCCAACATCGCACAGCGTCTACGAGAGACGTCGTCGTGGACGGCTTTTGATTCTGACCTATCGATTTCGTTGAGATGCCTCCAATTTTTTCGCTAGCGGCTTTGCTATTCGCACATTGGCTACCAGCGCGGCTGCAAATCGAGATCTGCCTACGTATTAAGGTATATACATGGATATGTTGGTTTTGCGCCTTGATGCAAAAGTCACAACACAAGAACTGAGCAAACACTCCCTGTGTCCTCGTCCATTAGCATGCTATGTAACTATAACATTAATGAGCACCTTTCTTAAGCATATAAATTGATAGTGTCAGAAATTATGTGAATCCCACGCATGTGCGAATCGATGTTAGCGAAGCTTTCTGTGTTGTATATTGTCATTGTCGTACGTAATCTCCACAGAGTAGTCAGGCACCCTCTAATGAAATGCTGTCAATATTTGCCTGATTACTCCCACCATTGTGATACCAATAAACTTAGCTTCAACTCATTTTCTCAGGAATAAATGCTGAACGAAACGCTGACGGCATCCTGAACAAGATCAACAAGTGCCGTAGTACTCCATCTTATGACTCGTCTATTCGCAAGCTTATTTTCGTTTTCCTTATTTTTTTGAGGGGGGGGTACGATGGGGGCTCTTGTACCGTAGAAACGTTCTGCAGACGTCTCTGATGCTCTCGTTCTTATTCCCAAGCATCCAATTAAAACTGTCATCGCTGCAGCTTCATGATGTCCTGGTGGCAGGTCACAATGGCGTGTCGCGCAAGTATGACCACGCCGATTCATTTGAGTTGGCATATACTATTTTGTGCGTCATACTTCGCCATATTCATTTTTCAAACTATGCCAGAGCTGGACAAGGCCGGCCAAGTCACTACGTCCCTTTCCTCTATTTACTTCCCCAAAGTGTGTGTTTATCGCTGTGGTTACCAAATACCCCAAAAGGTGTGCTACCACTCAAGCCTTTCTGGCAATCTGTGCAACTGAAGTCGCAGGCATTCTTGAACACGGCATCGACGTTCACTATGGCTATCACCAAGTACTTCTCGCGGACTTCGCTTCACCGTCTTCGCTCCAGTGTCATCTCTTACACTACTCGCTCCTGCTAGACACAACACAAACACGCAATGACCCAAATGGAGCATCATTTACAAGCTAGTTGGCATGTTGTCGATGCACATTTCCGCTGAGAAACGGGATTGGAGCGGGGTCCTGTCTATGGTGATATTATCGGCCTACCTCCTCGCTCAACAACACCAATCTTTACTCATCGTTTTTTTTTTGTCGACAGGAGCATACTGTATTTCTTCTGAATATAGTTTCGGATTTAGGTGTGACTTTGCACGCCCGCTTATTCTGTTACTTTGACTGCGACCGTTGTCGTCAGGCTGCCGTCTAATTCTTAGCTTCGCCGCCACCAGAGATCACAGAAAGCTGTCTTCACGAACAAACCACGGGGATTCCAGCCCATGTATTCGCAGCATCCTCCACCACTTTCTGATTATCTGGCTTCCCAGTTCTTGTTTTTGTCGCAGACGCAGGCAGAAGGGCGCAGAAATGAACAAAGGTAAAGATTGCTTGAGCCGCCAGCTGACACATGACCTTAACCTTGGCAGGTTACTCTCGTTGTAGCGCATGTAGGCTTGCAGCTGTGTGCAGATCGTGGGTCGCCTTAACTTTATTGTAAATTTGCTTTCACCGACTCTTTTCGGCTAGAACTGAGGCGCCGGACAAAAATGAGACCTACCGTTGTATTTTTTCTTGTTTTCTAGGGCTAAACCAAGAACGCTAATTTACACAAAGAGTGATTTTTTTTAATTGGCATAAGGATACTATATTTCGAAGTCACGTCGTTGCCAATAGAGGCCGGCACCACGTATCGACGGAATGGCATCACACTGCCGAAGCACGCGGCAGGTTACTGAATGATGAAAATGTAAACACGATGGCACCCGCCACCATGACGAATTTTTTTTCTACAACACCGACGCACAACGGCGGACTGATATTTATTTATCATATACTTCCTAAATACTTGTTAAAGGGGTTTATATTAGTTTTCATCGCATAAGCGCAAGTGCAGGGAGCACCACGCTTACATCACGGCCACGTATATGCTGGAGCCGCGTTCTTTTTCCTCTAGCGATATGGCCGGCGGCGGCTTCACGCTTTCCCGTAAGCGGCAGCTGGGACTGACACCCCACAAGTTTAAGTATATAACCTCCTTGTATAGAAACGACAGCATGGTTGCTAATAGATTTTTGGCTTGAATATGTTTGGCACAAGGCTCAAGACAGCACCCTGCCATCTAATGCGCCGTTATGTTTGCGTTCGCGTCTTTAGAACTTAATAGCTCAGTCAGCCGCCGGCCACAGCGGGCCGGCATAGACGCCACAGCGAATGTTGTGCCGCGCATGCGCCCTGGCGTCTACGCTAGCCAACTGGGCACGCGGGCCGGCTGATTAGGTGAGCTATAACTCTGTTTTGTCGTGGAGGGGCGCGCACCGAATGTACTGCAAAGGTGCTTTCGTTGAGCGGATGTAAGGCGAGAAACACTGTACTAAACTATCTGTTCGCTAACCTGTGCTTTAAGCCAATGTTTATAGTATTCCCTCAAACTCAAGGGTCAGGAATATGGCAATCGTAACCGCAAGAGTCACAGTGCAGCCGTAAGTTGTCGCGACAGCGCAGCTGTAGCTCACACAGCCTGTCACTAAGGGATACGCGGCGAGGTATGGCCGATTAATAAGTAATTGTCAATATTGGTAATTGGTAAACGTTATTTACCAAGAACGGCGGGTGCTTATACTACCGCAAAGGAGGCATGCTGGGTGGTGACTGCAATCATTTGCTCGCTACATCACACATCTACACTGAAATTAAACTGGTTTCAGAAATTCCCGCTTATATTCGATTCACATGGCCACAAAACACTAACTGCATCGTAGAAACATGAGCATGCAAACAGACTGAATGGCACTCGCTTAGCAATTACCGTTCATAACTCCAGCTGTAATAAATCGCTTTACGGTTTAAATTTCGCGCTTCTTCAGGTTTGTGTACCCTTTCCTGAGACGGTGCAAGACCATTTGCTCCTTTCCTGTGACATAACCGCCCATCTCCGACGAAAGTACTGCTTTAACGCACCCCCAATGTTCCGGTTAAGTGCCATAAATGCATATGTTGTTAAAAAAGACTAGCCTCTTGGCACAAACAGTTGAAACTTGCTCTACGTGGTGTGAAAACAAGAATGAACACCGCATCGAACCCACTGCCAGCATGACGTGGAACGATAGGTGCGAGCGATGCAAAGACTCGGCAGCGGCTTCGAACGCAGCCGAAAGTGATACGCACGGGTTTTTTATAGATACCACGTGAAAATCCACGACTGTGTGTCAAAAATCGCTTTTGGGAACAGTCGTGAGTAATGTGTGGAGATTCGAGATGGGAATCAATCGAAAGCTGAGTCTCCGGACTACATACGCTGCGCGACTTTAGGATAGAAGCCCTGGTTTTATCACAGCTACCGCTTTTGTCTAGAAAATCAAGCACAAATTTTTGTCGTTTCCATAGGCTTCCATTGCAGAATCTTTCACCGCTCTGGGAACAGAATTCTTGGCTGCCACAGCGTGATCACTACTGTATTTGGCACGTGCGGATTGTCTTTTAGAACATGTCTGTCGCATTATTCAACAACCGACCTGCAGCATTCGTTATTCGCGAAAACCCCACTCGTTCCATTTAAAACGCGCCAGCTTCATGCCGGGGCCGCTTGGGGCGCTTGTTGGTACGTGTCCAGAAAAGCTGCATATGAAAGTAATTTTTGGAACCAAACAAATTGATAAAACGTCATTGTACATTACACAGCGGCTGCTTGTGCCGCCGCTCGAGAACGTAGTAAACCGGTGGTCACGTGCGTGAAATAAATAAAGATATGTGCTCATCCTCAATTTTTATTTTAGAAAAGCGGCCGTGACATTTCCCGCAGAGAAGACTCGCAGGCCTGCTATCGAAATGTCATAGCAGCAGGAATTCCGCAAGGCAGCGACCACCAATAATCAAAACGATGCAGTTACGGCATTGCTAGTGTCTCACGTCATCCCCGACATCAACAAGAACAACAATACAGAGCGCCTAAATAAGTCTTATCATGTTCAGAAATCGGGAAATAATTTTATATACCTATGCCATTATCTTCAAAGGGCCTAAACAGAAAGCCGACTGAAGTAATGTGAATACGCGTTGCGCTGCCGCTTGGAACGAAATGACGATGCACTAATTCATACAAAAAACCGCAAATAACGTGGTAATTTGGCGGCGTACTCTGTAATTTGCCTTCTATTGTTTCTTACTCTTCCTGCACCTTATACACTTGTCCTACGTAAATGACGCACTCTGGACAAGCGCGGACAGAAGCCCGGCAGACGGGGAGGGGCTCATATGGCTTTATTGCTTCCAACCTCACTCGTTTTGCTGGCACGGAAAGCGGCAGCAAATTGGCGCAATCGCCTCCCTTACTCCCTGACTAATACAGCTCTTACACTTTGACAAGCTGCAAAAGATGCTGTAGGAGGACGTCCAAGCCGGGAGGAAGTGAGAGGTGTGTTGTCGTACCAGCTTACTTCATAGCAAGAGGCTACAAATTACAGAGAGTGCCGCCAGCTGCCAATCTCAACCCTCCGTGGCACCTGCAATTTTGTTTCCCACTCAACTGTTCTTCGCACTTTTTCCTAAATTCAGGAGAAATAAAAAGCCATATGGGCAAAAATGTCCTTCGGTCACATCGTTTATTTTCATTTTCTGCCTAAGTGAAAGAATGAAGTCGCAAGAACACGTCTCAACTTGGTGTTGATATTAAAATCAATATTCACACATAAAACCATAACGCTGACGATTACATAGTTGGCAGTGTCATTGCTGAAAGTTATGCAGACAGATTTTATATAGCCGCGTAATATCGTAAAATGCTTATTTATAACGGGCTGAGATTCCACACATTCTCCATTTCATTGCTTGACATTCGGTCAACATAGCTGCATGTCAAATGACGAGAAATTCCTTTTAGTTATCTAATGCACCCTCTGTGCAGTAGAAAGACAGGGGATCAGTGGCTCACGGTATTCGCGCATAACGTTGTGTATTGTTTTTTCAAATATGAGCGCCAAGTACAAGAGAACACAAATAGGAAGGGATACAAACTTTGTGACTCAAGAATACATTGCTTTTGAAAATGTAGACAAAGATCTTATGAGACGCACAAAAGTGATAGTCTGCTAAAAGTTATTGAGAACATGTAATGTGGACAATGAGTTCACTGGGAAATTGTAGCTTCTTTCTTGTAAGATTTGATTTTCCGCACATCAAAATTTCAAGCAAACCGTTCACTATTATTTAGGCGGAAATATTTATTATGTTGAAAATGAGACATCAAACAAAATATCTTGGATATTCATTGCACAGCGGCATTATTTAACTTGTACAGAATATTTCGAACATACGCACGCCTATCAAAACAATTTTTATTGGATGCTGAAGAAAGCAATAGAATTAGAACAAATTACGTATATGCGCCCTAAATATAGAATGTTGCAACGTGTCGATAGCGCGACTCAGTCGAGCTGGAGATGTGTTCAGTTTTTTTGTCCCATACCAGCGTTTTCGATGAAAGATGAAAGTTGCAGTCAGAACGGAGCTTCGAGAAATCAGTCCGAACACGGATTTGCGCTTTTACGTATTCATTCTGCACCGGCGCTTTCCTTCGCATCGTATCAAGAACACTTCCATTGTGCACTACGTGGATGTTGCTTTTTTTTTCAGAAAACAAACTTCTCAACATTTGTGCTTTCATTCAAAGAAGCGATAAGCGGCTGCACAACGTATGAAAACGCTGGATATTCCTTAAAGTACGATTTCAGGATTATGGCCTGTGGGACAGGCCGTTGTGCACGAAGTTCCACTTTTTCTCGGTAATGTCTACACTGGCCAGACCAGGTGCGGCATCAACGTACGCCTCTAACAAAACAACAGCTTCTTAAAGGGTACAGTGAACTCTCATCTAACTAGCCATGCGTACTTGTCAATGCGTCATCATCATCATCATCATCATCATCATCATCATCATCATCATCAGCCTGGTTACGCCCACTGCAGGGCAAAGGCCTCTCCCATACTTCTCCAACAACCCCGGTCATGTACTAATTGTGGCCATGCCGTCCCTGCAAACTTCTTAATCTCATCTGCCCACCTAACTTTCTGCCGCCCCCTGCTAAGCTTCCCTTCCCTTGGGATCCAGTCCGTAACCCTTAATGACCACCGGTTATCTTCCCTCCTCATTACATGTCCTGCCCATGCCCATTTCTTTTTCTTGATTTCAACTAAGATGTCATTAACTCGCGTTTGTTCCCTCACCCAATCTGCTCTTTTCTTATCCCTTAACGTTACACCTATCATTCTTCTTTCCATAGCTCGTTGTGTCGTCCTCAATTTGAGTAGAACCCTTTTAGTAAGCCTCCAGGTTTCTGCCCCGTAGGTGAGTACTGGTAAGACACAGCTGTTATATACTTTTCTCTTGAGGGATAATGGCAACCTGCTGTTCATGATCTGAGAATGCCTGCCAAACGCACCCCAGCCCATTCTTATTCTTCTGATTATTTCCGTCTCATGATCCGGATCCGCCGTCACTACCTGCCCTAAGTAGATGTATTCCTTTACGACTTCCAGTGCCTCGCTGCCTATTGTAAATTGCTGTTCTATTCCGAGACTGTTAAGCATTACTTTAGATTTCTGCAGATTAATTTTTAGACCCACTCTTCTGCTTTGCCTCTCCAAGTCAGTGAGCATGCATTGCAATTGGTCTCCCGAGTTGGTAAGCAAGGCAATATCATCAGCGAATCGCAAGTTACTAAGGCATTCTCCATTAACTTTTATCCCCAATTCTTCCCAATCCAGGTCTCTGAATACCTCCTGTAAACACGCTGTGAATAGCATTGGAGATATCGTATCTCCCTGCCTGACGCCTTTCTTTATTGGGATTTTGTTGCTTGCTTTATGGAGGACTACAGTGGCTGTGGAGCCGCTATAGATAGCTTTCAGTATTTTTACATATGGCTCATCTACACCCTGATTCCGTAATGCCTCCATGACTGCTGAGGTTTCGACTGAATCAAACGCTTTCTCGTAATCAATGAAAGCTATATATAAGGGTTGGTTATATTCTGCACATTTCTCTATCACTTGATTGATAGTGTGAATATGGTCTATTGTTGAGTAGCCTTTACGGAATCCTGCCTGGTCCTTTGGTTGACAGAAGTCTAAGGTGTTCCTGATTCTATTTGCAATTACCTTAGTAAATACTTTGTAGGCAACGGACAGTAAGCTGATCGGTCTATAATTTTTCAAGTCTTTGGCGTCCCCTTTCTTATGTCATTGCGTACCATTTTTCAACACTTCCGCTAACGTCATGAAGCACAGACAGCCGTGGATGAGTGAGATTGCTAAGACAGTCACATTCATATTCATGCGCTCAAATGGGTAATTGAGCCCTCCATTACTTACGTACCCACCGCCTACCATCGCTCTCATAGGTGTAATCTCGCTTGAACTTCGCGGTAGTATTGTATAACGTATTTGTTTCAGATCGTTTTTCCCGCTTTGGTGTTCCAGCGTTGTATTTACACGCCCCACATAGGAAAAGAAGCTTCACGTAATAAGCACAGCCTTTCTTGTTCTTCCGTGTGTAGTTGCTGTGGTGACGGATCCTAAACAATGAAAACCCGTCGGTGAAACACTATAGACTGTCATGTTGGTTTTCCTATTGGGGAAGAGTCCTGCAAAGTTTGACTTTTCCTATATCGATTCCACATTCAGGATTTCTGTTGTTTTCAAGTTGCGAATCTCGAAGCTCGCGCTAGGCCGCACATTTTTCTTATTTCTAGGGCAACCCATCTCGTTTCTGTCTGCTGGAACAGTCTTTTCTATAACAGGGCCTACCGCAAGATAAATACACACAATCTCTATGTAGTGTATCAACAAGATTTTCTTGCACAAGCAGCGCACTTCTGAATAAAGGTTCGTAGTTTTGCTCGACGAGCATAGCATTGGCATCAGTAGCCAGGTATAAGAACATTGCACGGAATATGGCTGTTAACTTAGACATAGAAGAAAAGAACAAATTGTTTGCATACCAAATCAACCACGCCCGGTGCCAGGCATCCAGTGTTCGACCTTAGCAAAGAACATTGGATGACGAAGAGCACTTACGAGATCTGAACCACCACTGCTGAAAAGCCGCCGTTCCCTCAGTCTGTCCCTACACTATTTCCTTGGCTAATGTCTCTTAAGATCTATAGATCAAGTTCACATGAGCTCCAACATTGGACTTGCGGAAAATAGCGTTCGTGATGGCAAAACACTTGTCGCCTGTGTGCTCGCCATTTTGGAGTCGGTCTGAAACGAAGCTCTTTCTCCGGCTTCTCTTTTCTCATTTCACTTCTGCGAAATAACTTTAGGCTCCATATTCAGACAGGCGGTATTCCGGGTAGTCATTGCATATTTATCACTCATTTTTCAATTTCTCTGCCCGTAAGCAGCAGAATGTCGCCATATAATTTGTGTCGGAGAAATTAAAAAAAATGGTGCCTATTGTGCGAGAAAACAGCCAACTAATGTGCATCAAATAGCAAGAACCATTTCTTAAACACAAAAATACGGCAGCGGCATGCGCTTGTCCATTCACGTATATATATATATATATATATATATATATATATATATATATATATATATATATATATATATATATCAGTGAAGCATAGACTCACAGGTTCCGGCACAGAAATAGTTCAAGGAACCGAACCACGGAGGACAGATAACAGGACTTTCATGACGTATCTGCTGGGCCCGGCCTCCTTCAAGAGGGAGACTGCTGTTACAGAGAGTTCAACTTACTCATTTTTCTCAGTAAGAAGAAAAAGAAGCGAGCGACAGGACACAAAAATGTGAATTCAAGCCTTACAACTTCCCCGAGTACGAAAACAAATCCAGTGGCGTCATAAATACCAGAACGTGCACTGGTTGATGTCAAACTAAACGAAAATAAACCATGAATTCATACTTCCGTAAAAAAAATTCAAAGATAGAAAAACCGACAAGGAGTTTGTGAATGACACACACTGCAACAGCTGCGCAGTCAGCCGTTTCCACAAGGAAAGGTAACAGGTGCAGCCCATGTAATGTAGGGAGAGGTAACACGTTTGACAGAGGTTGGAGCTGGTGTGAACTACAGGATGGTGAATATCCCCACTTGGTTACGCCAATTGGGGTTATAGTATAGTACTGCATATTCTTGAATAGGCAAACATTTGCACGAAATGAAACGAGCAAATAAGTTGAAACCATCACGAAGTGACTTTTCGAACCAATCGAATTGATTGACATGGCACAAGTTCAGCTGCTCATTCCACTAAGGTCATTGTACATTCTACAGCGGTCCCTGGTGCTGGCTTTCGAGAACGTTGTAAAGCCGTAGTGACGTAGATAAAATTAGAAAAGATGTGAGCTAATCCACATTTTTTTAGAGAAGCGTGCGTCATGTTTCCCCCCAGAACCCACGTAGGCCTCTTATCGAAATGTCATAGCAGCAGGAATTCTGCAAGGAATCAACCGCCAATAATCAAAACGATGCAGTAGTGGCATTGCTAGTTTCTCACGTCACCCCGGCGTCAACAAGAACAACTTTTAAGAGCGCCCAAATCAGCGTTATCGCGTCCACAAATCGGAAAATATTTTGCATACCTCTACTATTATTTTCAAAGCGCGCAAAAAGTGTGTTCTTTTGCACTTTTTCCTAAATTCATGGCAAATAAAAAGCAATATGACTGAAAATGTGATTCTGTCACATCCTTTATTTTCGCTTTCTCCCTAAGTGAAAGAAAGAAGTCTCGAGAACATGTCTCCACTTAGTGGTAATTTTTTAATGAATACTCGCAGATAAAACAATAATGCTGTCGATTACATAGGTGGTAGCGTCCTTGCTGAAAGGTATGTAACAAGGTTTCATATAGTCGTAATAGCAAAAAATGCTTTCTTATTACGCGTTGAGTTTGCTCACTTTCTCTATTTCATTACTAGACGACCGGTAAACATAGGAGCATGTAAATCGGCGAGAAATTCCTTCTAGTTATATAATGCACCATGCGTGGAGTAACAAAACTGGAGGTCACTAGTTCGCGGGATTCGCGCATAATCTTGTGTTCATTTAAAATATTAGCGCCAAGCACAATGGAACACATTTTTGCAAGCGATATAAATTGAGTCATGCAAAACTAAATTGGTTTTGAAGATGTACACAAAAATCTTATCAGACGCACGAAAGTGATAGACTCCTAAAAATTATTGAGCATATGTAATGTGCACCAGGAGTTCACTGGGGAATTGCATCTTCTTTGTATTAAAATTTGATTTTCTGCAGATTAGAAATTTAAAGTAAACCTTTCAGTATTATTTAGGCGCAAATATTCATGTTGAAACTGAAGCATCAAACAAGATATCTCGGATATTCATTGCACAGCGGCATTATTATACTTGTAGATAATATTTCGAGCAATGCACGCCTACTAAAATATTCTTTTTTGGATTGATAAATGTAATCGGTCGAAACGTATTCTCAAAGAAAGGACCAGAGTTATAAAAAAAGTTACGTAGACGCTCCCTTGGTACAAAAGGTTGCAACGTGCACGTTAGCGCGACTCAGTCCTGCTGGAGGTGCGTCCAGATTTTTTTTTCTCCCATTCCCAGCGAGGGAAAAGATGAATGTCGCTGTCAGAAGGGAGCTCTTAGAAACCAGTCCGAGCACGTATTTGGCGCTTTTACGTATTCATTCTCCACCGGCGCTTTGTATCACATCGTATCAAGCACATTTCCATTATGCAATACATGGATGTTGCTCATTTTTTTCACAAAACAAACTTCTCAACGTTTGTGCTTTCATTCAAAGAAGCGATAAGCGGCAGCGCAACTTAAGAAAACGCTCGACGTTCCTTAAATACAATTTGAGGGTTATGGCCTCTGGGACTGGCATTGTGCATGAAGTTGCACTTTTTCGCAGTAAAGTCTACATTGACCAGACCAGACGCTGCATCAACGTACCCCTCTAACAAAACAACAGGCTGTGAAATGGTACAGTCAGCTGTCATCTAACTAGCCACTGTCGTACTCGTCGCTGCGTACCGTACCTCGACAGTTCCGCTAACGTTATGAGGCACAGACAGCCGTGGATGAGTGAGATAGCTGAGGCAGTCACACTCATATTCATGCGCACAAATGCGTAATTAAGCCCTCCAATACTTACCTACCCATCACCAACCATCACTCTCGTAAGTGTAATCTCGCTTGAGCTTCGTGGTAGTATAGCATAAGGTATTTGTTTCAGTTGGTTTTTTCCCGCTTTGGTGTTTTAGCGTTATATTTACACGCCGCAAATAAGAAAAAAGCTTCACCTAATAAGCACCGCCTGTCTACTTCTTCCGTGTCTAGTTGCTGTGCTGACGGATCCTAAACGGTCAAAACCCGTCGGTGAACAACTATCGACTATTATATTTGGTTTGCTTTTGGGGAAGAGACCTGTACAGTATGAGTGTTGCTATATCAATTCCGCATTCACGCTTTCTTTCGTTTTCAATTTGCGAATCTCTAAGCTCGTGCTCACCCGAACATTATTATTTCTAGGAGAAACCAGCTCGTTTTTGTCTGCTAGAACAGTTTTTTATAACAGTGTCAATCACAAGATAAATACACAAAATCTGTTTGTAGTGTATGGGGAAGATTTTCCAGCACGTACTGCGCTTCTTAATAAAGCTTCGCAGTTTTGCTCGACGATCACAGCATTGGCATCAGTAGCGAGGTATACGAACATTACACGAAATATGGCTATTAAATTAGAGATAGAAGAAAAGAACAAATCGTTTGCATACGAAATCAACCACGCCCGGCGCCAGGCATCCAGTGTTCGACCTCAGCAAAGAACATTGGATGACGATGAGCAATTACGAGATCTTGACCACCACTGCTCAAAATCCATCGTTCCCTGCAGCCTCTCCCTGCACTATTTCGCTGGCGCATGTCTCTTAAGATCTACAGATCAAGTTCGCATGACCTCCAACACTCCACGTGGAGAAAATAGCGTTCGTGATGGCAAAACACTTGTCGCCTATGTGCTCGTCCTTTCTAAATCGGTCAGATACGAAGCTCTTTCTCCCGCTTCAGTTCTCTGTGTTCTTCTGGGAATCACTTGATGCTCCATATTCAGTCAGGCGGTATTCCGGGTAGTCATTGCATATTTATCACTCATTTTTCAATTTTTCTGCCCATAAGCAGCAGAATGTTACCATCCAATTCCTGTCGGAGAAATTAACAAAATGAAGCCTATTGGGCGAGAAAATAACCAACTAATGTGCATCAAATAACAAGAACCATTTCATAAACACATGAACTCGGCAGCTGCGTGTGCATGTCTATTTGTGCATATATATATCATTGAACCATCGAATCACAGGATCCGGCACAGAAATAGTTCAAGTACAGAAGCACGGAGGATAAATAAACGGACTTTAAGGACGTATCTGCCGTGGTACCGCCTTCTTCAAGAGTGAGACTTCTGTCACAGCAAGTTCAATTCACATATTTTCTCAGTAAGAAGAAAAAGAAGCGAGCGACAGGAAACAAAAACGTGAATTCGAACTTTACAACTTGCCCGTGTAACAAAACAAATCCAGTGGCGTCAAGATTACCAGAACTTGCACTGGCTCATGTCAAAATCAACAAAAATAAACCGTGAATTCAAACTTGCGTAAAGAAATCTTGAAAGGTAGCAAAACGGTAAGAAGTTTTTGAATGACCCACACGTCAGAAGCTGTGCAGTCAGTCGTTTCCACAAGGAAAAGTAACAGGTGTAGCCCATGCAATGCAGGGAGAGGTAACAGGTTTGACAGGGGTCGCATGCTGGTGTGACCTTCAGGATTGTAAATACCACCATTTGGTTAGACCAATTTGGGTATAGTAACGTTTTGCAGAGGCAAATATTTGCATGAAATAAATGAGTAATAAGTTAGAGCAATCACGAAGTGAGTTTTTGAACCAATCGAATTCACTGACAGGTATAACTTCACCTGTTGAAGTCTAGCAACGTCATAGAATATTATACAGCGGTCGGTGGTGTTGGTATTTGAGAAGTTTGTTAAGCTGTGGTGACGTAGGTTAAAGACGGAAAGATGTGCGCTCATCATATTTTTTTAGAGTAGCGTGCGTCATGTTTCCCGCCCAGAAGAGACGTTGACCTCTTATCGAAATGTCATAGCTGTAGGAATTTTGCATGGCAGCAACAACCAATAATAGAACCGATGCACTCATGGCATTGCAAATGTCTCACGTCTTCCCCAACATCAACAAGAACAAGCGCTAGGATTGCCTAAATCAGGGTCATCGTACTCAGAAATCGGGAAGTATTTTTACATACCTGTGCCATTATTTTCAAAGCACCCGAAAAAGTGTGCTCTTTTCCACTGTTTCCTAAATTGAGGGCAAATAAAAAGCTATATGAGTGAAAATGTCATTCCGTGACATCGTTTATTTTCATCTTCTGCCTAATTAATAAATGATGTCGCCAGAACACATCTCAACTTATTGGTATTATTAAAATCGATACTCACAGATGAAATTATAACGTCGTCGATTACTTAGGTGGCAGTTTCCATGCTGGAAGTTGCGTTAAACCATTTGGTATAATCGTAATAGCAAAAATGCTCATTTGAGTTCGCAAGTAATGTGCATTTCATGACGAATTTCAGTGAACAAAGGAGCAGTTAGAATGAGAACTTCTTTGAATTTTCTACTGCAGCATCTGCGCAGTAACAAAACAGGTCATCAGTGGCTCTTGGGACTCACGCATAATTTTATGTTCATTTGAAGTTTTAGTGCAAAGTACAACAAAACACTTTTTTGAAAGTGATACATACTTCGTCGAGAAAAATTAATTGGTTTTGAAAATGTTGAGAAAAATCTTGTAGCACACATAAAAGTGATGTACTCCTAAAAATTCTTGAGCACGTGTAATGTGCACCATCAGTTCACTGGGAAAGTGTAGCTTCTCTGTTATAAAGTTTAATTTTCTGCAAATAAGAAATTTCCGGCAAGCCTTTCAGTAATATTTAAGCGCACACACATATTAGGGTCAGAAATGAAAGATCAAACAACATATGTTGCATACTCATATCGCAGAGACAATCTTAAACTTGTACATGATTTCGGAACACATACACACCTATATAAAATATGCGTTTATTCGATTCATAATTTTACTGCGCGAAACGGATTATCAAGACAGGAATAAAATTTTTAAAAATGAAATAGATGTGTCTTTGATATAGAAGGCTCCAATGATAATTAAGCTATATGGTGAAAAGTTGCAAAACTTTCAATGTAATTCTTTGCACGCCATGCACATCATATAAAGACGTAAGTTTTATTTTCATTTAACCCATTTAAATATGTTAAACATTGAGACATACGATATTTTGTGAAACTTATTGCCCGACGTAAGAAAGCAAGTCGTAAGTTTCCCTGTAATATAAAAGCAACTAAATAAATGTGTTCAGCAGCCAGGCATCCTGCAGGAACAAAACACTATGTTTTAGAACTTAAGCTCAAGGTATGTCGTCAAACGCTCTACAACGCTATCTACCGGTAGGATCTCCCTGATGTCTACTATGCTACCTAAGGAGGGAACACACCTCCTAAGAGGCCACGCAATGCATATTTCACGAAAAGAAGCAATATTGCAGGAGCTACAAACCTGTGATCATAGAAGACTAAGAATTTCACTCACTGACTTGTGGCCGACAAGTTGTAAAGCCACAACTGATCTTTGATCATGGGAGCCAGCATTCTGATAGAGGTGTCCGTGCGTTAAAAACAAAATGTGTGTTCTTTCAATGTCTAATTTTTGTTCGCCAAGCTCGTGGGATGAACCTGTACGACATCCATCGGCTTGTTGATATTTTCATACAGAATGCAAATTCCAAACAGTGTTCTCAACGGGGTGCACCGGTTTGAAGATCAAACATCTGCTTACACTTTCTATTGGGTGACACTCCCACTCCTAATTCTTATTTGGCTTTCGCTGCTCACTCCTCTCTTCACATTATAATCGGCTGGTGCACACATTCACTGTTTCTGGCCGTTGGAAAAAGCGTCCTCATATAGGGCTGTTCATTTTTCTTCGGCCAGGCTCCTTCCCCGTCTTTTCCAGATCACTGTATGAGTATTCGGAAAGCTTATACTTGGAATTGTGTCCCATATAATTTTTCCCCACATGCCTTATTGTAACATGAGTGCACTGTTTGCCTTTGTGTTCAATCGTAGTTCAACCTGCTGCAGCTTTAAAGAATAGTCCTTTTTGATATACATAGAGACTCCACAATATAACATCAAAGAGGTTTACATGCCTTGCAGTTGATGATAAGTAGTCATTGCTGCAATGTTTAACAAATTGTGCAGCATGAAATGCTATACACTTGGCCATTTCTTCTGTGCTTCTTTGCGTTAAGAAACCTGGTTAATAACTAGAATGGCAGTAGAAAATACACTCTCAGTCAGTCGGGTGTCAACCACTATTTTATTCTAACGTCTTCGTCCTCACTTGTCCGCTAGCCCAATTCTTCTTTCATACATTCAGCGCAGACCGCTTCACTTTTCGAGACTTCTCTTGATTACACTTCCTGTGGAATACTTTAATATGTTTCCCATAGAGGCGCCCTCCGTTTGACCCGAGGCTCCTGTGTACCAGACGTTCTTCAATAGTTCATGCTGGGATGCAGTCTTGATCATTTGTTTCGTCCGTAAATTTTAGAATATCAAGGCGCAGCCTCTTTCCTTTCAAGAAAAGGGCTTACAAGGTTGTAGGTCCAGTATTTCCCTACTGCGCATTTTATCAAATATTCTCTTTATGCGGCGCTTGTAGACCTCCTGTTTCTGATAGTTTTCCTTAGTTGAGTGACATGGAGGCTCTCTAACAGACCTAGCTCACCATCTGCAGGAAGCATTGGCGCTGTGCCTGAAGTGGCAAATTGAAGACTGCTGCTAAACCGTCGGAGCACAATATGATGTGATGTTGCGCAGCGGCCTTGAGACAGCACTTCCAGCCACTGGCCAAACCTGGATACATATTCAGATACTGTTTGCTGTCTTTTATAGCTCGTTGCACTGAGCCGTTTGCTACGGAATGGTATGGAGAATAATGTGGGCTCATTATCCTGTGCTCCTGTGTCCACTTTGGTAACTTCGCACTCAGGAAAGCCTGCCCGTTGTCATAGACTAGCGTCTTTGTGTGTTTAAAACGTTCAGCCTTGATATCGATTAGGCTGTTTGCGTCTTCTTTGCCAGCTTTAGCCGCAATCATCCTTGCGCATTCATGTTTGGAGAGAAAGAAAACTTGCGTTCGCCTGAATCCTTCCCCTTTCTTGTTTATCTCCGTGAAGCCCAAATAAGTTACCGCGAACGGGACGCCTGAATATTCAGGGTTGCCATAACGTCTATCACTTGCTTGAAGTTAGCTTTGCCCCCTGGCAGAGGTCGCATGTGCGAATGTAATGGCGGATGTCGTTTTTCATGCCCGGCCATGTGAATCTCACATTTTCTTATATGTGCACCAAAAGCTATCATGTGCGCCTGATTCAGGAGTGTTGTGGCACAGACGAAGAATCTTTTGAACCATAGTTGGTGGCACGTGATACATTCCTTTAATAAACTGGAACGCTTCTGTACCCTTTGATAGCTTAATATGATTGATTGCCTCTGCATTCTTGCTCGATTCATATGCACGTAATTTTGATAGTGTGTGAGCATCAGATAGCAGCGGGCGAGGACGGTGCGAAATTACAAAATCAAACTCTTGCAGATGGTTGACCGAATTAGAAAGGCGGCCTCTTCGCTAGGCCTTGCTCGGAAGTTGAATCAGCGCTTAATGTTAAGTGAATATGAATGTGGGACATTCCAGGTAAGTACGAAGCTATTTCGCAGCTTTTAGGACGGCCAGACCTTCTTTTTCTGTGGTAAAGTAATTGATTTCAGCGGGTGTCAGGGTGTAGTAACAATATCCCACAACGTGGGGTTTGGTTTGGTCAGCTTGTTTTGAGCATTTCTATTCTATTGTTGCAGCCTTAGCATAGTGTGATGCCTCCGTGTTCAACACAAAAGGCACTGAAAAACCCGGTATCCCGAAGATGGGGTCCCATGATATTGGTTTTACACGCCCCCAATATACACCTTCGCACTCCTCGTCCCGTTCCAAAGGCACGTCTTTCTGAATAAACCCTGTAAGGCACCTTGTACACAGTGCATAGTGTGATAAACGCGCTGAAGTGTTCCGCTGGGCCAAGAAAAACAGGCAGGGAGTGGGCGTCATAACGCTTTACCAGCTGAGAGATTCTCCCTACCGATTCTTGTTTCGTACTTTTAGTGCATCCATCAAACACCCTGTCAAGAAATACTGCTCACTCTTGATTGAATGCACTTTTTTTTAAGTTGACTTTGAGTTGGGCAAGAGAAGGAGCGTGAAGAAGTTTTAAAATATGAATATGGTGCTCTTCCTTTGTCTTTGAGTAGATCATCACGTCATCAGTGTACACATTGTGAAATGTGCGCAAGTAATATTTGAGAATGTCTGTCATAATCGGGTGAAAAAACGGAGGGAAGTTTTTCCAACCAAATGCTGGGCGGTTGTACTGAAACAAGTGAAATGGAGTTGTGAACACTGCGGAATTATTCGTCTCTTCACTTAGTGAAATCTGCCCAAAGGCCTTGTAGAATTTTTTTCGCGAAAATCAATGGTAACCACCAGTTTCTTCAATCGTGCCGCTGATTCTCGGCATTGAATAAGGTATCAATTCAGTTTGACGATTGAAAGCCGGTAGTCCGTAGAGAGGCGGAATGTTCCGTCTTGTTTTGATGCAAAAGTTACAGGAGAATCAAATGGGGGTGCAGAAGGCCGGATACTACGTGCGTCAAGCATTTCTTGGAACTTCCTTTTCATCAACATCTTTTCATCTCTGGACATATTATAGGGGGCTCTATGACCCACTCTTTTATCTGCGAGTACGAAAGGAATGACGCGTGATTCAAACCTGGATGATACCTCCTCATGCATTTAAGCTCTGTGTACATTGTCTTGATCTCTTCCAAGTAAAAAATCAGCCTTGATAAACTAGGTTGTTCACAAGGATCTCCTGTTCTTATGGTGGCTTCCGCCATTGCTTTGTCGTCCCGATAGAGTTTTATCCTGATTTTCATGTCTGGGTGGGACAAAAGAAAATCGTAGGTGACATTGGATACTGGCAATACGTATCTGGTAATAGAATGTCCTTTCAATTCAATAGCCAGGGTTATCCATTCGCTATGCATGGTCGCTGACCCATCGTATGCTTGAGCAAGCATTTTTCTACCAGCGTGAGGTTGACCGGCGGCCCCTTGAGTCTTGTTGATAATTGATACCGAAGCCCCACTGTCCACGAGAGCCTTCACTTCGATGCCAGCTACCTTAACGGGGACCTACAGTAAGCTTGACGACACGAAATACACTGTCTCGCAGAAGCTCTTTTTCTGGCGCTTGTGATCCACGGTAGACAGAATATGTGGAAGTAACATGTCGTGAACAGTCGTAATTGATTCTTCCCCATAATCACATTCGAGATTGATGATTCCCAGGAGTTTGTTTATCAAGCTATCTTCACATTTGAATTCACATTCGCTCTAGATGTTCACTCAGCTCTCGAAAATCAAGTTGCTCTGTTCCAGCACCTGGCTGTCTTCTCATTGTATTTCTTGGCACTGACGTCTGTAGAAAGTTCCGAAGATCATAAAACGCTCTTGTACCTTTGAGCTGGATGTGACTACGGATCTCGATACACAACCCTTGCGGCGCTAAAGACCGTTCCAGGGGATGATAGCCTGTGGCGAAGCGGATGAATTACACGCTACGGCTCTACCAGAAATGCATTGAAAACTTAAGTGGTTGTTAAACTCTTTCGTTGCCACGCTGGTCCAAATCGATCACCGGTGATTGATGCCTTAGATCCCAGATTTCGAAATGATCTAGTCGTTTCTTATCAACTTAAGGCCATCTAGTAGTTAGCACAGGCAGTAAACTTTCGGAATTAGTTTAAATTTTTACTCTCAAGCTATGTTTTGATTTTGGACGGACCGTTTTGCGAAGTAATGTGCATATGTTGTAGCGAAAAGAGGCATGGCTGTCACCTTCTGCCAAACTCGAAAAAAAGCATATAGCTCACGATTACACTAAACTAGCATCAAAATTTTGTAACCAAATGACTCCCACCAAGTCAAGAATTATTATATAGCACTGTCTTTGCCGCCCGATAGCGCTGAGCGGTGATAATTAACCGGAAATGATGCCGGCTGTTCACTAGTGAGCTTTGGTTTGGAGTCCCAGTCGTTTTAGTACGCCAAACTGTATTTCTGAAGGTCCACCGTACTTCCAATCTATAGACCTCGCATTTGCGACCACTTTCCATGAGTTTCGATTACGGTTCTCCTAAAACATCTAGGCAAGGAGCGCTGCCGGTGTGACTGCGCAGTTATCGAAAGTCGCTCCCATGGCGTCGTCCCGCGCGGCTGCGTCGCGAGAAAAGCGTCGTGCTCTAAGCTATGGTGTTCCACACAAAATCATTGTGATGAGGACTGTATTTATAATTCCAATGATGCCAGCAAAGCCTATTCTAACTCTGACTGCGACCATGTTTTAGTCAGCATGGAACAATCGCATCTGTTCACCGGCGAGTTTCCTTTACGGTCTTGAGCAGTCTGCTTTGTTATGGGCGCTTATTTGCTGATCATCTTGCACGACGCGAGCGCTCTACTGATTGTCTTCAGGGCGCATATTCGCTTGGTTATGATGTGCTGCCATCGGCAGCAAAGAAACTTCCGTTCGCGCCAAGAAGGCCGGCCATAGCACATCTCGGTCCAGCACTTAGTATCAGCGCAAGATCGTCAACAACGGCATGGGATTTCTTTCTCCTCTTCTTCTCAGCAGAGGTGAGAAACTTAATCAGCAGAAATGCAAGAAGGTATGCTCTGACGCATAATCTTGTAGTTTCCCATATACGATGAGAGCGATCGGTCCTGGAAAAGGTGCATGACTCTAGACGAACTGGTGAAGTACGTTCCTTGGACCATTCGCGAAACATCGGGCCCCATCCTCAGAAGGTGGCAAAAAGGCGGGAATGGAAAATGTATTACGCTCACCGCATAGTTGAGCAGAAGGCAAATGTTTTGAGGGAAAAGTGCGGATTGCATGTATGCTTCACAAAATCCAGGAACTGCGTCATGACATAGCATGAGCGATGAACGGTCCTTAGTTACATCGGAATACTGAATATTTACTTTTTCAGATACTAATTCTTGTAACCTATCTGAAGAAGCAGAAGCGGGAGGGGTGATTCCGAAGACGAAGAAGCGGGGGGGGGGGGGGGCTCTGATGAGCTGAAAGAAACAGTGATGGCCGCCGTGTAGGTCTAGGTACCTGTTTTGTTACAAGTTGGGCGCAGTCGCATATGCAATCGTTCGCTACTACTGAGCCGCGCCGATTTTCCATGGACAATGCGCACCGACGTTACAGTTTACCGTGATAAGCTGGTGAACGTTGCACGGTGCTCCTACGGTGAGGAGCGGTCCGGTTCGTGTGAGCACTTGTCATATTGAACTGTTACTACTGCAAATTGTGTACCAAAATCAAACGCTGGCGAGGGCTTTCAAGATTGCCATGAGTCATCCCCAGCATAACGCAGACGGCGTGCGTTCTTGCGAGCCTTCATGGTTCCACCGCAACAAATCCCGTCTTCACGAAAACGGAAGTAACCTCTGGTAACTGCGATATAGAGGACCACAGTGCATGTGCGCCGATGCACGATATAATGAAGTTGCAAGGAACGAATGGCCAGCCTCAGCTACAACTATTTCATTTTTTTTATTGCAAGTTAACTTTCGGCAAATGAGGAAGACAACGATGCAGCTTGTCAGGCCGGAGGTCTACGACAGGAAGTGCCGAGGAGTGACATGATTTTTACGAACGTGCCTGTGACAGGAATTGCTGTCGAGGGGATAAAGACAAAGTTACGAGCATGCATCTGTACTTGGGAGGTAGGTCAAAGATTTGGCACGAGCTTTGAGCTCCCGGAAAAGGTGAATGCC
This sequence comes from Dermacentor variabilis, assembly GCF_050947875.1. Lineage (NCBI taxonomy): Eukaryota > Metazoa > Arthropoda > Arachnida > Ixodida > Ixodidae > Dermacentor > Dermacentor variabilis. Next base: position 118,521,717 of record NC_134574.1, on the reverse strand, counting down.
CATGGAACGATTGAAAAGAGAGCTTTTTATTTTCATTCGGTGTGAACAAGCTTTAAAGCTGGGATAAAGCTATGTCTTACAAGTACAACCCCGGGCCAGTTCCTGACTATTTCTTTGAGAAATGGGGACTGATGAATTTAGCGGACTCCCCTCTATCCCGAGCTTCATTGGTAGCGCTCATTATACTGGGAGACCCACCATGGTTGCTCAGTGGCTATGGTGTTAGGCTAATGAGCACAAGGTTGCGGGATTGAATCCCGGCCACGGCAGCCACATTTCGATGGTGGCGAAATGCGAAAACACCGGTGTACTTAGATTTAGGTGCACGTTAAAGAACCCCAGGTGACCGAAATTTCCGGAGCCCTCCACTACGGCGTGCCTCAAACAGAAAGTCGTTTTAGAACGTGAAACCCCATAATTCAATTATACTGGGAATTCCAGAAGACATGCGATGTCGTGTTCAGCTTCGAAAGCCAAACAACGCAGATGAGTTACTGCAGAATATAAGGAGCTGTGTTATAATGTTGAGCATCCAGTGTGCAATAACAATGGGAAATCTTAAGATGAACCGACCCTACTGAATAAGCAAGTCGCATATCAAGGGGAGACCAGGAAGGTAGTTAGACACACCTCTGATTACGATTCATCGCGATCACAACAACAAATATTTCTTTCAGAGCGCAGCAACTAAGTATACCTTCCAGTGCATGTAAATGGAAAAGAATTGTGCGCGTTGGTTGACAGTGCAGCTTCCTTCACCGTAGTGAACAAATAACATAGTCTGGACTTCAACCCAGTGAAAGATTTCCCAGTCAGTGTGTATAAATACGACGGCAAAATGCAAGTACACAATAAGTTAGCGGAGGCGATCGTCACGTGTCAAAGCAAGAGTTTCAAAACCAGACCCTTTTTCCTCGATGGAGTAAAATATCGGATGATTTTGTCATGACCAGTAATGCAACAGCTCCGTCTGAATCTTTATTGGGATGGTCAAGTGACTTCTCAACATGATCGCCATTTACTATCCTTCTCACTATTTCGTGAAAGTTTTCGCATGACCGCTACTGCGTATAACGTCACCAGGATGTACCCGGAGCTCCTCTGTGTAGGAGGTTATCCTAACGCTAAATCGAAGTTTCAAGTACAGTTCGAGCTTCGAGATACAACAGTTGTGAAACGCAAGCCTTACAACACGTCGCTAGAATAGAAGGTATGGCTTAAGGAAGAAATGCAGAAGATGCTAGACGCTGGTGTTATCCGGCCGTCCACGTCAACCTTTGCATCACCCATCACTATAGCAACGAAAGAAGTCGGAACGTATAGACTTTGCGCCGATCACCGTATAAGTAACGAACGGACGTGTTCCCTTGTCGGATGCTGCACATCAAGAAAACTATCAACAAAACACGTGGTTGCAGCGTCTTTTCTTGCTTGAATTTTTGCAAAGGCCTTTAGAAGAGGAGACCAAAAAGCTTTCCGCATTTGTGACACCTTTTGACATATATGAATATAATAGATGGCGTTTTGGCGGAAAACATTCGCCAGCTTGGTTTCAAAAGATGATGAATCATGTTTTGAAGCCACATCTTGGATGCTTTTTCAACGGCTACATTGATATTTAGTTTACTCGAGGTAAAAAAAAAGCACTCAGAGCACTTGGCCACTATTCTGCAATCGCTTAGTGATGCGGATCTGCAGATAAACGAAACGAAAAGGGAATTCATCAAGCACCGGGTAGTTTTTCTGGAAAGGCGTTTGATGGTGCCACCAAGAGCACCAAAGAAGAGTCGGTGCAACAAATATCGAAAGTTACGAAGCCACACGATCTGCATTCACTGAGAGTTTTCCTTGGACTTACTCGCCACTTCAGAGCATTTATCAAAGATGTTGCTAAGCTAGCAAAATGCTTGACGGAACTGACAATAAATGGCGTGCCTTTTCTCTCGACTGAAGAATGTGAGGCAGCCGACCAGAAACTCATACATCCTATATCGTCTGACCCAGTGCTTATGTATATCCTCTGACCCAGTCAGTGTGACCTGACTTCAGTCTGCCCTTTGAGATGAATACTCATGCATGTAACTACGGTACTCGGGCAGTCTTATACCAAAACGACGCACGATCTTCCCGAGTAAGTAGCTACGAGTGATAGGCGACTATCCCTACACCTTCAGCTCTCGTCAAGTTAATTATACTACGAGCTAGAAAGAGCCACTGGCTGTTTTATTAGTAGTGCGTTCTTTTAGGTCATATATTGATGGAAGAAAGTTTAAAATATATACAGAACATCAAGCCTTCACTTACTTCCTGAACCTGTTGGAACGAAAAGCTCATTATATAAATGAGCTACAACAGTATCACTTCGAAATTCTCCACCGGTCAGGCCGCCATCTTAATGACGCCGATGCACTGTCTCGATTGGCAATTAAGTTCCCACATGAGATAATTAACATGACCCAGCCGCGGGAGGTATACACGACCTGTATTTTGCAAACAGAAAATTCATCGCACCCCGAGTCATTTGTTTCATAAATACTTCACATGTACCACGACACTCCAGAGTCCGGTGGCTACGATGGTTTATGGCGCACATACAACATTGTTCAAAGGTTTAGATGGAAACACATGAAAAACATTTAAAACTATGTAAGGTCATGCCATTTATGCCAGATAAACGAAGCAAAGTACCGGCCACGACCAAAGAAGCTTGTGTCGCCTGAACACTTCGACAAACGATTTGAAGCCATACATACATACTTCGCCGAGCTGAAAAAGAAAAGTCCAGCTGTACGCAAAAGTAAGTCTTATGGATCAATGTACCAGAATGGTGGATTCACGGGCCGGCAAAAAAAGACGCAAACAGTGTCAAAGCCCTCCTTGACAGAGGCATACTCTCTAATTAGGAGGTTGTGATATCGGGCAATGGGCCTGCAATAATTAGCAGGAAGATTCAACAGTGGGCAGATAACCGTGGCATTACACTGCGGTGTTGTGCTCCCTATCACCTGCAGGGAAATAGAATGGAGGAGAGTGTGATACGCGATTTGAAACAATATGTGTCGGTGTATCCAAACGGCTGGAAATGTTGCCTAGAAGCGGCTGTGGCTCATCATAACAGGACTCTTACAAACAGTCTTGGGTGCAGTCCACCTTTTCCTGCCTATGGCGAGTTTCCAGAGCTAAGCGCAGACAAATAACTTGGAATTGCAGGCAGGCTAATGCTAACTGAGTGTTGCGAAGCATCTGAGGAGCGGCACACATATACAAAAGCCATGAAGTTTCACTTCGACAAGCGGCGCAAAGGCCATGCACGAGATGTTGGACGACAGGACTTTGTGCTCGTTTGAAAAGTACTACCGGCCAGAGAAGCAAAGTTTTTTTGTACTTGTGAAGTACTGAAGTTATCGGTGCTACAAGCTGTTGTCAAGACTTTGGGGTACATAAATAATTGGCAGCTGGAGTTTGCGGCCATAAGCAATGTTCTTCGTTATCACCCCAGGAGGAGTGAAGCAGAAAAATGCGGTAGTGTAGCCCAGCCGAAGAAGAAGAGAGAAAGGTGATTCCGAAGACGAAGTGGGCACTGGAATGAGCTGAAACAAACAGTGATGGCCACCTTGTCGGTCTAGTTACCTGTTTCTTTTTACATTTCTTGGTTATTTATCTTTCAAATCTATATTCGGAATTTCCTTTGGTATACTGTTTTTGTAGATATCATGCTTTTTATTTTTGTTTTTATGAACAGGCAGCATAAATGACGCGTCCTAGCATTACTAGACTTTGCCCAATATTTCTTCCTTGTTTGGCAAATTATGTTATTAGAAAAAAGTATTTCATTATGCACAATAAGCTGTGCTGCAATGTGTGGAGAAATAAAATTTGTAGCGGTAAATATTTGTTCTAACACTTTATGAAACGACCGTTTTCTCACAGTAGCGAAAGAGTTGAATATGATAAGCGGTAAGCGCATACAAGAGGCAGCGTCGAATGAGTGGCATAAGAAACTAAATTTGACATAGGCAGGTTAGCGTGATTATTTTCCGTGATTGCTATGTAGGAAAAGAGATCGATGCTTGAATGTTTGATGCGCTCGACTGACCCTCTTGGTTTCTGGAAATGAAACGTGTGGCATTATTTTAAACCATCTCCAGCGAACTTATTAGACAAGCGTGATGGGGTTACCAATGAGTGAGGCGTGTTAGAGTCGCTAACAAACGAATATTTGATAGGCGACCTTACGGGTTGTGGCTATAGTTCCATGGAGATTACGCTTTAGATAGCCAAATATGCGTAATGCTTTAGCTATTGCTTTCTTTATGTGAGTGGACCAGGGAGTTTACTCGTGAAATGAACACCAAGGTATATGCATGAGCACGCATGAGGGACGAAAGAAATGTTCAGTAAGTAATTGCGAGGAGAGGTACATATTTTCCGCTGAATGTCATTAACTTGTATTTATCGATGTGAAGTCAGCTTCTCCATGATGTGCACCAAGCGGTTACGTGATCGAGGTCCCTTTGAAGTGCTGTGTGATCTGCAGAAGAACGGATCTTGCGGAATATATAGCAGTCGTCTGCGAACAAGCGAACGCGTGATTTAATCTTAGATGGCAGCTCATTATGTGACCTGCCATCTACCGACACTACCTTCAGGTGCACGCGATAGTACATCGCTAAGTGGAGACGAGTGACCGTCAATAACTGATATCTGCTAGCGAGACGACAAAAATATATTTGTACACGAGGTTTGTAATGAGTCGAGGTTAAGCGAAGTCATTTGGGCTATTAAACCTGAATGCGCGACACGATCAAATGTTTTCCAGAAGTCAAAGAATATGGAGCCTGTTTCGGATCTTCGTCCATATTTGTTGTGGTTCTTAAGTAAATTCACATATTTGAGTGTCACACGAGAAGCCTTTCCTCAACGCATGCAGGCAACGTGTAAAACTTAACATACGTGAAATATTGAACAGATTTACAATCAGGTAATTTATGGAATATTATTTATCCAACTGTATAATTTCACTCAGCTAAGCCAGCAACACTCCTGTGCATAAATGGTTAAAATTGAAAATGATGATATGAAAGTAAAACAATAGAACTTCCCTGTCAAAAAGTGGGCGACATGTTCTTTTCTGCCGGTTAAATCTTTTGAATTGCGCAATATTGACTATGGCTTAGCTGTAGCGGATATTGCCCCATTTCCTGCCAGCCCTACGAAGCGCACTAGGTCCGAAATTCAGGTTAGGTTAGGTCATCTCAGGTCCGGGTGTAATCAGCGACGAAAGTTCTCTTCCAGTTTAGGTTTGGCGTATATTGCACTGCACATATTCCCTGCGTAAGTAGCCGCTCAAAGGTGTCAGAGTTAGAACTCGCTGAAGCCATAACACTGTCATTAGATTTTTTAGGTTTACATTTTGAGCATTGAAGAACATATCACAGTAGATTGACGGCTGCATGTGTGCCTTGGCGACGAAAACTGCTTTAGCGTGCGAGCATATTAAGAAATTATGCGTGGCTTGCATTTTTGCACATCGTTGATTAATATCAGCATTCGGAAAACATTGGAAATAGTTACCACTTGGCGAGTGCCCTGTAAGTGGCCAGAAATAGTGAAGAAAGCATTATGTTCTTCGAAATATGCGTCTTCTATAGGGGTGTAATAAACTAGTTAAAACTGTCAATATGAGTACCACACAATCGACTGAATAGTAAGTTTCAGTATTTAGGAGCCTCTAGATCGGTTAAGTACATTGATCCTCTAGCCGATAATTCAAGTGTTGCACTATTGTAGAGGGGTAGTGACCCCGCAAATACAGAAACACGAATATACGTGAAAAAGAAATGAAGCCAACAAAAGGCGAATTTCTGCGCCAATCGGAACGAGCGCTTCCGTTACCGCCGTCACGAAGTTAATTTCTGGAACCAGCCGAAGTGAGTGACGCAGGACAAGTTCGCCTGCTTATTCTACAAATGTCATTTTACATTCCACAGCGGTCGGTTGTGGTGCCTTTTGAGAACGCTCTAGAGCAGTGGTGACGTGGGTAAAATTTAAAAAAAAACATGCGCGCACCCTGATATTTTTGGAGAAAAGCGTGCGTCATGTTTCCCGCACAGAAGACACGCGGGGCTCCTATCGAAATGTCAGAGCAGCAGGAATTCTGCACGGCAGCGACCACCAATAAACAAATCGATGCAGCCATGGCATTGCTAGCGTCTCACATCATCCCCAACTTTAACGAGAACGATTCAAAGCTGCACAAGCAGGGTTATTGTGCTCAGAAATCTAAACGTTATTTTACATACGTGTGCCATAGTTTCAAAGTGTCCAAGAAGTGTGTTTTTTCGCAATTTTTCCTAAATTCAGTAAAAATAAAAAGCAATATTTTCTAACTGAAAGAATGGAGTCGCAAGAGCAAGTCTCAACGCAGTGCTAATTCAAAATCAATACTGACACATAAAACAATAACGCCGTCAATTTCATAGGTGTCAGTGTCCATGCCTAATTAATATATACAAATTTTACATAGCTTACAGGGCTTACAATATTATTCAGGTGCAATTTTTTATGACAATAAAAATGAATTATCAAACAAAATATATTGCATATTCATTGCATAGCGACATTGTTCAACTTGTACAGGAGATTTCCAGCAGACGCATGCGTGCTAAAATAGTATTTTTTTCGATTTATGACTATACCTACTGGAAACGGAAAAGGAATAGAATTTTAAAAAAGTGACGTAGATTTGCCTTTGGTATAGAAGGTTGCAACGTGCAATCAGAACAACTTAGTGCTGCGGGACATGCATGCAGAGTTTTTTGTCCCCTTCAGCGTTGCTTCTCTTCACCGTTGCTTCTACATAGTCAATCTCAACCTGTGCCCTGTATCCCACCGTATCAAGAATATCTGCATTCGGTACTACGTGAATGTTGATTTTTTGCTTCAGAAAACAATCCCCCCAGTGTTCGTGCTTCTATTCATAGAATTGGTGAGTGGAAGCACAGCACAACAAATGTTGGATGTTCCTAATGTACAGTTTCAAGTTTCTGGCCTGTGGTACTGGCGTTGCGAACAAAGTTCAATTTTTTCTTGGTAAAGTCCACATTGGCTTGACCAGGCACTGCGTCCATGAATGCCTCTAACAATACAACATTTTGTTAAAGGTTACAGTCAGCTTTCACCTATCTACCCACTGTCGTACTCGTCGCTTACCGTTCCTCGACGGTACCGCTAGCGTTATGAGGCACAGACACCTGTGCACGAGTGAGATGGCTGAGACCATCACATCCATAATTATGCGCACAAATGCATAATTGAGCCCTCCATTACATACGCACCCCTCACCTACCATCACTCTGGTAGGTGTAATCTCGCTTGAACTGCGTGGTAGTATTGTGTAAGGTATTTGTTTCAGCTTATGTCTTCTTTGCTTTGGTGCCTCAGCGTGGTACTCACACGCCCCACATAAGAATAAAGCTTCACACATTAGCCATCGCCTGTGGGGGTCTTTTGTTCTTCTTCCGTGCCTAGTTTCTGTGCTGACGGATCATAAACAATAAAAACCCGTCCGTGAACAACTACCCACGGCTATAATGGTTTTGCTGATGGGAAAGAGACCTCCAAAGTTTGAGTGATCCTTTATCAATTATACACTCACGTTTTTCTGTTGTTTTCAACTTTACAATCTGGAAGCTCGTGCTCAACTGCGTTATTTTCTAATTCCTCGGCCACACCAGCTCGTTTGTGTGTGCGCGAGCAGTGTTATTTACAACGGGGTCAACAGCAAGATAAATACAAAAATATGTATGTAGTCCATGAGGAAGATTCTCTAGCGCACGTACTACGCTTTGTAACAAACGTTCGTAGCATTGCTCGACGGGCGGAGCATTGGCATCAGTAGCCAGGTATTAGAACATTGCACAAAATAAAGCTGGTAATTCAGAGATAGAAAAAAAATCGCCTGCATACCAGTCCACAACACCCAGTGTCAGACACCCAATATTCGACCTCAGCAAGGAACATTGGATGACGATGAGCAGTTACTTTATTCTTTATTCTTTATTCTGACATATCCCCGCTTAGCCCGAAAGCGTTACAGCAGGGGGGTTACAAGCATGAAAAGAATACATCTTGATTCTCACTGCACACCTGTTCACATGACAGTCTATTCCACTGAGCGATAGTTTTTACAAAAAAAAAGAGTTGGCATACAGGCCCGTCCTAGCCCGGTATTCTCTAATTTTGCACTGGTGGTCAGTGCGTGCCGATATATAGTTTGGCGGTTTTAAGTACATTTCCCTATCAATTCCAGTTTTGTTATGATAGATTTCATACAGAAGCTTTAGCCGCAGCCTCTTTCGACGAGACGACAGGGACTCCCAGTTGAGCTCTGTTTTCATTGCTGTGCAACTGTGCCTCCTCCCGTACCTACTCAAGACGAACCTGGCTGCTCTGTTTTGTATTTTTACTAGTTTATTTATCAGACATATCTGTGACGGGTCCCATAAGGTACAACCATATTCCAAAATAGGCCGTATACAAGTTAGGTACGCCGTGCTTCTAAGGTTGGAATTTGCGCATTTTAAATTTCTTTGAATGTAATTCAGAGCAACTGCCGCTTTGCCCACTACATAGTCCACGTGTGCCCGCCAAGAGCAGTCGCCCGACAGCATTACGCCCAAATATTTAGTCTTGGATTTAGTACTTAATATATTATTCATTAGACTGTAGCTGGCACCGATTACTTTTTTCTTCTCAGTAAACCGCACATGGACGCACTTTCCGGTATTCAAATTCATGTTCCACTTTGAGCACCATTCGCAAATACGATCTAGGTCGGCCTGCAGTTTGAGAACATCGTCTTCATTATCGATTTTTCTATACACAATACAGTCATCTGCGAAGAGCCGCATGTTAGAGTCAATACCTAAGTTAATATCATAAATATGTATAAGAAAAAGAAGAGGCCCCAGAACTGATCCTTGCGGGACGCCTGATATGACCTCAAGATAATCTGAAGTAGTACCATTTAGTACCACACGTTGACGGCGACTTGACAAATAGTTCTTTATCCAGCTAAACACACTAGAATCTATACTTAGCATTCGAAGTTTATGAAGTAGTAAAGAATGGCAGACAGTATAAAATGCTTTACGGAAGTCAAGAAATATGCAGTCTATTTGTCCAGCCATATCAACCACCGACGCCAGGTCATCATAAAATTCAATCAGTTGTGTCGAACATGAAAACCCCTTGCGAAATCCGTGTTGTCTGTTCGTAAGCAATGTGTTGTCCGTTAGATGTTCCATGATAGCCTTATATATTATGTGTTCCATGATCTTGCACGAAATCGAGGTAAGTGAGATAGGCCTATAATTAGTAACTTCTTTTTTAGAGCCCGCTTTGTGAATAGGGACTACATTTGCAATTTTCCAGTCCTGTGGCATCTGACCAGTGGTTAATGACTTGTGAAATATTAAGTAAAGGTAAAGCGAGATGGCGTGAGAACACTGTTTTAAAATTCTCGGAGGGATACCGTCAGGGCCAATAGCCTTACTTTCATCAAGGTTTTTTAGCAGAGATTCAATGCCGCTAACGCTGAGTTCGATTGGTTTCATAAGAGGAACGTTGCGTTTGGATGATTTTGGGCTGCATGCAGATTGAGAAAGAAAGACTGATTGGAAATATCTGTTTAGGCATGTCGCTTTTTCTGCATCGTCAGTAAGAATGCGTTCATTGTAAATAATTTCATTTATTCCAACAGGATCAGACCCACATCCCTTCAAATATTGCCAGAATGGTTTAGGATTTATTTTCATTTTGTCATTTAATCGTTTAAGATACTGTTCTTTTGCTTTTTTCGACAGGTCTTTGTATTCGCGTGTTAATTCTTGTAGCCTTTAAAACACGCGTGTGTTTTTGTTCTTTTATATCTTTGAAACACATGCCTTCGTTTTTTAATTAACCTCAATACACGAAAGGTGATCCACGGTTTCTTACGCTTTTGGAGTCTAGCCGATTCAATACTTGGTACGAACTTCTCTGTAAGGTCAAACAGCTTTTCTTTAAATGTGCTCTATAAAAATTCTACTTCATGTTCCTCCGCAAAGCATTCAAAAACAGGAAGAAACTCAAGAAGTTTATCCAAAATTGATGAATAATCGCCCTTTTCAAAGAAGAAAATTTTTCTGCTGATGCACTTTTTTATGCGCTGTACTTTCGTTTTGATCTCTGCAACCACAATCCGATGATCACTGATACCCGGAATGACATCAACATTACCAACTAAATTTGGCGAATTACAAAGGAGAAGATCTAGGGTACTATTAATTCGTGTGGGTTCGAGGACATACTGAATAAAGCCAAAGCTATCAACCAGGTTCCTCATTTCTAGATTAATACGGTTTGCACTCATTAACTCGCATGTACCGTTTTCCCACTTTAGGTCGGGTAAGTTAAAATCACCCGCAAGCAGTATTATTTGCCCAGATACCTCCGAAACGATATCGTACAGTAATTCTAAAACACTGAAATCCGTACTTGGTGATCGATACCCAGGTAGCACACAACGTCTTGAAAACGTCGTATTAAGGGATTCAACGTCTGAAACGGATTCTTGACCAAAATCGACGCATCAAAGACGTTCCAAACAAGATAGCTTAAAAATGAGGGGTGAATACGTTTTGATAACGTTGGAAGCTAGACAGCTTAAAGACGAGGGGTGAATACGTTTTGCAAACGACTCAAAACGCCACCGCCACCCCACGGCGCGTCAGCCTCTTTAGCGGCTTCTACAATATTCAACAACCCATCAACGCCATCCAACCTTGCACAAGGTGGCGATACCGTCGTCAAATCATGTGACGAAGGTGGCCACGTGATTCGTGATGCCGGGCAGCCGGGCGAGCCGGGGCATAGTCGCGTCGTCATGGCGTCGTCGCGTCACCGCACTCGCATTGCGCTGTGGTGTGTTTGCGGCTGTTCTGAACGTGCTGCCGCTGCCCTTTGCTATGTAAGTGTTGCAGTGTTTTGCTGTCAAGAAAACGATATTCTGTGATCAGTTTGGGTTGTGCGATATGTTTGTGTGGTTTTAATTTGGAAATCAGTAGTGTTTTCAATTGTTATGTGATCAAGGCGGCCACGTTATTCGTGAAGCCGGGCATAGTTACGTTATCGCACTCGCATGGCACTATGGTCTGTTTGCGACTGTTCTGAATGTGCTGCCGCTGCCCTTTGTCATGTAAGTGTTGCAGTGCTTTGCTGTCAAGAAAACGATATTCTGTGATTAGTTTGGGTTGTGCGATCTGTTTGAGCCGGGCATAATAACGTTATCGCACTTGCATTGCGCTGTGGTATGATAGCGGCTGTTCTGAATGTGCTGCCGCTGCCCTTTGTCATGTAAGTGTTGCAGGTTTTTGCCGTCAAGAAAACGACGTTCTGTGATTACTTTGGGTTGTGCGATCTGTTTGTGTAGTTTAATTTGGAAATCAGTAGTGTTTTCAATTGGAGGGCGCGGAGTGGAGGGCACTAATCAGCTCTTCAAGTTCATTGTCATGTTATGTGAGGCGCCTTTTCACTGACGCTGTAATTAAGGCGTTAAGGGCAGTATAAGGACGAAAGTTAGAGGGACGAAATCGTGCCTGTGGGTCCCTAGCGTCGGGGTCGGCCGCTATGCGTGATCCTAACAAGAAAGCATTTTGCAGAATGCGAAGAAAGGCGGCAAAATTTCTGTCTGTGCGCACCTTGCCGATCTCCGCAATAGAGCCATCATCGTGGTATTTTAGTCTCCCGTTTAGCAAGAGTGTTGCAGACAAGGGAACTGGTTCAAACAGGCCTTTTTTTAATGATTCACTACTAGTGCGGTATCCCAAAAGGTGAGGTCAAGTGCTCGCCCTATTTTCTTCCCTCGCGCTACAGCGCACTGACAGAATTTTGCGTGCACCATACCGTGCTTTTATCGTTTGCGCTTCAGGTTCTCGATTGTGTTTTCGCCCCCTTTACCCACGTGATGGGTATTTCATGGTATTACCGGGTACCACATGTGTCCATATATTCTGTCCAATATATGAAACGGCCAAGTTCGATTTTATTTGACGCCTCAAATGGTAGTAATGTATTGAGTCCCTTGTAGCTTTGTGCTTGTTATCAATTTTACTATTTGGCGAATGGATACAGCATGTACGCTGCATAACTCGCTTGTGCATACTGCATACGTGAGTCGAGTATGCCCTTGGTATAAAATAACTTGTATGCTTTAGGTAGTACGATTGTTTGCAGTTTGGGACATGTGTCGGAATGTACGCTGTGCGCCCTTCGCGCTTTACGGCGGCCTGCCGAGTTCGTGCGGGTGCCATGTGTGCGGATGGAGTTCGCGAAGCGCTCTCGCAGTTTTATATATATATATATATATATATATATATATATATATATATATATATATATATATATATACATGTGTTCTGTTCGCGCGCTTCGCACAACAGGGCATGTCGCAGTTCTTTGTCCTTGTGCAACATATTTTCCTAGCGTACGTCTTTGCATTATTTGATACCGGTTTCACACGGGGCTCTTTTAGCCGCTATCCAGTCCGTTACAAATCGAATTTCTCGGTCGTGATGGCTCCTCTGCGCAAGCTACGAGAGTGAGCCAGTCGCATCGATAATTTCGATCCGGATCGGGCTTGATCGCGATCGAGAGTGGTCGTGTGACACCGGTTTTACACATGGCTCCCACATAGGGAACACATTAAGTTCAATGCTACTGAGTGAAGAGCAAGTGCATATATATGCCAGTGGTGGTATGTGGGCAAGTCTCTCTGGTGAAGCCAATACTTGTGCATTCAACACATTTCAATTACCAGCGTAGTGCATCAATGTGTCTACTTCGACAAAATGGAGCACCAGTGCAGATATCTGAACATACCTGTCTAGGGCAGCAATTGTGTCTAGATTGAAACCACTACCAGCATGTGCGGCAGTTCTATTTCCAGCAGCGGGACTGCACAATAATCAGTAGGGTGCTCTCAAGCTGTTTATCTATGAAACTCTGCCTGGACTGTGTGCCAAATATTTTTGGACGTGAATGTGGGGGTGAATTGGTAAACATCAGTGGAACTGTGCCTGGACTTTGTGGCAAATGTTTTTGGATGTGAAAGTGTGAGTGAACTGGCAAAGAATTTGCTCTGGGCTACATGTGTTAAACGTTTTTCTCATTCAGAGTGCTTTTTTTACTTTAGGAGACTGGAGATGTGCGCAAAGTGTGACATGTCAGTGTGCTAATTAATGTATTTGCTGGTTTGCAAATTATTCGTTGCAACTTTATTTTTGCCAGAGAGGTACAACTTTGCCTCTTGTAAAGGGCTTTTTAGATAAAACACTTACTATTTATTATGACCATTGCTTCCTTTGTTACAGAAATGCAGCTTCCAGTGCATTTCATTTTATTTCCATGTTTATGTAAGTTTCTAATATGAGGCTTGCATATTCATTTGTCACGTTCTGGAGTGGCAAGATGCAGCATTACTGTCTCATCGTTCGCTGTACTATTGTTACACTGAATCCCCCGTTTAAGTATTCTGTACTAATTTCACTTTATTGCTTTTTTGTTGTATGGTTATTTTTCTCGCCATTACCTTCTTTGATATATCCTAAAGGCAATATTTCTAATTTTGCATTGTTCCCATCTTTTTTATTTCTGTCACAGGATTGTTTTATGATGGTATGCGGTGGTATTTCTTTTTGTGCTCTTTTCAAGCTTCTAGATGACTGGTAACATTACTTGGAGGCAGTTACCATCCAATTCATACTCTTGCATTTTTCAGTCTACTTCTTCCATTCGCTCCGATGTCACTTCTGCGTAACTCTAGTCCATCTAATAGCACGCGCACTTTACTATGATAAATTAGACACTTTAGTACACTCCAGGTTTTTCTGTTCATTTTTGTATGTGTACTTGGAATTTTGTTTATGTGCTAGTGAATGTTCACTTTCGAGTTCATTACGAATCCTTTCTGCGACTTTTGTCATTGTTGATGTACTTTTATTTCTATTTGCATTTCTCACACAGTTTGTTCGAACCTTGCATAAGCATTACATTTTAATAAAGTGTTCTTGCTTTGTCACAATGTTCTCATTTCATGCACTCTTGGCATGAAGGGCTTGGTCTGGCCACCTGCCAAGACGTGGCCATTTGTTCTTTGCAGGAGGTCGTTCCCATTGTGGTTGTAAGCATCGTAGCTTACTAAAGGCGGTATTAAGGATTTATTATTCCTAACAGGCTCATTTTCGTGCGACTTGGTAGACGATGCGCCGGCCATGCGGGGAACGGTGCTTGGCACTGCGCCATGGTTCTTACAGTCAACACCGACGCTTCTACTCATCTGGGGCGCGATTGGAGATCGTTGTTCGAAACGCCCGATCAGTTTCACCTCACGCGATTGGCCTAGGCCGTGCCAACGGGTGCGGCTGACGACGTCTGCGCGGCATAGGCCAGTCGCGTGAGGCGAAACTAAACGCGTGTTTTGAACAACGATGTCTGATCGCGCCCGTCACCCGCGAAAATTAGCTTCAGATGATCGTAAACCTTTCAAGACCGCTTCTAGACCAGCTTTTTGATAACGTCCTAAAAACGTTTAGAAATTGGTTACAAATAGTTTTGGCAAAAGGATTACTTGTGTCTTTCCCAATCCTATTTCTAGATCAGCTTTTCGAATACGTCTTGCAGACCTGTTCTAGATCGTCTCAAGAAAGTAATTAAGCCGGACATTAGCAGAGATATCCGACGTTTTCCCGCCGAAGTTCTCTCATTCGTGTCTTCTTTAACCCGTTTTTATCGTCTTGGGTAAACGCTACGAAAACGTAACGTATCTCTTTTGTGCTACCTGGGTAAAACGCTCCAGTGACAAAAGAAAGATTATTAGCCAGTGTAACTGTGCACCAAACCGACTCGACCGAGTCATGACCGATGTTCAACATCGAAGACGAAAGGGACGAATGAACTAATATAAAAACACCACCGCCATGACCCGGCCTGTCATTGCGATACGCAGTATAGTTGCAGGGGAAGACCTCGCTATCAGTAATGGATGGGTTTAGCCAGGATTCAGTACCAAACACTATATCTGCCTTTAATGACTCAACCAATCCGGCAAACTCATCTATCTTGTTGACTATGCTACGGCAATTTACCACCGCAATAACTAAATCACGATAAATAGGGCAAATATCATTTGTACGTCACCGTTTTGACAGGGCAATAACTTCTTCCTTCTCATCGTCCCGTGTAAACGCTCTGCCATTTATGATCAGTTTATCGTCCTTCAACTTAACCTGGTTTTTCTTATCCGCCTTCTTTACTTTGCCGTATTCCCAAAGTTTCTTTCGCACTGCTCGAGTTTAAAATGAAAAGTCCTGTTCTACACTGTAAGAGGAGCCCTTGAACTTGCTTGCATTCTTCAGAACGGCCATTTTTTCTTTATCGGATGAAAAATTTACAATTATAGGTCTTTTCTTCCGTTCATAAAAACGACCAACCCGATGTGCCCTTTGAACCGACTGCAGCTCGATTCCCAAATTTGTAGCGCAGATACCCTTTACCAAGGCTTCAGATTGTTCCCATGTTTCGGACCGATCATTGTCATCTATCCCGTAAAACACGAGGTTCGATCTACGGCTTCTGTTTTCGAGGTCTACATTTTTCTTTTGCAGAATTCTTACTTGATGGCTTAGGTCCCTAATTACAATTGCTTGTTCTTGTACTACCTTCATAACGTTTCCTATCTGGTCTTGGGTTTTGTCAAGCTTGCTGTCCATTTCAGCCATTTTGGCATCGTGACTAGTTATCCTGGCATCAATGTGTTCTAAGTTATTCATAATAGTATCCTGTAGCGTCTTTAAGAAATCCATTTCGCCTTTATCAAAAGGCCCAGGGTTGAGCTCAATGTCGCCGGAAAGAAGCAAGAGCAAAACGAGCCATAAAACTCGGTTCACAACCAAACGAAAACGTCTATCACGTCCAGTGCACTGTACTCGCGCTGTAGATGCAACACATGCCCGCGTGGGAAGAGCCGGCAACGCCATGACTGCTTTAGGAATTTCAATTAGGTGAACAGTACTAACCTGCAGAAACAACAGTGGCGTAAGCTGCATGTCGGCAAGCGTGACGGCTCTACCGCTGCTCAAAATCCATTGGTCCCTGCCGCATTTTCCTACACTATTAGGCTTGCTCGTGCCACTTGAAATCAATAGATCACATTCACATGGCCTCCAACACTGGGCGCGTGGAAAGTAGCGCTCGTCATGGCAAAACCATTATCGCCGACGTGCTCGCCCTTTCTAAGTCGGTCTGATACTAGGCTCTTTCTCCGGCTTCTGCGTTACCATTTGACATCTTCGAAATTCTGTTAGGCTGGGTATGCAGGAAGGCGGTGCGGCGGGTAGTCATTCCATATATATCACTGGCATTGTTTTCGATTTCACTGCGTATAAGCAGCAGGATGTTGTCATCAAATTTGTGGTGGAAAAATTTGCGAACCAATGCTTGTTTGGCAGAACACAACCAACTAAAGTGCAGGAAATATCAAGAACCATTTCCTAAACACAAGAGCTCCGCAGCTGCATGCCCATGTCCATATATATATATATATATATATATATATATATATATATATATATATATATATATATATATATATAATTCAAGCGTAGAATTATATATAGTATCCGGCACAGAAATAGCTCAAGGAACAGAAGCTTGGAGGAGAAGCACGAGGACCTTCCTGGCGTTGCTGCCGAGGTCAGGCCTTCATGAAGAGGGAGACTGCACGCACAGAGAGCAAATCGTTCATTTTCTCAGTAAGATGAAAAAGAAGCGAGCAAGCGGTAACTAAAACAACTGTGAATAGAACCTTGCGTAAAAAAAAAAACTTGACAGAAAGCAAAACCGGTAAGCCGTTTGTGAATTACCCACACGTCAACCCGTGCACATTCAGTCATTTCAACAAGGAAAGACAACAGGTGTAGCTCGTGAAGTGTAGGGAGGGGTAACAGGTTTGACAGGGGTTGCAGCTACTGCGAGCTTCAGGATCGCAAATACCCCCACTTGGATAGACAAATTGGGGGTATAATATAGTATTTGTATAGTTTTGAATAGGGAAAAATTTGCACAAAATCAGGCGAGCAATAAGTTAGAGCAATGACGAAGTGAATGTTCGGACCAATCGAATTGTCTGACATGGCACAAGTTCAACTGCTCATACTAAAAGGTCATTGGACATTCTACAGCGGTCGGGGGTGCTGGCTTTCAAGAACGTAGTAAAGCTGTGGTGAAGTAGGTAAAATAATAAAATATATGCGATCGATGATCCTCATCTTGTTTTTGAGAGACCGTGCGTCATATTTCCCACACAGAATACGTATAGGCCTCCTATCGCCATCTCATAGCAGTAGGGATTTTGCGAGGCTGCGACAGCGAATAACGAAAACGAAGCACTCGTAGCATTGCTGTTCTTACGTCATCCTCAACGTCAACAAGAACAACCATTCAGAGAGCTTAAAACTGCGCTATCGCGTTCAGAAATCAGGAAATAATTTTGCATAACTCCGCCATTATATTGAAACTGCTCAAAAAAGTGTTCTCTAGCACGTTTTATAGATTCATGGAAAATAATAAAGCAGTAGGAGTGTAAAAGTCATTCACTCACATCGTTTATTATCATTGTCTGCTTAAGTGAAAAAATGAAGTCGCGAATGCACGTCTCCAGATTGTGGTAATTAAAAATGAATAATTTCGGATAAAAATATAATGACGTTGATTACATATGTGGCAATGTCCTTTTTGAAAGTATTATAGACAGCTTTCTTAATGACCTAATGGCGAAAATGCTCATTTGTTAAGAGTAGAGTTTCGACGTATTACACATTTCATTACGACATTCGGTTAACAAAGGATCATGTAAAATGGTGAGAGATTGCCCTTAGGTTTCCCATACACTATCTGGGCAGCAACAAAACACGGGAGCAGTGTCTCGCAGGAATCGCTTTTACCGGTCAGGCACATTGACCTGTTCCGCACCCTGCAGCAGCACGGAGACGCTGATCGTACCAGCAAAACCGGGTGACACGTTGTGCGCGGTATCATCAGTTGCGGCAAGGGGATCAAGACCGGCCGATTGTGTGACCAGTCTAGGACTAGCTGTAGGATGCAATAGGCGAGCCGAACTCGCCATTTGTATAGGTTTGCGGTAACGTAGAAGCGACTAGTACCGGGATGATATTCACATGTGGAATGCTGATAAACCACAGAAATGTCCCATACGCGCGTCTACAATACAGCTGGTTCGGCAGGAGGTTGTTGTGCAATTTCCACAATTCTACCAGCGTAGACAGCGATAACCGACAGGTAGAGGCCTAACGCTGTGGCCAGGATCACCTGTGCGGACACTCGTAGACACTGAAGGACAGCACCTAGCAAGAGCTGTTGGTCAAATGATCAATGTCAAACTCTTTCTTGAAAGCGAACAGTTTTAAGTAGTTCTTGAGATAAAATAAATAAATGTTCAAAGGCCTGGATTGGTTTTCCCTCCAAGAGAGGCCCACTGTATTTTATAAAGTTCATTATTGCAGCCTCATCAAGGAAAATAAGAAAAGTAAATAAAATTTTCCAGTGGAGCTAAAACATCAAAATGCCTTTTCGTACTAATATCTATAAAATCTGGCCTGTAGTCTCATCTTGGGCCTTAACGGGCTAGGCGGAATATTTCTCCGTGCATGAGCTTTGACTTAAGTAGAAAGATTACGTTCTACATCTTTGTTTAAGTACGTGTTTTCGCCGCTTCCGTTTTTTTTTAGGATCGTAGGGAGGCCGAAGCAAGCTATATTCATTTCAAGTTTGCTGACTTTCATAGAGCGAAATTTCTTTTACGCGAACAAGCCGGCTTCGCTAGTCATTAAAGGTTGTCGATAGCGTTGTCTCCTAAGCAGCTAGATTTCTGGCGTCAACGGAGAAAAATTGTTCTGGTAGGTTATCGCGGGTCACAAATACGGTTCGATAGTGTGACTTTCATCGCGCATGTTTCTTAGGGCTTCCACGTGACCTTCTTGTGCTACGGCTTACGTGGTGAATAAGCGGTCTAGTTTTGAGAATAAGCACTGTTGTTACTAGTAGTCGTGTGTGTTGTCTTTTTACATGTGCCTTCCACTGTCTGTGCCACGTTTCGCGCTGGATTAAAAGTGTTCCTAACGATTCACCAACAAGCCCCCGTCACTACAATTGTTAATGTATCGTCTGAAGTTAGTTACCTAATATATTTCGTGAACTTTCGTCTAATAAAAGAGTGCCTTAAAGCTCTACATATCATCCGTCTAATAGTATTACTGAGATCCTACGCACTGTGAGATAGATGCAGTGCGAAGCATTTCTCAGGTACCTGAGCAGCCAACTTGTTTGGAGTTTTCCCAAGAGTTACGCGAACCACCAACATATTCGTGCACGGCAAGTGAAGGTATTTATTTCATCATCAATTCAAACATACATATCTTATCGATTCGTACAGCAGGAAGGGGTGGCGAAAAGGCAACTGAATGCCTGACAATGCGCCCATGTCCACCCAGATTACGATGTTTCACAACACTCAGCGTGTCACTGTATGTAACACAAAGATGCAGTCATGCAAATGCAGACGTTATAGTGTGTATTCTATAGTTTACGATCTTGTAAGTCTACGTAGCAGTAGCGGTTGCGGAAAAACAGCAAGTACTTGCAGCGGCTTTCTGCTTTGGGCATTCTTTAAAGCAATGCAGCTTAGCGCCGTCTGCTGGGTGCCTTGCAGCACCATGAGTAGCGTCAGCTGACAGTGGTGCAACTAGTGGTAGCATCAAAAACAAAATGAACCGGTTAGCTGATGACTTCATCCCTAAGGTAACTTTCCGTCCCACCCACCAAAAACCTTGGTTTACTAAGTCATTAAAATCGCTTGAAAACAAGAAGAAACGTCTTTTTCGTGTCGCCAAGACTAGAAACAGTGTTTGGGCATGGGACAAATACAACATTGCAGAAAAAGTATACTTAACAGAAGTGCGCAACGCTAAATACTCATTATTTCACACTGAGCTACCAAAAATCCTTCCTGATTCACCCAAACGTTTCTGGCAAATTCTAAACCCACATGACACCCCTCCTGTTATCCTTACTAATCAATCTGGTCAAGAAGCAAGTTGTTCAGAAAGTGCCAATATATTTACCATAGCCTTTTCGTCTGTCTTTACAAATGAACCTAACCCTACTGAAACAGAACTGTTTTCCGTTAGTTTACCTGCAATGCCAGCCATAAGCATTAGTTTCTCTGGTATCCTGTCCTTAATTGAAAAAATGAAGTTGTCATCTTCTACTGGTACAGACGAAATAATTTCCATGCTCTTAAAAAACACCAAGCTCATATCTGCCGAATTTTTACTGTTACTGTTTTTCCAGTCACTCTCCTCAGAAATTCTCCCTTACGACTGGAAGTGTGGGAGGGTCATTCCAGTTCACAAAGCAGGCAACAGAGACCGTCCGTTAAATTACCGCCCCATATCTCTAACCAGTGTGTGCTGCAAACTCAAGGAACATATCATATACTCTCAGATCATGCAGTGTCTTGTTTCTAACACCTTTTTTAATCCCTCCCAACAGGGATTTCGAATAGGCTTCTCATGCGAATCCCAGCTAGCCCTTTTTCTTCACGACCTGAATGCTAACCTCGACACTAACCTACAAACAGATGATATTTTTTTTTACTTCACCAAGACTTTTGATAAAGTACCACCCAAGCCCTACTAATGAAGCCCTCTCAACTAAATCTGCCACACGACGTTCTAAACTGGATCGTCCAATTTCTGACTAACCGCTCTCAGTTTGTTTCCTTTAACAATGTCAAGTCTGACTCGCTTCCTGTAACGTCCGGCGTGCCGCAGGGATCTTTCCTCGGCCCACTTTTATTTCTAATATATATCAACGACTTGCCTAATAATTTATCATGTAACGTCCGCATGTTCGCTGACGGCTGTGTTATCTACCGCAAAATAACTAACATATCTGACCAAACAGCCCTACAGAATGATCTTAATAAAGTGTTCGATTGGTGTAACCGCTGGCTAATGACCCTTAATCCTAACAAATGTAAATTAGTTTCTTTCCACCGCCGCAAAAACCCGCTCCAATTTCCCTATGAAATCGCTAACATACCAGTTGAAACAAGTGAATCCTATAAATACCTTGGTGTAACACTAACCCCTGATCTTTCCTGGCGCACCCATGTCACGAATATCATTTCGTCGGCTAACCGATCATTAGGATTTCTAAAACGTCATCTGCGTCACTCACCCTACCACGTAAGACTTTTGGTTTACCAATCGCTAATTCGGCCCAAACTTGAGTACGCCTCACCAATCTGGAGCCCTCACGAGGTTTATTTGATTAACGCTATCGAAGCAGTGCAAAATCGTGCTGCTTGCTTCATTCATTCTTCTTATTCATATGATATCAGCGTATCATCCCTTAAGAATGACTCTGGTCTGCCTACGCTTTCGTCTCGCCGCCGGATCGCCACACTATCACTTTCCCACAAATTTTATCACAGTTCTTTCAGCCATCCACCTTACATCGCTCGCGACGCTCGCACATCCCGCCGCACGGGCCATCCACTTCAAGTCACCCGACCCCGTTCTGGCACCACTACTTTTTCTGCACAATTTTTTTGCCGCGCAACTTCAGAATGGAATGGCCTTCCCCACGACATTGTTTCAATCACCTGTCCATCACGTTTTATTCATAGTGTATCCATATACCTGTCTTGTTAAAAACATGTGGTATTAGTAGCATCTCTGTACAACCCACCCCTTATGTAACGCCCCCTTGGTGTGGCTTTAAGGAAATAAAGTGAAGTGAAGTGAAGTAGGTGGTGGCATGAAGGAACCTAGCACGCGTTGTTTTCGCCATTGGGTTCCTTCTAGCACCATCAGATGACGCTAGGCTCCGCGCATTCACGGTAGCGGTGGCATAAGCGCGAGGTACGCACTATTTGGGCCGCTGGGTTCCTAGCAGCAATAGCAGAGGGCCCTAGGCTCCGAGCATCCGGGGTAGCGGTGGTGACAGCAGGAGGCACGCGCTGTTGGCGCCGCTGGGTTCCTTGCAGCACCAGCAGGTGGCACTAGGCTCCCCGCATGCGCGGCAGCGTTGGCATCAGCGTGATGTACGCCCTGTCAGACCTGCGACGCAGCAGACGGTGCTAAGCATCCCTGGCTCCGGACAGGCCGCCATTGGAATATGAACCTGGCAACGTTTAACGCTAGAACGTTACCTAGTGAGGCGAGTCTAGCAGAGCTGTTGGAGGAATTAGATGGCAGTAAATGGGATATAATAGGGCTCACTTAAGTTAGGAGGTCAAAAGAATCAGATACAGTGCTAAAAAGCGGACTCGTCCTGTGTACCGGGGCTTAGCATAGAGACGAGAAATAGGAGTCGGATTCCTGATTAATAGGAACATAGCTGGTAATATACAGAAATTCTAAGCCATTAACGACAGGGTCGCAGGTCTAGCTGTGAAACTTAATAGCAGGTACAAATTGAAGGTCGTACAAGTCTACGCCCCTACTCCAGTAATGATGACCAGGAAGTCGAAAGCTTCTATGAAGACGTGGAATCGGCGATGGGTAAACTCAAAACAAAATACACTATACTGACTTGCGTCTTCAATGCCAGTGTTGGCAAGACGCTGGCTGGAGACAAGTCAGTGGGGGAATATGGCATGGAATCTAGGAATAGCAGGGGATAGCTATTAGTAGAGTTTGCAGAACAGAATAATATGCGGATAATGAATACCTTCTTCCGCAAGCGGGATAGCCAAAAGTGGACGTGGAGGAGCCCGAACGGCGAGCCTAGAAATGAAATAGACTTCATACTCTGCGCTAAGCCTGGCACAATACAAGATGTGGACTTGCTCAGCAAAGTGTGCTGCAGTGACCATAAGATGGGAAGAACTCGAATTAGCCTAGGCCTGAGGAGGGAACGGAAGTACTGGTACACCAGAAGCCGATCAATGAGTTAGCGGTAAGAGGGAAAATATAGGAATTCCAGATCAAGCTACAGAACAGGTATTCGGCTATGACTCAGGAAGAGGACCTTAGTTTTGAAGCAATGAACGACAAGCTTGTGGGCATCATTAAGGAGTGTGCAATGGTCCGTATTATCCAGTCATTATATCAGTGCGAATTGTATTAGTTTTTTTAGTAACCCTTACACACATACTTCCATTTTTCAGATGTATCAAATATGTTCTTTCTCTCAGTATTTATAATATTTTCGGTCTTGTTATTGCGCATTTATGTACAATATTTATTCTGAGCGTCTAACAATGTTACAATTTTGATGCAACCACCATGTATGCCTTGTAATGAACCATCGGCCTAGTCAAGCTGTTTTAAAACAGCTTTTAGCCTTTGGTATCCCCTAGAGCACTTGTAATTCTGGAAATAAATTGAATTGAATTGTAGGCGGTGGTAACTCCGTTAGGCAGGATTCCAGTAAACTATCGCAGGAGACGAAAGATCTGATCAAGAAACGCCAATGTATGAAAGCCTCTAACCCTACAGCTAGAATACAACTGGGAGAACTTTCGAAGTTAATTAACAAGCGTAAGACAGCTAACATATGGAAGTATAATATGGATATAATTGAACATGGCTCTCAGGAACGGAGGAAGCCTAAAAGCAGTGAAGAAGAAACTAGGAATTGGCAAGAATCCGATGTATGCGTTAAGAGGAAAGCCGGCAATATCATTACTAATATGGATGAGATAGTTCAAGTGGCTGAGGAGTTCTATAGAGGTTTATACAGTAACAGTGGTACCCACGACGACAATGGAAGAGAAAATAGTCTAGAGTAATTCGAAATCCCACAGGTAACGCCGAAAGAAGTAAAGAAAGCCTTGGGAGCTATGCGAAAGGGGAAGGCAGCTGGGCAGGATCAGGTAACAGTAGATTTGTTGAAGAATGGTGGGCAGATTGTTCTAGAGAAACTGGCCACCCTGTATACGCAATGCCTCATGACTTCGAGTGTACCGGAATTTTGGAAAAACGCTAACATAATCCTAATCCATAAGAAAGGGCACACCAGAGACTTGAAAAATTATAGACCGATCCGCTTACTGTCCGTTGCCTACAAAGTATTTACTAAGGTAATTGCAAATAGAATCAGCAACACCTTGGACTTCCATCAACCAAAGGACCAGGCAGGATTCCGTAAAGGCTACTCAACAATAGACCATATTCACACTATCAATCAGGTGATAGAAAAATGTGCAGAATATAACCAACCTTTATATATAGCTTTCATCGATTATGAGAAATCATTTGATTCACTCGAAACCTCAGCAGTCATGGAGGCATTGCGGAATCAGGGTGTAGACGAGCCGTATGTAAAGATACTGCAAGATATCTATAGCGGCTCCACAGCCACTGTAGTCCTCCATAAAGAAAGCAACAAAATCCCAATAAAGTAAGGCGTCAGGCAGGGAGATGCGATCTCTCCAATGCTGTTCACATCGTGTTTACAGGAGGTATTCAGAGACCTGGATTGGGAAGAATTGGGGATAAGAGTTAATGGAGAATACCTTAGTAACTTGCGATTCGCTGATGATATTGCCTTGCTTTGTAACTCAGGGGACCAATTGCAATGCATGCTCACTGACCTGGAGAGGCAAAGCAGAAGAGTGGGTCTGCATTTTGTTGCATTTGGAGATAACGTTAAGAGCCCCGTGTCGCAGAAAATTCCGTGTCAGCGTCCGACGTCTAGCGTGGAACGTCTTTTCCGCAAAAATCATTTCGAACCATGCATACCAGGGACCACCATGTGGCGCAAGGATCAAGGATCTTACTTAAATATTCTAATTTCTCAAGCTAAAATATGCAGTAAAATCGTAAAGTATTACTTACACACAAGCGACTGATGTTGTAGCATTGGGTTGTTTTTTGAAAATATGAGAAAACCTAATTCTGTTACGCGTAACGTAACCCCATTTCCAACCATTCCTACCAATAATAGACCCGCGACAAATATCTGTGGGGTCACGGAGCGGTGCGCCTGGTTCCTTGCAACACCTCCAGATGGCACCCGCTTCGGCCATATTGCAACCCACGTGATAGGCTGCGTTTCTCCAAGAAACGCTATGAATGAAAGCTATGCCTTCGTGCATAGCGTTCGCCGCCAGCGTTTCAAGGCAAACATTGCGGTTACATACGCTACAATGGCCGGCAAGCGTCAAAAGCAGTCAGGGATCTTCGAGTGCTATCGCGTTCCACTTTCAAAAGCGAAGCTGAAGCGTCCTCGAAATTTCTGAAAGCGTCATGGACATGGGGAAGTGTGTGAACGTCAATATGACCAAAGCTTACAAAATAAAATACATTCTGAACCGAATACACAACATGGGTTTCAGACGGTCTTCGCGAAAAAGGCAAGCACAGTAGATCTTTTCGGCAATCTGTGCCAGAGCTTTGACGAGCTGCGGAAACAGCGTGATTTTTTCCTCACCATGCATCAGTGGCCGGCGAGCCACTCTCGGGTCGGTACTCTATCCCTCGTCACTACTTGGACGTTGTGGTCTAACTATTCCTGGTATCATTACGGAAGAGCCTACTCACAGCCTTCAGCCAAAGCTCCGGACCGTTACCGAATAGAAGGTCGCCGAAGCCTTGATGATGCCACATCAACAGCAAACGGTGTCCGTTCCATCACATGAGCGTTAGAAATTTCCAGACCCAGACCTCCATAGCAGAGCTACCCTCATTCGCACCTCCAGGGCGAGCTCCAGCTCCCACTATGCCTACGTCTGGTATTGCCAATGCAAATCCTTGGTGCACATCAGACAACCGTCAAATATGCGCGACGTATAGCATTTCAGCGGAAATTTCCCTTTCCTATCGTAGTCGGGGACTACTGCCTGCTGATTTCTAACTAGCACTGCGCTACATCTTCCAGCAGGCACCGTACCCCGTGCTGACTTGCCGAGTTCCTTCGAGACCAACCCTCCGGAATTTACTACACCATCGCTTTCTCTCTCTCTCCTATGCGTCATGGTTTACAACATCGGGATGTTGAAAACAAAAGGATGCAGTTACTGATGTGACGGCTAAGCACCCATTGAACTTATAGGATCAACATTCTTCTCCTGCTAACGTAATAGATGAGTTCATGGATAGTGTCGTTAAAGTTGCCTTTCTGGACACATGTGCTGCAGTTTAATTTATGAACAAAACACTTTCAAGTTTTCTTAGAAAAACATGTCGGAGCCTATTTTTACCTGTCTTTGCGCATGGCTGCGACCGATCGAATTCAGGCGCCAGTGATGAGTTCAGACCAAGTGTTGCTTCGAGACGTGCTGTACGCCATCGAGTTCGTTGTCCTCTTTTAGGATTCTTAGGAGTCCATTCTAGGGTGAGAGTTTCTAGGGAGCAAGAAAGTCGTTATTGACTGCGCACGTGCCAACGAAATGTTTTCTCCTTTCTGCGCACACCATGCTAGATTGTGCTAGTCCTGTTTCATACAAGATGCTAGCGCATTACAGCACTGACATTTCGTGGGGTCATGCGCCTTTGTGCTGGTTTTTAGCACCGCTTTCAAGGCCGCTGTGGTCGGTTTCACGTATTCCTAGCTTTTTTCTCTGGATTGGCACTCTTTACGCCTTGTGCCGCACTCACCCCCTCTGCTTGGTTCCAGCGTAGTGCTTGTCAACAACTCCCATGTCTCCGCGTTCGTCCTTGATCGCCATGAATGCCTTGGTGACATACAGCCCATAGGCTTGCTACAAATTGTCCCACCGGATTGCTCGACCGGCGTGGGTGTGAGCTCTCTCACGGTATTTTGCACCCGTGTCATGTCTCAGGAATCTTTCAGTCCTTTCATTATTTAAAACATCTCGCCTGAACAACAAACACAGTTTATATGCCTGCTGCATTAATTAAACTTATCCTTGAATTTGATCAACTTTCTTGAGGACCTCGGTTCACTTTCAAGCACCACATCGATGCAGGCACCCACAGCCCATTACAGTAAGAGCAGCATGACGTGACTGCTTCGTGCCGCAGCTTCATTGTTAACAGGTGCAAGAGTTGCTTTGTCGTGGTGTATACAATCACACCAAAGCCCCTGGCTTTTTCCAGTCGCTTTAGCATAGAGAAAGCATGGTTCGACTGAATATTGCGTTCAATTGAGGATAATAACTCGAAAAGATGTCTGTCTTTTATCTGTGAATGACGACTCTGTCGACTCCTTATAAGGCATGCAGTTCTCGCTTTAGACGTTTCGTTCACGGTACTGGAGAGTGCCGATTGCGGAATCGGATCGTGCCAAAACTGTATTTATTACGCTTGATCATTTGCAAGAGTTTATTCTCATGCCTGAGGTCTCTAGATGTGCCAGCTATCTTGGAACACGATGGACGATGTCTTGCGCGGCCTAAAGGGGACAACATGCTTGCGTTAGCTGGACGACATGGTCGTACTCGCTCCCGATTTCACCCAACAGCTTCAGCGTATTCGACCCGTCATAACCTGCTTTACTACTGCCGATGTACATCTGAACTTTAAGAAATGCCACTTTGCCACGCGCTAGCTTACAGTTATTAGCTACGTCGTTTTTCATTATAGCTTTCTACCTGTCTGGGGTAAAGTGTGTGTCCTCACAGAGTAACAGAAACCGACCACCCTCAAGGAACCATGTAGTTTCGTGGGTTGGGGTTCCTATATTGGACGCTATGTCCGCTATTTCCTGTCTGTCATATCGCCGCTGATGCAGTTACTTGGTAGCACTGCGAATATATTTACGTGGTCCCTTGCGTGCAACGAGAATTTCAACACTTTGTCCCATTTTCTCACTTCGCCCCCTCTTCTATTCCGTTCTGAGCATTCCGAACATTGTTGGTTGTCGAAACTGAAAGGGCCATCGGGCCCAATAGCTTGCTGGGATCCTTTCTTTCGGGAATTCGACATTAGTGTATTATGCTTTTCTGGCTGATGCTGATTCTCTCTCCCGTTCTTCTCGGCCTCAAGGCACTGCCTGCCTTTCCACCTTGGGTCATACCTTCACCTTCACCTCCACTGACTATAATACCAGTGCGTCTGAGGTGTGCCACAGCCATTGGATCACATCTCTCTCGACTTCCTTACTGGCTTATGACCCAACTCAGTCCAGAAATGTGTTACGCCACGTGCTCCTGGGTTTTAAATTCATGACCAGTAAGAGTCCCCGCGTTTAGGAACAGATATTTGCATAGCCCATCACTGGACGATCCAAACGTCTGGGTAGTCTAGCATCTGACCCCTGTTCCAAACCAGCAGTGTTATAAACCAACTGTCACACCAACTTGGCTGACTTGGTATGTCAGCGTGTGTACATATTTGTCGCTCTTCTTCCAACCTCTTTCACGCAGACATGGCTTACTGTAGATGCGGAAATGTATAGGTCCCCCGTTCAATGAAGCACTTTCGAGCTCCCTTGGAGCACTTAGTATTTGCCACTCGTTGCATGCAGGTCTTCAGTGAACCTCTTTAATGTCAACCTGAGTCACTGATTATATGCCAGTAGGTGCGAGCCGCTCTTTAACAAACGTATGTGAGGCCCGCTTTCATGACTAGATGTGCGCCGCTTCAAAATGACAAAAGTATCTACTAAATTGGTTCGAAGCTGGGTAGAAACTAGTCCACGTCACAAGTTGTCCTGAAGGGCGGCAACCCGACGCTTTGGTCGGCTGTGTCACAAATGTACTTGGTACCTGCGGGTTTTCAATGATCGGATAAGTGGAGTAACTGAGTATGGCAGTGCGTAACTGAGTAACAGGCAGTGCGGGAAGCGAGGGAGCAATTATCAGCATTCAGGGCCAGCGGCGCACCCCACTGCTCCTCTCCGAGGCCGGGTGCGGACTTCTGGGAAGCGCCACTAGATAGCGCAGCGTGTCCGGAGAGGAGCCCGGTTGCGAGATGAGGAGTTCTTCAGTGTTCACGTGCGACGATACGCCTTGCTTCGTGGCGGGGCTGCTAGGTGGAAGGAGGAAGGAGGAAGCGAAGGAGGAAGCATCCTGCAGTATTCGAATCATGCATAATTCGTTTTGACGGTTGCAATACGAATTGTTGCTATAATGAATGAATCCTCAAGGCAATATTCTCGACCGTCATGTTAGAAGGTTCTGCCAAACTTTATAATGCGTTATAAAGCTGAGGGAACTTTACTCACTCGTCGGGAGCTATATATATATATATATATATATATATATATATATATATATATATATATATATATATATATATATATATATATATATATATATATATGTTTGCGACCTTCTGTGTTTGTATCGAACTGTTTTCCCAACTACCTGGCTAACTGGTTATTCCGTGCTCGAATGGGTTGCGCGTCAGGCTGTTGTAATGAGGTAACAGGGTTCGAAACTAACCATAAGGCCTACGTTGGTCACTGAGCATGTGCGTGGAAATGGGAACATACCTGCCGCCATTCAACGAAACTATTTCACGGCTACACGGGTGACTATAGACGCGGGACTGGGTAAGTACTAAGGCTCGATGGAACTCTTTGACGCCGACCTGGAGTACTGAGTATGTGTTACTCGGTGTGTGCTGGTAACCACGGAACTCCTTTGGTTCCAGCTTTCATCACTCGGCATGTGCATGTAGGCATGAGCCACTCTTCCATAAACGTTGTTAACGCGAACTTGAGTAACCAGGTATGTGCCACTGGATGTGTCACTCTACATTGACCAAAAATATCCCTTTAATTTATCCGTCGCTGAACGGAAACCAGCCGATGTCACAAGGGTTGCTCAAAGACAGCAACCCGATGAATTAGAAGGCTGTTTCACAAGTGCACTCGGCATTTGCAGATTTTCAATGAACGCTTTTCCCGCCAACTGGCTATTTGCATTGCTTAAGTGAACCTCCCGCCTACTTTCGTCGTCGAATATGTGCCACTGTGCATTCGGTTAAGGGAAGGAACAATTCTCGGCGTTTTCAAGCACGGGCGCGCCGCGCTTCTTGTCTCGGTTCTCATGCGCAGGATTCTTCTCGCGAGTGCCACAAGGGGGCGTAGCGTGTATAGAAAAATGTCCAAGAGAAGAATCTAGTTGTCGTAGGACGCGTTTCTCAGCGTTCTAAATCTCACAACCCGCCAAGCTGTTGGAATCCAAGGGCTGGCTTCGCGGCGGCTGTGCTACTTGGCACCAACTGTTCTAAAGGAACGACGAAGTACGAGTACCGCTGCAGTACACGCCTCATACATAAATCTTTTCTACGGTGGTCATACGTAGTGTCGCTTTCCCAATTCAATGTTAATGCATTACCGACCACAGTCATAGTCAGAGTTCTTCTAGCGCAATTTTTTGACGTCGCCTTCAGTCGTCAGGCTTTTTGTTCTGCTCGCCGAGGTGGTTGTAAGAAGAGTACGAGCATCATACCACTACCATCGCCACTGGCTCACAAAGCGTAGATGCTCGAGCTCGGATCTAGCATAATGTATTTGCGGTGCAAGTCTCTGGTGGATCCTTCTTCCCAATAAACCTCTTTTTGACGGACTCACATGATACGCGCACTGCAAAAACTGAAACCGTTCACTGCAGAACGCCTATATGAATGATAACAGTCACTGCATACCAATTAAACCAAGCATGCTTCACATTATGTAGATGTCAACCATAGTTAAGACCACCAGTTTCTTTTAATTGTTTACTGCTTTATTTTACTGTATTGTAAATCTAAGCACCAGTAACACCTATAGGGGAATGATCCAACAGTCAGTAGTAAATTTTAGGTGTAGTAGAAATGAACAAGCCTAGGAATTTATCCTTGACCCTAGATGCTTCGTGGAGATTTCACTTAATATTCGAGGGGTATCGCACGCTTGCCTAGCGAAAAATTAATAAGTTTGCCTAGCGAAAAATTAATAAGAAGTTTGAGAAGGGTTACACCAAGAAATTCACTGACGTAATTTTGTACTAAATTTTTTTTTTGCTTCTGAGCTTTAATAGTGCGGTATACAGGGAACGAAGCTTCTGCTGTGCAGCATTTGAAATGCCATCGCTATAATGTAGTGACGGAGGGCTACAATGTTAACTGAATCACTTTGTCTCCCGCATTCCCCGTGTTTTCCCTGGATTTGTGTTAGGTTGTGTCACATGATGTCATCAAAGTTTGCACGAGCTATTTCTCAATATGTAATTCAATAGATTACAATGCAAACTGAAAGTCTGTTTAGTAGACAAAGAACAACGTATGCAGTTCGAGTCTTTTTCACTCCTTTTCTGGGCAAGATTCGCCTGCCAGTCAAGTTCAATGTAAAATACTATTTTTGCTTTACCTAAAACAGCCATTGTTTTATACTCGTTTTATCCTTTATTCTCAGCCGTCGCGTCATCCACGTCGCAGGCTTACAAAGCGACGCCGGCATTGCACCGATTCATGATGTCCACTGGCCTCAGTGAGCGGTTGTGGGCGTGAAGTGATGGACAACCACACGTGTTGACAAAGGAGTACCTTCTTACGCGCTTCTCCTTTTTGATCCTTAAAAGGGACACTAAAGGCAAATACTAAGTACACGTGGACTGTTCAAATGGCATTCCAGAATCCTCGTAACGCTTGTTTCGTGACAAGAAAATAATTTGTTTACGAGAAAATAGCATCTTAAGGGTCCGTATATTGTTTTCAATTCAAATCTCCCGCCACCCAACCAGGGGATTGGTGGCGTTGCATACGCCATCGTCAACCTTTGCTGCCGTGCGCGAGTAAAACGGCACCAGACCGACGGCTGTACGGAGCTAAGACAGCGCATAAACAGGAGATAAGAAGGAAGAAGATGCACCTGCTTCCTGCGGGGAAGGGACGCGATGGAGCATATTTTATTCGAATGTGAAGATGTCTGCCTAGCGGTCGATTTAAGCACCTCTACCTCCTTGGAGCCTTTGGGTTCAGCAAGAGCAGGGGGAAAGTAAACATGTCCGCAATAAAAATGAGTAAGAGGCGATAGGAAGAATGTGGAAGAAAGTAGGTTAACGACAAAAAACGGAGACGTGCCAAAACGAGATTCACAATAGGTGGTCAGAAACCTTGGTTCTCAGCATTCATCGTGGGTACTTTTCTTTTCTTTTTCCTTTTTGTGTTTTTCAACGTAGGTAGGACATTAGGCAGTACTATAGCAAGAGGTTGGTAGCGCAACCCACCGTAGCCTTCATAACGGGACGCTCACATCCATCCCAATCAAACATCCGGAGAATCGGATTCGCCGCTGCAGCTACTTTTTCGTGAAGTGGCATACAGTTCCGGTATCCCACGACGTCGCGTGGAAATTATATTCTCTGCTAGTTGCAGTTTGTGCGAGTATCGCGAGCCAGCAAAACTAGCGCGGCACTACGGTTGAAATACTAAAACGCGGAATCGGGGGTGGCGCAGAATCGAGCGAAAACGAAACCTTTCGACCGCCCTCGTCATTGCTAGGGTTATTTTAATGAGTTCTTTTTTCTAAAAGTGAAATAGAACTGGACAAGCAGCATTTTATTTCGTCTTATAATACATGAATGATTTGTGCAACGAGTGGTCGAATACTAGAGACAGAGCTGAGCTGAGGAGTGCTTATGTTATCGGGCAAGTATGGAATGTCCCGGTGGAGTCTCTAATCATGTCCTGCATATGCCTCAATTTCTCGATTACAAAGTGTTGTGTTATCATCGTCGCTAGAGCGATAGCGGCGGCGCGACTACCGTGACAGCTTGTTATATTAGCCGAGTCATGTGGCCACCGGGCCGCATTCCACTACGACCCGTCATGGAATAAACCTCGTTTGGTTTTGCTTATGCCTTCTTCCTGCGGCTGCGGTTTTTCCCCATGAAAACACTGCATTGGCGACGAGGATTAGATCCTGAGCAATTCTACGGCAAGCTGACATGGCAGCGGAAGGTCTGGCAGCGGCGGGTGCAGTGGCGCAATTCGTGGGTCGGCTGGGACACATCGAGCCTTTTGTCGAGTCCACAAGCGACTCGCCGTTGTACGAGGAACGCATGTCGTCGTTTGTTGAGGTCAATCGTATCCCCTAGGACGACAAGGAACACGCTTTTTTTTGAGTCTCACAGGTCCAAAGACGTACAGTCTTCTCAAGTCGTTGACCGCGCCGGAATTGCTGTCAGCTAATGGTCTCGAGTTTATAAAGATACTTCTTTGTGACGAGCATTTGTCACCGAAGCCGTCGGTAATTGCCGAACACGTAAAATTTCACAGAAGAGCGTAACTTAAGACTGAATCAATTTCGGAATATGTTGCGCAGTTGCGGAAATTGACAGACATGCGAATTCGAATCCGCTCTTGATTGGTCATTGTGGGATCGTTTTGTCTACGGTCTCTGCCGAGAAGATACACAGCGCGAGTTATTCACGGAGGATAACAAGCTATCCTTTCAGAAAGCAGTGGAACGAGCGCTAGCCATGGGAGCGGTGAAAAGAGCGTTGCAGAAGCACATGCTTTGGAATGGAGCGTGTCAGACGTTCACAAAGTCGGAGCGGTTGGGGAATCTGATATGACGCAGGAAAATTGCCACGGCTGCGGATCTGCGAAACATGCAAGCAGACTGTGCCCGCACGTTGCGGCCGCCTGTATCAAATGTGATAAAAAAGGGCACATTCAAAGAGTGTCCCAAGCTAACAAGAAGATAACGACGAAGGGAGCGCGTCGAAATGCGATGAAGGCGTTGAGTTTCGTTCAAGCTTCCGTTAGCGTGAAGGGAATTGCTTCGCCTGGTCTGGAGCCGATAAAAATTTCAGTGCAAGTACAAGACATACCCTTGGAAATGGAGCTGGACACAAGGGCTACTGTGCCTATAATGTCTTTGGATCAGTTTCGTCAAATATTTCCCTCAATCAAGGTCGTGCCAACGACGCTGAAGCGGCGGACGTTCGACGGAGCCATCATCTAGCCTGTCGGGGTTGCTCACGTTGCCGTGCAGTACGGAGAGCAGAGGGCCTAGCTGCATTTTTACATCACCAGAGAAAAGGGACCCCCTCTGCTAGGTAGAGAATGGTTGCAAGCCATTCGACTTTACTGGAGCCGTATTTTCAAGCTCAACGCTATTCCCAGATGGGAAGATTCTGCCTGTTCCAGACTGCACGCTCTTCCAGACAGGTACCAGAATTTGTTTCAGGACGAACTGGGGACAATTACAGAAGAAAGAGCGACATCGTACCTGAAAAAGGTAGAGTGCCAAAGTTGATGAAGGGAAGAAGTGTGCCCTATGCATTGCAACCAGCAGTAGAGGGTGAGCTTAAAAAGTTGGAAGACATGGGAGTCAGTTCGCCAGTCGGGACAAGTGACTACGCCACGCCGGTTGTGTCAGTAGTAAAGAAGGACGGTGGCATATGACTATGCGGCGATTAAAAGACCACCCTAAACCCTTGTATTGAAACTGATCGGTATCCACTCCCGAGAATCGACGAGTTGTTCGCAGTGCTCGTAGGGGGCCAAGAATGTTCTAAAATTGGCCTAAATCGAGCGTATCAGCAGGTAGTAAAGTCGGTGTCGTAAAGAAAGTACTTGACACTAAATACTAATAAAGGACATCTTTTCCGTAAACAGGCTGCCGTTAGGCGTTTCTTCGGCACCTTCCATTTTCCAAATAATTATGGACAATGCTGAAAGAGCTGAAAGGCGTCAGCTGGTATTTGTATGACGTTCTCATCATCGGCAAGACGTTAGAAGAGCATTTTGCACATCTCAAAACGGTTCTGAAGCGGTTGACTGAGCGCTGCGTTCGAGTAAAAAAAGAGAAGTGTTCATTTTTCCAGACGGAACTACAGTATCTGGGCCATGTTATCAATGCAGCAGGTGTCAGCACAACGCCAGACAAGATAGAAGCACTGATGAAAACGTCCGTACCCACAGGAAAGGAGCAACTACAATCATTTCTGGGCATTGTAAATTACTACGGGAAGTTTGTTCCTCGCTTGTCTACTCTGGCGAGCCCACTTTACAAACTCCTGCGTCGCGACCAGCCATGGCTCTGGGATGAATTGTGTCAAGGGGCGTTCGAGGAAATCAAGAATGCGTTGGCGTCATCCTCGATCCTGGCGCATTACGACCCAGATAAACCTTTATAAGTGGGATGTGACGGTTGCCAATGTGGCGTGGGCGCAGTACTTTCCCATGTAACTAAAGAGAGAAGCTCTCGGCCTGCGTTTTATGCGTCGCGCACACTAACTGAGGCTGAAAAGAAGTACAGCCAGCTAGAAAAAGAAGCGCTGGCCATTATCTTTACCGTCAAAACTTTTCATTTCTACATCTATGGAAGATGTTTCAAGTTGATCACGGATCACAAGCCCTTACAAACTATTCTGTGGCAAAAACAGGCATTTCACCAATTGCAGCGGCACGCTTACAGCGATGGGCTGTCCCGTTGTCCGCTTACAAGTACTCGCTCGTGTATAAAAAGTCCAGTGACAGCGCAGAAGCAGATTTTTTTTCAAGATTCCCGCTTTAGGGTCCTGATGACGGCACGTCCGAAGGCGAGGAATTGTTTTATGCTTTGCGTCTGGGCTCTATGCCGGTGTCCGCTAAAGGGATTGCGCTCGCTACAGCCCGTGATCCGGTGCTCAGTATAGTGCTCCAGCTTACAAGCATAGGCTGGCCATTGCATTTGTGAGATGCGGCTTAAAACCATTTTTCGACAGACATTTGCAGATCAGCCTAAATCAAGGGTGCCTCATGTATGGCCTCAGGGTTGTTATTCCGTCCCCTCTAAGGGAATTCGTGCTCGACGAACTGCACCTAGGTCATCCCGGCATTGTGCGGAGCAAGGAGCTGGCTCGCAGCTACGTGTGGTGGCCGTCAAATAAAGCAGACTCAGAGACAAAGGTACGAAGTTGCCAAGCCTGCCAGGAACAACGGAATGATCCATTTAAGGCACCTCTGCATCCCTGGTCATGGGCAACCGCACCGTGGAGACGAATTCACTTGGACTTCGCGGGACCTTTCAGAGGAACTATGTTTTTAGTGGTTGTAGATGTTCGCTCGAAATGGCCGGAAGTGTTCATTATGCGAAGCACTACGTCCGAGCGTACTGTTGCCTGCTTGCGTGAACTTTTCTGCAGATTCGGAGTGCCGTAGACGGTGGACACTACCATGCGGTGCCTGCCCCTCAATTGTGTCGGCATCGACCTTTTCAGCCCTCTCTCGTGCATACATCTGGAAGCCGGTGAATAACAGTTGGGGTTACCATCTCACCTGGTTTGCTCTGACACCCGCCCTCTCAGCCGCTACACAATGTGATGTTGCCTTCTTCATCCTGCACAATTTCCTGCTCTGACATGGCGGTCCTCGAAAACTCCTCTGTAAGAGAGGACGTATCTTTCTATCCACGTAGTTGCAGCCTTGCTTTCTGAGTGCCACGGCATCTACTGCACATCTACTACGTACCATCCTCAAACCAATCAGTTAACTGAGCGCTTCTATCACACTCTCGGCGACATCCTCATTGGATACATAGCGTTGATCGGCTTCGACTAGGACTTGAATCCCCCTTTGTAACCTATACTTAAAATACCTGAATACTTCTGAATATTAGCCTCTATCAGAAGTAGCCAAGTACGCTTAATATTGACGCCAACCAATGGTCCGTGACACCAATGGAATCGACATGACAACAATCTGACTCCTGCCACATTCGGTGTCGGGGCCCTGATTCTTTTGTGGCTTCCACCTCACGCTCCCTGCCTTTCCTCTAAGCCAATACGAGGCTTAATAGTAGGCTCAATAGGAGGCTCCCAGTAGGCTCAATACGATTGACCCTACTGGGATACATAGCGCAATAATGACACAGAAACTTGTCCCTGTGTCATTCTTGCTCTATGTATCCCAGTTTGTATATATCCCACTAACACGCCCAAACTTCTTCCCTGCTAAAATGAGCCTACCGGATCGTCGCCCGTATATCTGCTGTAAACTATGTGTACGAATATCGGACGATGTCTAAAGACATTCGGAGTCGCGGTCACTAAATCATACGCGTATCCAGGCTGGAAAGTATTACGATCGCAATATCGTATTGTCACAGCGAGTCGCAAAGAAGGCTACCCTTCTGCCGTGGGTCCATTGTAATGATGATATCCCAAGCGTCTTGGCAGGTAGCATAGCTCCTGAAGTGAGTAAAAAAAGTTCCTGAAGTTCCAAGCAAGCGTCGGCGCTTGCCTGGAACTGTTCGACTGCTCTCTGTGTTGAACTCGACGAAGCGTGTCTTTCTGTTAACCATCCAGTAAGCCCGTAGCACCAGAATATATACACTGACAATTATGGCTCCTTGGCAGCCCCGTCTGCTGGTCTGCTTGTGCAGTGTTATTGGCAACAGTGTGATTTAATAAAGCACACTACTACATTTGCCGTTTCTAGAATAGATGTAGTGCGTCTCTGAGATGCGTCAGAGGTAGATCCGCCTGTGCTATGAAAAATGGCGATGATCAGTAATTGTTCACATTAAAAAAATTAGAGAACTTTCTTGAGAGAACCTATTGACTACTGTAAAATAGAATACATACAGAAGTTGTAGGAATAGATAAGAAAATAAGTACTACCTTTTGCTTTAATTAGAAACAAATAAATATCTCTATTTTTCAGGGATATGTCCTACCTAAGAAATAAATGATATTATATTCTGAAGTACGATCCTTATAATCTAAAGTCTATCATATGTTGTCGAACACTCAACTGCCGCCTCGAGCGCTAGCTTGCGCTGAGCCCCTGTTACTCTACCTAAGGGAAAACACAAGGAATGCGAGAGATGGAAATTCAAGACGATGAGCAAAACGAGAACAAGTTGAAAGCAGGAGCCAACGTTTCGACAAGCGGACTTCTCTTCTTCAAGGCGACGTATGCTTTCCTCGCCACAGTATATATAGGTGGGGACCTTCTAAAGGGGAGAGGCTGTAAGGCGGGTGGGTGCGGCTACGAGGGAAGGTGTGTTAGCGTGTCGATTTGAGAATAAAGGAATGCTGTGCACAAGGCCAAGGCCAGGGCAACCCCCCCCCCCCCCCCGTCTATCAACCACGTGTCAACGCACGCGTGTCAGCCGGCGTGTCCAAGGTGTCTGACACGCCGGCTGAAAAAGAAAGAGGAAGGAAAGGAAAAAATAGGACAGGCCAAGAAACCAAACTAAGTGTTGTTGCCTATAGCTTGAAATTTAGCAGAGCGGATAAATTCAGAAGCTCCCTTTGAAACGTGTATGCTTGTCTTGAACTTATGGATAAGGTATGATTCTCTGTATTTTCTTTCTCGTTCAGAACGGCAATTTGACTGTAAGATGTAGAGTTTAACTTCATCACAGCGATGACATGGTTGGTGGAAATGCTCGGCGATGGCTTTGGGAAATGTTATAGCTGTGCCCGCACGATGTCCGTTTAATCTGACGTTCATTGGTTGTCCTGTTTCACCGATATATTGTTTCTTACAGAAGGAACATTAAAGCATATAAATCACATTCGAACTTGTGCAAGTGAAGCTATATTTGACTTCATGTGTACAACTATTTGCGGTGCTTTTAATTTTAATGTCACTTTGAAGCTGCCTGAAGGTTTCGCACTTAGGGCGACAACATGCTTTTATTACGGGGAAATGCTGTGGGCTGACATCTGCGTGCACTAACATGCCATTAAAGTTCCTGTTTCGGCGATAGGTAATCCTAGGTACATCCGGAAACGCTTTTCTCAGACGCTCGTTACTTGATAATATTGCTTGGTATTTTCGTAGGATGTTGTTTATGTTTGGGAGTGCATTAGAATATTTTCTTATAAAGGCCGGTGGTCTGTCAAATTCTAGTGTGGGCTGTTTCTTTACCACATTATGCGTAAAGGAAGGTCGATTTGAGGAGGTTAAAGGAGATTGTATGAGCTATAAACTTTCACACAGAATAAACGAAGGATTTTATGCGCTGATTTGTCGCCGATAACTTTTAAAGTCACTGACACGGTTTTAGCATTGTAGCGTCAATTCTTACCGGGGTGTCCGTGTGTTAAACTCCCCGGAACTATGTTCATTCAATGTTTCATTCTTGTTTGCCAAGTTCATGGGATAAACCGCGGCCAAATACATTTAAATTGTGCGACTTGAAAATAATTCCACATGAATGCTTTCAATGCCCGTAAGGTAAAAGCTCAAAGTTTCTCCTTGATGAGCCAGGCATGCTATAAGCCAGCGACAGTCGGTGCAAATTCTAAATTGGATAGCTACGCAGTGACATGTTCCCGGTTTCTCGCGAAATACAAATTCCAAGACGCTTTCTCAACGGGGTACGCCTGATCTAAGATCAATCACCTGCGTGCAATATCTATTTGGTGACGCTCACGCAGCAAATTCGTAGTCAGCCTCCACTATTCGCTCCCACCTTAATATTATTATTTATGTGTCATCCATTATCGCCTTGCTTCGTGCACGCGTTCGCTATTTCTCGCCTCAGCTGTGCGACTCACTTGTTCGAAGGCGCCGTTGGTAAAAGCGCCCTCATATATTGCCGTTTGCTTCCTTCGCGTTCGAATGTTATGCCCTATCTTTATGATCGTAGTGTATGACTACTCGGAAAGCTGATTCGTGGAAATAAATTGAAATAAAATCACACCCACCTGTATTACATAATCAAGACTGCACCGTTTGCCTCATTTTTTTGCCTGCTTATTCTTGGAGCATTCGTACAAATCGCCGTGGTGAAATGCATAAAAATAAAAACCTTAAAAATCACACCGAAAATGTTAGCATGCCTTGCTGTTGATAAAAAGTATTTCACGGTAAAATTCCTGATAATTTGCTCGACATTTATCATTTATACTCTACAGAGCGTAAGCCTCCTTTTACTGCTCTCCTGAGATTAAAACACTTGGCTTCCATGAATGCGTGGTTATATGCGCTGATTTATTGAAGCTACCTTTGAGGACAAGTTCATCTACAGTTCCGGGTGAACTTTGGACGTCTTCCGCTACGGTACTGCAACAAATTGAACAGACACTGAATAAACTTCAGAACAGCAAGCTGGGTTTCGGTTCTTTGCCAATGCCATCTAGGAGAGTGTCGCCATATTGAGCCTTCCTTTAAATACTGCGGTTGCGTTGAGTTCTACATGCAACGCCAACATATGCATAATCTGGTATTCTTGAAGTCAGCAGGAATAAGTCCAACTGAGCAGCGTTTTTGTGGGACCGGATGTGAGCATGACTTTTTGGGTTCATGGAAATGTCTGCATCAGCTGCAGTTCACCATTAGAAATAAAAATTCTGTAGACTTGTGTGTTTTTCAGAAACATCGTGTTGTTCGAGTATGGTCGATGAAGTGTTATCTGCCGCAACGCTAGCTCAATCGATATGCTACTGCTGTACATAAGACCATACGTTCAATCTTAGTTGTAGCAATTTCGATGTCGGGCAGTGCCAAAAGAGAGAGACATTAGCTGGAGTATGCCAGCCAATGAAGGCCCCGCTTCACTCGTAGCCTCGGCTGTCCTTGCTTTTTTTCTTCAGGCGCTCGCATTACTGTCGCTGGCGCCACAGTGTAATAGTAAGATGGTCGTTTGATAAGGTAAACCTAAAATAACATTTGTAAATTAGGCGATAGCTTACTTACGCGAAAGAACTTGAATGTATATATATATATATATATATATATATATATATATATATATACAACCGAAATGTTATCGAGAATTGTAGGTCTAGAAAGTTATAACATGAGTTTAAGGTGTGCGCCACGTAAAGTTATGGAGTACCACATATGTTATAGCAGTCTCCATAGCGCCCCCTAAGCGCTTGTTTTCAGTATTCGGTCGTGCAAACACTTCCAAGAAAACCCACACTACGAGGACTCTTCAAGGAATTAGCATTCAAAGTGCGTAAAAACACATCATATCACAGATGAAATCTTTATCACGGATCAGTAGGGGTGAGTCTGACATTTTCACTACTTCCGCTATATGCAACGTATGCTGTTTCCATGATCGGCCCACATTTCTCAGCAGGGCCGATGCGTGTGACAAAATGACGACTTTTTCTTTCTTTCTTTCTTCCTTTCTTTCTTTCTTTCTTTCTTTTGTTGCACACACATACATTTCATTAAACAAGTACGCAAAATCTGTATGGTCCCATAGCCAATGGCTAGTCGGGGCCCATTTGAATATATGCTTATACGAACTGTTACAAAATAATGCTCACAAGTAATGTATGACAAATACAGCTTGGACACTCTGTATATGATGTTACGCGAAGCACGAGTCCGTAAGACTAGCAACTCTTTACAGGTTATATTTAAAAAAGTGGTTGCAGCGCTGACCGGTTAGATTCACCATGCGAGCCCAGTTCGTTCTTCCTTTTCTTTTCTCGAGTGATGGCGCCCACGCGCCTCGTTCAAACAATCAAATGCCACACGCGTGTAGCGTATCCCCCCGGCGGCAGAAGCGACTTCCCCGAGCGTCTAAATGCCATCACTGGGAGGGTGTTACTGCTTCAGTCGTGTGACGTGCAACATATCACAGGACTGGGCAGCAGATGGGGCGTCAGAGGTGATCTCGTAGGTGACGGGAGTCACGGCACGAAACACTCGTTATGGCCCTGTGTAACAAGACAGCAGTTTTTCTGACAGGCCTACCAGACCCGATGGAGACCATAGAAGCACCAAAGAACCGAGCGGGAAGTGCACGGCTCGGTGTCGCCGGTCGTACAAACGCCTTTGACTCTCTTGGGATTTCAGAAGGCGGTCACGGGCAATTTCCCTTGCGTGGGCACAGCCGACAAAAAGAAAGAATTTGGAACAAAAATGGCATATTGACATGTGTACATATTCAGCATTTTTTTCCGAGGATAGGATTTCAACCGCTAACAGCTTAATGCTATCGCTCAGCGCAAGAGGCGGCCGCAATATTTGGAACTTCGTCGAATGTTATTGTTGCTCCTATTTCTTGTGTACGTTCTCGTCAATCATTCTTTAACCAGACTGTATGGGGGAAACCAATTGTGTACTGTATAGCTTCTGGAAGATAGGCGGGCACAAGCAGTACAGTGAAGCCGTCGATGAATTAGGTAGAATAGGTGACACGCTTGATCGGCACATAATATTTTGGACAATCGTCGAGAGTGCTTGCCGCTGCCGTTGTACTTTTATTGTGACTATATTCAAGTGCACAAGTTAGCCCAATAAGTAGTTAGTTCTTGGCCGTCACTACAATGTAAGATCTGGTAAAGGTGCTCCTCAATTCATGTAACGAAAGCCCCCGTAAAACTCAGACCGCGAAGACAACACAAGCGTCGCCAAGCACCAGTGAGCATGTCGTATGCTACGACACCTTCCCCAGGAGCATGGAATTCTACATTGGACAACCTCGACGATAGCGGACAAGCCAACGACCACAATGACAGCGCTAGCTTCCACCATGGTGCCAAAATACCCCCAACAGCGGCCAAGCATCCCGTGATCTATTGCAGGACCCCAAACCGGCTGGAACCATACGAAAAGATCGCTACACCATTCAACTGGAACTGCAACGACAGGCAGCGGCAGGTATACGGTCTCCTAAGAAGACGGCCACTTACACGTTGTTCGATAATTGCGGGCCAACCATGACGACGTGCGGCCTCTTCCGCAGCGCCTTCTTGAACACCTTACCGACCGCCGTCCGCGAAGTCTGCACCGATACTGGAATCCCATGCGACACTTCCAGACGAGAACTTTGTGATCTAGAGGGAAGAGATAACCCGCATGTCCGCCACGCCAACCCGCACTTTTCTGAGGACAAGAAAGCTCAATTCCTTAAACGCAATCTCAGGCAAGGGGTTTTCGACCGATTTATTCGCAGTCAACGAAAGACCGGTGCAAAAACACTTAAAGGAAGCCACAGGAGCCGAGCAGACGATAAAAATGTGCACTTGGCATAAATCTACGAAGGCAAAAACGAAAGAGAACAGATGATTACAGGCATTGTCTATCAGTGGAAGCGCTATCACACACACACGACAACATATATAACGCGGAAGCACCAAAACGTGAAAAAAAGCTGCGATATCGTAATACGAAACTTTCTGTGGGGTTGTTTCTGCAGCTTTTATCGTTCTATGACGTTAATACTTTCGTTGCTTCGAGCTATAATCTGTATATCCGGAATTTCGTTATCTTATTGGCACAAAGGCGGCGCTAGTTCTGAGCAACATTTTATTAAGCTGGGATACCATGACCATGAGCCGAATTTTTCGCCGTAAGTTTCCCCTGCTCAGCAGTGTTGATGACTACTTCATTTCAGTGAAGAGGACGAAATATATTTTGCTGATGGTCGATGTTTGAAAGGTACCTAAAGAAAGGAGACGTGGCTTCCGCTTCATCTATAACGCGTTACACGTTCTAGAGATTTACTTAAATTTTCCCGAAAAGCACGTCTGTTGGGAGTGTTAACCCAGGCCTTTTAGATCCCTTTGAATGCGACTACTAGGAACAATAAGGTATTGAAAAAATGGCTTGTTAACGTTGTGTTTGAATTCTGCAATGGTGCACTCATATGTTATACCATCGAAGCTACTTGGTATGCGCAGTTAGGGGGACTCAGTGTTGCTGGATATCTATCTAGTTCTTTTGTGTGTGTCTCCTTTGCATCACTTGCTAGGCAGGATGAAAATCGCTCTAAGTGAGGAGCTTCAAGGGAAAAGCCCAAAAACTGAATCGGCACTTTTACGTAGTAATTCTCGGCCTGCACTCTCTATCACACTGTATCCAGATTTCTATTGGGCACTACGTGGATGTACCTTTTTTCTTCAGAAAACAAACTTACAAACATTTACATGCTTTCATAAAAGGGATGAGGGTAGCCTAACACAATAAAACGATTGTTTCATAAAGCACAATTTCATGTTTATGCCCTGTGGTACTGGAGTTGTGTACGAAGTGCCACTTTGTCTCGGTAATTTTCACATAGGCCAGACTAGGGGCTGCGTCAACGTACGCCTGAAACTACACCTCCAAGTGGCAAAGGGTACAGCCACCTTCCATCTACCTAGCAACTTCCGTACATATCGACGGTACCGCTAAGTTAAAAAGTTGCAGACAGTATGGACGAGTGAGGTAGCTGAATTCACATCAGTGATTATGCGCAGAAATGCGTAAGTCCGCCCTTAATGACTATAACAATGGAGGACTTTAGCGTTTTAAGGGAGATGTCAGCTCGCGCGAACTGCGTGGCGCTGTTGCATAAGGTGTTTGTTTAATTTTTCACCGCTTAGGTGCTTCCGTGTAGTATATATTTGCGCCGTATGACAAATAAAGCTCTGATTGATAGGCAGCGCCTTTAGTCGTCTCTTATTCTTCTCCGTGTCTAGTTTGCGAAGTGACGGATCATGCACAACATAAGCCCATCCCCGAACAA
Source organism: Dermacentor variabilis (assembly GCF_050947875.1). Classification (NCBI taxonomy): domain Eukaryota; kingdom Metazoa; phylum Arthropoda; class Arachnida; order Ixodida; family Ixodidae; genus Dermacentor; species Dermacentor variabilis. Next base: position 118,477,278 of record NC_134574.1, on the reverse strand, counting down.
CTATCCACACTCATGTTGGTTTTGCTGTTGAGGAAGAGACCACCAAAGATTGAGTGTTCCTATATGTAATCGACACTCACGTTCTCCTGTTGTTTTCAACTTACGCATCTCGACGCTCATGTTCAACCGCATCTTTTTACTCTTTCTTTCCCCATTTGTTAAGGCAAAACCAGCTCGTTTTGTGTCAGTAGAAATAGTGTTATTTAGAGAATCTCCAACACCAAGATAACTACAAAAAGTCTGTATGATGGGAGTGGACAAGATTTTCTAGCGTACGTACAAAGCTTCGTGATACGGGTTCAGAATTTTTCCAGACGGGCGTAGTATCGGCATTGATAGCGCGATATTAAAACATTTCACGGAAAAAGGCTGCTAATTTAGAGACAGGAAATAAAATGGCCGACGTTACGCTTCATGGTAATGCGATCTTCGACCGCAGCTCTGCCTTATTTTTGCAACAGCCAACAGCGAGCAGAACACGCAGTAATGAACGGAGCAGACTCTGCGTTTCGGATTGGGCAGCACACACCGAGATCCACCGCCAGCGATCCGGCGTACTGGCGACGCCGCATCGCACCATCTTATAGTGGGTCGCCGCTGTCGAGAAAAGGGGTGAGATTAACAATTAATATGTAATGTTTCTTCTGAGGCGGGATGAGGAAACGTGTGGAGAATAGGGGTATTGAATAGAGGTCCCACACTCATTCGCTCACAGACAGGCCACAAGGTAGCCCCACATGGCTGGGGTGGGAAGTAGAAGGGGAGGAAACGCTGTAACTGTCGTTCGAGTCACCGCAACGGCAATGCGCCAGGTAAGCGGAGGTGTAGGGCAAGAGTCTGTGTTCCACCGCAGCAAATCCCGTCTTCATCAAATGAAAGTAACCTCCCGGAACTGCGATTTAGAGGACCACAGTGCACGTGCGCTGGTGCAGGATATAATGAAGTTGCAAGAAACGAAAGAATAGCCAGTAACAGAATGAACTATTTGTTTTTTTTTATTTCAAGCAAAGTTCCAGCAATTGAGTAAGACAACCATGCAGCTGGTCAGACAGGGAGGGGGGGGGTCTACGACTGGTCGTACAGAGGAAGTGCGCAGCAATAGCTTGATTCTTACATATATGACTGTGACAGGAATTGCTGGCGAGAACATAAATACAAAGTCATGAACATGCGTCTGTTCTTGGGATGTAGTACAAAGAGTTGTCACGAGCTTAGAGCTTCTGGAAAAAGCGAACGCCCAAGGAACTAGTGAAACAGTGCTTTTTCTTTTCATTCGGTAACAACAACCTTCAAATCTGGGATAAAGCTATGTCTTACATATACAACTCCGGGCCAAGACTTCACTATTTCTGTGAGAAATGGGGACTGATGAATTTAGCTGACTCTCCTCTATCTCAGGCTTCGCTGGTGAAGCTCATTATGCTGGGACTTCCGGAAGACATGAGGTGTCGTGTTCAGCTTCGAAAGTCAAACAACACAGAAGAGTTACTACAGAATATAAGGAGCTGTGTTGTAATGTTGAGCAACCTGTGAGCAGTTATAATGGGAAATCCTAAAATGAACTGGCCCTACTGAATAAGCAAGCCGCTAATGAAGAGGAGAGCAGGACGGTGCATGTAAATGGACTAGTGCATGTAAATGGAAAAGAATTCAGAGCGTTGGTTGACAGTGTAGCTTCCTTCACACTTGTGAAGAAATAGCGTGGTCTGGACTTCAACCCAGTGAAAGATTTTCCAGTCAGTGTGTATGGATACGACGGTAAAAAGCAAGTGCACAATGAGTTAGCGGACGTAATCGTCACGTGGCAGAGCAACAGTATCAAAACCAGACCGTTTGTCCTCGATTGAGTAAAATATCAAATTATTTTGCGATGCCCAGTAATGCAGCAGCTCCGCCTAAATCTTTATTGGGATGGTCAAGTTACAACTCAAGATGATCGCCGGTTATTATCATTCTCCCTATTTTGTGAAAGTCTTCGCAAGACTGCTACAGCGGAAAACGTCACCAGGATGTACCCGTAGCTCCTCTGTGTAGGAGGTTATCCTATGGCTAAACCCAAGTTTAATGTACGATTCGAGCTTCGAAATACAACAGTTGTGAAACGCAGGCCTTGCAACATGTCACTAGATAACAAGATATGGCTCAAGGAAGAAATGCAGAAGATGCTAGACGCGGGTGTTGTCCGACAGTCTACGTCTAACTTTGCATCACCCATCACTATAGCAGCAGACGGAACGTATATACATTGTACCGATTACCGTCAAATTAACAAACAATCTCACCTGTTTTGTTTCCTCATGCCGAACGTCGACGAAATTATCAACGAAACTGGTAGCTGCAGCGTCTTCTCTCGCTTAGATTATTGCAAGGGCTTTAGGGATCGGGGGGGGGGGTGCCTTTTATAGAGGAGAGCAAAAAGTTTTCGGCATTTGCGACACCTTTTGATATATAATAATACACGGCCTTTTGGTTGCAAGTTTTCGCCAACTTGGTTTCAAAAGATGATGAGTAATCTTTTGAAGCCACATCTTGGACGCTTTTCCTATGTCTACATTGACGTCATTATAGTTTACACGTGGTCAGAAAAAAGAGCTCTCGAAGCACTGCGCCACATCTCGCAACCGCTTAGTGATGCAGATCTGAAGCTAACCGAAAGAAAAGTGTATTCTTCAAGCCTGGGGTACTTTTTCCTAGAAGGGTGTTTGATAGTATCACCAAGAGCACCAAACAAGAGTCGGTGCAGCCAATCTGGAACGTTAAGACGCCACATGAGCTGCATTCACTCAGAGTTTTTCTTGGACTTGCTGGCCACATAACAGCATTTAACAAAGATTTTGCTAAAGTAGTAAATTGCTTGACTGAAGTGCCCAAAAATGTTGGCCCTTTCCTCTGGACTGAAGAATGTGAGGCAGCCTACCATGAACTCGTACACCGTAATCGTCTGACCCATTCAGTATTACCCGACTTCAGTCTGCCCTTTGAGATGAATACCCACGCATCCAACTACGGTACTGGAGCAGTCTTATACTAAAGAGACACACAATATTTCCGAGTCAGCAACTACGAGTGATAGGTTACTATCACTACAACTTTAGCCCTCGTCGAATTAATTACACTACGACGGAGAAAGAGTTTCTGGCTACTTTAACTGCAGTGCGCTATATTCCGCCACATATTCATGTAAGAACGTTTAAATTATATACATATCATCAAGCCTTGACTTACCTCCTGAACATGTTGGAACCAAGAGGATAGCTAGCTCATGGGATAGATGAGATACAACAGTGTGACTTAGAAATTTTTCATCGTTCAGGCCGCCATCTCACAGATGCCGATGCATTGCCTCGAGTGGCAATTGGGCTCCCACACTAAATGAATAATATGAAGAAGCTGTGGGAAGGATGTGAAGACCTATATTTTTCAGACGGATAATTCATTGTACCCGAAACTCTTGTTTCAAAAATACTCCGCATGTACCACGACACTGCAGAGTCCGCCGGCCATGATGGTTTCTGACGCACATACAACATTTTTCAAAGGCTTATATGGAAACATATTAAAAAAACATTGAAGACTATGTAAGGTCATGCCATTAATGTAAGATAAACAAAGCGAAATACCGGCCACGGCCAAACGAGCTTGTGTTGCTTGAACACTCGGACAAACATTTTGTAGTCATACATGTAGACATCGCCAAGCTGAAAAAGAAAAGTCAAGGTCTACGCAAAACTCAGCCAGTTCTGGTCGCAACAGATCAATGGGCCAGAATGGTGACTGCACAGCCCGACAAGGAAGACTCAGTGTCATAGCCCTCCTTCTCAGAGCTATATCTTAATATTTGAAGATTGTGATATCAGACAATGTAATAATAAACGGCCTGAATTTATTAGCAGAAAGATTCAAGAGTGGGCAGAGAATCGTGGCATCACACTGCGGCGCTGTGCGCCCTATTACCCTCAGGGAAATGGAATGGTGGAGAAGGCCATACGGCGATTCGAAACAATACATGTCGATGTATCGAAATATTAACGAGGGCTGGGATGTTGCCCAGAAGCGGCTGTGGCTCATCATAATAGGACTCACACAAGCAGTCTTGGGTGCCGTCCGTGTTCTGCTGCCTGTGGTGAGGTTCCAAAGCTAAGCACAGACAAAGAGAAGTTTGCGTCTGCTCGAACTGTGTTATTTAGGACGGGGCCAACAGCAAGATAAATACAAAAGGTGTGCATGCAGTCCATGAGGAGAATTTTCTAGCGCACGTACCACGCTTCGTAATAAAGATTTGTACCTTTGCTTGACGGGCGGAGCATTGACATCAGTAGCGAGGTATTAGAAGATTGCACGAAATCAGGCTGCTAATTTAGAGATAGAAAAAAAGAACAAATCGTTTGCATACCAGTCCACAATGCCCAGTGCCCCAGTGTCAGGCACCCAATGTTCCCCCTCAGCAAAGAACATTGGATGACGATGAGCAGTTACGAGATTTTAACAACCACTGCTCAAGAGCCATCATTCACTGTAGCCTCTCTCTACACTACTAGGCTGGCTCGTATCTCTTAAAAACAATAGATCACGTTCACATTACCTCCAATACTGGCCAGGTGGAAACTAGCGCTCCTCATGTCAAAACCATTGTCGCCTATGTGCTCGCGATCTCTAAATCGGTCCAATACGAGGCTCTTTCTAAGGCTTCTGCGTTCTCATTTGCCATCTGCGAAATCGCGTTAGGCTCCATATTCCAGACGGCGGTATGGCGGGTAGTCATTGCATATATATCACTATCATTTGTTTTCTGTTTCTCTGCGCATAAGCCGCAGAATGATGCCATCCAACTTGTGTTGGAAAAATTAACCCAGTTATGCCTGTTGTACCAGAACTTACGCATGTATGTATATATATATATATATATATATATATATATATATATATATATATATATATATATATATATATATATATATATATATTGTAAAGAAGAATAAGTGCGCCGTGCAGAGCTCCGCAGCCGGATCGCCAGCGCTAGAGAGTTGGGGCTCGGGCTAGACGCAGTTGCTGTGTGACTGTCTAAGCCTACGCTGTTGAGTCTTCCTGTCGGCGTCCTTCGCGGAGTCCACAGTCGTGTCGGACGTCATTGCCATAATTGGTGGAGGTTTGCCGGGTTTCCTGCAATCCTCTGATTGCGCAGCCGTACTCTCCCTGCCATCATGACCACCGAAAGCGCCATGAGCTTACCACCACCTGCTCCCCAGTCAACCGTATGCCCCGGCACATTCCAACAGCGGAACCCTCCCATTTTCAGCCGCACAGACGACCACGACGTTCATGACTGGCTCTCATCATACGAACGCGTCAGTCTGAACAACAAATGGGATGACATCACGAAATTGACCACCGTTCCTTTCTACCTCACCGGAATTGCCCACTTGTGATTTGAGAGCCACGAAAGCGAAGTCCCAAGCTGGATGGTGTTCAAGACAAAGTTCAGCGAAGTGTTCGGCCACCCTGCTGTTCAAAAGCTTTGTGCCGAGCAGCGTCTGCCGTCGCGCTCTCAGCAGCCTGGCGAGAACTTTACCAGCTACATCGAAGAGGTCATCGATCTCTGTAAACGCATCGATGCATCCATAACTGAGGGCAATAAAATCATGCATATAATGAAGGGTATCGACTTGGACGCATTTCAGATGCTCATTTCAAAGAGCCCCTCTTCTCTTGCCCAAGTTATTGAGCTGTGCCGAAGGTATGACGAGCTCCGCCGTCAACGCCTCCTCACCCGCCATCCTGTTGCCCATCAAGAATCGTTGTCCGGCTTGACCTCTCCTTTTCAAGATTCCACCCTCCTCTCGCTAATCAACGCTTTCGTCTGGGAAGAAATTGCTCGCCAGCTCTCCCCCATTTCCAACCCGCCGGAGTCAAGTTTGTCGCTTAGTTCGTCCTCACCCGTACTTCATCCTCACCTGACCGACACCTTTAAAAGTGATGCCTGTTTCATTCAATTAGCAGTGGACACGGCGCACCACCGTGGCTATGTCACCTGACGTTTTGTTTCTTGTGCAGGTTAGTAAAAGCAAATATGGTTGCTGCAGTGATTACATCTGCCTATTAGTGCTGCCGTGTCCACGCACTCTTGGTTGTTGTATCACTGAATGCCTATCCGTAATAAGCCTACTACTGAATGTTTCTGGGGATATACAAGAAAACCCAGGACCTAAGGATAGCATGCTTGAGCAGCTCATGCTGTCTGAAAAAGAACCACTTGTGAAAGTGACGGAAATTACAGATAACAGGCAACATCCGAGGCTTTTCTCTCGCAGGTTGACAGCAGACTTCAAGCTATTGAAAAAAACTTGAATCCTTAGACAATGTTCATAAGCATCTTTCAGTGCTGTGAGTAATTTTGACTGTGAGATGGGTAAGTTTGCTTAAAGAATTGGTGATATAGAAAACCGGTCAAGGCGAAATAACCTTATAATTAGGGGTACAGCAGATGAAAACAAAGAAACAGACGAAGATCTCATGCGCAAAGTAAATTGTGACATTTTTTAGCAAATACTGAAAGTGAAGCTGAACTCGATTGAACGTATTCACAGGCTTGGTAAGAAGATAGACGGATGAAATGGGCCGGTTATTTTGCGCTTCTCTGATTTCACGGGAAAATGAAGGTACTAATCAATTGTTCGAAGTTGAAGGAAACACATTTCAACGTCCAGGAGGATTTTTCTATGAGAGTTAATAGCGCGCGCAAAGGCCTGTAGAACTCGGCAGTCGAGGAAAAAAAGAGGGATGCGAAGTTTAAGCTCATCTTTGATGAGATAAAAATTAATAACACCGTATGCGCTTGGGATGACGTAAATCATAAACGGTACGCGCGCTCGGATCCTTCAATGAGCAGGGATGCGTGACTTCAACCAAACGACCTTGCCTGTTTAAAGATCATAAATCTTAACGCCCGCAACATACTGAATAAATTAGATGTGTTAAAAAGTATTCTACTCGAGCATGAGCCAGATATTGTTGGCATTACGGAAACATGGCTCCACAATGACATTTCTGACGCTGAGGTTTCTCCCTGCGGTTACAATCTTTTGAGAAAGGACCGATGCAGTAGAAGAGGGGGCGTAGCATCACTTGTAAAATATTCTATTACATACACAGTACTGCTGGATTTCAGATATATGGATCCTCTATGGATTAAAGCAAAACTTCCAAAGCGTTCACTTTGCGTAGGTGTATATTACAGACCTCCTGGCTCAATCGACAGCGTAATGGGAAACAGAGCATTTATGGAAGCAAGTTTTTCCCAGACAGATAACATATGCTTGATTGGCGACATTAATTTACCTGGAATAAATTGGGTAACAATGGATCCTGGCTCATCTGAACCTCGATCCTGTGAAGAACAGCTTAATTTGACCTTCTGCTTTAATTTATCCCAGATTGTCTCAGAAAATACTAAGGTGTGTGCGGACACTTGCTCAATCCTAGATCTGGTATTTCTTTCTGAGCCGTTACATCCCTATCTTCCTAGCTGCTCTGTTGAGGATGGAACGTCTGACCACAAAAGGGTTATCACATGCTTTATGATTGATGCAAGGATCTCGGAGGACCGCTTGCGAAAACTGATCCCGAATTTTAAAGATGCTAATGATGTATGCATATAAGATCATCTTGTCTTATCATTTGAAGACTTCATTATGGTGCACCGTTCTGGTGAGAGCGTTGACAAACTCTCGGATGATTTTTCCAACGTGGTTCAACGTTGCATAACGTGCTATGTTCCGCACCGTCTTAAGAACACTAGAAAAAGAAATCCATGGATAACCCGAGACATTATTCATGCAAAAAGAAGATTAAAGCGAAGGCGTCAGATGCTTGGACAGTCTGGTAGCCCACATTCCATTAATGTTATCAAGAATATGAGCCAGGAATTCAAGCAACTTATTAAGGATTGAAAAACTAACTTCTTCAACACTACCATGGTATCATATCATTCCTGAATAATGCTTCTAGTAAATTCTGGAGATATGTCAACCCCTCACCTCGCACTGACTAAGGATAATACTTTACACAGAGCTCAGTCTCTTAACAGTTTTTTTTTCTACCATTTATACTAAAGATGATTGCTCTACTCCTGATTTTGACGAAATTCCCAATCGACCCCTTATGAATGACGGTGAAATAAATGAACAGGGTGTATTCAGTCTCATATTGAACATCGATAGCAAAAAGAGCCCAGGACACGATAACCTTGCTAATGTGTTTTTGTATAGATATGGAAAGTGGACCACTAAATACCTTACAGTTATATAAATACCTCAGTTGGTTAAAGTTATAAATACCTCAGTTGGTTGAATTAACACAAGATCTCGCAAGTGCTTTGAACGAACGCAAACAAGTAGACATAATATTCCTTGACTTTGCCAAAAGTTTCGATAAAGTTTCCTACCCTAAATTGCTCCTAAAGATTGACAAAATTTTCAAAAATTCGATCGGATCACTAAATGGTTTTGATCCTATATCTCCAAGCGAGAACAGTACGTTGGGCTTGAATACTGTCGCTCTGATCCCTCAGGGGTACTATCCGGTGTACCCGAGGGTAGCATTTTCGGTCCGCTCCTTTTTTTAAATTTTCATTAATCATATACCCAATAACATCACAGTACCCATTCGGCTGTTCGCAGAAGATTGTGTCTTGTATATTAAGGTAGAAAATCCCGATGACCAGGCTCTTCTTGAATTAAACTTGCAAAAGATTAAAACCTGGTGTGACACATGGCAAATGGTATTAAACACAAAAATAACTGTTGTCATGACGGTTACGATAGAAAAGATACCTCTATTTTATACGTACTCCATTGACAACACTTCCTTAACAACGGTTTCCGCTCATAAATATCTTGGTGTTACTATTGCGTCCGACTTAAGATGGAGTCTTCATATCGATGACGTGTGTACCAAGACATGCAATGCACTATGGTCCTTAAGAAGAGGCATTCACAACGCAACTGCTGAAATAAAAATTCTGGCATACAAAACGTTAATTAGACCAATCTTGGAGTACGCCAAAATAACATGGGACCCTTACATGGTAACGAATAAATCTACACTTGATAAATCTTAACTCCTGGCTTTAGGGTTTTTTTATAGTAAGTATTCGTGGCATGACTCCCTCTCACAACTTAAGGAAACTGCCAATCTACTCTCTCTAGAATCTACAACTTCCCCCGAAAGACTAAAATTTCCCTTCCTTTTTATCCACAATCTCGTTAGCATAAATAAAAACGATTACTTTATCATCCAACCAGACACCTATTTTAGGCACAGAAACAGTATGTACATTCCCCCTTCTTCTGCTTTTATTGATTCTCTTAAATTTAGTTTTTTTCCCTAGGGCTATCAATGAATGGAACAGGCTACCAGACACTATAGTGAAACTATCATCAATAGGTGAATTTCAGGAAAAATTTAGGTCTACATATATTACATAATTTGTCCCATGTGACTTTAATTTGTTCATGAGTATACCTCTATAGTTCGTCTTTCAGAAAGTATTCTTTCGTTAGAGTATTTCGTCAACTATGAAGACAGTATTAGAAGTGCACTGTTCCGATCCATACCGCATGTTACTTTTGCTAGGGTCTGGCACCCTTTGTATGTCTTTCTACGCGTCACCTTTATATGCCACTTTGCGTGCCTTTGTGTACAACACACTTTCTTGATCTTGTATGTCTAGTAACTGCTGTTTTCTCTAAGTTTTCATCTCAAAGAATATTCTTGTACCATGAAAAACAACATTGATGTACGATGTTCCACTACTTGCCGAAGAATGTAACACTTTGTATGTTCTTTCAGTACTTCCACTTTTGTAATGACCCATTGCGGATGGACAGCATTAATAAATAAATAATAAATAAATAAATAAATACTCCGACCCTACGACACGTTATAGAAAAACAAGTGTCCGGGGTCGTTCCTCTAGAACGGGTGCCTCAACTCACCGCCCCATTGACTTACGCCGACACCGTCCCACGACCACGACCACCGACTTTCTGGGCTCCGCCTCCGATACCAATCCCTGTTATTACCCTCCCCCCCCCTCGCCGCCACGACCGCCAGTCCATCGAATAATTAATCCCTACGCACAGCGGACAATCGGCCCATCTGCTATTCGTGTGGCATTCCGAGTCACGTTGCACGCCTGTGCCGCTGCCGTCCACTTCATCCACGTGACGACCCACGCACAGCCGCGTGTGAGCATCCGTTGTCTTACGCTCCAGACCCCAATTTGCTCCTTCCCCGCCCAAGCCTTCGCCAAGTTTCTGACCGCCGTTCTCCTTCTCCTCGTCGTCGCTCGCTCTCCACGATGCGTGGACGTCCTTCTACCGCTGACACGGAAAACTAAGTGGCGCAGTTCCTGAGGCAACAACTGCGCCATCGCCGCAATGCTTAAGCCCTCTTCTTTCGCCGCCCAACGTTATTGATTACGCTTTTGAAGGTGTCTCAGTGCTTGCCCTCATTGACACAGGTGCCGCCTTATCTTTGATTGCTGAAAAACTATGCCGCTCAATACGAAAAGTCACGAAGCCTTTCTTCGGTCCTTCACTCAGCACGGCCACAGCACAGCACGTCCAGCCGGTGGCTGCGTGCACCGCCAGACATGAAATTCAAGGAGCGCTCTACATAGTCGAGTTCGTTGTTCTTCCCCACTGTCCCCACGATATTATTTTACGCTGGGATTTTCTATCCCGTCCCAAAGCTGTCATTGATTGCTCCCGTGCAGAAGTCGCCTTCTCTTCGCTTGGCAATGCCATATCTGATGACGTTTCGCTTTCCTGCGGCAGGTTGTCCCTCACTGACGACACCCAAATGCCTCCGGACGCAGCCATTCTGGCACCTGTATCTTGTTCCGTTGCCTCCGACTCTACCGTGCTATTCACACCTTCGACTGATTTCGTTCATCGCCACCTCTCACCACTCCCAACTGCGCTGCTTGTCCTTCAAGCTGGTGCGACTCACCTTCATGCATACAACCACTTATCATTCCCGATTGCGTTGCTTCTCGGTGAATCTCTCGGCACTGTGGAACCTTACGACACCATTACCACGTTGGAACTTCCTATTGAATCGTCAGAGATTGACACCCTCCACTGTAGTCCCGTAATTGCCACATCGCCTGAAGAAGTTATCAACCACGTCATCGACAACGCCTTAAACTCCAAGCAGCGCCATGACCTTCTTAGTCTCCTCGAGAAATTTCGCCCTGCTTTTGACAGCCATAGCACTTCTCTGGGCCGAACTACGACTGTATGTCACCGGATTGACACCGGTTCTCACTCATCGCTACGGCAGCGACCATACCGCGTATCGTCGATAGAACGACGCGCCATTGATGAGCAAGTAGGTGACATGCTAAAGCGTGGTGTCATTGAACAATCCCACAGCCCGTGGGTATCGCCAGTTGTTTTAGTTAGAAAGAAGGATGGCTCGATCCACCTTTGCGAGAATTACCGTCGCCTAAAAAAATAACACGAACTGATGTCTATCCAATGCCGCGGTTAGACGACGCCCTAGACTGCTGAAAAGGTGCACAGTTCTTTTCCTCCATCGATCTATTTCCTCCAATAACACTCTCGTTATTGTCAGGTGCCTATGACTGCAGACGGTGCGCCTAAAACTGCTTTCACCGCACCAGATGGCTTATACTAATTTTGTGTGATGCCATTCGGACTTTGTAATGCGCCCGCAACTTTTGAGCGGATGATGGACACTGTTCTTGGAGGCCTCAAATGGAACACATGCTTGTGTTATTTGGATGATGTAGTATTTTTCGCACCAGATTTTCCTACTCACCTTCATCGCTTGGAGCAGGTTGTATGCTGTCTCAGTGACGCTGGTCTCCAACTAAACCTGAAAAATGTCACTTCGGTGCACGCAAGCCGACAGTTCTCGGACATGTCGTGGCGAAGGACGGCGTCCTTGATGCCGCTAAGCTCCGTGCTTTAAAAGAATTCCCGAGGCCAACGTCTCTAAAAGACTTGCGCAGGCTCCTTGGCCTCTGCTCGTACTTCCGCCGCTTTATTCGAAATTTCGCTTCGATTATGGCACCACTGAGAGAGCTTCTTCGGGGAGACCCCACTCTTTCTGCATGCGACGCTACGTCTCCTGCTCACAACACCACCGATACTGCGTCATTTTGATCCAAGTTCTCCAACGGAAATCTATACGAATGCTAGCGGTGTTGGTCTTGGCGCTGTGCCCGCCCAGCGAAATCCCGGTTGCCAAGAATATGTTGTTGCTTACGCGAGCCGCACTCTCAAGAAGCTATTCAGTCACGGAAAAAGAATGTCTAGAGATCATCTGGGCCATCACAAAATTTCGTCCATACATGTACGGCCGGTCCTTCGATGACGTTTCCAATCACCACGCACTTTGCTAGTTGTCGTTTCTGAAGGATCCCTGCGGCCGCCTAGTCCGGTGGGCACTGAAGCTCCAAGAGCAGGATATCCGGGTTGTTTACCGCTCAGGCAAGAATCACGCAGATGCCGATGCTCTTTCGCGCTCGCCTACCCACGCCGACATTGTCAGTGTCTCCGTCCTAGACGACCCACTTCTCCCATTAGCTTCTGTCGACATGGCTTTGGAAGAGCACGAAGACTCCTGGATTTCATCTTTGATAGACTACATCTCTGATTCACCTGCACGCCCACCTTGCCGAGCGTTACACCGACAAGCTTCGCACTTCGCCATACGCGACGGAATCGTCTATCACCGTAACTATAGTTCCGACGGCCACAAATACCCCGGCAGCTCCGCATGTATGTGCCGCTTTTCACACCGACCTTCAGTGTGCACACGCTGCTCTCTTCAAGACATTCACCAGACTACGTCATAGGTTTTATTGGCGTGGTATATACACATTTGTGCAAAATCACGTTCGCTCTTGCACAGAATATCTACGCCGCAAGCCTGATCCTTGCCGCCCTTCTTGACCAATGCAATCTTTGTCGTGCCCTTCGCAACCCTTTGACCGGGTTGGGATAGACTTATACGGACCTCTGCCATACACAGCTGCTGGCAATCGATGGGTCATTGTAGCTATAGACCACCTCACGAGGTATGCAGGAACGGCCGCTCTACCAACCGCGACGGCTCGTGACATTCCCTCCTTCCTGCTTCAGCGCTTCGTTCCACGTCATGGCGCTCCCCGCGAACTCCTGAGCGACCAAGGCCGCGTCTTTCTCGCCGATGTCATTCAAGAACTTCTCGCTGAATGCTGCGTCGTTCATCGCTGTATTACCGCATATCACCCGCAAACAAACGGATTGACAGAGCGTTTTAACCGAACTCTTGGCTACATGCTTTCGATGTATGTCGCCTCCAACGACACCAACTGGGACCTCATGCTTCCCTATGTCACGTACGCCTACAATACAGGCGCCGTAGTCAACGACGGGCCTTTCTCCCTTCTCTCTTCTATATGGACGCGAACCATCATTTACCATTGACACCAGTCTTCCTTACCGTCCCGACTTATCAGAGGGTACACCGGTTTCCGAAGCTGCCCAGTATGCAGAAGAATATCGGCAACTAGCTCGCTCCCTTACCAAGCAAGAACAAGTACTACAGAAATTTCATGATGACGGGCGCCCCCACCACCAGTATTCGCCTCACACTCTCGTTTGGCAGTGGGTTCCTCCTACTTCGACACAAGATCTCTCCTCCAAATTTGTATCCTGATACCATGGGCCTTACCAGGTTCTGCGCCACACTTTTCCGGTGACCTAGGCTATCGAACCTCGCACCTGCGTCGCCGAGGCTGCGAAACTGTGCACGTAGGTCGACTCGAGCCGTATCACGAGCCCGTCGTCCTCACGACGCCTTAGGCCTCCTTTGCGGCTCCGTCTTTAGCGAGGGGGGAATTGTAAGGAATAAGTGCACCGTGGCGAGCTCCGCAGCAGGATCGCCGGCGCTACTGAAGCGGGGCTTGGGCTAGACGCTGTTCCTTTGTGACTGGCTAACCCTACGCTGCTGCGCCTTCCTGTTGGCGTCCTTCGTGTCGGACTTCTTTGCCATAATATATATATATATATATATATATATATATATATATATATATATATATATATATATATTATTCAAGCATAGAATCTGAGTATCCGGCACAGAAAAACTTAAAGCAACAGAAGCGCGGAGGAGGAGTACGAGGACCTTACTGACGTTTCGGCCGACGTCCGGCCTTCATCAAGAGTGCGACAGCAAGCACAGAGCGTTCAATTTGTACATTTTTCAAATAAGAACAAGAAACGAGCGAAAGGAAATAGCATCGCGAATACAAACTTTACCAACTTGCCCCTGTAAAGAAAACACATCTAGTCGTGTCAAGAATACCGGTATGTGCACTCCCTCATGTCAAAGGGAATTAAAACAACCGTGAATGCAACTTTGCGTAAAAAATGAAAAGCAAAACCGGTAAGCAGTTTGCGAATGATCTACACGTCAACAAATGAACATTCAGTCATTCCAACAAAGAAAGATAACAGGTGTAGCCCATCTAATGTAGGGAAAGGTAACAGGTTTGACAAAGGTTGCAGCTGCTGCGACCTTCAGCATGGTAAATACCCCTACTTGCTTAGAGCCAGTAGGGTATCTTATAGTCTTGTACAGTCTCCAACAGACAAACATTTCCACGAAATGAAACGAGCAATAAGTTAGAGCAATCAAGAAGGGAATTTCTTGTAAAATGACGAGAGATTCTCTTCAGTTCTCCAATGCACTATCTGGGCTGTAACCAAACAAGGGAGCAGTGGCTCGCGGGATTCGCTTTTACCGGCCAGGTACATGGGCCTGTGCAGCGCTCTGAAGCAGCACCGAGGGTGCTGATCGGACGAGCAAAAGCGAGTTACATGTTGTGGGCGGTATCAGCAGTTGCGGCAAGAGGATCAAGACCGGGAGTTTGTGTGACCAGTCTAGGATCAGCTGTACTCTAGGATCAGCCGTAATCTCAACGTTTGGTGAGCGGCACTCGCTATTTGCATAGGTTTGCGGTAACATGGAAGCGGGAAGCACCAGGATGCTGTTGACATGAGGAGTGGCGAAAACACACAGAAACGTCACTTGCGCGCGTCTACAATACAGCTGGTGCGGCAGGAAGTTCTCGTGCAACTTCCACGATTCAGCAAGCGCAGACAGCCAAAACCGACAGCCTAACGCTGTGACCATGCAGCACCAACTGTATGGACACTCGTATCCGCTGAAGCAAAGCGGTAAGCAGTAGCTGTTGATCAAATGATGCTATTCAATCTCAAAATTTTTCTTCTAAGCAAATAGTTTTAAGTAGTTCTTGACATACAATAAAAAAACGTTCGAGGACCTGGATTGGGTTTCGCTCCAACGTACTTTAAAAAGTTCATTATTGCAGCCTTTTCGAGGAAAATAAGAAAAATAATTAAAATTTGCCAGTGGAGCTAAAACTTCAAAGTGTCATTTTGAATAAAAATCGATAAAATCTGGCGTGCAGACTTATCGTGGGCTTTAATGGGCTAGGTGGAATATTTCTGCGTGCATGAACTTTGCCGTAAGCATAAAGGTTACGTTTTACGTCTTTGCTTAGATACGTGCTTTCGCCTCTTGCGCTCTTTCACATATGACACAGACCGCATCAACCTATTTCAAAACAAGGCTCGCTGACATTCTTAAAGCGAAATATAACTTTAGATGAACAAGCAGTTTTCGCGTGTCATTAAGTCGTCGATAGCGTTGTCTCCAAAGCAGCTAGATTTCTCGCGTCAGCGGTGACAAATTGTTCTGGCAGGTTATCGTGGGTCATAAATAAGGCTCGATACTATGACGTTCATCGCGCATGTTTCTTAGGGTTTCCGCGTGACCTTCTTGTGCTATGGCGGACGTAGTAATTCAGCAGTCTGGATTTGAGAATAAATAGTGTTGTTGCTAGTAGCGGTGTGCGCTGCCTTTCAGTATGCGCCTTCCCGTGTCCGTGTCACGTTTCGCGCTACATTAAAAGTGTTCATAACGATTCAGCAACAAGACCACGTAGCTAAAATTGTTAATGCATCGTCCAAAGTTGGTTACTTAATATACTGCGTGAAATTTCATCTAATAAATGAATACCTTCAAGTGCCACATATGTCTGTCGCATAAAATTTACCGAGATATTATGCGATGTGAGATATATGCAGTGCGAAGAATTTCTCAGGTAGCTGAGAAGCCAACTTGTTTGGGGTTCTCCGAAGAGTTACGTGATACGTCAACATATTTGTGCATGGCAAGAGAAGTGATATTTTGTCATCATCAATTCAAGCATACGTATCTTATCCATTGGTACAGCGGGAAAGAGTGGCTAAAAGGCAACTGAATCGGTGACAATGCGCCAATCCCCGCCCAGAATATGATGTTGCACAACACTCAGCGTGTCACTATATGTAGCACATAAGTGCACTAATATAAATGCAGCAGATATTGTGTGTATTCTATCGTTTAGCACCTTGAAAGTCTACGTAGCACTTGCGGTTGCGGGAAAGCCGCAAGTACTTGCTGCGGCTTTCTATTTTGGCCATTATTTAAAGCAACGCAGCCTTGCGCCATCTGCTGTGTACCTTGCTGCACCAGGAGAAGGCGTCAAATGGCACTAATGCAACGAGTGGTGGCATCGGTAAGTGGTGTCATGAAGGAATCCAGCACGTGCCGTTTGTGCTGCTGGGTTCCTTGAAGCACCAGCCGATGGCGCTAGGCTCCACGCTTCCGCGGTAGCGGGGGCATCAGCGGGAGGCACGAGCTGTTTGCGTCGCTAGGTTTTTTGCAGCAGTAGCAGGCGCTAGGTTCCACGCATCCGGGGCAGTGGTGGCTTTAGTCGAAGGCACGCGCAGTTTGCACCGCTGGGTTCCTTGAAGCACCAGAATGGCACTAGGCTACCATCATCCGCGGCAGCGGTGGCATCAGCGGGAGGCACGCATGGTTTTCGCTGTTACGTTCCTTGCAGCACCCGCAGGTGGCCCTAGGCTACGGTCATCCGGGGCAGCGGTGGCAACAGCGGGAGGCACGTGCTGTTTGTGACGCTGGTTTTGTTTCAAACTCTACAGGTGATGGCGGTAGGCTCACCCACATAATGCTGTGGTGGTTTTAGCGGGAGGCACGCGCTTTTGGTGCGGTTGGTTTCCTTGCAGCACCAGCAGATGGTACTAGCTTCCGCGTGGCCAGGACAGCAGTGGCATTAGGGGGAAGCGCGCCAGCTTTGCACCGCTGGGTTCCTTGCAGCACCAACAGGTGGCGCTAGGCTGCGCGCATCCGTAGCAGCGGTGGCATTAGCGGGAGCTACGCGCTGTTGGCGTTGTTGGCGCCGTGGGGATATTTGCCCCACCAGCAAATGGCGCTAGGTTCCACGCATGCACGGCAGTGATGTAATCATCGGTAGGCTCGCGCTCCTTTCTCCGCTGGGTGCTTTGCAGCGCTAGCTGATGGCGATAGGCTCTGCCCATACACGGAAGCGGTGGTATCAGGGGGAGGCACGCGCTGTTTGTGACGTTAGTTTCCTTGCAGCACCAGCAGATGGGAATAGGCTCCGGGCATCCAGGACAGCGCTGGCATTAGCGGGAGGCACGCCTGGTTTGCACCGTTGGGTTCCTTGCAACGCCAGCAAACGGCACTAGGCTACACGCATCCGCGGCAGCGATGGCATCAGCGGGCGGTATGCATGGTTTCTGCTGTTGGGTTCCTTGCAGCACAAGCAGTTGGCGCTAGGCTCTGCGCATCCGCGGCAATGGTGGCATCAGCCGGAGACTCGTGCTGTTTGCGCAGCTGGTTTCCTTGCAGACTCAATAGATGGCGGTAGACTCCGCCCATCTGCGGCTGTGGTGGCATTAGCGGGAGACGTGCGCTGTTTGTGCTGCTGGGTTCCTTGCACCACAAGAAGATGGCACTAGGTTCCCCGCATCTGCGCCAGCGCTCGCATTAGCGGAAGGAAGGCGCGGTTGGTGCCATTGGGTGCCTTCCAGCACTAGCTGATAGCGCTAGGTCCCGGGGATACACGGTAGCGGTGGTATCAGCGAGAGTCTCGCGCTGTTTGCGCCGTTGCTTTCCTTGCAGCAGCAGCATATGGAACTAGATTCCACGCATCCAGGACCGTGGTGGCATTAGCGGGCGGCACGATACGTTTGCACCGCTGGCTTCATTGCAACACCAGCAAATGGCACTAGGATTCCCAAATCCGCGGCAGCGATGGCATCAGCGGGCGGTACGCGTGGTTTCTGCTGTTGGGTTCCTTGCAGCACCAGCAGGTTGCGCTAGGCTCCACGGATCCGGGGAAGCGGTGACATCAGTGGGAGGCATGCGCTGTTGGCGCCGCTGGGTTCCTTGCAGCACCAGCAGATGGCGGTAAGCTCCGCCCATCTGGGGCTTTGGCGGCATTAGCGGGAGGCACTAGCGTTTGGTACCGTTGGTTTTTTGGTGCCGTTGGTGCCGTTTGGTGTTCCGCGCATTCAGGGCAGTGGTGGCATAAGCGGCAAGCGGGTGCTGTTGGCGCTGTAGGATTTCTTGGAGCAGCAGCAGATGGCGCTAGGCACCACGCATCCTGGGCAGTGGTGGCATTAGCGGAAAAACGAGCTGCTTGCGCCGCTGTCTTTCTTACAGCAAAAGGAGATGGCGCTATGCTCCGCGCATCCGGGGCAGCCGTGGCGTCAGCGAGAGGTACGTGTTGTATGCACCACTGTGTTCCTTCCCGCAACAGGGGCAACAAGTACCCTGAGTGTCGGGTGACGCATCACAGCTTCCACGATCGTGTACTTCGCATGACAGAGCATTGGAGTCCTTGCAATTTGCCTTTGCTAGCCGAAGACGAACTTAGGTCAGTTATCTTTAGCCTAAAGTGTAAAAAATCACCAGGTATCGATGGAATTTATGTAAATGACGTGCGCGCCATCTTTGCTGCCATCAAAGATGTGTTGCTGTAGCTTTTCAACATTATCATTTCCAATTGTACAGTCCCATTAAATGTGAAAACTGCTGTAGTAATTCGGCTTTATGAGGGAGGAGCACATTACAGAATAGTAAAATATCGCCCAAATTCGGTTTTGCCTTGCATACCTCAAGTATTAGAAAAGCATTTATTACTGACAATGACAAGTTTCTTGGACAAATACGGAATTTTATCCTCTTTTCAGTATGGTTTCATTCCCGGTAAGGGTACCCAATCTCTTCTTGAATATCTCTCTGACGTGTTGAACTTGTTTTGCGAACGTAATCAGATCGTATGTGCCTTCTTCATTGACGTCAACAAAGCTTTCGATAGCGTGAGGTATGGTATTTTGTTAACTAAGCTTTCAATATAAGAATTTTGTGGCATATTTCTGACGCTCCTGGAAAACTTTTTCCATTACAGGCGCCAGCAGGTTTCACTAGGGCCAGCTAAAAGCGATTTGTGTTGTAATAGTATCTGGTGTCCCCCAGGGGTCTATACTCCTTCCACTGTTATATAATATTTATGTGAATTACCTTGCTGATTTGGTGCCTGCTGGGCTGTATCAGTATGAAGATGACACTGTCATTAGGCTCAATCAACAAGCTTTATGCATGCTATTACTTCCTTACAAGCAATGGCAACTAATGCGATAGGCTGGTTTTGTCTTATCTTAATCAATATTAGTAAGTCAAAGGCAAGACTTATTGGCTTTCACAACCCTCTGAAAAAACTAGACATCGATTGCCCGTTTGTGCTACACAATAAAAATGTTCTCCATGTCTGCGTAAAACTTTATATTATGTGACTTCTGTAAGATACCTCGGTTTGTACTTCGACAGTGATCTTTCCTGGAACTCCCTCCTAGATTAGGTATCCAAACGACTTCTTGCCGTATATTGTGTGCTATACAGTTAGAGATATCATATGCCCCTCTGTGTTCGAAAAGTTGTACGTGCGTTGTGTTATAGTGTATTAAGGTACGGCATAACAGTTTATGGTCATTGCGCAATTCGTTGCAAAACTAGGGTGAACTCTATTCTCCGTTCTATTCTAAAGAGCACCAGCTATGATTTAAATCCTAATGACAAAAGTGACGTTTTGTAAACCGTGTTTATGCCGGAGTTTAATAAAGTACTCCGGGAAACTGTTGTCCTAAAGCATTTCGGGGAAAGTAATTTCAAGGTCAAGTACGTTCCATCACGTTTTCGCGACCTACGAATCTTTACCTCATACCCAGGCATTGTACAAGATATGGCAGGAGAACACGAGTCTACTATGCTCCTGTATATTTTAACATATTCCCTCAAACCGTCTTGCGCATTCAAACCAAACACAAGTTAAAAAAGGCTCAGATGCAAATTGACAACTAGTCGTCTCAGGGAACTATTCGGTTCTGTTTCTTTATTTGTTTCCTTCATGGGCTACTTTAAATGTGAAAAATATGTCAATTGAATAACTGTTTGGTTGCGCTGCCTGCCAGGCACTGCCGCTCAAGCTGTGTGCGGCTCTGGCAGGCCTGATATGTACGCTGCTTTGTTTGTAACTCAGTGTAATAAAGTATTATTTATTTATTTATTTATTTATTTATTTCACATACTGTCAATCCCTCATGGGATTATAACAGGAAGGGCAAGTGCAAATGGCAGTATTTGCCAGCAAAGAACATAAACACAATATATAATCACGTGTGTTATGGCAAAGGTTTTGGCTTCCCTAGACGAAAGAATTAAGTACTTCATCACAAATGCAATATTTGGGTACAATATACTATAACAAAGAAGAATCTGAGAAAAGAAGAATCCAAGCAAGAAAGGCAATAAAAGCCACCTGAAAACACATCAGATATAAAACGCCTAATGAACATGACAAGCAGGATGCAGTCATGCGTATAATGCACCATACAAAAAGAACACTCATAGATGACAGTTTTAGGCTATGAAGCTCGGTGACAAACCAGAGTATATCAATCAGAGCTGTAAGGCGAGGAGATGTATTCCATTGAATTAGCAAATCTATCTAATGAGGAGCTGTTACTAATGGATTCGCTCAGTTTATTCCACTCTCTTATCACTAAATGAAAGAATGAATTCTTAAAGCAATCTGTATGAAAAGAATACTCATTGAGTGTTTGTGTATGTTTATGTCGCGTTGGCCGTGTTTTATTTCTGGAGATGTATCTAGAGGTATCAATAGTAAACTTGTTGCATACGAGCTGGTACATGAGTTTTGAACGGGCTAGTACAGCTCGGTTTTGTACTGTTAGGATTCCGGCTTTGCTAAGTAGTTCAGTGGGCGAGTCTGTTAATTCATGTTTATTGTATATATACCGTAGAGCTTTCCTTCGTACACCTTCTAGTTACTTTAATTACTTGTTTAGTGTACGAGAACCAGATAACATTTGCGTACGCAAGGACTGACCTGACGAAGATTTTGTAAGCCAGAAGTTTTGTATCGGGTGGTGCTAGTCGGAGGTGTCTTCCAAGAGAGAAAAGGCGTTTCATTACACTCGCTGTAACGTTGTTTATATGGGAGTTTCATCTGAAGTCATTTGTTAAGGTTAATCCGAGGTAATTGGGTTCATGAACTCGTATTATTGGCACGTCGTTAACGGTATAGCTAAATCTCAAGTCAGTTTTTTCTCATTATTTAAAGAACAGCAGATTTCTTAGTATTGATGGTCGTCTGCCAGTGGGAACACCAGTTAGACACAGCTCTCAAGTCATTGTTCGATCTTATGTGGTCATCATTCGAGTTAATATTTCAATGAAGAACGCAGTCGTCAGCAAATCGCCTGTTTCCTGTAATTTTTTCGGGTAGGTCATTCATAAAAATTAGAAATAAAAGGGGAGCCAGAACGCTTCCTTGGGAGACTCGCGATGTTACCCGGGCTGTCTGGGAAATCTGTCCGTTCACTTCCACAAATTAGCTACGGTTAGTAAGATAGTCGCCAATCTAGTTAATTATGGGGCCTCTCCTAGTGTAATCTCAACTTTATTTATGAGCCTTTTGTGTGATACCCGATCAAATGCCTTAAAAATCGAGTAGGATGAGGTCTGTTTGTCTTTTTCTGTTTGTCTGTTATTGGTTTGTTGGTTTTTCTCTTTGTTTGTCTGGTTGTTGGTCAATATTGTCACGTGGGGAGACGTATGAAGAACACAGTAGCAATATTGTGAAAGGCGAAACTAACTTTTATTGGCCGAACCTGTGCCCACAAGAATAGGCTACACTCAAAGAACGGCTACAACGGTGAACACAGTCGGCGATCGTCAAAATCTGATCCGTGGGTCAAGCGCGTCGTCTTTTATAGATCAGTCGTCGAATGTTCCAGAGTAACCGCTGGGACCCGCGTGCCTTCCGCAAGGTTTTGCACCGTTCACGTCGAGCATACGTGCAATCGGATTACACAAGGTTTGGCGACAATAGAAAGCGGATGGAAGCATCGATAACATTCTAGAAACTTCCGATACATGTACACACGTCCTGCGCTGAGCAATAACATTTCTTAGACGTTCTGAGTGATCACCCGTAAAAGATAAACGAGTTCACGTGTCAATTCCCCCCGGTCAAAAGGCGTCGTCCCGATGCTACAAACGTAACAGGAGAGTGCAACAAAAAAGGTCACTTGTTACACAAAGTAACAAAACCACAAAAATCCAAGCCCAAGGTTACACAATCCCAAAAAAGTCCAAAGGTCAGCTATGCCACGTCCCGAAAGTTCATAAGCGATGGTGGAACGGCTTAAGTCGCACGACATGAACTACTTCAGGTTGTGAGCGGCGCCGCTGTGATAGCGAAATTCCGTCTTGCACGACCTCATAGTCGAGTGCGCCAATGCGCCGGATGATCTTGTACGGCCCGAAATAGCGGCGTAAAAGCTTCTCGCTCAGTCCTCGTCAGCTTATGGGGGTCCAAACCCAAACACGGTCGCCGGGCTGGTACTCGACGAAGCGTCGTCAGAGGTTGTAGTGTCGGTTATCGGTACACTGCTGGATCTTGATCCGCAGGCGGGCGAGCTGTCGGGCTTCTTCGGCGCGCTGGAGATAAGTGGCGACGTCAAGATTCTCATCGCCGCAGACGTGCGGCAGCATGGCGTCTAGAGTAGTCGTCGGATTCCTGTCGTAAACCAGTGTGAACGGTGTGATCTGCGTTGTTTCTTGCACCACCGTGTTGTAAGCAAAGGTTACGTACGGCACGACCGCGTCCCACGTCTTGTGCTCGACGTCAATGTACATTGCTAACATGTCGGCGAGGGTTTTGTTCAGGTGCTCCGTGAGACCATTCGTCTGTGGGTGATGGCAGTTGTCCTCCTGTGGCTTGTCTGGCTGTATTGCAGAATTGCTTAAGTGAGCTCTGCTGTAAAAGTCGTTCCTCTGTCGGTGATGATGACTTCTGGGGCACCATGGTGCTGCTACATGTTCTCGACGAAAAATTTCGCCACTTAGGCTGCGCTTCCTTGCGGTAGAGCTTTAGCTTCAGCGAAGCGGGTGACATAGTCCGTCGCCACGATGATCCACTTACTTCCGGTTGTTGACGTCGGAAACGGTCCCAACAAATCCATCCCGATCTAATGAAATCGTCGGCAAGGAGGTTCGATCGCCTCTAGTATTCCTGCTGGCCTTGTTGGAGGTGTCTTGCGTCGCTGACAGTCTCGGCATGCATTAATGTAACGGGCGATGTGGGCGGTCAGACACGGCCATCAATACCTATCCTGTATTCTCAACAGCGTCTGGGAGAATCCGAGGTGCCCAGCGGTTGGATCCTCATGTAGGACGTGCAGTACTTCTGGACGCAGCGCTAACGGAACAAAAAGAAGGTAGTTGGCGCGAACTGGCGAGAAGTTCTTCTTCACGAGCAGGTTGTTTTGTAGCGTGAATGAATACAATCCGCGCTTAAATGCCCTAGAGACAACATCAGTGTTCTCTTCCAAATACTCGACGAGGCCTTTTTGATCCGGGTCTCCTCGTTGCTGTTTAGTGAAATCTTCCGCGCTTATTATTCCAAGGAGGCGTCGTGATCCTCGTCGTCTTGCGGTAGGGGAACGATGGGGACACGTGAGTCGGCGTCATAGTGTTTTCGTCTGGACTTGTAGATTACCGTGACGTCACATTCTTGCAATCTTAGGCTTCACCACGGCAGTTGTCCTGAAGGATCCTTTAAGTTAGCTAGCCAACACAACGCGTGATGCTCGCGGACCCCTTTGAATGGCGTGCTATGTAGGTAAGGTCGGAATTTTGCTTTAGCGCAAATGATGGCGAGACATTCCTTGTCAGTCGTAGAATAATTGCCTTCCGCTTTTCACAGTGACTGTCTGGCATAAGGTATCACCCGTTTAAGCCCGTCTTTCCTCTGGACTAGGACTGCACCGAGGCCTAGGCTACTGACGTCAGTGTGGATTTCGGTATCGGCGTCCTCGTCGAAGTGTGCAAGTACCGGCGGCGACTGCATGCGTCGTTTGAGTTCTTGAAATGTGTGGGCCCGCGGCGTTTCCCACTTGAACTCGACATCACACTTGGTTA
The DNA here is from genome assembly GCF_050947875.1 of Dermacentor variabilis. Lineage (NCBI taxonomy): Eukaryota > Metazoa > Arthropoda > Arachnida > Ixodida > Ixodidae > Dermacentor > Dermacentor variabilis. The sequence goes on along the minus strand of NC_134574.1, from coordinate 118,452,798 downwards.
GACGTGTTAGCGGCTCCGCGATGCGTGAAAAATCATTGACAAAGCGCCCATAGTAGGCACACATGCCAAGGAATCTACGCACTGCCTTCTTGTCGATGGGCCGCGGGAACTTTGCGATGGCAGTTGTATTCTGCGGGTCCGGGTGGACTCGAGATTTGCTGATGACGTGGCCTTGAAACAGAAGCCCATCGTAAGCAAAGCGGCACTTTTCCGTGTTCAGAGTAAGCGCTGTTGACCTGATGGCCTCTAATACTGTCGCAAGCCGCCTAAGGTGATCGTCGCAATTTCCGGCGAAGACGACGGCGTCATCCAAGTAAACAAGACAGGTATGGCACTTCAATCCCGCTTAAACCGTGTCCATCACGCGCTGGGACGTTGCAGGCGCCGAGCACAGTCCAAATGACATACCCTTGAACTCATAGAGGCCGTCTGGTGTGATGAAGGTGGTCTTTTCGCGATCCCTGTCATGGACTTCTATTTGCCAGTAAGCAGACTTGAGGCCCATCGACGAAAAATGTTTAACGTTGCAGAGACGATCCAATGCGTCGTCTATCCGTGTGAGGGGGTATACGTCCCTCTTCGTGACCTTGTTCAGTCGAAGATAATCGACGCAGAAATGTAGGGTTGCGTCCTTTTTCTTCACTGAGACACCAGGAGACGCCCAGGGGCTTTTCGACGGCTGGATGATGTCCCGCAGCATTTCGTCGACTTGTTGTCTTATAGCTTCGCGTTCTCGCGTCGAAACTCGGTAAAGGCTCTGGCGACGCGATCGAGCGCACTCATAGGTTATTATGCGATGCTTTGCGACTGGTGTTTGTCTAATTCTTGATGACGTCGAAAAGCAGTCTTTTTATCCTCGAAGCAAACTTCTGAGTTGCTGCTGCTTAATCACTGGGAGATTGGATTTATGTCGAAGTCTGGCTCGGGAACTACGGTCGTCGGGGTAGATCCGGCAGAATCCGAGAGGACAAACGCATTGCTGGTCTCCAGAGTTTCCTCTATGTATGCGATCGTCATGCCCTTGTTCATGTACTTGAACTCCGTGCTGAAGTTTGTCAGTAACACTTTCGTGTTTCCTCCGCATAGTCTAGCGATCCCTCTTTCGACGCAAATTTCACGGTCGAGCAGTAGACGCTCGTCGCCTTCGATGACGCCTTCTACGTCAGCGGGTGTTTCGGTACCGACCGAGATAACAATGCTGGAGCGAGGCAGGATGCTCACTTGATCTTCCAGCACACTCAAGGCGTGGTGACTACGAGGGCTCTCCGAAGGTGTAACTTGATCTTCCGATAGCGTTATTGGCTTCGCCTTGAGGTCGATGATTGCGTCGTGTTGGTTCAGGCAGTCCATGCCGAGAATGACGTCTCGTGAACACCTTTGGAGGATAACGAAGATGACAGCGTAAGTCCGCTCATGAATGGTAATTCTTGCTGTACAGATTCCAGTCGCCATTATGAGGTTTCCTCCAGCGGTCCGAATTGACGGGCCTTCCCATGCAGTCTGAACTTTCTTCAACTGGGCGTCGATGGAACCACTCATGACGGAGTAATCGGCTCCTGTGTCTACTAAGGCGGTGACTGTGTGGCCGTCGAGAAGCACGCCGACGTCGGTGGTTCTTTGTCTTGCGTTACAGTTAGGCCTGTCCTGGAGTCATGGAGACATTACGGAATCAGGGTGTAGACGCGCCGTATATAAACATACAGAAAGATATGAATAGGAGCTCCCCAGCCATCGTAGTCCTCCATAAAGAAATCAACAAAATCCCAATAAAGAAAGGCGTCAGGCAGGGAGATACGATCTCTGCAATGCTATTCACAGCGTGTTTACAGGAGCTATTCAGAGACCTCGATTGGGAAGAATTAGGGATAAGAGGTAATGGAGAATACCTTAGTACCTTGAGATTCGCTGATGATATTGTCTTGCTTAGTAACTAAGGGGACCAACTGCAATGCATGCTCACTGACCTAGAGAGGCAAAGCAGAAGGGTGGCTCTAAAAATTTATATTTAGTAAACTAATGTAATGTTTAACAGTCTCGGAAGACAACAGCAGTTTACAATAGGTAGCGAGGCACTGGAAGTGTAAAGGAATGCATCTACTTAGGGTAGTTAGTGACCGCGGATCAGGATCGTGAGACTGAAATAACCAGAAGATTAAGAATGGGCTGGGGTGCGTTTGGCATGCATTCTCAAATCATGAACAGCAGGTTGCCACTATCCCTCAAAAGGAAAGTGTATAACAGCTGTGTTCTACCAGTACTAACATATGGGGCAGAAACCTGGAGGCTTACGAAAAGGGTTCTGCTGAAATTGAGGACGACGCAACGAGCTATGGAAAGAAGAATGATGGGTGCAACGTAAAGGGATAAGAAAAGAGCAGATTGGGTGAGGCAACAAACGTGGGTAAATGACATTTAGTTGAAATCAAGAAATAGAAATGGGCATGGGCTGGACATGTAATGAGGAGGGAAGATAACCGATGGTCATTAAGGGTTACGGACTGGATTCCAAGGGAAGGGAAGCGTAACAGGAGACGACAGAAAGTAACGTGGGTGGATGAGATTAAGAAGTTTGCAGGGACAACAAGGCCACACTTAGTACATGACCAGGATAGTTAGAGAAGTATGAGAAAGGCCTTTGTCCTGCAGTGGGCGTAACCATGCTGATGATGATGATGATCATGATGACAGGCGTTGGCTTCGTATCGCGGCTGCGTCCCGTTAACCTGTGGCTGGTACGTGGTGTCATCAGGTGTTGTTTCATCTGCGTATTCTTTGCTTCCAGACTTCGTCGGGACGGCGGCGTGTCCTTATGTCGTCGAGGTAGGCCCTTCGTAGTCTTCATAGGTGGCGGAGGATCTTCGTCAGTTCGACTAGCAGCAAACGCACCTCCATCGGTTGCTGTTTTAGTTTTCCGGATATGGGCTCACGGACAGGTCCCGGGCTGGGCCAGTGTATGGACAGCGCTGCGGCGACAGGTAGCGACCTGGTGATGGCGAACGGGATGGTGGTCGAGGGCTCCACTGAGTAGCGGCGAGGTAGTCGGTTATGTCACGAGGGCGTTCACTTTCGCTCGGGCGCGCTGCATTGACGGCGAAGCCTCGCAATCCCAGGTCGCGGTATCGGCACCGGTGGTGCACATGGTCGGTTTCGCCATAGTGGTAGCAGAGCGGGCGGTGGTCGGGGGCGCGCTAAGTGACCGTCTTCCTCACCTATGTGCGCTGGGCGTCGGGTGGGCGTGCTGGCGGCGGCGGTGGTGGCGGCGGCGGACGACGGGATTGGGGCGTTACAGGGCCCTGGCGCGGCCGCCGAAGGGGACCTTGATGGCGTGCGACGGCGGCGTAAGTCATCGCTTCTGGCTGGGGCTGCGATAATTGAGGTTGCACCTCAGAAACTCCAAGTGATCGCTGAACCTCATCCTTCACGATGTCAGTGATAGAGGCCACTTGAGGCTGCCACGAAGGCAACTCCTTGCGCAGTTCTTTGCGCACAATGGCCCTGATGGTCTCTTGCAGATCACCGGAGCCAAGTGCTTGGAAGGCGCACTGAGGCTTGAGCACTTGGCGGTTATATGGCCTGGTGCGGATTTGTAAAATTTTCTCAATCGTCGTTGCATTTGTCAAAAACTCGGCTACAGTCTTCGGTGGGTGTCGGATCAGTCCTGCGAAAAGCTCTTGCTTTACTCCTCGCATCAAGAAACGCACTTTTTTCTCTTCAGACATTTCCGGGTCAGCGTGCCTGAAAAGACGGGTCATCTCTTCCGTGCAGATGGCTATGGTCTCATTTGGTAGTTGGCCTTGGGTTTCGAGCACAACTTCGGCCCTTTCTTTGCGGACAACGCTCGTGAACGTCCTCAGGAAGTTACTGCGGAACAGGTCCCATGTTGTAAGGGTAGACTCCTGGTTCTCGAACCAAGTCCTCACGGCATCTTCCAAGGAGAAGAAAACGTGTCGTAGCTTATGCTCAGAGGTCCAGTTGTCGATGAACGAGATCCTTTCGAAGGTTTCGAGCCAGGTTTCCCGATCCTCGGACGTAGCTGCGTGGAAGGTAGGGGGCTCTTTCGTTGGCTTTGCTCATTTGATTCAACTTTACCTAGTACAGCCCCACAGGATCTTTTTTGCTAGTGCCAGGCGTCAGCGTCACAGGGAACCTGAAAATTGTAGTTGACTGGTCTAGGATGCGAACTTACGGCTTCGAAATTTGAAGGCCGGTGTGCTGCCTTTGATCTACGCTACCACCCCAAATAACTTACTTACTAAGTCGCATACCACTTGTAGAGGATTCACAAATACGGGTGAACAGTGCAGTAACTTTGCGTCGACTACACCGAAGAGCTGAAATTGCGTACTGATCCTCGTTACTGACGTCAAGGCACTGAGCTGGACAAGGTGGTAAAACACGTCTGCTCGGCAAAAGAAAAAAAACAAATCAGAAAACAAACCTAAACATTATAAATAAACATGCCTGGAGGGGCATAACGATAACGCATGTAAAGTTTGTGGCATGTTTCCTAATTGCTGGGGGAACGTAGTCCCTATTTACCGTAGCAGCCACTGCGCAGCGAAAATGACACTGTTGTCTTTGGCACTGAGGTGTTTCTGGTTTCAAATTTTACAGTGCAACGTGTTTAGGTCACTTGTGTACAAACAACCTTTTCTTTCATTTCTATCATTAGTAGAAATATAAAAATACAATGCGCACCTGGCTGTACTAAGCAAGCACAAAAAACAACGCTTGGACCTTACACATAGGCGTATTTACCAGGGGGCAGTGAGGGCAGTTGCCTCTGTGCCATCTGTCAGAAGTGGCGTGACGTTACAGGCGAGGTAATCGGTGATGTGTATTCAAAGTCCGAAGCGGGTGGGTAAATATGGCTGATGTAATAATGCATTTGCTCTAGAGCGCCGTGAGTGTGTATACCGAAGACAGCACATTGTAGTGCGTTGCCCTGGAAGAACAACAAAAGCTACGGAGATCAAATTTGCAAGAATTTGTGGAACGCTATGAGAAATCTCTGTGCGAAGGTAAATGAGTTCTGTCAAACAGACCTTTTGTAAAAATGCCTTAATCAAGCTTGCTAACGGCAGGTTACAACGTGTTTATATTTCATAAAAATGGCTGGGTTTGTGATGTTTAGTGTGATGTTTGACAAAAGTTTTTACGTTCCTCGTCCAGTTAGAAATGCTGCAAATAATTGCTGAGCCTTGGTTCTCCCCCTCATATTCATGCGTCATAAATCATTCGTAGTGGCTTTCGTTGAGGTACTTGATGAATTTATTTATTTATTTATTTATTGATACCTTGCAGGTCCGTAGAGACATTGTGTAAGGCAGCAAAGTACACTCAAAGATTATGCAATAATTAGAATACATATGTGAATACATCTACAAAAAATACAATGTAAGTAATGCGCTAACCTGCAGTAATGTGGTGTTAAAAATTGTACAAATGACAAAGCGAATTTCGAGCGCGATCACAAACCGAAACTTTTGAACACGATACGTCAGGAATTAAGAAATTTTCACAAAGTAAAATATAACCAATAGAATTACAGAGCAAGCGGGACAATATTTGGCTATAACAAAACAGTACTTAAAGGGTAGTATCATAATAATAACGGGAAACTGAAGAAAAAATAACGTGTTAGGTTAAGTAGAGTTTGAAGGATGCGTTGCTGGAAGATGACGGAATTTTTCCTGGTCCCTCTCATAAGCGATGGCGTTAGAAAGATTGTTCCAAAAGCGAATCTCTTGGAAGAGCGGAGTAGTTAAATGAGTTATTCTTTTGCGTAGATGCGCATGAACTTGAACTGATTGTACAGTCGTTGTGACCTGTAATCAAGAGTTTCAAGAGGCAGAACTGATGGTTCATTAATTGGTATAAGGAAGGCACCTCGCATATATTTGGCGAAAGTAAGGGGTGCGTTGGCTAAGTTCGTGTTCGTGTTGGCTAAGTGCGAAGTGAGGGGACACATTACAACAATTGCGTGAAATTATGCATGCAAGCTACCCGAATGTATATGGAAGTGTTTTGCGAACAAACCACAATTTATATCGCGCCTTTGGGAGTACTGGGAACGAATACGACATCAAATCTTGGAAGCGTAGGAGAGGAGGGCGAGGGGCGAGGCTATGGGCTTTTTCCTAGTGAAGTAAACTATATATTGATTTAATACTGGCTTTTAAGAACTCCTCAAAATAGCAGAACGAAAGCCCTACGTGCAGGCATCGTTTGAAACGAAACCACCATATAACAGCAACGTTTTAAAGCTTAACACATGCTGACGTGTTTTTAATGACTCTTGTGAATATTGTAAGTCTTTTTTTGTTGACTGTAGTTTGTCGCATAAACCTAGACAATCATATTGCCTTAACTGGCGAGAAATGTTTGCTGTAGATTTATACACCAGAATTTATCAGTTGTTGAATTATTAAAGTTGTAGCAAATGTCTACTTTTGTATGTTATGGGGCTGCTGTGTGTAGTCAGGGACTTCTTTCAGGCACTAATTTCCTTGTGCGCCTTCATTACCTTAAGATTTTATAAAATATTAGGGAATATTCTCAAATAATTTTTATCCACCATTGTTCACCTTGTGTGATTGATAATCACGTATATGGCTGGTAATTGGAAAATTAACGGGCACACGCATTTAAAGGCACTATCTCTTAGTGGAAAAGTAATTGGCAATTTATATATTTTAGATGGATCTACGGGTATTATAATCATTAAGCCATTCAGGTTGCCTTATTATCTCTCGTAAATATATATATATATAGGGGTTTTCTTCAAAGTTCAGCACGCAGGACCCGACGTAACATACGCAGGAAAGAGACGACGAACTTTTTGGGAGACTTCTTTTACTTAACGTTTTCGGCTGGTGGACCAGCCTTCGTCAGAGTACAGTACTCTGACTGTACTCTGACGAAGGCTGGTCCACCAGCCGAAAACGTTAAGTAAAAGAAGTCTCCCAAAAAGTTCGTCGTCTCTTTCCTGCGTGTATATATATATATATATATATATATATATATATATATATATATATATATATATATATATATATATATATATATATATATATATATATATATATATGGAGAGAGAGGGACGGAGGGTAGGGTAGTTTGCAGCTTGTCCCACCCGTTTGACGAATAGGTAATACGCTGCGGACCTTGTTTACCTATAAGAGGCTGATGTACAGCGTATCGCTTATTTTGTCCAGCAATGTTTTTTCTTTCATGTAATATGTATACTACTGGATGCTGAAGAATAAATTAAACAGTAAAAAATTCTACGCGATGCCTTTCATATCTTGCAGCTAAATTATTTGTGTGCAGCTCCATATTTCCTCATCGCGTACTTGCATTTTGCGTCCGCTCCCTCGAAGCGGTTACCTGCAACGCAGCCAGTAATTCACCACCATAGATTGCGGTTTACTGCAGCTCAGGAAGTGCTGCTGCATATTTATCAAGCATGAAGTAATGGTTTTCGGAGAGGATGAGCCATGCCACAGAGCGCATTTTGGGGACCCTTCAGGAGTAGCAGCTTTTAGCACTTCAGCCACAAATCCCTTACAACCGTGATGCTACGTTACCATTAGAACACCAGGCTTGCATTGCAATATGTATATGTCGCAAAGGATCCTACGTCCCATAGATTTAGGAAACTGCTATTTTCTAACGTTGAAACGAAATTCCGCATTCAAAGAGCTTTGACAAGACCTACGTAATTGTATTCCATATTTGGAAAACTTCAAAAGAAATTGAAATTTGACTAAGCGTATCGAATGCAGTGAACATGGCTGGTACGAGCGCCTTTCTTTGCCATGTATTCTGCCGAATCGCGCCATATTAGCAGATAACGCTACAGAAAAAAATTTGTGCATAAATTACTTGCTGATGATATTCATGACGTAGATGCTGATGATGCTCATGACGGTAAATATGGTTTTGTGGCGCGGGAACCAATGACGAAAATTTCCGTGTGGTACACTGTTTAGAACACACATGGCCTGTTTTTTTGTGAAACTCTTATGAAAGCATTTGAATTGATGACCTTCCTCATGTCAATATGAAGAACAAGATCTATTCATTGTGCGCTCCGTGCTGAAAGTATCAGACGCCCATGGTGGTACATGTAAAAAAACATACATGTTTTGAAACAGATTTCGAGATCAAAAGAGAAGCAGCAATGCAGCAAGGTGACTGTGGCGAAAAATTTATGTTGTGATGATAACAATCCGTAAGAAGTAACTAAACGGTTCAGACACATATATTGCTTGCATAGTTTTTATTTTTTGCACATAAATGTAACTATATTGCTAACAGCAGTTGTGATCTACAAAATATACATTGCCCATTTCCTTTTTATAGACCAAAGACAACGAACGAGACACATCTAAGTACTGGATGCAAAGTAGAAGTTGTCCTTTTCATGAGCGAGCACTTCTGCCTGCGCTACCGCAATCGCTTGTATAAATCTTCTTATTTCCATGTTTAACATATTCATTATATGTTTTGTTACAGTCAGTTGGAACCTCTTTATTCGGATCCGTTACCTCAAGATTGTAATGTACTTTCACTGGAAAAAGTAAAGAAGAATAATTAGGAACGAGTCTAGGATATTTTACAAGAACAAATATTTGTGTAAAACATAAATATGCGATGAAGCCTCGAGCAGTTATCCCTTTCAAACTAACATAGCAACATTTTCTGCATATCACCAACGTGAAAAAAGCGTCACAATCATAATACTCAAGTAAAAAAGAAGGAAAATCATTGGGTGAATTATAAAAGCATTATCAACTCAAAATGCAATAAACTTTCATCTGATAAGTATGTTGTAAACTGGAAATTCTTCTCAATAGAAACACTTAAACTGTATATAGATCTAAGTTGGAAGATGCATTTCTTACCATTATGAACACGCATGTCCAAAATTAGAAAAAGCAAAGTCAGAAAAATTGATGATATCAGTAATGAAGAACATTTCTCACAATAGAGTTGAATATTGCGTCAATTCACAATAGTTCTTACATACCAGTACTTATACGCGCACAAACGGCACAAACGTGATCAGGGGCCCTCTAACGTAAAACTATTCCATAATGTTTCTATTCCAATCTCCTGACGTCAAATTCGCGTAACCACCGACGCATGCACCGGGCGGTAACCCACAGGGTTGTCTGTACAGACCAATCAAACACTCTCCTCGTCCATAAGAGGCCACTTTTGTTTGCTTGAAAAACGAATAACATTGCCTACACTGAGCGGCTTGTCGCATCTAATTGGCTGACAAGAGGCGAGGAGAACGCTCAAGTGGAGAGGGATCCGCTGGGGCAGAGCCAGTGCACTGAAAATTGATTACCGGATGAAGAGGGTGGTGCAGGCGTCTGTGATTGGTCGGCTTTGCCTTACTTAGCTTGTGGTGGCTGGTCGAAAATCGCGGCGGCATGCAACGGAAGCTTACGGATGACGCTAAAACTGACCCTCAGCAAAGAAGAGTTGGCAGAATGAAGTGGTAAACGTGCCGAACGTGCTCGAAAGCGTTACACGGCCACGCAAGAAGTTTTATTACACGCAGATACACCCATGCGGCAGGTGCTAGTAGCCAGCGTCTCAGCGAACGGCGACAGCCATCTTCTATTCCTTTCGGAACGGGGCAGGCTGCGGCTATTCCGAAGAAAATTCAGTTTTGTTCGGCATATTAATGCATCATTATCGCGTACACGTCACTTTGACGCGGTGAGTATTTGCGGTTTTGTGACGTCGCATGACAGGTAGGTGAAGTGGGTGCAGCCCAAAAATTTTTTACCAATAGCCGAGGGCTAATGGCGAAAAGGGCCGAATCGGAACTAGCTGTTTTTCTTTTTTCTGTCAAATCATGCATAATCACTGTGTATACATCATATCAGATGGGGAGCTATCGCGGTTTTCGTGATGTCGCGTGACAAACAGGTCAAGTGGGGGTGGTAGAAAAAAGTTTTTCACCAATCGTGGAGGGCTGATAGCAGAATTGGAATAGAAAAGATTGGAATATTTTTACGTTATAGCGCTCCAGGGCCTCTTTTTTTGTGCGAGACTTTATCGGGTTGCGTTTGAGTGAGCGCCGCTTACGGCACCGGTGGGATAATATAAAGATGGCAGCGGCGCATGGCGGTACTGACACTTAAAGACGCGTTGCTTTATTGAATACGTGCTAAAAGTAATATGCATCTGTGGCAGTTTCCAACGACAGGTGATTTTGCTGTCATCGCGTAGTCATGCCCCACATTATAACGTGTGTAATGATAGCTTCCATTCTCTAGAACTATAGCGGCTAAATGGCTCCCATTATCGGCCATGTTTGCCCAGTGATTGGCTTAAACCCGCCGGCTTGGTCTAGGCGGGGAGGGGGGTGGTTAAGGGGTGGCGACTTTCCTCACTAATGTTAGCGTTTATGATGGCATTTATCATAACGCTGGTGATTTGTTGAAAGGCACGGGCAGTGCGAGTGATTTCGTGCGGTCTGGCAAGTGTCCGTGAGAAGACAATGCATCTACATGTGCACTGAATGTGGCTGGCAAATGTAATGCTGCCCTACAAGTATTTCGAGACTAGCAGGACGCTCCCTAATTTGCTTGAAGGAGCGTTTTTTTAATTCGTCGTCTTTCGGTATGAAGGACATATACAGGTGAGGAATGTAGCGCGGTATGAGTACTCAGCGATCAGTGATAGGACTAATCTCGGCATCAATGAGCTGCCATCGGTTCAAGTTCGAAACGTGGATGGCACTCACAGACCAGTCATTGCGCTTTCCTTGTGCACAGACCTATTCAAAAGGTGCACATGGCACTGCGTAAGCGTGCATACGCGAGACAAAACGCGTCTCCACGTGCAGTCGCACTTCCTTGCATAAATCGAAGCTTCCTTTGCCTATTTCTTCGACTTTCCCACTGCTCCTGTTGCTGCTATTGCTGCTGCTGTTACTGCTGTTGTCTGGCGCACCGCGTCGGGGGGTGGTATTGAGCACGTGTATACATGACAGGGGCGAGTCAGGGAGACGATGCGAGAAACTCGTGTACAGCGTAAAATGTGCGCAACGACCTGAGGCGCTTCCGGCGCGTCGTCATATTAGCCTTCTTGGCAGTTGCAATTATCCTTTACCCCCGCAAAAGCACTGCAGAAATTGGAGCGCTTACCTTCCTGCAAACGTGAATTCCCGAGAGATGTTACGTATAATGGTAGAGAGCAGTGGGGAAAGGAGGCAGAGAATGCATAGAACTGAAGCAGTCGTGAAACAAGTCAATTTTCACTCGCAGTTCTTTTACAAAAGGCGGGGGGGGCGGCAGGGGAGGAATAAGAGGAGTTGACGTGAGAAAGCAAGGAAACGCTACTATAGACACAACAACGGTGGCCGGCAAACGGGATAAATTTGAGTTGAAGGCGCGGTGTGGTGTGGTACGTTCGTGATATTTCTGAAAAATGAGCACCATGGGAATTTGGCAAGTGGACAACTGACGCAGGGCGTGCGAAAGCAGAGCCGCATCAAAGCAGGGTCTGGGCGACACTAGGGAAGCGGTCACACGTCACATCAGCATTTTTTGCCCGCACTGGTAGCTTTTCGCCGATGGAATTGTTCGAGGTCCTGGGTTGTATCCTGACCATGGCAGCCGCATTTCCACAAGGGCTAAAGAAGAAACGCTCGTGTAATTAGGATTAGGGATACGTTAAAGAATACCACGGCGTCAAAATTATCCGCAGTCTACCATTGCGGAGTGCCGCACAATCCGAATGTGGTTTTGGCACGTACAGCCGCACGTTTCAATTCAAGTTTCACATTTCTGTCACGATGCGATGTGCCATTTGAGGCAATCAATATGCTCAATCCGCTCGGAGGTTGCGAAGTACGGCCCACAACAACGTCTCAAGCAAACAGCTCCCCTGTGTGTTCGGTGTGCTACGCAGACAACCAGTAGTGGTGCTCGCAAGCTAACGTCTAACATCACCTCAACACTCGTGTTGGACTAAACGTTGAAGAAATTAAACCTTCGCCGTCAACATCACTTCTAATTATGGTCAATGAAAGCACGCAGCGCAGAAAGCTTCGCTTAGATCGATTCCCACAGTGGGTGGAATCCTCATATTTTTCTGCCTTTCTTTACTCGGGTCAAATAAAGCTAGCATATCGCCTGAAGGTAGGCGCCTGAATAAAGGTCAATGTAAACAGCGGGTGGGGTGCTCTTGGATAACGCTAGACTGACGATCGGCTTTTTGACAGTTATCATGCCTCTTATTCTCTAGGTTGTGGCATACTCGGCAGAACTTGGCAGTCTTTGATTTCTAAGGGCCGATGTCCACTTTGCCATCACGGTTAGTCGGCGGGAAAACAATGAATTCCGAGGATGCCGCATAATCCGAGAAAGTGCACGTTGTTGGCCGCACTGCCACGGAAGCGTATACAGGGTGCATCAGGGAACATTTTCAAAAATTCTTAAGCGTTTCCTGTGTCAGATAGCACAATTATTGTTCATGAGGTGTTCTACTCGAAGGGGCGGTCACTACTTGCACAAAAAATTGAAACGCATAATCGACTAATTAAGACAAATTCGCTAATTACCTTACGCCCCATATTACCATTTCCAAATTTTATCCGTGGTGTTTGCAAGGCCGATTGACTTGGAACCAATTTTCAGGATGACCCCAGTTTCTTAGATATTAATCACCGAACTTTGCGGAGAAATGCATTGCCATTAAAGTTACTTTCATAAAAAAAACGCCATATTATGTTTTAAAGCACGAAACTAACTGGATGCCATTGCATTTCTTCGCAAAGTTCGGGAATTATTATCTCGAAACCCGTGTCATACTGAAAATTCGTTCCAATTGGATCCGCCTTACGAATCCACGGCTCGAATTTATATATATAAATACTGGCCATAAGTTAATTCGTTAAAAAAGGTAATTACCGAATGGTAGTTAATTAATCCATTATGAATTTCATTTTTTTACAAGTAGTGTGCGTCGTCTCGAGTAGGCCACCTCAAGAGCAAAAATTGTGCTATCCCCCACAGTCAATGGTCAAGAATTTTCGAAAGTGTTCGCGGAAACACCCTGTATAAAGAGTTGTGCGCATGTTCGCTTAAATGGTCATGCACACAACGCTCGGTTGCGTGAATGACCGTTTAAGGGAACATGCGCAAGAACTAAAGAAAAAGAAGGATGAGGGCGCACATTTGGTGGCTCATGTTAGCGCGTGTGGTTGTAACGCTCGATTTTCTTCAACTGCTATTCTCGGCAGGAGCGGCAACGCCTCTTCCAGGCTCTCTCTTGAGGCCTTCTTTATCAAGAAGAACAGAGATAGGTGTGTAAGTGAGCCTTCTATAACATTACTAGATGCCGAATTTAACTTCCTTGCGCAACCGCCTTTGATGTGCATACCTGTTTCTCTTCTGCTTAGTAGACGCATGCGTGACAAGAGGCTATATATATATATATATATATATATATATATATATATATATAATGGTCGGAAGGATAGTATATATATATATATATATATATATATAATGGTCGGAAGGATAGTATATATATATATATATATATATATATATACTATCCTTCCGACCATTAAACGCTTGTGAGTAGCGCTTGTCCTTGTCCGTCTTTCTTGTTCCCGTGTTTTTATTCGCGATAAATTACTACTTCAAACCGTGTATACAGACTGAGGTTTCTATATAGGTCGGGCGTCCGACTTCCGTGTGTAGAACGGCATTACTCAGTCGCCTAGGGCGCCCGTGTGTCATCATTATGTGCGATGTCAAGTGCACTGCGTCATTGATGACACTATGAAGAGACCTCAATATAGAGCATGCTCTAACGTCAACGTTTGTAGCTCCTAGCGCACTGATGCCTCTTTAACGGCTCCTTAAAGTAAGACATTCATTTGCAGAGCATATTTGAGCTCTTGTTCCTGGCAGGGTGGCGCGTACGCACAGCAAGCCCAAACCGCATGTACTCCTCCTGTCGATGAGGGCCGTAGCACTTGCAGAGCATACACGACGCACTGCAATACGGCAAACCCTATGCCGCGTTTGATTCAGCCACGAGGGCCCACCACTGAGGACCAACTTCCGATTTTCCACTACGGAATCTTTGTTGCCTGGTGTCGCACTTTTTAGGCTATTCAGACTATTTAGACTATTCTTCACTTTTCAGACTCTATCGACAAGTGAAGTGGAAAGTGTGAGTGAATTATCAAAAATTACAAACAAAGTCAGCTCTGCTAGAGGCAGACGTGTCAAGTGCAAAAAAATAAAATGTTGCGAATGGCAAGTAGTTCTGCAGTATCAATTCAATTTTATCGCAGACGTGGCCGTGTTAGCGTTCCGCGGGCTCCATTGCCGCCCTCCATGCATATTGAAAATTGTGCATCCCATTGGAGATTTACTATCTGCACCTGTGTAATGCACAAACGATGAGGGTAAAGTTAATCAATATATAAATCATGTAGTGAAGGTCGATAGTGGATAGAATGATGCAATAAGTATACGGAAGCAACTCCTGCTCACCATTCCTGTTCGGCATACCATAGGTTTGATGTGCATATATTTGTGATTACGTGTACATATACTGTAGCGTTGTATGCATATTTCAAGCACACTGACCTCTAATGCAGTAGCGTCAACTATTGGACAGCTGACTTAGTTTTCTAATTTCAGCTGATTAACTCTTAAAAACTGAATATCTGCAACTGTGGCCTAAGGGACAGGGCATAAAGTCTTAAATATATTTATATATGTGTTACGCTTCTTTCTGCAGAAGATCCTCCTAACCAGTGTCCGCTCGACAAAGAAATAACATGGCATTTGATCCTTCATTTCTTCATCCGCTTATAGCATTGTGACCCCGCATGAATTGTTGTTTGCATTTCGGCATAGCTTGTAGAATGGTGTTGAGAATAAACATAAACAGTTCATGACTGTAAACGCATGCTCTATGTTTCTGATCAAATATACATAAGAAATGACCATTCCAAAAAATTAGACTAAAGTAAAGTAGATTTGACAAAATTGAAGACAATTGTAAGCATCACACTCGTTTTACCGCATTTAACAATTCACTTCGCGAACCCTTTGCTGCACATAATTTTTATTGTATGCGTTGTATCGCATCACTCTTTCGAAACACAAGGTGTGTGTAAAATGAAATATTTTCAAGAGATGCATATTTTAATTATCTGAGAGGCATACTAATCAGTTTCACAAGACACTATTTCGAGTAGCGTTTGCATATTATTACGGCGAATTTATGCGCTAAAGAAAGATTGCACGAGCACTTTCTTTACATTTTGATATTACTTACTAGAAACGTTGTTATATAGCATTAACCTAAGCCAATATTGGCACAAAACCACCGGCATATTTACTCAGATGCAACTAGTAGGGTTCCCCTTTTCGCAAAGACAGTATTCATTAAAATTTGTTTGTGTAAGAGTGCGTAGATTTCCTGAGCTATTCTCACATGTGAAAGCATCAGTGTCCTTCTTTCGATGTTCATCCGTTATTTTATTTGCAAGCAGAGGGAGACCTGCGAAAGAAAGGAAAATCAATACCATCAAAGTATTCCGTTGTTTCGGTGGCACTAGCTGTTTCGTAAATAAAGCCACACACTTCATCTCGTTGAGCAAATATCAAGCATCATTGCTGCAATACTTCGTCTAAAGTACTTGCGACGCTGGCATGCTAGAGCACCATGACAGTATTGAGACATTTTATGAGTTTTTCAGCTGTTATCTTCCACTGCATTGGAAAAGTAAGTGTTGCGTGACAATGTTAAACGGCCAAATGTTGTTTTGCTTTGATTGCGGTGTCGGCAAACAAGTCGAAAGAGCGCTGTGACAAAAAGCAGTCGCGTAGGTACTTTATTGAAGCATGTTCTCACACCCCCAAATTTACCGTGCATTTCATCTTACTGTTCTCGGAATAGCAATAATGATTAACCTAGACGTCCTGTGCTGTTGCATGTCGCATTGTAGAGGTATGCTGCAGCATCCAATAATCTCAAACTGGAGTAGCACTACAAAAAGGAAGAGGTGAAATTGTTGAGAAGTGACGTGAAGCAAAGAATATCAAATTGCGCAGATGTAAAGAATTTTGTAATTACTGCTAGTTTAGATAAAAAGCACCATCAAGCCGTTTGTGTGTGTGTTTGTGTGTGTTCAAACTAAAAAAATATATTTTGTATTAGTGGTAGCTTAGTGTTGAAGGGGAAAAAACCATGAGCTTTTCGAATCTATGATGGCAGATGACCAGCGAAGCAGTTAACATGCGCGACAGAGGTGACACAGAATTTTCAACAAAGACACGAACACATTTATTGTCCTGATCCGTGCTCATCGTCGGGATAGGTACGCACACACATTGTCGTATTGCCTCTGTTAATAAATGTGTAAAAGGTTTCTGTTAATACCGAAAGAGAAACTTGTCGATCATGTCACGCAACAATGTATAGATCATGTTCCCATAAGCAATGGCTCATATCCCTGCAAACAAGAAAAAAATTATGTACCTGCAACCTCGGGAATTCCCGTAGCGACCACAAGGAGCCACTCGGTCACTCCGACACCCGAGCGCCGCAGCGCTCTCCGCAGCAGCCGCTCCCGCCCCAGGGGACGACGCAGCAGCCGCTACCGCTCCAGGGGGCGCCCTACATCCGGCCACACGGAACTGACGTGGGCCGACCGAGTACGAGGGAAAGAACACCAGCAGCAGCAACGGGACGCCTCGTCTACCAGACAGGTAACGCGGTCTTCATTGCCCGAGCATGAGAGCGAGATAGTAACAGCGCTACGACAGGAACTAGCGGGTCTCCGAGCCACCGTAGAAGTGCTTAAAGAGCACCTTAATGACGCCAAACAGCAGATTCAAAGACTTAAAGCTCCCAAACAAGCACCACCCCAAGAGAAAAACCTAAAAGTAAGCACAGCCAAACGCAAACACCCTCCGCTCCCGGAGACGGAAGAAGAGAGTCACGCACCGCAAGACACCTTAGGCGAAATTCTGCGCCTCACGCGAGAGAACCTAGAAAGTATTCGTACCCTAGCAAACCGTGTAGAGGTTGTCGAAAACAAAGTCGCCATAAAAATTAAACACAAAGCTAGTCAGTCACAACAGATGGACACGACGACGCACCATTCACCACCAATAAATCCCCCGCAAAACCATCATGGCTAACACGACACGGGATACCTCAGAAATTTGGCAGTGGAATTGCGTTAGCTACGCGAAACACAAATCCTCGCTGCAAGAGTACCTCAAAATTCAAGCCAAAAAGCCGCACGTAATACTATTACAAGAAACTCTATGCGAAACCCTCACGCTCGCAGGGTACAGCCCCGTCTCCCAAAGAGGAGGGGACGCCAGGGGAGGCATCGCCACGCTCGTTAATTGAAAATTCGCGCACATCGTTCATGACGTCCTACCGAAAAACAGTCGCGTCGAGGCGATCCTAATCGAGCTTGTACCTAACCGACTCTTAAAACAAAGCGTTTTTGTACTAAACGTCTACAGCTCCTCCGCGCACTACAAACAATCCTTCCACGCGATCATTACTAAAGTCACATCATTGGCACGAAACTCACCACTCATTATCGCAGGTGACTTCAACGCTCCCCACCCGTCGTGGGGCTACCCCACAATCAAGCCTAGCGGCAACAACCTCTCGCGCGCAATAGACGACCTGTCCCTCACCCTGGTGACGGACCACAGGTTCCCCACCAGATTTGGTACGTCGACGCGACGCGATACTACGCCGGACCTCACGTTACTCCGAAATGTAGCAAACTACACATGGACAAACACGCAAGAGAACCTGGGCAGCGATTACTTCGTCATACGCACAGAAATAGCAAACACGACCGCCCCACCCCGATCTTTCACCGTCACCGATTGGGATACCTTCCGTAAGTAACGGAAGGAAGACACGAACACGTACGGCTCCTTCGCGGAACTCCTCTCTGCGTTAAAGGGCAACGCAACTAGAGCCACGAAAACCATACAAACGGAACTGGAGGTCCCAAGGGTTGACCCTCACCTCGCACACTTACTCGAGGCCAATGCCTCGATACTTGCGCGATGTAGAAAGCAACGCCTAAACAGACGCCTGCGCAAACGCATCGCTATCCTCAACCAAGACGTCGACCAGTACTGTACGGAACTCACAAGACTCAAATGGCACGAACTCTGTTCGGCGGTCGACGGCCGCATGCGGACCGGAGATAAGTGGAACCTCCTGAAACGCATGTTAGACGACCGCCAAACGAAGGATAATCAAAGCCACGCGCTAGACCCACTTCTACATTCACGTAAAGAGAAAGGGGGAATGGAGGAGTCTTTCGTGGAAGAAATTGCCAAACGATACCTTCCGTTAGGCGACGCTGACCCCAACGATTATCCGAGCATAAAGTGCGAATCCACTCCCGAACTAGACGCTGCCTTCAGGAAGCAGAAGTCCGAGAGGCGCTACACAACCTAAACAGCAGGTTGGCCTCAGCACCCGACGGGGTAACCAAGCGAATGTGACGTAACTTAGAAGACGAAACCATTACATTATTCACGAAAGACATCAACCACGTGTGGGAAACAGTAGAGGTACCAATGCAATGGCGCACTGCCACGGTGGTCCTCAGTCCCATCTCACGAAAGTATTCGATACCGTCTCGCACCGCTTTGTACTGGAGTCTGTGGCAGGACTCGGCCTCGGCGAGAGATTTCAGGAGTACGTACGCTCCTTCCTAAAAAAGAGAGAAGCCCGACTGTGAGTCTTAGAACTTAAGTCGGACCCTTACACGCTGGGCTCCGTTGGAACACCTCAAGGCTCAGTCATCTCTCCATTACTATTTAACATAGTGATGAAGGGACTCGCAGACAAACTACGAGACATCCCGAACGTAAACTGCGCTTTATACGCAGAGGACATTACCATTTGGAGCCCGGGAGGCTTCTTGGCAGACATGGAGCAGGTATTACCGTCTGCCCTACATGCCGCGGAAGACTACCTACTAGACACAGGAATGAAACTATCCTCCAAAAAATCGGAACTCTTACTATTTCGCAAGTCTTGCCAAGGAGTCCGCTACCTAACACCTCTAGACGAACTTCCGATCACACTACACACAAGAGACGGACAACAGATTCCGCGAGTCGACCACATACGCATTCTTGGGCTCCTAATCGAAGCCACCGGATGCCACGGACACACGATCAAGCATTTAACCGCCAAAACCGAAAACATGATCAGATTCACCCACAGAGCCTCGGGGCGCAGTAAGGGTATACCACGCATTCCTTATGAGCCACATTAATTACGTCGCCTCTGCCCACAACTAGACGAAAATAGAAAAGACGAAACTAAACACACTCATTCGCAAGAGTATCAAACAGGTCTTGGGCATTCCACAAAGAGCAAGTACAGCGTAGGCTGACCAGCTAGGCATGCACAACAACATCGACGAAGTTATCGAGGATCAGACTATGGCGCAAATACTACGCCTATCCTCGTCCAAAGCCGGTAGACTAATCCTAAACGAAGCTAATATCTCCCCATCTCCCTATCTCGAGCGCGCGATTACCCTACCGAGCGAGATTAGAGACAACTACAAAGTCTCACCATTTCCCAGAAACGTCCACCCACAACAGAACGTGGGCAGACGCCGATGCCCCGCCCGCACGATTCTCGACCGCACCGACGCGAATGGTGAAGCCACAGCATTTGTGGACGCGGCCCAGTACGGCAACACATCCACTTTCGCGATAGCAGTCGTGGACGGTAACGGAACCTTACGATCATCCGCACGGGTTAAAACGACCACCAGCGCTAAAGCAGAACAGATAGCCGTAGCCGTCGCCATGGCAGACCCCACATTTACCCATGTCCTCACGGACTCGCGTGCCGCAATTCGGGCCTACGAAAGCGGCAACGTATGTAAAGAAGTAGGGCACATACTACTAGTGAGCTCAAAGGATAGCAAACGATGACTTTCCTGGTTCCCCGCTCAAATGGGGAAAGACATTCACCCGCAAAAACCAAACCTCAATGAAACGGCCCAAGACCGTGCGCGAGAACTTGCCCACCGCGACGGTCCCACGGCCTCCGAGGGGCTGGACATTCAGTTTAATGACCCGCTACTCACTTATCACGAAATGACCTCACACTATCGAAAAGGAAGAATGAAATACCCGCTCCCGCACTCCAAACTTGAACGCGCGCAGGCGGCCGCGTTTCGAATGCTACAAACGGACTCGTATCCGTCACGAGGCCTACTGAGTCACTATAACTCAGACATCCCGGCAAATTTCCCAGACTGCCAAGAACTCTATTGCTCCCTCTCGCACATTCTATGGCAACGTACCGCGTTAGCAAAGGGCCCTCTCTCCAGTGAGCCCGAATGGGAAGCAGCCCTCAAAAGCCCGGACCTCAAACACCAGCTCATGGCCGTCCAGAGGGTCCAAGAACTGGCGGAGCGTCACCACTGTTGGAATCTCAGCGCTGACACCCGTTGTTGCACCTGGGTCGCAAGCCCCAAGGGTAGCGTTGGCCTGGCGGCCTGGGGCACAACTGGAAGCATCCGAAGGTCCCGGCAAAGCATGAGTCGACTGGTAACAGAACAACTTGTTTATTCTAGCATCGCAAAAGAGCGGGCGGTCAGGTCGACCGAAGTAGAGAGACGGGAGAGCACGTAACTCAATTGAAGAAATCGGAGCCTCTCTCGGCGTCCGGGAGCAGCTGCTCTTATACTCTCGGAGTCGAGGGGAAGAAGGAACGCCTCGTCAGAGGCGCACGTGATGCGCGGCACGGACAGGTTGAGAGACACGTTGGGACGAGTGTAGTGACGCATCCGCCGGGCCGGCGCCGGTCAGACCTCCTCGCTTCACAGTTGGGGGAGCTCCTCTCCCCGGCTGCCGCGCTTTGACAAGCGTGGGCACCAACATGCACACACACACACACGCGCACACGAAGACACGTGCCTGCCTGGACGCGCTTAGCGGGGAGGCGTATCGGCGGCGCTGAACGGGCCAAAATTTCCGCCGCTTGGAACGAAGCCCCGGCGTCCGTTGCATCCGCGCCGGCTATACCGCGCGTCGTAGGCGAAACGTAACAGACCGCCCCGCCGGGGGAAGGAGATCCCGATGGTCAGGGGACTGCATCCGCTGTCCGGAGGGATGTCGCTCGATGATGCTCATAACCGAAGTCGGGCGTCCTTCGGCGTTTCTTGAGCGCAGCGCACAGAGAAGGCCTCGTTCTCTCGTTCAGGTTCACACAGGACACTGCAAAGTGACTTCGGGAGAGTTGACATTTTTGTTCTCGTTCCCGGCAAGCGTTAGAACTACGCGGAAACTCAACCGCTCAGTCAGCAAGCACGAAACAACCCTCACCAAGTCCTGCCAGGCTCTTTCCCCTTTTATACCACTGCCTAGTTCCTTACAGTAGTCTAGCAGCACTCAGAACGCGTCCACAAATGGGAAAATTGCACTAGAAAGCACGTCATCACTTTGAAACGCTAAACAAAAGCAATATGTTAAAAATCCTGCCTCAGGAAGAAAAACAACAGTAACAAACAACTCTGAGGCTGATTCCTACGTTAGGGGCTTCGACTTAAGCCATCGGCGTTACCGTTGAGACTCCCCTTTTTGTAACGCACCTCAAAGGAATGTTGCAAAGCGAGGCTCCAGCGCAGGAGGCGGCCATTTGTGGAAGAGATAGTCTGCAGCCATTGGAGAGGGCAGTGGTCCGTCTCGAAGCATGCGAAGCGGAGATCGCAGCGAGCGACCGTACACTAGCTCAGCTGGCGAAAACCGCGTAGCCGCATGCGGCGCGGTCCTTAATGCAAACATCACCCCAGGCAGACACAGCTCCCAGTCAGTTTGTTGTTCAAACCACAAAGCTCTCAACACACGCTTCATGACGGAGTGGAGCTTCTCAACGGAATTCGACTGTGGGTGGTACACTGAGCTGTGTAACAGCTTTACCCCACACCTTTCGAGAAACGTTGTCGTCAAAGCGCTAGTAAACACTGTGCCCTGATCTGATTGGATTTCCGCAGGAAAACCAAGTCGCGCAAATATGGACTGTAGTGCATTGACTATCTCAACTGAGCTGAGTTCTTTAAGCGGCACTGCTTCAGGGAACTTTGTCGCTGGGCCGATCATAGTCAAAATGTGTCTGTACCCCGTCGTTGTTACCGGCAGAGGTCGCACTGTATCATTAACGAGCCGTCTAAAAGGCTCCGTAATGATAGGTACCAATTTCAACGGCGCCCTCGATTTGTCCCCTGGTTTGCCCACCCGCTGACAGGTGTCACATGTCCTCACAAAGTGGTCTGCGTCCCGAAAACACCCTGGCCAATAGTACTCTTGCAAGAGACGGTCCTTAGTTTTCTTAACTCCTAGGTGTCCGGACCACGAACCCCCATGCGACAAGCGCAACAGATCCTGACGGTAGCACTGAGGCACGATCAGCTGATCGAACTCCACTCCCCTGCGGTCTAGATACTTCCGGTACAGGACCCCACCTCTTTCCACAAAACGAGCATTTTTCTTGGCGATACCTTCCTTGACATTGCAGCGTATGTTTTCTAGGCTGCCATCCTGTTTTTGCTCGGCTATCAAAGCCGAGCGGCTGACTTTTAGCAACCTATTAAGTCCGTCTGACGTAGGCGCGATGAGCAAATCTGCAGATAGCTCTTCTAACTTTCCCGTGTCGGGCATTCCCTCTCCAGTATCTGGTGCCTTCAACGCTACAGGCTCAATTTTATTCATTTCGGGCGTGCTCTGAATATCAGCTTGCTGCGCTTCTGACCCTTTCTCATTGTTCGACAACGTCGGCCCCGCAACTACCGCCTTTGCAGCGAGCTCCCGAACCTTCGATCTGGTTAAGGCCTGAACGCTAGCCTCACCAAACAAAAGCCCCTTCTCGCACAGGAGGTGATCGGACCTGTTCGAAAATAGGTACGGGTACTGGGGGGGGGGGGGCAGCATAGATGACACTGCGGCCTCTGTCTCAAGCGCTCCGAAAGGTCCTTCAATAAGCACTTTTGCTACGGGCAGACACACGCTATGAGCTTCCACGGCTTGCTTGATCCATGCGCACTCGCCCGTGAACATATCGAGTTCTACGTAAGAGGGGTGAACTACATCCATTGTAGCTGCGGAATCGCGAAGCACTCGGCACTCTTTCCCGTTCACGAGGAGGTCTCGCATGTAAGGCTCGAGAAGCTTCATGTTGTCGTCAGTGCTGCATAATGACAAAAACACGACTTTTGTTTTTGTTTCCGGACACTGCGCCGAAAAGTGACCCGGCTTCTGGCACGTATAACAAACGCGCGCTTGCCTCGTCTCGAACCGCTTTCTGCGTTCGGCTTCGGTTGCCGCCGTCTCCTTACGTTCGGTCGGACTGCTTTCACTCACATCCGCACTACGTGTGTCGCCCCTTGCTCTCATGGGTGTGAACTTCGGCCTCTCAAACTTGGAGCCAAATTCACCCTTTTGACCGTCCTTAGCTCCGCGAGCCCGACGCGTCACAAACTCCTCGGCTAGCTCAGCGGCTCTAGCCACCGTACTAACGTCTGGCCTATCCAAGACCCAGTACCGCACGTTCTCAGGTAACCGACTATAAAACTGTTCCAGCCCGAAACACTGCAGAACTTTCTCGTGGTCACCAAACGCTTTCTCTTCTTTGAGCCACTCCTGCATGTTTGACAATAGCCTGTAGGCAAACTCTGTATATGACTCACTTCTGCCATTCTCATTTTCCCGAAACTTCCGACTGAACGCCTCCGCTCACAGCCTGTACTTTTTTAGCAGACTCGATTTCACTTTGTCGAAATCCACTGCCTCCTCTCTCTTCAAGCGAGCGACTACGTCGGCCGCCTCGCCGGGTAACAAAGTGAGCAAGCGCTGTGGCCACGTTTCCCGAGAGAACTCCTGCTTCTCGCACGTTCGCTCGAAGTTAACCAGGAACAAACCAATGTCCTCTCCAAGCTTAAACGGCCGCATCAGGTCAGTCATTTTGAACGATACTCGTTCTCCTGCACCGTGTGCCTGACTTCCATTACGAGCGCGTTCCAGCTCTACCTCGAGACGCTTCATTTCCAAAGCGTGTTCGCGCTCTTCTTTTTCTTTCTGCTCTTTAAGTTCGCACTCCTGTTTCTCTTTTTGCTCTCTAAGTTCGCGCTCCTGTCTCTCTTTTTGCTCTCTAAGTTCGCGCTCCTGTCTGTCTTTTTGCTCTTTAAGTTCGCGCTCGTGTCTTTTTGCCCTCTCCTCAATGGTCTCAAGGCATTCCGACAGCTCGTCATCCTCAGCTTCTAACTCAAGAATAGCCCGTAGCAGTTCTGGTTTTCTGAGTTTCTCTGAGACATCCAGACCCAACTCTCTTGCAAGCTCCAGCAATATCGGTTTGCGCAACGACTTCAAATCCATGGCTGCTCTGAATGCTGCTTTCTCTACTGCCTACTATTGTCTTGCCGCAAACTAACCCGGCAACAACGACAACCACAATTACCAGCTCTGTTTCTGACACTAACAAAAGCCTGGCAAAACTCAGAAGAAGAAAGTCCCGCACTCACCAAACCTCGCAGCCAAGAATTCAGCGCAGTCGTTCCGCTGCAGGCAACCAGTCATCACACAGGGCACGTTGCACTGCTCCCGGGTGGTCGTTGTGCTGCTCAGCATACAGTCAACTGCATATCTTCGCTGCTGGCCTCCGTTGTCACAATCTCACCGCTGGCAGACAGTTGTTGGTATCTCAGCGCTCACACCCGTTGTTGCACCTGGGTCGCAAGCCCCAAGGGTAGCGTTGGCCTGGCGGCCTGGGGCACAACTGGAAGCATCCGAAGGTCCCAGCAAGGCATGAGTCGACTGGTAACAGGACAACTTGTTTATTCTAGCATCGCAAAAGAGCGGGCGGTCAGATCGACCGAAGTGGAGAGACGGGAGAGCACGTAACTCAACTGAAGAAATTGGAGCCCCTCTCGGCGTCCGGGAGCAGCTGCTCTTATACTCTCGGAGTCGAGGGGAAGAAGGAACGCCTCGTCAGAGGCGCACGTGATGCGCGGCACGGACAGGCTGAGAGACACGTTGGGGCGAGTGTAGTGACGCATCCGCCGGGCCGGCGCCGGTGGTCAGACCTCCTCGCTTCACAGTTGGGGGAGCTCCTCTCCCCGGCTGCCGCGCTTTGACAAGCGTGGGCACCAACATGCACACACACACACGCGCGCACACGAAGACACGTGCCTGCCTGGACGCGCTTAGCGGGGAGGCGTATCGGCGGCGCTGAACGGGCCAAAATGTCCGCCGCTTTGAACGAAGCCCCGGCGTCCATTGCATCCGCGCCGGCTATACCGCGCGTCGTAGGCGAAACGTAACAGACCGCCCCGCCGGGGGAAGGAGATCCCGATGGCATGGGACTGCATCCGCTGTCCGGAGGAATGTCGCTCGATGATGCTCATAACCGAAGTCGGGCGTCCTTCGGCGTTTCTTGAACGCAGCGCACAGAGAAGGCCTCGTTCTCTCGTTCAGGTTCACACAGGACACTGCAAAGTGACTTCGGGAGAGTTGACATTTTTGTTCTCGTTCCCGTCAAGCGTTAGAACTACGCGGAAACTCAACCGCTCAGTCAGCAAGCACGAAACAACCCTCACCAAGTCCTGCCAGGCTCTTTCCCCTTTTATACCACTGCCTAGTTCCTTACAGTAGTCTAGCAGCACTCAGAACGCGTCCACAAATGGGAAAATTGCACTAGAAAGCACGTCATCACTTTGAAACGCTAAACAAAAGCAATATGTTAAAAATCCTGCCTCAGGAAGAAAAACATCAGTAGCAAACAACTCTGAGGCTGATTCCTACGTTAGGGGCTTCGACTTAAGCCATCGGCGTTACCGTTGAGACTCCCCTTTTTGTAACGCACCTCAAAGGAATGTTGCAAAGCGAGGCTCCAGCGCAGGAGGCGGCCATTTGTGGAAGAGATGGTCTGCAGCCATTGGAGAGGGCAGTGATCCGTCTCGAAGCATGCGAAGCGGAGATCGCAGCGAGCGACCGTACACTAGCTCAGCTGGCGAAAACCGCGTAGCCGCATGCGGCGCGGTCCTTAATGCAAACATCACCCCAGGCAGACACAGCTCCCAGTCAGTTTGTTGTTCAAACCACAAAGCTCTCAGCACACGCTTCATGACGGAGTGGAGCTTCTCAACGGAATTCGACTGTGGGTGGTACACTGAGCTGTGTAACAGCTTTACCCCACACCTTTCGAGAAAAGTTGTCGTCAAAGCGCTAGTAAACACTGTGCCCTGATCTGATTGGATTTCCGCAGGAAACCAACTCGCGCAAATATGGACTGTAGTGCATTGACTATCTCAACTGAGCTGAGTTCTTTAAGCGGCACTGCTTCAGGGAACTTTGTCGCTGGGCAGATCATAGTCAAAATGTGTCTGTACCCCGTGGCTGTTACCGGCAGAGGTCCCACTGTATCATTAACGAGCCGTCTAAAAGGCTCCGTAATGATAGGTACCAATTTCAACGGCGCCCTCGATTTGTCCCCTGGTTTGCCCACCCGCTGACAGGTGTCACATGTCCTCACAAAGTGGTCTGCGTCCCGAAAACACCCTGGCCAATAGTACTCTTGCAAGAGACGGTCCTTAGTTTTCTTAACTCCTAGGTGTCCGGACCACGAACCCCCATGCGACAAGCGCAACAGATCCTGACGGTAGCACTGAGGCATGATCAGCTGATCGAACTCCACTCCCCTGCGGTCTAGATACTTCCGGTACAGGACCCCACCTCTTTCCACAAAACGAGCATTTTTCTTGGCGATACCTTCCTTGACATTGCAGCGTATGTTTTCTAGGCTGCCATCCTGTTTTTGCTCGGCTATCAAAGCCGAGCGGCTGACTTTTAGCAACCTATTAAGTCCGTCTGACGTAGGCGCGATGAGCAAATCTGCAGATAGCTCTTCTAACTTTCCCGTGTCGGGCATTCCCTCTCCAGTATCTGGTGCCTTCAACGCTACAGGCTCAATTTTATTCATTTCGGGCGTGCTCTGAATATCAGCTTGCTGCGCCTCTGACCCTTTCTCATTGTTCGACAACGTCGGCCCCGCAACTACCGCCTTTGCAGCGAGCTCCCGAACCTTCGATCTGGTTAAGGCCTGAACGCTAGCCTCACCAAACAAAAGCCCCTTCTCGCGCAGGAGGTGATCGGACCTGTTCGAAAATAGGTACGGGTACTGGGGGGGGGGCAGCATAGATGACACTGCGGCCTCCGTCTCAAGCGCTCCGAAAGGTCCTTCAATAAGCACTTTTGCTACGGGCAGACACACGCTATGAGCTTCCACGGCTTGCTTGATCCATGCGCACTCGCCCGTGAACATATCGAGTTCTACGTAAGAGGGGTGAACTACATCCATTGTAGCTGCGGAATCGCGAAGCACTCGGCACTCTTTCCCGTTCACGAAGAGGTCTCGCATGTAAGGCTCGAGAAGCTTCATGTTGTGGTCAGTGCTGCATAATGACAAAAACACGACTTTTGTTTTTGTTTCCGGACACTGCGCCGAAAAGTGACCCGGCTTCTGGCACGTATAACAAACGCGCGCTTGCCTCGTCTCGAACCGCTTTCTGCGTTCGGCTTCGGTTGCCGCCGTCTCCTTACGTTCGGTCGGACTGCTTTCACTCACATCCGCACTACGTGTGTCGCCCCTTGCTCTCATGGGTGTGAACTTCGGCCTCTCAAACTTGGAGCCAAATTCACCCTTTTGACCGTCCTTAGCTCCGCGAGCCCGACGCGTCACAAACTCCTCGGCTAGCTCAGCGGCTCTAGCCACCGTACTAACGTCTGGCCTATCCAAGACCCAGTACCGCACGTTCTCAGGTAACCGACTATAAAACTGTTCCAGCCCGAAACACTGCAGAACTTTCTCGTGGTCACCAAACGCTTTCTCTTCTTTGAGCCACTCCTGCATGTTTGACATTAGCCTGTAGGCAAACTCTGTATATGACTCACTTCTGCCTTTCTCATTTTCCCGAAACTTCCGACGGAACGCCTCCGCTCACAGCCTGTACTTTTTTAGCAGACTCGATTTCACTTTGTCGAAATCCACTGCCTCCTCTCTCTTCAAGCGAGCGACTACGTCAGCCGCCTCGCCGGGTAACAAAGTGAGCAAGCGCTGTGGCCACGTTTCCCGAGAGAACTCCTGCTTCTCGCACGTTCGCTCGAAGTTAACCAGGAACAAACCAATGTCCTCTCCAAGATTAAACGGCCGCATCAGGTCAGTCATTTTGAACGATACTCGTTCTGCTGCACCGTGTGCCTGACTTCCATTACGAGCGCGTTCCAGCTCTACCTCGAGACGCTTCATTTCCAAAGCGTGTTCGCGCTCTTCTTTTTCTTTCTGCTCTTTAAGTTCGCGCTCCTGTTTCTCTTTTTGCTCTCTAAGTTCGCGCTCCTGTCTCTCTTTTTGCTCTCTAAGTTCGCGCTCCTGTCTGTCTTTTTGCTCTTTAAGTTCGCGCTCATGTCTTTTTGCCCTCTCCTCAATGGTCTCAAGGCATTCCGACAGCTCGTCATCCTCAGCTTCTAACTCAAGAATAGCCCTTAGCAGTTCTGGTTTTCTGAGTTTGTCTGAGACATCCAGACCCAACTCTCCTGCAAGCTCCAGCAATATCGGTTTGCGCAACGACTTCAAATCCATGGCTGCTCTGAATGCTGCTTTCTCTACTGCCTACTATTGTCTTGCCGCAAACTAACCCGGCAGCAACGACAACCACAATTACCAGCTCTGTTTCTGACACTAACAAAAGCCTGGCAAAACTCAGAAGAAGAAAGTCCCGCACTCACCAAACCTCGCAGCCAAGAATTCAGCGCAGTCGTTCCGCTGCAGGCAACCAGTCATCACACAGGGCACGTTGCACTGCTCCCGGGTGGTCGTTGTGCTGCTCAGCATACAGTCAACTGCATATCTTCGCTGCTGGCCTCCGTTGTCACAATCTCACCGCTGGCAGACAGTTGTTGGTATCTCAGCGCTGACACCCGTTGTTGCACCTGGGTCGCAAGCCCCAAGGGTAGCGTTGGCCTGGCGGCCTGGGGCACAACTGGAAGCATCCGAAGGTCCCGGCAAAGCATGAGTCGACTGGTAACAGAACAACTTGTTTATTCTAGCATCGCAAAAGCGCGGGCGGTCAGGTCGACCGAAGTGGAGAGACGGGAGAGCACGTAACTCAACTGAAGAAATCGGAGCCTCTCTCGGCGTCCGGGAGCAGCTGCTCTTATACTCTCGGAGTCGAGGGGAAGAAGGAACGCCTCGTCAGAGGCGCACGTGATGCGCGGCACGGACAGGCTGAGAGACACGTTGGGACGAGTGTAGTGACGCATCCGCCGGGCCGGCGCCGGTGGTCAGACCTCCTCGCTTCACAGTTGGGGGAGCTCCTCTCCCCGGCTGCCGCGCTTTGACAAGCGTGGGCACCAACATGCACACACACACACACGCGCACACGAAGACACGTGCCTGCCTGGACGCGCTTGGCGGGGAGGCGTATCGGCGGCGCTGAACGGGCCAAAATGTCCGCCGCTTTGAACGAAGCCCCGGCGTCCGTTGCATCCGCGCCGGCTATACCGCGCGTCGTAGGCGAAACGTAACACCACGTTCCTGTCCCGACTTGGGCGCCGCCTACGGTTTCGGCCCTAGGAGCTCCCTGCATGGTATCTCTAACGGCTTAAAACTGCTCAGGACCTCACTGAAGTTCTTGACTGACTGACTGACTGACTGACTGACCGACCGACCGACCGACCGACCGACCGACCGACCGACCGACCGACCGACCGACCGACCGACCGACCGACCGCCCGACCGACCGACCGACCGACCGACCGACCGACCGACCGACCGACCGACCGACCGACCGACCGACCGACCGACCGACCGGCCGGCCGACCGACCGACCGACCGGCCGTCCGACCGACCGACCGACCAACCGACCGACCGACCGACCGACCGACCGACCGACCGACCGACCGACCCACCGAACCGACCGACCGACCGACCGACCGACCTGCAACCGTACTGATCTTGAAACTGCTACCTCTTGGTGACTAATCTACCGAAAATGCATGTACAAGTGATGAGTTCTATAAGCTTTCGCATAGAATGAAGCAATCTTGCATCAAGTTTGGGAGCTCAGCTTTTCCACATGCGGATTTGTTGACAGACACGAAAAATCCACCGAACCCTAGCAGTTAACAGCTTCGTTGTGATATAGTCCCGCCTGTCATGCCAAACAAAGTCGGAAAACTAAACAAAAGGGAATATTGTCGAAATTATAGGCCAAACACTGCCGATATCCGTGGAACGCGCCTCTAAGAAAATTGACATGAAACAAGAACATGGAATCATGGTTGTACTTTCTGGACTTCTGAAGTAGATCGCAAGAGAGGCGAACACTGAATCTATTTAAACAAGGCATTGTGGCTGATTGGTCAAGTTGGTGATTTATAATGGCAAGTGTACAGCGCTTGTCTTTGTCCTTTATCTTGTCCAGGTTTAACGCTCGTACTGTACAATTACGTGTACTTCAAGAAACAGGTATTCGGAACCACTCAGGCGTGTTGCTGTGCTTTTAAAGATTTAGGCTCATGGATCATCCTTTGTTCTCCATTCTTTCTTCCTGTCTTCTTTCGTGCATTCGTAACTGCTGAGTAAATTGTGAAGAGCAATATTGATATTTCTTGCTTGAGTGGTAGTTATCAAAGGTTTTTATTGTTTCCTTTATAACTTTTTTGACTGGGGCCTATTAGTTGACTGCGAAACACCGTTTGAGCCATGCGTACTTTTATTACATATAGATGGTGCTTTGACGTGGTCTTGATTACCATTATTTAACACTTCATTGGATGCGCGGTGGGGAAACGAATAATTTCAAGATTACAGCAGCACGAGTCGACACGTACTGAGCCCAAATAGGGCTGTTGAAAGCATGAAGCTATGGCAGCTCACGCATTGGCACAGCGGCTGTCCGTTGCGTGTGCCCTACTCGCAGACCTCGCCGAACGTTTTGCTACTCAACACGTCCTGCCGCTGCTTCGCAATATACACCGCCAGCTCAGCCCGCGTCTTTCGTTTTCCTCTATCTCCTTGAAAATTACTCGTCAGGTACGGCCCCAACAGGTCCCGGTAGCTGCTCCACTCAGCCATGCTAAAGTCGTCGCGAAGGCCTAGTCACTCGCTTCAAGTATGCCTTTCCGTTATTTCGACTTCGTTCCTGGACCCCGACTACCACTCACCTTGCAGTCATGTCAGAAGCCGCGCCGTTCAACGCGTCCTGTGACATGGAGGAAATCTGCCCTGGCGAGCCTGTGGCGTACTCCGGACAACCGGCCAATATGCCTTGCGTGTGGCTACGCCGATCATGTCGCACGTTTTAGTAGTCGTGCTCAGCCACCTAGCACCGCATCACCCCTGACAAGCCTGTCCAACCGTCCATATCTCGGCCCCCTGTGGCGATGTCACCGACGTAGGGCTCTCTGTATGAAAGTCCCTACCGCGTAGTAGAACGCACATCTCCAGTCTATTACGTGATCGAGTCCGTTGAACCATGTTGTGTTGACCACGTCAAGACCTACTATGAACAACTCATAGCGACAAGCTGTTAGGTCGCTGCGTGGCTTCCTTTCCGTTCTCGGGGATAATTCTATAGAAGGATCGCAACGATATAGTGGGTCGTCCTGCTCAGTGCTTTTGCTCGTGAATGCGGCTCGTGCTGATAGTCCGTGCCATGCTGGAAAGCTCGTTGCCAACCATATATATATGTTTATATATATATATATATATATATATATATATATATATATATATATATATATATATATATATATATGCGTGTGTGTGTTTGTTTGTGTGTGACTGCATTTTTGTCCCGGCGAGGCCGTATAAGCTAGGTGAAATATCATCATCAGCAGCAGCTTGGTTACGCCCACTGCAGGGCGTAACCTCTCCCATACTTCTCCAACTGCCCCGGCCATGTAATAATTGTGGCCATGTTGTCCCTGCAAACTTCTTAATCTCATCCAGCCAGCTAACTTTCTGCCACCCCCTGCTACGCTTCCCTTCCCTTGGTATCCAGTCCGCAGCCCTTAATGACCATCGGTTATCTTCCCTCCTCATGACATGTCCTGCCCATGCCCCCACCCCCATTTCTTTTTCTTCATTAAAACTAAGATGTCATTAACTCGCGTTTGTTTCCTCACCCAATCTGCTCTTTTCTTATCCCTTAACGTTATACCCATAATTCTTCTTTCCATAGCTCGTTGCGTCGTACTCAACTTAAGTAGGAACCTTTTCGTAAGCCTCGAGGTTTCCACCCCGTACGTGAGTACTGCTAATACACAACTTTTATACACTTTTCTCTTGAGGGATCATGGCAAGCTGCTGTTCACGATCTGAGAATGCCCGCCAAACGCACCCCAGCCCACTCTTATTCTTCTGATTCTTCCAGTCTCATGATCCGTATCCGCGGTCACTACCTGTCCCGAGTAGATGTATTCCCTTACCACTTCCAGTGCCTCGCTACCTATCGTAAACTAACATGTTCACAAGCATATATATATATATATATATATATATATATATATATCAACAGATAGGCTAAATGTTCTAAAGTAGTTAATGAATGCTCATTGCATTAATAAAGTAGCCTCTTTCATAAAAAGCAAACAACATTATGTGCGATCTAGAAGTTCCGGTTAAAAAAGAGTAAACTCTATAAGTTTCACAAATTTTTATGGCTGCCCGGCATCCATGACACATACTTCATCCAAATGTTTACATACGCAACTCAATTTCAATTTTTTCATGATATTCTATTTCAGTGTTTTCTCTTTAGAAGCTTCAGAAGCCTTCCTGACTTTGGAAGACGAATGAAACATCAGTATTGCAGACGTTTACATACCCGTTTTTTGCCAGCATATAGTATATCTGTACCTCACATAATCATTATTACACCTGAGGCTTCACTTCACCAAACTTTGTAATTCTATACATGTTCTAATCATGCAAAAGCTGTCTGGCTGCGCGCCAGGACATCAAATGGTCCCTGTGAAAAATCCGCAGGAAGAAATACCCCAGCTACATGTCTTCGTGAGAAACTGGTGTAACTAAGGGGCAGGCAAGTATGTCGAATTCAAGGGCACTCCAGGACTTGTATGCCATTCATAAGGGGAAATTTTTCCTTTGTCAGGTGGGAGGGGGATGGCTGGGGCCAGCTCAGCTTCCTTATCTCCCTGTATATATATATATATATATATATATATATATATATATATATATATATATATATATATATATATAGGGGTCTTTATCGAAGTTCAGCCCGCAGGACCCGACGAACTATTCGGAAGTCGTCTTCACGTTTTCGGCTGGTCGATCAGCCTTCATCAGGGTACATCTGCTGGTTTTGTAGCGTCGCCCTGGCGGCGCTCTCTGGTGGCGCAAGAGCAGCCGTACTGATGAACCCTGGTGGACCAGCCGAAAATGTTAGGAAGTCTTCCAAAATGTTCGTCGTCTCCTTCCTATATATATATTTAAATATATATATATATATATATATGCAGAGATAGATAGATAGATAGATCATCATCATCAGCAGCAGCAGCCTAGTTACGCCCACTGCAGGGCAAAGGCCTCTCCCATACTTCTCCAACTACCCCGGTCATGTACTAGTTGTGGCAATGTTGTCCCTGCAAACGTCCTCATGTCATACGCCCCCCTAACTTTCTGCCGCCCCCTGCTACGCTTCCCTTTCCTTGGAATCCAGTCCGTAACCCTTAATGACCATCGGTTATCTTCCCTCCTCATTACATGTCCAGCCCATGCCCATTTCTATTTCTTGATTTCAACTAAATGTCATTTACCCACGTTTGTTGCCTCACCCAATCTGCTCTTTTCTTATCCCTTTACGTTGCACCCATCATTCTTCTTTCCATAGCTCGTTGCGTCGTCCTCAATTTCAGCAGAACCCTTTTCGTAAGCCTCCAGGTTTCTGCCCCATATGTAAGTACTGGTAGAACACAGCTGTTATACACTTTCCTTTTGAGGGATAGTGGCAACCTGCTGTTCATGATTTGAGAATGCATGCCAAACGCACCCCAGCCCATTCTTAATCTTCTGGTTATTTCAGTCTCATGATCCGGATCCGTGGTCACTACCTGCCCTAAGTAGATGTATTCCCTTACCACTTACAGTGCCTCGCTACCTATCGTAAACTGCTGTTCTCTTCCGAGACTGTTAAACATTACTTTAGTTTTCTGCAGATTAATTTTCTGACCCACCCTTCTGCTTTGCCCCTCTAGGTCAGTGAGCATGCATTGCAATTGGACTCCTGAGTTACTAAGCAAGGCAATATTATCAGCGAATCGCAAGTTGCTAAGGTATTCTCCATCAACTTTTATCCCCAATTCTTCCCACTCCAGGTCTCTGAATACCTCCTGTAAACATGCTGTGAATAGCATTGGAGAGATCGTATCTCCCTGTCTGACGCCTTTCTTTATTGGGATTTTGTTGCTTTCTTTGTGGAGGACTACGGTGGCTGTGGAGCCGCTATAGATATCTTCAAGTATTTTTACATATGGCTCATCTACACCCTGATTCCGTAATGCCTCCATGACTGCTGAGGTTTCTACTGAATCAAACGCTTTCTCGTAATAAAGGAAATCTACATATAAGGGTTGGTTATATTCCGCACATTTCTCTATCACCTGATTGATAGTGTGAATATGGTGTATTGTTGAGTAGCCTTTACGGAATCCTGCCTGGTTTATTGCTTGACAGAAGTCTAAGGTGTTCCTGATTCTATTTGCGATTACCTTAGTAAATACTTTGTAGGCAACGGACAGTAACTTGATCGGTCTATAATTTTTCAAGACTTTGGCGTCCCCTTTCTTATGGATTAGGATTAGGTAAGCGTTCTTCCAAGATTCCGGTGCGCTCGAGGTTATGAGGCATTGCGTATACAGGGTGGCCAGTTTCTCTAGAACAATCTGACCACCATCCTTCAACAAATCTGCTGTTACCTGATCCTCCCCAGCTGCCTTCGCCCCTTTGCATAGCTCCTAAGGCTTTATTTACTTCTTCTGGCGTTACCTGTGGGATTTCGAATTCCTCTAGGCTATTCTCTCTTCCACTATCGTCGTGGGTGCCACTGGTACTGCATAAATCTCTATAGAACTCCTGAGCCAGTTGAACTATCTCATTCATATTAGTAACAATATTGCCGGCTTTGTCTCTTAACGCACACATCTGATTCTTGCTTATTCCTTGTTTCTTCTTCACTGTTTTTAGGCTTCCTCCGTTCCTGAGAGCCTGTTCAATTCTATCCATATTATAGTTCCTGATGTCCGCTGTCTTACGCTTGTTGATTAACTTAGAAAGTTCTGCCAGTTCTATTCTAGCTGTAAAGTTAGAGGCTTTCATACATTGGCGTTTCTTGATCAGATCTTTCGTCTCCTGCGATAGCTTACTGGTTTCCTGTCTAAAGGCGTTACCACCGACTTCTATTGCGCACTCCTTAATGATGCCCATGAGATTGTCGTTCATTGCTTCAACACTAAGGTCCTCTTCCTGAGTTAAAGCCGAATACCTGTTCTGTAGCTTGATCCGGAATTCCTCTAGTTTCCCTCTTACCGCTAACTCATTGATTGACTTCTTGTGTACCAGTTTCTTCCGTTCCCTCCTCAAGTCTAGGCTAATTCGAGTTCTTACCATCCTATGGTCACTGCAGCGTACCTTGCCGAGCACGTCTACATCTTGTATGATGCCAGGGCTCGCGCAGAGTATGAAGTCGATTTCATTTCTTGTCTCACCATTCGGGCTCCTCCAAGTCTACTTTCGACTAACCCGCTTGCGTAAAAAGGTATTCATTATTCTGTTCTGCAAACTCTACTAATAACTCTCCTCTGCTATTCCTAGAGCCTATGCCCTATTCCCCCACTGACTTGTCTCCAGCCTGCTTCTTGCCTACCCTGGCATTGAAGTCGCCCATCAGTATAGTGTATTTTGTTTTGACTTTACCCATCGCCGATTCCACGTCTTCATAAAGGCTTTCGACTTCCTGGTCATCATGACTGCATGTACATAGACTTGTACCACCTTCAATTTGTACCTCTTATTAAGTTTCACAACAAGACCTGCCACCCTCTTGTTAATGCTATAGAATTCCTGTAGGTTACCAGCTATTTCCTTATTAATCAGGAATCCGACTCCTAGTTCTCGTCTCTCCGCTAAGTTCCCGGTAGCATAGTACGTGCCCGCTTTTTTAGCAGTGTGTATGCTTCTTTTGTCCTCCTAACCTCACTGAGCCCTATTATATCTCATTTACTACCCTCTAATTCCTCCAATAACACTGCTAGACTCGCCTCACTAGATAACGTTCTAACGTTAAACGTTGCCAGATTCAGATTCCAATGGCGGCCTGTCTGGAGATAGGCTAGGCTAGGAGATAGATAGGCTCAAAGTTCTAAAGTGGTTAACGAATGCTCATGGCATGAGAAGGTGGCAAAACCTGGTTTCACCTGGACTAAGGTGTCTAGACAGCGCCTAAGACGGGTTTGCGAGAGGGAGTTATTCAAGGCGTTGGATTATAATTAGGAATATGCTATTGGATTCTAGAGGGGAGAAATGCACTATCTCCAGGTATTTGTTCTGAATGATTCCGCTGCACGGAAGTCGTTGCTGCTGCACTGAGACATCAGGTTTTGAGCAAATGACTGGAGCTGCAAAAGTGTTTTTTATCTAATGTATCCGAAAAGGGTGCCTAAATTTTAGGGCAGCTGACATACTTCTTTGCTATATTTAAGCAAATCAGATTAGTCTTAGGACACTGTCGCCATGTCTGCATTTATTCAAAACAATGGAATGCACTGTAGTATTGCGTTTTGCTCCCTTACCGAGTACCTCTTCTCTAAGTATATCTGTAGACAAGCTGCTTCTGTGCTTCGTTGATGTGATTGTGCTTGTGCGTCAGATAAGATCCCATTTCACTTTGTTATTATTTACGGGCTGCCCTGATGACCAGACGTGCAGTTCCTAACGAAATTTCTTTTATTGAATTGTATAAATTAGCCATCATTTTCATCAAGAAGGCTCCACACAATCTTTGTATTTCAATTTACAGAGAAATTCCCCATAACATCTTATATTCGATGATCATATTATTCTAAATATTGTGCTCGATATGACCCGAAAAATTTGCTTTGTGAAACTGCAACCTATCTTCTTTTAAAACATTTCATTTTATGTGGTTCGAGAAAATATTCCGCCGCACAAAATAGCCATGGAAAAAATTTTAGGTCTAACGTGCTATAGCCATGATCTGATTGTGAGACATATGCCAAAGTGCGATATCTCAAACGTTTTGACGAGCTGACGATGCTTTAGTTGCAGCTAAGCCTATGTACACGAGCGTTTCTGCATTCCGCGTTCTGAAGAATGTGGCCGTCGCGACCGTGACTAAGCCCACGACCTATTTATTCCCAAGCATTGCATTGTCATAGCCGCAAAGCTACCGCGGCTGGCCTCCAGTCACTTATACCACCACCGAGTTTTTCACTACAACTACATGGTAACACTGTAAGCATTGCAATTTGTTTTGAAAAAAAAATAGAATTTTTTATGGCCTCCCATTTCCAAACGCTTTACTCGGGAAATCATTTTTTTTTTCACATCAAGATAATTTTTCCTGAAAATCGTTTTGTCCGCGGCCACTTTTTATACCCCTCTTCTTACGGCATGCGAAACTCAGTCGAAGGAGTTAGACGGCCAAATAATTTATCACACCCGCCGTGGTTGCTCAGTCGCTATGGTGTCGGGCTGCTGAGAACGACGTCGCGGGATCGAATCCCGGCCACGGCGGCCGCATTTCGATGGGGGCGAAGTGCGAACACACCCGTGAACTTAGATTTAAGTGCACGTTAAAGAACCCCAGGTGGTCAAAATTTCCGGAGTCTTCCACTACGGCACGCCTCTGAATCAGAAAGTGGTTATGGCACGTAAAACACCGTAATTTTTTAATATTTTATCATGTGAAAAGTATATTAAGGTGAAGAGTTCTTTGTGACACTCTTGGAGCGTCGGGGAAGATAGGTTCTTGTCTAGCCTCGCTTTAGAAAAAAAGTGTAGTATATGTGACTGATGGGGGAATCAAACCTGTGCCATCAAGCACAGCAGCCAGGTGCTTCAACCATTAGGCCATGACCGTTTTTCTTTCTTTTCAGCGATCACAGTGAAACACGCGTGAAACATGAAGGAATAAAAAATAATCTATACAAAACAATGTTAAATCATTATACACTTGGAACCGTTCATCCATTTGGGATGCAATTTTCGCTTAAATTTCTATGAGCGTTGTCAAGGGCTCTACGCTTGGCCGCCACGGCGGTACACACTCGTGCAGTATTAGCATTTCTACAAAAGGCATCATGCATTCAAGGAGAAGCAGCCTTGTGGAAATCGCACGTTGGTCACAGGGAAACCCCGCCATGTGTGTGCACCATAGAGAGGGAAGGCCAGTCATCATTATCAAGTATGTTACTCTGTCATCGCTGCTAATATTCAGAACGATGATACCACAGGCATCTAGCAAAAAGTTATTCTTTGGGGTTCGCAGAAGGACGATACGAATCCCCCCTCCCCTCCCCCGGTCTGAAAGCATGATCAATTGTTTCCAGTTTCTTATAGATGAGAAAGGCTAAGTGATGTGGTAGCAAAAAAACCCCTGTTCATAGAAATATATATTGACTCACAGTAGGTTAGCATATAGTTTAAGAAAAGGCAATTTTACTTGAGTCCTAATTCGCACTGTTTTGGACGGTTTATAATTCATCCGCTCCCTGGTCGGCACTTCCAATAGCGCTGTACATAGGAACAACTAATACTAGATTACTTAAATCGCGAGACAACTTCTTTTTACAACCAGTAAAGAAATATTTATTTGAAAACCTTGCAGGCCAAAACCATACGCTTTCTAAGTTGTCCTTTAAATAACCACGAAAAATAACCACACATAACATCCGTAACCACTGCAAACTAAGATATTGCACATTCGAGTTCAAATGAATGACAGTTCGCTGGCAAAGGTCAATTGAACCTCACAAAAAGAACATACGGCTTACCACATGTCGCAAATCAGAGACGCTATAACGTAAAGCTATTCCAAACTTTTCTATTCCCATTGTGCAATCAGCCCTCCGCGACTGGTCAAAACTTGTTGGGCCACCCCCAATTCATCTGTCAGTCACGCGACCTTAGGCAAAGTGCGATAGCTCCCCTTCTGATATGAAATTCTAACTATGGTACACTCCAATTATGCATCATTGGACTAAACAAAAGAAAAATAATTATTTCTGATTCTACCCCTTTTTGCCATTAGCCATCGGCTATTGGTCCAAAATTTTCGGGCTGCACCCACTTCACCTGCCTGTCACGCGACGTCACAAAACCGCAAAAACTGGCGTGTACGCATTAAAGATACAATAATATGGCGAACAAAACTGAAATTTTCTCTGAATAGCCGCAGGCTGTCCCGTTCAAAAGGAATAAAATATGGCTGAAGCCAGTCACTCAGGCACCGGCCACTCACACCTGCCGGAGAGCGTGAGTTCACTTGCGTGCAATACAACTTTTTGGATGGCCGTGTAACGTGTTCAAACACATTCGGCACGTTAACGAGATCGCTCTGCCAACTTTTCTTTCTGAGGGTTCTTTTTAGCGGCATTCTTAACCTTCCGTCGCATACCGACGCGATTTTTCGTCATGCACCACAAGCTAATTAAGGGAAAACAGAACAACCGCAGATGCCGACCCCACCCTCTTCAACCGGTTATCGGTTTTCATTGCAGTGGCAGGGCCCCGTCGAATCCCTCTCCACCTGAGCGTGCTCCTTGCCTCTTATCACCCAATTAGATAAGACAAGCAACTCAGTGTAGGAAGTGCTAGTCGTTCTTAAAGCAAACAAAAGTTACTTCCTATAAACGAGGAGAGCGATTGATTTGTCTGTTTATACAACCCTGCGGGTCACCGCACAAAGCTTGCGTCAGTCAGTACGCCAATTTAACGTCAGGAGAATGGAATAAAAACATTTTGGAATAGTTTTACGTTACAGGCCCGCAGGTCTGGTAAACGCACACCCGCATCCTTCACCTTACAAAATAAGTTCGTGCGACTGAACCGCTTCCACATAGAAGCCCACACAAAAGCGGCGAAGACACGTTGCATCTGCTGCACATTACTTCAGAACCGTGAAAGCACTAAAATTTTGAAACAAAGCTTTGATAGAAAGAGAAGGTTCAATACAGTGGCCCTGGCAAATATTGAAGAGGACCCACCATCGAGCTATTCGTCTTTCTTCATCAATCTTATTTTTTTCGGGTATTCTTCATTTTCTTTGTCATTCTCAAGCACGACACCTAAATATTTAACAGGTGCTCTGACCCACTTTAACTTCGTGAAATTTCCGGCGGACTGTGGTCATTCTCTGTGCCAGAAGTCCAGGCTCTTCCCCTGATTAAGTTCGATGCCCGTGACCCCGCCAAAGCTTTTAACAACATCGGTCGTTGTCTAGATGCCCTCATTATCCGCGCAACATGCAGACACATCGTCTCGATACCCCAGAAGCTTCACTACAGTGAATGAATGAATAGAATTTATTGATAGGAAAGACAGAGAGGTCGACCTGAGCTAGTGCGCATAGTCTGCTACTCTGCACTGGGGAATAGGGAAGGGGAGTGAAAGTATTGGAATGGATGATGATGATAAGAGAAGTGGTGAGTGCTTATGTACATAAGATAGTTGCCTCGCTAGAGCAGCTCGTCGAGCTTGGTGTCCTGCAGGAACTTCAACAATACTTTTGTTCCACAAATTGAAATTACAGTGTCAGGCCATGGGCCGAGGATAGCTTCCTCCGACAGTATTTGCCTGCCAACGCTGGCTAAGAAACTGTCTAACGTCCTTCGCTCCAGCATATATGCTGGGCAGTCGCACAGTACGTGTTGCAGTGTTTCGGGCATCTGGCAGTGTACACAACCAGGGCGGTTCGATTGGCCGATGAGGTGTGCGTAGCGACGGGTGAAAGCAACGCCGAGCCGAATCCTGTGTAGCAATGATGTTTTGCTCCGTCTAAGCTTCGGGGGCAAACATAATTTACCGTCTGGGTAAACCACATGTAGACGTCTGTGAATGTTATCAGAGTGGGCTCTGTAAGCCTTTGTAAGGTCCTGCATGAGTGCCTTGATCATGGAGTTGGTGTCAGGTCGCGAGTAGGCAATCCGTACTTCATCAGAGGAAGAGGAGGCCGATCTTGCCTCACTGTCAGCGAGTTCATTACCAAAAACGCCACAATGACTAGGCACCCATTGAAAGGTGATCATGTGGCCACTTAACTCGGCACTGTGATAAAGTTCGACGATTTCCAGCATGAGCAGATAGTATGGTCCTTTGTTTAAAAAGTATTTTAGCGCCTGTAGCGCTGATTTTGCATCACACAATATTGTCCATTTATGGGGTGTCTGCGTTCTCATAAAACGGACAGCCTCCCGTATTCCCGCAAGTTCCGCAGCCGTAGATGTCGATTTGTGGTCTAATCGAAATCGTTGAGTAATTCCAAGTTGTGGGATGACAAATGCGGCCGTTGTGGCAGATGGCGTGACCGAACTTTCGGTATATGCTTGTACAGTCCCACTATATAAAGTAAATATATGGGACAGGGTGAGCTGCTTCAAGCCAATGGAGGAAACGTGAGATTTCTTCCTAATTCCGGGTATCTGAAGCCTTACTAGTGGTCTTGGCAATGTCAATGGAGGTGTCGCGGGGATGTCGGTTGCCTGGAATCTTGCAGGTACAATGCTTGCGTGACATGCAATAGCTGCAGAAAAAGCACAGTCAAGGTTGATGCTTGGAAGCGTTGACAGTGGATGGTGTGAGTTTCTGGTTAGCAGGCGAAGATAGGTTCGCACAGGTTCACAAGACCTGTATATGTCGATAGGACAAGCCCGTGCTTCCGCTATTGTGCCCTTAGTTGACGTGCAGCGTGGCAAGCCAAGACATATACATAGTGCTTCAGCCTGAAGGCTCTCCAGCGTACGTATACAAGATGACCCCATGTTAGATAACACAGGCATGCTGTAGCGTATGTAGCCCGCAAAAAGTGCCTGGTACACTTGGAGCAAACTTCGCTCAGAGGGGTATGAAGTTGGTCAGTTTAGCCCTAAGCGCAGTAACATGTTTGGTCCAAGAAAGACTGCGGTCTATTATCACGCCAAGAAATCTGTGGTGGGTGACTAAAGGGAGCGCCGTTCCGTCGACAAAGATTGGATAATTTGACATCGATTTGCGCGTAAATGCCATGACTGCACACTTAGTTGCTGAGAGTTGCAGGCCTCTACGGCGCAAGTACTTCGCCGTTATAGTAACCGCACGTTGAAGCCTTGCACGCACTTGTAGACGTGTGACCCCGGATGACCAAATACAGGTATCATCCGCGTACGTACTGATGCGCGCTGTTTCAGGTAGCTCGTCTGCAAGGCCCACCAGTATCATATTGAACAATACTGGGCTAAGGACACCACCCTGCGTAACACCCCTGCGAACTTCATGTCTATCAGTCTCGCCATCCGAAGTGGACATGAAAATGGTGCGGCCACTGAGGTAACTCTACAGCCATGCATACATCCGGCCACCAACACCAATATCCTCAAGCGCCTGAAGAATCGAATGGTGGAAGACGTTGTCGTAGGCACTTTTGATGTCCAGAAATATTGCGCATACATGACGACGGCGTCTCTTTTCCTGTTGAACAGAAGATACTAGGTCGATCACACCGTCAATGGATGATCGGCCTCTTCTGAATCCATTGATGAAATCAGGAAGTCCACCACTTTTCTCGAGTAGCCATTCCAGTCTGCTCAGTACCATCCGCTCCACCACTTTACCGACACAGCTTGCCAAGGCTATTGGCCGTTAATGTGAGAGATCATGTGGGCATTTCCCAGGTTTTAGCAAAGCCACAAGACGACTGCACTTCCAGTGATTAGGCACAGTTGCTGTGTCCCACGTAGAATTGTAGAACGCCAGGAGAATTTCTCGAGCTTCTACTCCAAGATGACAAATCGCGGAGTATGTAATTCCGCTTGCTCCTGGACAAGTTGATCGGCGGGAAGAAGATATCGCAGCGTCGAGCTCGTGCATAGTAAAAGGCGCGTCCAGCCGGTGATCACTAGATGACGGGAAAGTCAGTCATGAATGGGTTGGTATATCGTTCGAGGAGCTCACGAGTAATTTGCATTTGCAATCGGCGACCTCAACTTCACGCCGGCCTTGTCGTATGGCCACAGCGCTGAACGGGTGAAGCTGTTGTGGAGGCGAGCGAATGCTTCGTACAATTTGCCAAATTCTAGGGAGAGGTTTTCTCGGGTCCAGAGAACCACAGAATGATCTCCAGCGTTGTTTGTCAAGCTTGTCAACTTGGCGCAGCCCGGCGTGATGCAGTGACGTCTAATGGCGATTTGGTCCTTCTGTATTTCCGTTCTGCTCGACGCCGTATCGCGCGAAGTCGCTCGTACTGGTCATCAATAGATGATCTAGGTGAAGGTGCGCTGAGGTGTTTTGTTGTGTCACGTAAAGTTGCCGCGATGACATCTTCAATATTGGATGGTGCTTGGATGGCTTGACATGCGGTGGTCACAGATTCTCGAAATGTTGGCCAATCGATAGAACGCACAGTGTGCGGAGCTGGGGGATGTAACCATTGCAACTGAACATACGTTGGTAGGAGGTCACTTCCATGGGTGTCGAGATCAGTACACCATCGTGTAGCAGACAGGAGGCTTTTTGAAACGAACGCAATGTCAAGACAACTGCTGTAGTAAGAGCCTCGAAGATATGTCGGCGAGCCAGCATTGATCACCATCAAGCCTTGACTAAGCATGAAGTCAGCGAAGTCTCTACCGCGGGCGTTCGTCGAAGCAGAGCCCCACATGGGATGGTGGGCATTAAAGTCACCGATGACTATGTGGGGACCCGGACAAGCTTTCAGTATAGACAGCAAATATGAACAGTCTATGTTCGATGTTGGGGGTATATACC
This sequence comes from Dermacentor variabilis, assembly GCF_050947875.1. Lineage (NCBI taxonomy): Eukaryota > Metazoa > Arthropoda > Arachnida > Ixodida > Ixodidae > Dermacentor > Dermacentor variabilis. The sequence goes on along the minus strand of NC_134574.1, from coordinate 118,408,662 downwards.
CGCCAATTACTGAGAGTGTGCGCCGCTTGTACTTCAGCGTTATGCAAACGTACTCGTTGGAAGCGTGTGCAGGAATGTCTTTACGAAGGCACGTTAAATTCCGACGAACAAAAATGAGCACTTTGCTTAAATTGTGATCATTCCTTGACCACAGTAGCACATATCCACATACACGTAGTAAAGACGTCATGTTTGGTTCACGTATTACAGCCACGGGAAACTGGTATTTGAACATCCATTGCCGAAAGTCTGCGAGGCGGCCTCGTAGGCCTCTGGCATTCCACTGCATTATTGCAGATATTCGTAATTGGTTTTCAAAAGAGAGCGCCATGATGCCTTATTGTAGAGCCGCGAGGAGCGGTTCCAAAGCATTTAGAACATGTAGCGCGGTCTTAGCAACCGGCGTCTGTAGTCCGCAGAGAAGTGAACGCATCGTAGTTATCAGGTGTTTCAGCATACTTCGTACATTTTCATTTTCTGTCTTATCATTCTCAACCACCTTTGCAGACACATCACCCGACGCATTTAAGCCTGTTTGTTTGGGTGGGAGCGACGGCCAGTCAATGTCAGAGTCGGTCGGCGGAAGCGTCGTTTTATGCAGCGCATGTGTTCCGCGTGCTGCTGCCGAAGATGGTACGTCGGGCCCGCATCTTGATCGCAGAAGCAAACTTAGCAAGCGAGGAGTTTGCCATGCGGTCGATGGTCCATCTGTATGGCAAGCACTCTTGTCTTGCTGTCGTCTGTGTCGCGATCGACGTCTGCGGCGGCGTATCGATGTAGCAGCCTGTCTGTGAGTGGAGTTGTCCCGCACCATCTTTCGAAGCACTGACATTTCGTCCTTGATTTTCTGGCAGTCTTTTGATGTCGCTTCATGTGGACCGGCGCAATTAGGACATTTTATGGCAGTAGCATCGCAGCTATCATTTTGAAGGGCCCCTCCACACCGTTGGCATTTTACGCCACCCTTGCAAGCTGCGCTTACGTGTCCTATTTTGAAGCACTTCCGACACTGCACCAGTTTTGGCCCGTAAGGGCGCACACGGTGTCTTACGTATCCTACTTTTACGTAGTCAGGTAACGTTTCAGAGTCAAAGACTATTTTAATACACCGGGATTGACCGAAGTGGTGAATCTGCACTATTGGTGCGGTGGAATTCAAAAGCCTCTGGAGGTCAGTGTCTGCGATTTCTTTGTCCACGTCAAAAATAACGCCAGTCGAGGTTCCTTTTCCATACGCAAAGAAGGAGCGCACTGGGATATTTCCTAGTAGTGTGGCAGCCTTTAGCGTATCCAGGATTGACTTGTTGTTCACGTCCACCGAAAGGATGTTCCTCCGTGTGTTAATTCTGATCTCGTTAACTAGGCCTGGCGCAATTCGCTCAAAGTACTCTGTTAAGCTCTGCCTGTTCAAGGTATTCAGATCGTCGGTAGGTGTGGTAGGGACGTAAGCAACAGTGAATGATTGCTTACCACTGTCCTGCCTGGGCAACGATTCACTCTCTGTTGATGTCCTCCTGAGTTTTCTCTTCAAACGGCGACCCACGGCAAGTGTGAAATCGTTGTCCGATTCCATTTCCTCAACCGTTGAGCTGTCGGAAGATTCAAGGGCGACAGTAGAAGGGCCAGTGTGGTCCCATGTCTTCGATGCAGCCATTGGTGGACGACCAGGGTCAAACGCTTGGTTGGGATTCCTATCCCCCATCCTGGAGGATGACGTTGTGCCCTTTGCACAGTCTCTGATGTTCAAAACGTCCGAGACACAGGAAAACGAAGAGACCACAGCTATAGGCGTACAGTGACTTGTACATGAAACCCATGAATGAATTTATTTTATTTAATATGCTTACACAATGTCTTCATGTATTCATACGTTGTTTATCCAACTAAAAGATTTAGGTGTTACTCGACACTTGTCCTTTGCGCTTCGCTAGCGTGTATATTCCTTATGCTCTCTAATAAAATGAATCATTTTAATAGTGATAACTGAAGGCTGCTATCTTGTTGTGGTAAAGTAGGGAAAGTAGATGAGCTTAGAAAATGTTCCACAAGCGGGCTATCCAGTAGATGGTGGGCGAGATGTCTTGAGAAGTTTTATATTACTATAAAGATACTTACCGATAGGGAGCTGACAGGACATGAGTGGTTTATTAAACGATTAATTATATGTGGGGGAAGAGGGGACTAACTTATGATTGATTATTATTCTCGTACTGCATTTACAAAACGTCATGAACACCCACCAGTTATGGCATACCTAGAATGACATAATTTAAAATTTTGAGCAAAATCATGTAAAGGCCTTTTCGAGGTAGATTTGAAGGACGACGACTCCAGCTTGCATGGCATCGCTACATTCCAACGTGCAACGCATTTTGTTTACGTTCGAGACAATGGGGCGTTTATATAATGGCACGAGTACTTCTTTATCTAATATCCGGAGACCACATTTCACCCTATAAGAACATAAAGTTATAACTTAGCGCAAGACGCGCTGGCATCACTCGGAACTTACTCCTATGTTGTCGTTCATTTTGTCTGTTGTGTATGTTCTCGCCTAATCTAGTGTAAACAGATTGTACGGGCGAGACGAATTCTGCAGTACTTTCTCGAAGACACGCGGGCAGCCATGATTGCGCTGCAATTTTCGACTAGTCATGCATAAAGTCCGACGCGCTTGACCAGCACAATCACATTTTAGACGATTGCCGACTGTGCTCGCCCCTATTGTAGAGCTCTGACTATGACCTTCATTTCTGCGCTCTCATTCCCTCAATAAATAATTTTCGCCACTGCGTTTTTCCACGTCACTACAAACTGACAAACTGCCGCAAGTCTGATGTGGCCCAACTGCGTCTGATAACATCTTCTGAAAGCGTCGCGCCCGAGCTTTGACTGCAATCCTCCGGCATCAACGACTTCAACGATGGAGTCGATGACGGCGTTGACCAGTCTCAAAACCGGTACATCTCAGAGAAAGCACAAGGCTTGAACTGGCCGTTGAAGTGGTGATGGGTTCTCCATTGCGCCTTTACCTAAGAAACAACGGCGCGGTGCATGGTGCCCAGGCTGATGATAGGTACAAAAATTTGACCGACGCTTACACTTCGCATATAAGTGTAGAAGGCGACAGTATTAAAGGGTCCCTGACTGCTTCTGGCGCTTCCGGGCAATTGGAACAATTGCAACCGTAACATTCATTGAGAAAGGCCACCGAACGCTATGCACGAAGGTGAGCTTTCTGGTTCTTTTGTTTCTCCCCGCCCCAGGCGCGGGCGCTGCTGCAGATGGTAGATACGTGGAGCGCCGGCTATGATTGGCAGAAAGTACGCGGCGTGTGCAGATCTGTCATTGGTAGAAACTATGGGGCGCCGCGCTGTGCTTGCTATACACGCTGCGCTCACGCTCCACACAATGGACGGTGTGCTTAGTGTACATCGGGGCGCTTAAAGATCTCGCTTTAAAAGATGCGCAAGCCATTAAGGTGTGCCTATTTACCTGAACACAAGTGATTTGCCTGTATGCAAGATTCAGTTAGAAACCTTCGATAGAAAGGAAAAGTTAGGTACACTGGCGGGGGGGGGGGGACTCTGACAAATATTGAGAAAGGTGCTGTCATCCACCTATCCGCTTATTCTTAATTAATCTTCTTTTCGTTTGCGAAGTATTGACCCGCACAATTCGGTCGTTGTATCACTGGTTTCAGGACAAAACATGAATATCTAGGCACATATCGAGGCTACTTGTGTCACTGCTCATCCAAAGGCGTTCTTTTAGCTTGAAACAACTAGCACTTACTTTCTAATCGCCCTAGCATTTGCATTAATGAACCAAAGTCAGTAAGCTGGGGGTGATCTTTAGCTTGTCTATCGCTCTCTCAGACTTGAAAAGCTGGTGCACTGAGCTTTACCATGTGGAGCTCTTTTGTAGTCATTTCGTTGTCACTGGTTATATTTGAATTACCGGGCAAGTCCGTTAAGAATCATACACAAGGAAATTTTGAAAGCTCAAAAAGAAACCGGCCAGAGAAGCACTTAGAACTCAAACATTTTATCACTAAAGTATTAAATTCTCAAAGCAAACCAACTCCAGCAAGCATTCAAGTCACAATATTTCCAAGGAATGAAGCTGACGCTTACTATATACTGGTGCGCGAATATAGATTGTTTCCTGTAACTTATAAATTCCCAAAGATTTACCTCAGCAGTAAGGTCTTACAGAAAAAAAAAACTTAATCACTGCTTCTACTTTCGTATCAGTTGAAAAGTCCAGCGGGAACTTCATGGTACGTCTGCCATGCCGTATACCCTAAAATTAAGAATTTCAGTCGGAACTGCAACAGAAACGCTCACATTTTTCTGACACAATAGGCAATGTGACTATACACATTTCTCTGTGCGCAAATGTGGGACAAGACGTTGGGGTAATTCTGCAGCTGGAATAGCAGCGGGGTTCCACAGTAGGAATTTTCTATATTTGATCGTAATTATTTATCTTCGAGTTTCTTCAGATGCACGCTGCTCATTTGTATTTATACATAGTTTTTCCGACTGGAATGTGAAGCTTCACTTGGTACCTGTCCAATGGGATTCGCTAAGTGTGTGTGTTCCTTATGATCTCCAATAAAAATTAATCGTTTTATTAGTGGGAACTGAAGGCTGATCCCTTGTGTGGTAAAGCAGGGAACGTCGATGAGCTTATAAAATTTTCTTCCGGCGCGGTGTTAAGTAGACGGTGACCGAGATATCTTGAAAAATACTTACCGTTTTGAGTTGTTGTTTCCACTTTAATGACGGCACAGTTTCCATCGGTATTATTATACATTAGAGATTTTTTTACACTGTCAGTTCGACCTGTTGGCGTAGAACGTTAATTTTGGTCATTAATAAACTGGCCTCTTTCATAAAAAGCAAACAAAATTATATGCGATATAGAAGTTCGGGTTAAACTAGAGTCACTCTATAAATTTCACAAATTTTTATTGCTGCCCGGCATCCATGACACATATTTCATTAAAATGTTTACACACGCAACCCAAATTCAATTGTTTTATGATATTTTATTTTAGCGTGTTCTTTTAAAAGCTTCAGAAACTTTCCTGACATTGGAAGACCAATAACACATAAGTATTGCAGTCGTTTAATATACGCATTTTTTGCCAGCATATAGGATGTCTCTACCTCGCATAATCAGCATTACACCTGAGGCATCACTTCACCAAACTTTGTAATTCCATACATGTTCTAATCATGCAAAAGCTGTCTGGCTGCGCGCCAGGACATCAAATGGTACCTGTGAAAATTCCGCAGGAAGAAATACCTTTGCTACATGTCTTCGTGCGAAACTGCTGTAACTAAGGGGCAGGCAAGTATGTCGAATTCAAGGGCACTCCAGGACTCGTATCCCATTCATAAGGGAAAGTTTTCATTTTTCAAGTGGGAGGGGGATGGCTGGGGCCAGCTCGGCTTCCTGATCCCTGTATATATATATATATATATATATATATATATATATATATATATATATATATATATATATATATATATAAAAATATATATATATATATATATATATATATATATATATATATATATATATATATATATATATATATATATATATATATATATATATATATGTGTGTGTGTGTGTGTGTGTGTGTGTGTGTGTGTAGGGGTGTTCTTCAAAGTTCAGTACGCAGGACCCGACGTGACGTACGCAGGAAAGAGACGACGAACTTTTTGGAAGCCTTCTTTACTTAATGTTTTCAGCTGGTGGATCAGCCTTCGTCACGGTACATCTGCTTGTTTTGCAGCGTCGCCCTAGCGGCTCTCTCTGGTGGCTCAAGCGCAGCCGTACTGAAGAAGGCCGGTCGACCAGCCGAAAACGTTAAGAAGTCTTCAAAAAAGTTCGTCGTCTCCTTCCTGCCGATATATATATATATATATATATATATATATATATATATATATATATATATATATATGTATATATATATATATATATATATATATATATATATATATATATATATATATATATGTATATGTATATATAATACCTTTATTATTAGTTGCACTTGAAAAAACTTCGTGTGGCCTCGAAGAATTATCCACTGAAGTGACGGCCTTGTATGAGTAGCCGTAAAAGACGCCATAACCTCAGTCCCCTGACACCACCACGCGATCGCTGTCTGTGGGTGGTGTAATCTTCCTTCTTGTAATTGTCTTGTACTTTGCTATCAGTAAAACCGCGTCGTTTTCTGGTAAAACTGCAGCCTCTATATATCTCTTTCTATCTCTCACATTCTTGTTTCTTTGTACTGGTGCGGTCCTTTTCAAGAAGTTCCAACTTCTAATGCTAAGCAATAGGAAGTAATTAGGCTGTAACCACGTAATGCCACTACACAAAGAGAGTGGTGCATAAATCCTTACCTTTTTTCTGTCGCTGGTCGCTGGAGTACCCAGCCAGATAAAAAAATGGTTCTGTATTTAGCTCAATCAGGCCCCAAATGCTCGATCTCTCATCAGTGGAAGCCCAGGTTATGGCTTGCGCACCGATATGTATAGACGCATGCTACTATATGTGCGCTAGGGCAACAGACGGGAATGAAGAAAGCGATCATGCGAGCGAATAATTTAGGACAGACATGAATGTCTAAGGATATGAAGCAACCCTGAGCAGGAAGAAGAACAACAGTCGTCTGGTTCTGTGCGAAATGTTTCTAGACTGCTGGGCACCACGAGTTGTCAATAGAATCGCAATACTCTGAAATAGCAGCATAATCAGAAGCCGCACCAGACTTGCAGAGTGTTACCGCTCACGGGCAGCGGTGTCTGCAAGAAATGAAACAGGCGCGCGTACGTGCCGCTTAACTACGCCCACCTCGGCAGTGAACTTCTCCCTTCTCATCTCGGTCTTGCCATCTGTGGTGTGAGATTGAAACATACCTGGGGGTTGCGTGGAAACACCGTTGGTGTAGAATTTCTGAATTTGACCATTATGTCCGCCAGCCAGTTCATTTTATGTGTCTGTGCGTGCTGGTTCGTGTACGCGTGTGTGCGTACGTGTGATTGCACGTGTATGTACATGCGTGCGTGCATATATATCTGCGTGTGTGTGTGTGCGTGCGTGCGTTATGTGCGACAAAAACCAACATGTCCGACATCTGCTTGTTTCGCAGCGTCGCCATGGCGGCTCTCTCTGGTGGCGCAAGCGCAGGCGTGACAAGGTGCCTGTGCAACATTTGGTAAGTGTGGGTTCAGTCTTGTTCGCATAACCAATGGCGCGACGTCGTGCGGACGTGGACAGCAAAAGGGGAAACATTATTCCAACTATACTTTGTTGTAGCCCATATTGTGAGTACGTGTCCATAAAGGACAAAACGCATGAATACGATATCATGTCTATTTGAGTCATTGTGACTTAGGATGGCTCAAAAAGTGACCTTCAGCATGTAGCAAACTAGGCATAATTTGTTGAATTACGAGAGCAGATAGTGAAAGGTGTGCCTGACATGATGTCAAAGTGAGACTAATTTAATCAATAATATATGGAGCTTTGACATTCAAATCTTCGCATAAGGGGAAGACATTTTTTAACCACACTGACAGTCGTGATAAAATGTGCTCATTCGCCTATATTCGTCCACCTGAAATCATGCTGCGGCAGTAAATAGGAAATAAAAAAAACAATACACCACCAGCATGAACCCATGGCCGAAGAGTGTCGGATAACAATTTTCTATCTCGTAGAATAGGTTTTATGCAATGAAGCTTGTTAAGTTTTTCTTGATCCCACACTTTCTGCCTGTGTTTCTTAACTGCTATTTTTAAAGTGGCTTTATAATCTTGCCAAGGTAGGCCAACATCATGTAGCTCCAAATCTTTGGTACTGACTGCCATAAAATCTGCTCTTTCATTACCGAGAATTCCTACATGACTAGGAATCCAGCAGAAAGTGACATTTAACGCTCTCTTGTGACATGTTGTGTATTGTTTTTTATTTTCTTCAGTAGATTATTTCTAGATGGTAACCTAGATGCGAGAGCTTGAATAGAGCTCAAGGAGTCGCTAAATATAACAGATTGGTTATTTCCTCTTTTCAGGATGTCTTCAAGAGCTAACGAAATGGCATGAAGTTCTGCAGTAAAGACAGCAGCCTGACTTGGAAGTCTCATTTGTTTTTCAAATTGATTTGATGTCACTGCAGCGCCTACATTGCCATTGCTTTTTGATCCATCCGTAAAGTATTTCACGCAAAAATTATATTCTGATTCTATTTCTAAATATTCGCTTAGTAACGCCTCTCTTGGTGAAAATTGTTTTCTGTTTTTTGTTAACCTAAAGTCGCATTGCGCGTGTTTCATCTCCCAAGGAGCAAAAGAAGGTTCATCTTGCAAGAATTTATTTCTTACGTCGAAACATAGGTCCGCATTCAGCTTTTGGTACCTGATGAAAAAGGAAGGAATGATTGCCGGTTTGTTGCTAAAATGTATTTCAAAGCGCGGCCTTGTAAATAGTCGTCTACAAGGATGCGTTGAACAGGACAGTACTCTCATTATGTACATGTTTCCAAGAAATAGTCTTCTGTGTTCCAAAGACAGCTGGTTGGTTTCTGCATACAAGCTTTGTACGGGAGACGTACGAAACGCGCCGGAGCACAGACGTAGTCCGAGGTGATGCACCGGATCAAGAACCTCTAATGCTGACTTTCGAGCTGAGCCGTACACAAAACATCCGTAGTCTAATTGTGATCGGACAACTGCATTGTATATGCGAAGCAGACATATTCTATCTGAACCCCATGATCGGTGGGATAGGAGCTTCATTAAATTTATGGATTTCAGAGATTTCTGTTTTGCATAAGCGATGTGCGCTTTGAAGTTGAGTTTTTTGTCAAAGATCATACCAAGAAATTTGCGTTCGTTCTTTAGTGTGATTTGCTGTCCTTTAATATGTAATGTTGAGTCCGGTGTGATCCTTCGGTATTGACTGAAAGGTACGCATATTGTTTTTTCTGCGCAAAATTTAAAACCATTTTCGTTTGCCCATCGCACTATAGAGTTTACACCCAACTGGAGTTGGCGTTCGCAAGTAGCCATATTACAAGAGGAGAAACAAAGTTGAATGTCATCGACATATAAAGAATACATTAAGGAAGAAGGAATAACTGTAGTTATCGAATTGAGCTTCACTAAATATAGTGTCACGCTCAATACTCCACCTTGCGGCACTCCATTCTTCTGTATAAAACAGTTGGAGAAAGTTGGTCCAGACATGACCTGAAAAGTTCGGTCCTCCAGATAGCTTTTGATTATACAAAGCATGTGCCCTTTTATTCCGTGCCTGTGCAAGTCCATCAAAATGCCATGTCTCCACGTCGTATCACACGCTTTTGATAGGTCAACGAAAACGGAGACGCAATGCTGCCTTTGGACGAAAGATTCACGGATTTTTGTTTCTAACCGGACTAATTGGTCGATTGTGCTGCGATTGGCTCTAAAGCCACACTGGTACTGATCAAGTAACCCGTTACTTTCCAAAAGGTGTACAAGCCGTTTGTTAACCATTCTTTCGAAGGTTTTTCCTAAACAACTGGTTAATGCAATGGGGCGATAACTGTTAGGATCACAGCATGCCTTTCCAGGTTTTAGAAGTGGTAGAACTATCGCCTTCTTCCATGCTTTTGGAAAATAGCCTTTCGCCCACAACCTGTTGAAGAGGTGAAGGATTGTGTCGTACGTGTTCATGTGTAGGTGTCGCAGCATTTCGTAGTGTATGTTGTCCGGGCCTGCTGAATGGCTCTTTCCTAAATATATTGCATCGAAGAGTTCAGTTTTTGTAAAAGGACAGTTATATGGCTCAGTACTATTCTGTGATATCCGAAGATCTTTCTTTTCTGCCGTGGCCTTTATCTTAAGAAACTCGGGCTTGCAGTGAGCGTCGCTCGAAATTCCAGCAAAGTGCTCGCCAAGTATATTTGCTTGCCCTTTAAGATCCGTTTCCTCGTCGAATATAGGGAGTGTGTATTCTGTATGAACACCGTCTATTTTTCTCACTTTCTCCCAGACTAATTTACTTGTTGTTTGACTGTTTATAGAGCTCACATATTTCACCCATGATGTTCTTTTTGCTATCCGTCTTTCTCTTCTAGCCTCACTGCGCTTTTGTTTAAAAAACAATAAATTTTCGAAATTTGGGTACCTGTTAAGTCGAGACCATGCACAGTTTTGTTTCCTACGAGCTTTATCACATGCTTCATTCCACCACGGTTTTGGTCTACGTGGAAGTTTCCCTTGTGAAAGTGGTATGAAGTTTTCAGCTGCATCTAAAGTTTGTTTCGTTATCGCATCACATAAGTCGTCAATATTGAGTGCGATGACATCATCAATCCTTATTTCGGAGCTTTCCAAAAAAACTGACCAGTCTGCTTTACCCAGCTTCCATCTCTGTCTTCGTACCGGCATTGTTGGAGGCGCGTCGATCGGCTTGAGTATTATGGGGTAGTGGTCGCTACCACGTGGGTTTTCCCTCACGTCCCAAATAAAAAATCCAGCAAGTGACGGCGTGCCACAGGAGAGGTCAATGCTTGAAGTAGATTGTGATTTAGCAATAAAATATGTTGGCTTTCCATCATTAAAAAGGTACAGATTGCAGTTGTCTAAAAATTCTTCTACCATTTTCCCCCTTGCGTCAGTGTGGCTACTGCCCCAGATGTTATTATGAGCATTAAAATCACCCAAAATCACCCAAACAAAAAAAATGTCTGGGTTTAAGACATGTGGACGCACTCTAGTTAGGCGAAGGATTAAGTGGCAAAGGGTTAAAAAGAGATCTAAGGAACATTGATGAATTAGCTTCACATGTAAGGAAAACAAGACATGATCGGCAACAGCTTACCTATGTACGGCTAGTATTAGCAAAGATCAAAGTAGATAATTGCTTGACATCAATACAAACATCACTGAGTTCAGGAAATGAGGGGATCGGATATTCATAGCACATTCGTATGCGCACATGGATCTAGACCTATATGCTCTCTACAAAGCGATTCTCTAGCACAGGAAAAAAAGTATGGACGAAGGTCGTAAACGCACAAGAATGTTGCAATGCAAATTTGCACAAGAAATAAACATATTGCGTGATCTTTGCAGTGCTGGAAGTAATTTGTTTGTGGACAAAATTATATAAAGGAATGCTTTTATAGAATATGTAAATTCTTGTTTTGTTTATGTCCACACTAGTGGCCGTTCGTATGGCCCGCATGCGCTTTTGCTTGAGTGGCACGGGCGGGCGTTTTTGGCAACTCCGGGCAAAACTCGGTCCTTCTTTTTTTGGCACTTGGTCATATGAAGGACTACGTCGTAAATAAATGGGCACATTGCTAAAATTGTGCCCAGACAATACATCAATTTAAGCAATACTACATTCCTTCATACCACTGCATTCACGATATCACCGGAGAAGTTTCGCGTGACTGTTTTGGTTTTAGAGATGTCAGACATCGCGCTAAGGGCTTATAGTTTCATAAGACCTAATCGTCCACCGAATCAACAGTAGTTACGTCCATGATACTGTGTATCAAAGCAAGGACATGCGGAGTTCCTGCTGAGACACTGCTTACATCAATATTTGCTGTAACTGGTGCTGAGCGCCCCCACCAATACGGAGGAAGGAAAAAAAATGCGAGGGAATGTCTCGTGAACATCTTGAACCCTATTTATAAAAAACATGAAAGAAAGGCTCATGAGAAATAGTCCGTCACCGCGTGATTCTGCAGCGGTAATTTATAGATCCTCAACGCGGTTGGTATAGGGAAGCGAATACACCAGAGTGCGCTTGACCAACCGAGTACCTAGCAGTGTCTTGGAATGATCCAGCCACTGTGGAGGTTTACACCCGTGCCGTCAGGGAACAAACATGCCCCAGAGCGAAGGTGGTGGGGCGACGTGTAAGGAGCCGCCTTGACGAGGTATCTGCCTGGCATCATGCACTTTTCTAGTTTATTTTTCCTTCCACGCCACCAAATTGTTCATGTGAAAACACCGCCAATGTTTAATCAAACTACCGTAAATTGCACTCCCCTCATTGTTCATGAAAGTAGCAATTAAAACAGTATTTCGCCAGTCCGTTCGCTCCACAGAAGCAACGAGAGCTCCGCTCAATATAGAAACAGCCGCAAGCATAGATGCGCTGGACAGTCAGCGAACAACCAGCGCCATGATGTCAGCCGCCAGTCGCGCTGGACGCCAGTCTGCGCCGTTCTCTCGGGAAGCCAAGCGCGCCGACCATCAGTCCAGACTGAACAGGGTTCGTGGTCAAACAAGCGCTGAGAGGAAACGCGAACTTAGCCCACCAATTCCACGGAACTTGAGAAACTCGGACAGCGTAAATATCGCTCGCTTCTCAGAATGTCCCACGCCTAAATAACTTGCAGTATGTGACTACAAAGTCGAACGAGTACGCTAATGAAGACCGTGTCTTCATGTAGTGAGTGAGTGAGTGATTTAGTGAAATAGCTTTATTAGATCCGGAGAAGACGCAGGGGAGAGCCCGGGCCACGCACCTAGTCCCACGTAGGGACCGCCAAGCCGAGCTTGACGGCCCTGTGGTGGGCAACCAGGACGGCCAGTGCTTCGTCGCTGAGTTCAGGGCTGCCCAGCAGCGCAGCCAACCTATCTTCGCTGAAGGAGGAGCCGGTGGCTTCACACGACCACAACACATGATCCAGTGCTGGCCTTAGTCCACAGGCACGGTAATCCGCATTGCGATACGTTTCAGAATATATTGCATGACGAACCGCGAGGTTAGGATACGCACGTGTTTGTAAAATTCAATAGGTCACCGCTCGCGCCTCTCATAAGGCGGGGTGCGGGAGGGGGAATGCCGGTCTTGACAGATAGTAGTGTGTGGTAACCTCACTGAACGTGAGCAAGGGTTCCCCGCGGGGATGGGGGACTGCGGAGGCGGCGCGCTCAGTGAGTCTTCGTGTGGCCTCGTGCGCGACCTCGTTAGGGTTAGAGCGAGAGCCCTCACTCCACCCCAAGTGAGCGGGAAACCATGTGAGAAAATTTGGTGAAATACTTTTGGCGCTTTGGAGAATGCGGAAGGCCTGAGGGGAGACCATCCTGATTTGGTAGGCCTTAATGCCTGCCTTCGAATCGCTACATGTTACCTCTCTGCGGCCATCGAGCACAGCGTGCGCGATTGCGAAACTGTTCGGCTTCCACGGGCCTCGAAGTGCGTACCGCAGCGCAGCAAGTGAACTTGGAATTGTAGTCGACGATGGAGACGGCGAATGCCTCTTGTTGGACTCAAGCCGCGGCATCCATGAAGTTTGCATCAATGTAGTTATTGCTGACATGCTCAAGTACCCCTGGCCCGGCGTCTGGCAACGTTGTTTGCGGGGTGCATATTGCGGGGATGGGCGCAATGTGCAATTGAGACTTGATGTCGCTGGGAATCCGCACGGCGTCGGCGCACTGGTCGACAGGGCTGTGGCCTATTTCGTCGAGTATCTTGCTGCCCGCCGTGGTGCTGGATAGCCTGAACAGCTGTGAGCGCTCTTGCGCCTCGTTTATTTCTTCGAGCGTGTTGTGGACTCCGAGCTTGAGCAGGTTTTTGGTTTGAGTGCTTAGACGGCAAGCTTAAAGACCTTTCTGAGGAGGCAATTGAGCTTGTTCCTCTTTACAGCATGCCAGTTATGCATGGCCGCCGAGTCTCAAAGGTGGCAGAGCAAAAACGCATGTATAATGCGGATGTGATTCTCTTCCTTGGTTCCCCGGTGCCTGTTGGCGAGCCTCAGAATGAGGCCGTGAGCCCTCTCGGTCTTGGCACTCTCCGCTTGACGACTGCGAACCGCCGTGGCGTCACACTGTTCATGAGCTGAAGCAACTACTTAGTTCCTCGTCCACTTCTCAAACTTCTATTATACATTTTAACGTCCGAAGCTTACAGAAACATTGTGATGATATGGTAACTTTCTTATATTAACCAATCACCACTTTTCGCTCATATGTCTATCGGAAACATGGCTATCTGCAGCTGACGACACCTTATTTTCCATACCGGGCTATCATACAGAATTTTTTCATGTTCTCGCTGATTGCCACAGTGGATCAGGAATATTTGTTTCCAACACATTATCATATAAACAGCGTGCAGATATCTCATTTTCCAGTTTGGCTTGAATTTACAGTCACTTTCTGCCAACCAAGAAAAGAACTATCATTATTTCAATTTACCGTTCCCCATCATTATCTTACGATGATTTTTGTAGTGAACTTGATAGGTTATTAGACTGGTTCATTACCAAAAATTATAACGCAATCACTGTAGGCGACATTAACATTAACATTACAGATATTAACGATAGTTCTTGTGTCCAGTACTCCAAGTGCTTCATTGGACATTGTTAGGAATTTTTACTAGGTTTTCCAACACATGTGCTTCTTCCGGTCGAAATACGGTTACCTACCGTGTACTCAGTAATGTCATGACTAATCAAAAATCTGGAGTAGTCAAGTTTAATCTTACAGACCATTATCTAATTTTTCCCTTACTAAATACTGAAACTACATATAAATATAAAATGGTTATTAAGAGTTCTTTCGATTCAGCAAAATTTGGGCGTTTGGTATCAGGCTCTGATTGCGGCCTATTATCCGAGGAATCTTATGTTAACAAAACTTTCAACACTTTTAATGAGGAGCTAGCAGATATTATCAATACTTGTACGTCTCTATCTTCCATATCACGTTGGTACTCCACCACCAGGCACCCGTGGATCTTTAGAGAATTGCTGCGCTCTATGAATAAAAAAGGTAACTTCTGCAAAAAAATTAAAACTCCAGCCATTTGACCTCACCCTTAGGGCTCAATTGAAATTGTATTCACAAATTCTCACCGTCCTGCTTAAACAGGCTAAAAGAAGCTACTATCAAAATAAAGTGCTCGAAAATGGGAATGAGTGGACCCAGAATTTGAACGTAATTAAAGAGTTTTCTTATCTTACTAAACAGGACGCGCGTGTGACAGAGTTTACAAACGGCACCAGCACTCATACTAATCCTATAGATGTGGACAATTCATTTAATGCATGATTTTTCAAGAGCTCTGCTGCCGTTGTCACTAACTTGCCTAAGTTGTCCCGCTTGCCTCGCTGCTTTTTCTCAAACCCACTTCGCCAAATGAAGTTCATCGCACTATATTTGGTCTAAAGACCACAGGCTGTGGCCTAGATTCAATTCATCCATCTAAAGTCAAACTTGTTGCTCGTGTGTTATCGTTTCCCTCTCTGATATTATTAACACTGCGTTTCGTACCGGCATTTTTCCAAGGAGTCTAAAGCAAGAAAAAGTAACTCCAGTATTTAAATATGTGATCGAAATATCTTTTCTAATCATCGCCCTATAACAATACTCCCATTTTTAGTAAAGTAATTGAGAAGCTCCTTGATAATTGGAAGGATTGGTTGCGATTTGTAGACGACCACAAGTAAGAAGACAGGACAGGCGCAAACCCGACATGACCGCTGATGCTTGGCATGATGAAGGGAGAACACTAAAGGAAGAGCCCGATGTAGAAGAAATGAAGTTTAGCAGAATGCGTTGTTGGGCAAGTTGGTTCATCGTATTTGGAAGGATTGGTTGCGCTTTGTAGAGGATCACAAGTAAGAAGACAGGACAGGCGCAAACCCGACATGACCGCTGACGCTTGGTAGGATGAAGGGAGAACACTAAAGGAAGAGCCCGATGTAGAAGAAATGAAGTTTAGCAGAATGCATTGTTGGGCAAGTTGGTTCATGGTATTTGGAAGCATTGGTTGCGCTTTGTAGACGATCACAAGTAAGAAGACAGGACAGGCGCAAACCTTCTACATTCTTCTACACCGGGCTCTTCCTTTAGTGTTCTCCCTTCATCATGCCAAGCATCAGCGGTCATGTCGGGTTTGCGCCTATCCTGTCTTCTTACTTGTGATCGTCTACAAAGCGCAACCAATCCTTCCAAATACGAGGAACCAACTTGCCCAACAACGCATTCTGCTAAACTTCCTTTCTTCTACATCGGGCTCTTCCATTAGTGTTCTCCCTTCATCATGCCAAGCATCAGCGGTCAAGTCGGGTTTGCGCCTGTCCTGTCTTCTTACTTGTGATCGTCTACAAAGCGCAACCAATCCTTCCAAATACGATGAACCAACTTGCCCAACAACGCATTCTGCTAAACTTCATTTCTTCTACATCGGGCTCTTCCTTTAGTGTTCTCCCTTCATCGTGCCAAGCATCAGCGGTCATGTCGGGTTTGCGCCTGTCCTGTCTTCTTACTTGTGATCGTCTACAAAGCGCAACCAATCCTTCCAAATACGATGAACCAACTTGCCCAACAACGCATTCTGCTAAACTTCATTTCTTCTGCATCGGGCTCTTCCTTTAGTGTTCTTCCTTCATCATGCCAAGCATCAGCGGTCATGTCGGGTTTGCGCCTGTCCTGTCTTCTTACTTGTGATCGTCTACAAAGCGCAACCAATCCTTCCAAATACTGTGAACCAACTTGCCCAACAACGCATTCTGCTAAACTTCATTTCTTCTACATCGGGCTCTTCCTTTAGTGTTCTCCCTTCATCATGCCAAGCATCAGCGGTCATGTCGGGTTTGCGCCTGTCCTGTCTTCTTACTTGTGATCGTCTACAAAGCGCCACCAAGCCTTCCGAATACGATGAACCAACTTGCCCAACAACGCATTCTGCTAAACTCCTTGTTAATTGGCTAACGAACTACGTAACAAAATTTTACTTTTTGACACCAAAGTGGTTTGGCTTTCCTGCCGAATTAACGCTGATACAACTAACTAACGATGGGCTATGAGTGGAGGCGGTATTTGTTGATTTATTTAAAGCTTTTGACACTACTAACCACTTTATTTTATAGGCTAAACTTGAATCATTTGTAATTTGTTGTTGCCTGCTTTACCTCTATTGCAAAGCTACCTTACTAACAGGACCCAGATTGTTAGATATGGAAGCATTTTATCCGCTCCAATAACAACCAACAAGGGCGTTTCGCAAGGAGCAATCTTGGGTCCTCTATTATTCCTCATTTACATTAATGACTTACCATCATCGCTTAACTCTTCTGAGTGCATCGTCTATGCTGATGATACAACGATATTAACTTGTGATAGAGACCTTAACAGTCTACTAAGAAAGTTAAACGCCGATGTCACGAAGCATGTTTCTTGGTGTAAAAATAACTTCCTAACGTAAACACAGTTAAAACGAAGTTTATGTTATTTCACTTGTCCCAAGAAACGTCTACAAGAAACCCTGAGCTACGCCATCGAAAACTACGTCATTACCCCATCTAATTCTATAACTTCTCTTGCTGTTACGTTACACCTCCAACTTAACTGTAACATTTACGTAAACTCGGTCACTAAGAAGACTGCTTTTGGTAGCCAGGTGCTCATTCGAACAAGACACTGTTTTCAGCAACATTTTCTAAAATCGCCTTACTACTCTTTCAATAACAGTCACTGTACTTACTGCATTGCATCGTGGTGCAGCACATATCCCGCAGACATGACATTCCTTTATCACCTTTAGAAGCAGGCGGTCCGAATAATTTCCCACAGTTCATACACCAAATCAGCAGCACCAATTTTTCGCACTCTTGAAATTCTACCCTTAACCTGCACATTTCAACTCAAACTAGGGCTTATATTATATAAAAGTAGAAACAGTGACATTCCCAGTGAGTTACTATCCAAACGCAACTTTTCAAAATAAATAACACGCGGTTTTCTGACAATAATAATCTCTTGCTTCCTAAAGTCAACACTAACTACGGTAAAATGACAGCCTTCTTTTCTGCAATTTCGTTTTAGAATTCACTTCCATTCAATATTAAATCATGCTCTTCACTACGCTGTTTCCGTCGGCTTCTTAAACAGTTCTTACCAACAACGTACCTTATTATACGAGTGTATATATGTTTACATGTGTTTGTGTAGGCATATGTATGTATATATGTATATGTGTATGCGTATATATGTGTGTATATATGTATGTATGTATGTATGCGTGCATGTATACTTTCATTACTGTGTAGCCATGTATTATTTTTTTTCTCGTTTTATGTTCATAAATTATTAGCCGTTTGTAAATTAATTTTGTTGCATTGTTGTATTGCGCACCGCTGTTACATAATCATTATACTCCTATTCAATTACTGCCATGTTCATATATACATGTGTATTTCAATGTAGAATTATTCTTGCTTATTTCTGTGTATTCTTCTACTACCAGATGTTTCAGTATTTACTTCTAATAGGCTGATTGTATTTTCAGACTATTCTTGCCTTTCTTGCTAATCCTGTATTTTATATTTTAATGATTTTACAACAGGAAGTCACCTGACAGGTTTTACTTTGGGACCTCCTTCTGCATTACATTTTCTTTGTGTAATGTCTAATAATAACAAATCGATTGATTGATTCAATGGAGGCGTGGTAACGTGGTCAATATTCGCAGATGCCACGCAGCAGCTGTGTGCGGTCTATAATGCATTATCCCTGTAAGTACAAGGTCCTTCCATTCACCTCGACCCTCTCGCGCGCCGTATGTGGTCACTGGGCCACCACTCGCTCTTGCGGCAGGCAGTGGGTCTTTGTTTTTTTGAGGCCATCGATGACAAGAAAGACACACTAGCATTTCTCTCTGTAAAATGCGTTTTATTTATAGGTATGTGTTAATCGAGGAATGAAATGAAGAGCTGAACCTTGAATGCAAATGACCCACCTGGCTATGTCGCCGTTCTCTATCTCGAGCTAGACTATTGTCGATGCGCACCAACGCCCGTATTTATCAGGACCCGTCCGATCAGCGTATCCGCTGTTTATCCATTCCGCTCAGGAGCGGCTACGGATGCAAATGCTATAGAAATACACCGGCCTCGCGGCCTATCATGAATCTAATAAACGCGCGCGCACTGAGCTCTGGCGCGGTATAGATTTGCCCGCTCATTGCGCAAAGAGCTGTGGCGTCATCACATGGGTCACTTGGAATGTTCGAGAGAGCATTTCCAATCTTAGTTCGTAACCTCAGAAGACACTTTTCCGACTGCCAGTACTTGGTAGATGCAACAACCCTTACAATTCCATGAAGAGGTTGTTGTTCTTTACAGATACTAAGCACCTTACAATACACCTATATTGTGTAATTTTGTGGGCATTCATATTTTATTACGTCTTCCAGTGTAGCAGTTTCTGCCCCTATTTTGTCAGTTACCATGAATAGGTTGTATAACGCAATTTTCTGGTTCTGGCATTCGGCGGAAAATAAGATTTGCATATTTATCTATAAGTTATTCGCAGTCAAACAGACCGACCCCGCAAAAGATAACTTCGTGAAACGGAGCACGCAAGAAAAAGAAAGTTTCGTTTTATGTACTTCTCTAGTCAAGTTTTATGGCTGAAGGTAGGCGTCTAGTGGTGGCGCTGTACCATCTAGTATCGTATTACTGATACTGTAATGTCCAGATGGATTTTGTAAAGGGAAATGAAAATGTGGTCACTTACTTGCGTTAATCATTTCCATTGAATTTGACGACGACCCACGGGGGCCCCTATGGAAAAGCCATTCATTGGTTTCACTGTGCCTGAAAGACGAACCACTGTTAATGTCAGTCAAGCCTACTATAATGCGTTGAAGCTTACGTTTTACTGTCCTCTGTATAGGATTCATTGAGGAATATATAAAGAAATGTCATGTTGATTTTAGCGTCTCTTTGACAGATTTTTCCATCAGTCTGATTCGAGTAATAAACCCACAATGTGTTAGTGTGGTTCCATAACTGCAAGAAAAAATGGCTGAATTAGCCAAACTCAAGTGACGCTGAACTGTTAAGTGTGGATATACACCACGAAACATTCTTAAAAAAAGGTGTTTTTACGGTTCTGCGTATTATGTGCGCTGCTTGCAGCGTACCGGGTTTAGGGCTGAGAGCATTCGTTGTCTCAACGCTGGGAATATGAATTACCGTTTACTACAACACATCATTCGTGAAGTCGCGTTTCCGCCGTGGGCAATAAATAGGTAAATAAATTTCTCAAGAATATGTACAAGAAAATGTTGCGGTTGCTTCCTTTATAATAAGTTATATTTGATTTCATTGCCGTAGCGATACATGGCATTATTGAGCCAATGCATAATGTGAAGAATAAGTCATATAGAAGGCGTTGTCAAAGGGATATTTGTGTAAAAATTGTGCAACATTCACATTTAATGTCACAGTCGCACTCTTTAAAGCGTACAGAAATGCGAACTTGTCATGCGTGTGCACATTGTAGTTAGATTTCATGATTTATATTGGCCACACAGAAAGCACAGCGATAGAATGCGCTGAATTAAACCAAGCCCTTAAACGAATGAGAACACGATTAGATTTATGGCACACGATAGTTGGTGCCTCAATGGTTGCTAGGTCAATACGGTTCCCACGTTTGCATATGCGCTTTGGCTGTGCTTGACATTCGTGTAGCCCAATAAGTCAAGCGAGAATATTACACACGCTGCTGCTTTTGTTTATAGTTCTGCGAGTGGTCGCAAGTCGATGTTGTTTATTCGAAGAGGATTCAAGCAATATTAGCTGCTTTAGAATATTCTATTCAAACACCGAATCAACTAACCGAATGAAGATGTATTCCGTTAATGAAATAAAATTTTATAATATTTGCATGTCCATCGTGCGATATGACGCCCTGTGTAATACGACTTATCTGAAAGTTAGTATTGCTGTGATAAATCAGGAAAAAAGAACGATGCAGATATATAGTGTTTGCTTTAATGTCATTCCACGGTGTGTGACCCAGGAGGAGGAGGAAAATATTATTTTCGTCAGATTTAAAACGTTTGAATAGATTGGGTTATTTCTTCTGCCAGGCGGCTTCAGGTGACCGTAAGCCATTGGCTTTCCGAAATCTCCGAAGCCCAGTAGAAGGTCTGCAGCTTGATTCTGGTTTCCGAGGTGGAAATCGCTACCTCCTAGTCCAAAGCGGTGTTAGGTGAGAGCTCCACCCTAGGCTTTAGCCTGGGGCAGTTGCTGAATCTATGTGTCAAGTCTGCTTTAGGGACGTCGTAGCTTTTGCATTTAGGAGAAAATCAGCAAGTATATATATTAGTGAGTACTTTTAAGGGTTGGTAAGCGACTCAGTTTGCAACTTTGGTAGGCTACCTACTACAGTTTATCTACCGGTTTATGTTGAAGGGGTGTGTGCTTGTATATTTTCGTGGTGGTGCATAGTAATGTCGTGGAGCGCCACCATGCGATCCCTCGTTGAACCCAGGTCAAGGCCCCTCAACGCCTAGGTGACGAACTTGCGGCAATAATTGTGGGCTGCCTGATTATCTGGCTGCGAGGATTGTGTGTGTGTTCCAGAAACGTAACTTGACCATCAAAAGCGTTGCTTTAAAAAATGATGATTTTTCATTGCCTTGTTCAAGGTAATTTTCCAGGATAATTTTCCTGAAGGAAAATTCCTGTAACGTGACATGCTTTCAAGAAAAGTAATGCAGGTTATTTAAGCGCCCAATTCTTCCCAGCTTCGCCTGCTTAACGTACCAAAATTGTCTTCAATATGTAGGGGTATTGCCAACTACAGATAGAAAAGCTAGCTTAGAGGCACGGAATTTAGACAAATGTTGGTTAAACTGACAATGATTTTATGGAAAAGTATGTTTCATTTGCGCTTGCAGTTATATACTGTGATTGCTCCCGATAACTAAAATACGCTAACGTTATTTAGGTTCCAATACCATGTAGCAAGTTTCTCAAATATGCCAATGCTAAAAGAAAATGATTTTTGCTCCACTTTGGCATACAAATTTAGCAGAGAATACTACTACGACCCTCATACACCTACTTTTTCGCGTTCAATTTTTATCACTGTCTCTTATTTATTTTTCTTTTGGGCGAGATATATATATATATATATATATATATATATATATATATATATATATATATATATATATATTAATTTCAGGCCTGCACCCTACTTGGCATATTTTTGTGGTTATATTTCACCGCAATGCCCAGTGGTTGTCCTTCTTGGGAAAGTAGGCGCGTTCCTATTTCGTAATGTAAGTCGACTTTCCTGACTACGTGAGGTCAGGAAACTGGTCCTAGTAACTGTTATAAAATTTCTCTTTGAGTTCACTTTTTCTCACACCTCTCAGACTCCTCAAGGAACGGAAAGTTCTGGTGAGACGTCTGCGTTCACTTCGTTTATCGGGTTCTTTGTAGCCACTCTCCATGGTTTGCCGGCGTGACATTGTCATTTCGCGAATGAAATCACAAAAGGCCATCTTGCAAAATTGTTACTTCATTAGCACTACATATTCGCGTGTACAACATGCATTCGTCTCAAGAATTTCGTATATTAGGATCAATTTTAGCGATATGTCGCTCTTTTAAATATAAAGAAGTAAATAAGCAAGCGCTTACTATTGTGACACACTCGAGAGTATCTGAGTGTGGCTATGTAGGTGATCTTTACAGTAGAAGCTTGGTAAAAACAAATACTTCAATCTGAAAGATTGCGTTAGCATTATATTGAGTCCTATCAACTTTTTTTTTCAAAGCTTTGTGGGGTTCTCGCTGGTAGGCTTTCATAAAGCTAGTAAATATCGCGCCAAATAATGTGACGCTAGCCACGACTCATCAATGTGTATTTCGATGTCGGTTAAGCGTGTTTGATAAAACTTTTTATTTGTACCCGTGCAGCTTATTTTAGGGCAGTGCCGCATGCGCCCATGCTTATGTACACATATACACATATGCAAGATGTTTCAGCGAACACTTTCAAAAATCTTTTATTGTTGCCTGTGGCAGATATGACAATTCTATTGATAAGCTCGTTTACTCGAAGCGGTGTACAATACCTGTACATAAAATTGAGATGCAAAATCGAATAATTAGTAAATATTCATTATTTTTTTATTATTTACAATATGACCTATATTGCCATTTACTAATTGTAGCCGGGGAGATCGCAAGGCGGGTCAACTTGGAATGAATCTTGAAGATAACAGCAGTTGGGAGATATAAATTCCCAAACTTTCGCAGAAATGACTTGGCGTTCCAGTTAATTTGTTAAAGAAATGTGGTTTCATGCACTGAAGCACACAAGTAAATGGAACGCCAATGCATTTCTCGACAAAGTTCGGGAACTTATATCTGGACATTGGTGGGGTCGTCCTGAGAATTTGTTCCAAGTGAATACACCTTCCGAAGTCCACTGCTAGAATTTGTCACTTGCAATATGATTCATAAAATTTGCTAATAAGATAATTAGTGAATTTTCGTTAAGTAGTCAATATTGCATTTTAATTTTTCGTGCAAGTAGTGGACGCCGCTTCGAGTAGACCGGCTCCTAAACTGTAATTGAGCTATCTGCCACAGGCAACCTTTAAAAAACTGTGAGAGTGTTCGCTGGAACACCCTGCATATTGTAAAGATTAAGACCTAAAACAAGAAAGGGGCTGACAGATGGAAGAGCACACTGTGGTATAAAGTTTGTAAACAGGGATGAAGTGCCTCAGACAGGCTGGCCAACGTTTCGATAGGAGGACCTATCTTCGTCAAAGGCGGCCTCGTCATCCTCGGCGTGTTAGTTTTAAAGGGTTAGTGCAGTGACGTCACGTGCGGGTGTTGTCGCTGGCGGCTGGTTTTAAAGAGAGGGATTACAAGAGGAAACAAGCGGTGTCGTCCGACGTCTGTGAGCTTCATTCTCAAGACGAGGGGACAAGAGCGTGAGAGTGGGCACGCAGGGAGAAAAGAAAAGAAATAGAAGCAGAAAAAAAGGAAAAAAAGAAAAAGGAAAAAAATGGGGGGGGGAAACCAGGGCGGCACCAAGACAGACAAAAAAGGGGGGAGTGAAAGAAAAAGAAAGAGAAAAGTGAAATCTTTAAGAAATACGGGGGCTTGGGAGCGTGTTGGGGATGCGAAAGGTTAGGAGGTATTCAGGGGGAGTCGTTGGCGGCATGTTTTTGAGGCATTAAAACGGTCGGTCAAGGGGTCAGCGCGCGAGTAACACACAAGACAAAAAAAAAAGAGAAACGAGAAAAACCCAGACACACACACACAAAAAAAACATGAGTTGAAAGTGACTTGAGTAGCATAGTAGTAATACGTCGAGTAACTTTGAAATAGTTAAGGTGGCGACGAGGAGTCTGCGGTGCAATGTATGGGGTGACTGAAAGGCAGCGGCATCGTCTTTCAAGGGGCACTGCCCCACGCGCTTAACGTAGGTGTCGTTACGGCGGCATCCAGAGATGGCGATACTCTGTGTTGAGGCGCCGAAAAAGGCATATTGACTTCGGAATGTGTTGTCGAGGGGACTTCAAGAAAAAAAAAAGGATTAAAGAAAAAGGGGGGGAGGGAAGGGAGAGGGGGCTGAAACCGGTATAACAAACAGGAGGGTGACGCGCGCAGAAGGGGGCAAGTGTACATGGAAGAAGGGGATCGTACAGTTGGTATAGACGTAAAAACCTGAAAGAGTACATTAAATTGAGTAATAGGCAGGAAAAAATTTTTTCGGAATGGAAGAGTAGGTGAGGTTAAGAATTAAAGTTGGCTGGTGGCCTAATGTGTTTTGTGTATTGGTTGATGATATGAGAGTTTCAGATTTAAGTTACAGCTTTTAAAGATTCTAAGTTGCCGCGTGCCAAATTAATTCCTGTCGGGTGTAGGCAATTAAACTTGTGTATGAGGTATGATTCCGTATACTTCCTTTCGCGAGGGGAACGGAAATTTGTTTGTAGTATATAGAGCCTTGCTTTGTCAAACATATGTCCATGTTCATTAAAGTGGCTGGCTACTGCTTTGGGTAAATTGTGTTTTGTGTCCGCGCGGTGACCATTGAGTCTTGTATTAATTTGTTGTCCAGTCTCACCTATGTATTGTTTGCTACAAGCGGCGCATTCTAGACAGTAGACTACGTTGCTTGATGTGCAGGTGAAAGCCGAAGTTACCTTGTGTGTGTAATTCGACGCTGTACTTTTTACTGTAGTAGTAGATTGAATGTGTTTGCATGTAGAGCACCTGGGGCGGCCACAGGGATTGGTTCCCAACTTCTTCTTTTTCTGTAGTTTGGCGTGCACAAGAACATCTTTAAAATTAGTGTTGCGTCTGTAGGCCACTCTGGGAGGGTCGGGAAAAATCTTCTTAAGTTTCTGGTTGCTGGTGAGAATCGGGTAGTATTTACTTAGGATGTTATTCACGTTTGGGAGTGCATTTGAGAATTTAGTAGTAAGAAGAGGCGTTGTTGTTCTTGAGATCCTCGGGCGGGGCTTGAGGATTTCGGCTCGATCAAGTTTGGTTGCAGCGATGTAAGCTGTTTGAAGGTCACTGTTTGGGTGGTTCCTGTTTGATAGCGTTTCTTTAAGGTGATCGAGTCTATCTATGTAGTCTTGGTTTTCAACGCAAATGCGACGTAGTCGTGTGGCTTGGCCTTTAAAGATGCCTTGTTTGCAATGTCTGGGATGGTGGCTGGTATATTCTAGGTACTGTTGTTTGTCGAAAGGTTTCCTATACAGCGTTGTCTTTAGTTCACCATTGTCAATGTATATTGTTGTGTCCAGAAAGCTTATGCGCTCAGTTGAGGATTCTGATGTGAATTTTATTGTTGGGTGAACAGAATTTAGAAAGGCTACATATTTATCTAGACTGTCTTGACCATGTCCCCAGATTATGAGTATGTCGTCTATGTATCGTAGGTATGTGTGGGGCTTGGTAGTGCAGCGCGATAGGAAATCTGTTTCTAGAATCCCCATAAATATGTTCGCGTAGGTTGGTGCAAAAGGCGTACCCATGCTTGTACCATGTATCTGTAGGTAGTAATTCTCTTCAAATTCGAAGTAGTTATGTGTGAGAACTAATTCAAGGAGAGACAGGTAGACTTCAGTCGAGTGTTGTGCACTGTGTTTAGACAGCGTTTGTTTTATCGAAGATAAACCATCAGGGTTTGGAATGTTGGTGTACAGCGCCGTGACGTCTAGTGTTGCGAGAATTGTGTTGTGGGGTAGTGTGCCTTTAGTATTAATGTCTTCTATAATTCTCAGGAGGTGGGGCGTATCTTGTACAAATGACGGAAGTGCTTTTGGCAAGTCACCAAGGTAGTGGTTAAGGAATGTGGAGATACTCTCTGTCGGGGTGTTGTTGTTTGATACTATCGGACGGCCTGGGATAATAGCAGTGTATAGTTCAGCGGATGGAATTTTATGAATTTTCGGAAGGAGGTAAAAACGTCCGGCAGTTTTGTTGCTTGGTTTAAGAAATTTGTATTCTGATGGTGTTATCAATTCATCAGCCAAAAGTGATTTCAGCCTGTTGGTAATTGTCACTGTGTAGGACAATGTCGGGTCGTTATCTAGTTTGCGGTAATGTTCTGGGTTGTTTAGTTGTCTGTAAGCCTCGTGCTTGTATTTTTCTATTGGCCAAATAACTATACTTCCACCCTTATCTGCTTCCTTAATAACAATGTCATTCCGGCAGCTCAGATTTGAAATGATATGACTCTCCGACGCAGTTATGTTTTTAGGTCGCTTAGATGTCTTGGATTGGCTTATAATTTCTTTAGTTATAGTTTTAAGGTATATGTCAAGTTCTATGGCTTGTTCTGGTTCGGGAGTCCAAGTGGATTGGGCTCTAAGTGGTGTCGTCCCGGTGTCTGGTGTGTCTGCAAAAAAGTGTCGGATACGCATTCGTCGGGAGAATTCTGAGAGGTCCTTGTGAAGCTCGAATTCATTTATTGTGTTGTTCGTGGGGCAAAAGTTTAAGCCCTTGCTGAGTACGGCTATTTCTTTTTGACTTAATGTTTTAGAAATGTCTATAACATTGGAGCGGTTTAGTTCTGTGGAAATTTCCTTCCTGTCTGGTACTTCTAAGCTCGAGGTCCCTCTTGTCTGGGAGTGGTGGCTGTTTGGCTGGAAGGTTGTTTTTTGATTAAAATTAGCTTTTTTCCTTTGTTTTTCAACCAATTTTCTAGATTGTTTTTCGCCGTAATGTTCTGAATCTCTCTTCTCATCTGGTGTCAGGGTTATGTTCCTAAGTCTGTGGTTAAAAGTTTCGATTTGCTCTTCGCAGTGTTCTTTGAGGATATTCAAAAGTGAAAGTGAGGCATTATGTAATGTTGTTTGCCAGTTTGCGCGATGGTGTGGTGGGAGTGTTCCTAGAGCTGGTACAGCCTTGAGTGTTAGGCCTTTAGGAATTATATTTTTCTCTGTGCAGCTTGTGTAGGTTTTCAGATGGGAGGTGTAGCTCACATGTTTTTTGGTAAGTTTTCTAGCCTGTAGGAATTCGGTGCTTCGTGGCATTGAAGAGTTATTGTTTTGCGATGTCTGTCATTTACTTGTCTTCTTGCGGGCAGATTTGCGTGGGGTGTTTTTCTGTTCGGCCGGTTTATTATCGTATGCCTGGCTTAATTCGATCTCGGTCTCTGTTTGAGTTTGTGTGTGTGCAGGCAGGCGTGTGGGGGTCTGTGTGTATACTTCGGTGGTGGGCTTTCTGTTGTCTGTTGCCATTGTGTCGGTTTGCACGGTGGTTGATGTCATTTTTGGTGCTGTGTGTGCCTTCTGGTTCTTTTCACATTCCACTGTCTGTGTTCCAACTGTTCTTGTGTTGACTGTTTCACTTGTGCAGTGGCTGGCTTCACATTCCACTGTCTGTATTCCCTGTGTTCTCGAAGTGACTGTCGCAGTTGTGTTGTTCGCGGTCGCACGCTCCGCAGAGTTGGTGGAGGTGGTATTTGAGGTGGAATTTAAAAGAGTTCTTCTGTACTTGTCCTTAATAAAGGACTTGATGTGTTGGGAGACTAGCTCTATTCCACTGCGGTTCAAGTGGAAGCCGTCCCAAGCTAGGTGTTCGTGTGGTGCTTCGTGTATTTCTGCGTGGTGCATGATGTCAACATTCTTATGGACGTTTTCTAAGTTGAAAATTAGTGAGTTTAGCTTGTTAATCTCCTCATTGTGCTTCATGAGTGCATTAGTTTGGTAGATTAGTGGGCGGTGTTTGTTTTGTAGGCGGGGAGCGACAGTCGTTATGGTTATATGTGCGTTTGGGCGAGCGGCTTGAATGGTTCTTATTACGTCGCTCATGGAATCTATCGTGTCCGCGGCGCTTTGTGTTCTTAGGTTGTTTGTGCCTACATTGATAATAAAGTGTGTGGTGTCAACTGGCGTATCACATACTAGCGGTAGAATATCTGATGTTTGTGCCCCACTAAGGTGTTTTATGTATGGCGCGTGTGGGCCTGGCGGAAAATGTTCCTTCAGGTATCTGTACTGGCTGTCTCCAAGGACTGCTACATGGGCAAAGGATAACAAGGGGCACTTACCCTGTTCCGTCATCGTCAGCTGTCATGGAAGTCCAAAAACAAGAAAGGGGCTGACAGATGGAAGAGCACACTGTGGTATAAAGTTTGTAAACAGGGATGAAGTGCCTCAGACAGGCTGGCCAACGTTTCGATAGGAGGACCTATCTT
Organism: Dermacentor variabilis; assembly: GCF_050947875.1. Lineage (NCBI taxonomy): Eukaryota > Metazoa > Arthropoda > Arachnida > Ixodida > Ixodidae > Dermacentor > Dermacentor variabilis. The sequence continues at coordinate 118,380,128 of NC_134574.1, read as the reverse complement.
CGTCAAAGGCGGCCTCGTCATCCTCGGCGTGTTAGTTTTAAAGGGTTAGTGCAGTGACGTCACGTGCGGGTGTTGTCGCTGGCGGCTGGTTTTAAAGAGAGGGATTACAAGAGGAAACAAGCGGTGTCGTCCGACGTCTGTGAGCTTCATTCTCAAGACGAGGGGACAAGAGCGTGAGAGTGGGCACGCAGGGAGAAAAGAAAAGAAATAGAAGCAGAAAAAAAGGAAAAAAAGAAAAAGGAAAAAAATGGGGGGGGGGGAACCAGGGCGGCACCAAGACAGACAAAAAAGGGGGGAGTGAAAGAAAAAGAAAGAGAAAAGTGAAATCTTTAAGAAATACGGGGGCTTGGGAGCGTGTTGGGGATGCGAAAGGTTAGGAGGTATTCAGGGGGAGTCGTTGGCGGCATGTTTTTGAGGCATTAAAACGGTCGGTCAAGGGGTCAGCGCGCGAGTAACACACAAGACAAAAAAAAGAGAAACGAGAAAAACCCAGACACACACACACAAAAAAAACATGAGTTGAAAGTGACTTGAGTAGCATAGTAGTAATACGTCGAGTAACTTTGAAATAGTTAAGGTGGCGACGAGGAGTCTGCGGTGCAATGTATGGGGTGACTGAAAGGCAGCGGCATCGTCTTTCAAGGGGCACTGCCCCACGCGCTTAACGTAGGTGTCGTTACGGCGGCATCCAGAGATGGCGATACTCTGTGTTGAGGCGCCGAAAAAGGCATATTGACTTCGGAATGTGTTGTCGAGGGGACTTCAAGAAAAAAAAAAGGATTAAAGAAAAAGGGGGGGAGGGAAGGGAGAGGGGGAGGGGGCTGAAACCGGTATAACAAACAGGAGGGTGACGCGCGCAGAAGGGGGCAAGTGTACATGGAAGAAGGGGATCGTACAGTTGGTATAGACGTAAAAACCTGAAAGAGTACATTAAATTGAGTAATAGGCAGGAAAAAATTTTTTCGGAACGGAAGAGTAGGTGAGGTTAAGAATTAAAGTTGGCTGGTGGCCTAATGTGTTTTGTGTATTGGTTGATGATATGAGAGTTTCAGATTTAAGTTACAGCTTTTAAAGATTCTAAGTTGCCGCGTGCCAAATTAATTCCTGTCGGGTGTAGGCAATTAAACTTGTGTATGAGGTATGATTCCGTATACTTCCTTTCGCGAGGGGAACGGAAATTTGTTTGTAGTATATAGAGCCTTGCTTTGTCAAACATATGTCCATGTTCATTAAAGTGGCTGGCTACTGCTTTGGGTAAATTGTGTTTTGTGTCCGCGCGGTGACCATTGAGTCTTGTATTAATTTGTTGTCCAGTCTCACCTATGTATTGTTTGCTACAAGCGGCGCATTCTAGACAGTAGACTACGTTGCTTGATGTGCAGGTGAAAGCCGAAGTTACCTTGTGTGTGTAATTCGACGCTGTACTTTTTACTGTAGTAGTAGATTGAATGTGTTTGCATGTAGAGCACCTGGGGCGGCCACAGGGATTGGTTCCCAACTTCTTCTTTTTCTGTAGTTTGGCGTGCACAAGAACATCTTTAAAATTAGTGTTGCGTCTGTAGGCCACTCTGGGAGGGTCGGGAAAAATCTTCTTAAGTTTCTGGTTGCTGGTGAGAATCGGGTAGTATTTACTTAGGATGTTATTCACGTTTGGGAGTGCATTTGAGAATTTAGTAGTAAGAAGAGGCGTTGTTGTTCTTGAGATCCTCGGGCGGGGCTTGAGGATTTCGGCTCGATCAAGTTTGGTTGCAGCGATGTAAGCTGTTTGAAGGTCACTGTTCGGGTGGTTCCTGTTTGATAGCGTTTCTTTAAGGTGATCGAGTCTATCTATGTAGTCTTGGTTTTCAACGCAAATGCGACGTAGTCGTGTGGCTTGGCCTTTAAAGATGCCTTGTTTGCAATGTCTGGGATGGTGGCTGGTATATTCTAGGTACTGTTGTTTGTCGAAAGGTTTCCTATACAGCGTTGTCTTTAGTTCACCATTGTCAATGTATATTGTTGTGTCCAGAAAGTTTATGCGCTCAGTTGAGGATTCTGATGTGAATTTTATTGTTGGGTGAACAGAATTTAGAAAGGCTACATATTTATCTAGACTGTCTTGACCATGTCCCCAGATTATGAGTATGTCGTCTATGTATCGTAGGTATGTGTGGGGCTTGGTAGTGCAGCGCGATAGGAAATCTGTTTCTAGAATCCCCATAAATATGTTCGCGTAGGTTGGTGCAAAAGGCGTACCCATGCTTGTACCATGTATCTGTAGGTAGTAATTCTCTTCAAATTCGAAGTAGTTATGTGTGAGAACTAATTCAAGGAGAGACAGGTAGACTTCAGTCGAGTGTTGTGCACTGTGTTTAGACAGCGTTTGTTTTATCGAAGATAAACCATCAGGGTTTGGAATGTTGGTGTACAGCGCCGTGACGTCTAGTGTTGCGAGAATTGTGTTGTGGGGTAGTGTGCCTTTAGTATTAATGTCTTCTATAATTCTCAGGAGGTGGGGCGTATCTTGTACAAATGACGGAAGTGCTTTTGGCAAGTCACCAAGGTAGTGGTTAAGGAATGTGGAGATACTCTCTGTCGGGGTGTTGTTGTTTGATACTATCGGACGGCCTGGGATAATAGCAGTGTATAGTTCAGCGGATGGAATTTTATGAATTTTCGGAAGGAGGTAAAAACGTCCGGCAGTTTTGTTGCTTGGTTTAAGAAATTTGTATTCTGATGGTGTTATCAATTCATCAGCCAAAAGTGATTTCAGCCTGTTGGTAATTGTCACTGTGTAGGACAATGTCGGGTCGTTATCTAGTTTGCGGTAATGTTCTGGGTTGTTTAGTTGTCTGTAAGCCTCGTGCTTGTATTTTTCTATTGGCCAAATAACTATACTTCCACCCTTATCTGCTTCCTTAATAACAATGTCATTCCGGCAGCTCAGATTTGAAATGATATGACTCTCCGACGCAGTTATGTTTTTAGGTCGCTTAGATGTCTTGGATTGGCTTATAATTTCTTTAGTTATAGTTTTAAGGTATATGTCAAGTTCTATGGCTTGTTCTGGTTCGGGAGTCCAAGTGGATTGGGCTCTAAGTGGTGTCGTCCCGGTGTCTGGTGTGTCTGCAAAAAAGTGTCGGATACGCATTCGTCGGGAGAATTCTGAGAGGTCCTTGTGAAGCTCGAATTCATTTATTGTGTTGTTCGTGGGGCAAAAGTTTAAGCCCTTGCTGAGTACGGCTATTTCTTTTTGACTTAATGTTTTAGAAATGTCTATAACATTGGAGCGGTTTAGTTCTGTGGAAATTTCCTTCCTGTCTGGTACTTCTAAGCTCGAGGTCCCTCTTGTCTGGGAGTGGTGGCTGTTTGGCTGGAAGGTTGTTTTTTGATTAAAATTAGCTTTTTTCCTTTGTTTTTCAACCAATTTTCTAGATTGTTTTTCGCCGTAATGTTCTGAATCTCTCTTCTCATCTGGTGTCAGGGTTATGTTCCTAAGTCTGTGGTTAAAAGTTTCGATTTGCTCTTCGCAGTGTTCTTTGAGGATATTCAAAAGTGAAAGTGAGGCATTATGTAATGTTGTTTGCCAGTTTGCGCGATGGTGTGGTGGGAGTGTTCCTAGAGCTGGTACAGCCTTGAGTGTTAGGCCTTTAGGAATTATATTTTTCTCTGTGCAGCTTGTGTAGGTTTTCAGATGGGAGGTGTAGCTCACATGTTTTTTGGTAAGTTTTCTAGCCTGTAGGAATTCGGTGCTTCGTGGCATTGAAGAGTTATTGTTTTGCGATGTCTGTCATTTACTTGTCTTCTTGCGGGCAGATTTGCGTGGGGTGTTTTTCTGTTCGGCCGGTTTATTATCGTATGCCTGGCTTAATTCGATCTCGGTCTCTGTTTGAGTTTGTGTGTGTGCAGGCAGGCGTGTGGGGGTCTGTGTGTATACTTCGGTGGTGGGCTTTCTGTTGTCTGTTGCCATTGTGTCGGTTTGCACGGTGGTTGATGTCATTTTTGGTGCTGTGTGTGCCTTCTGGTTCTTTTCACATTCCACTGTCTGTGTTCCAACTGTTCTTGTGTTGACTGTTTCACTTGTGCAGTGGCTGGCTTCACATTCCACTGTCTGTATTCCCTGTGTTCTCGAAGTGACTGTCGCAGTTGTGTTGTTCGCGGTCGCACGCTCCGCAGAGTTGGTGGAGGTGGTATTTGAGGTGGAATTTAAAAGAGTTCTTCTGTACTTGTCCTTAATAAAGGACTTGATGTGTTGGGAGACTAGCTCTATTCCACTGCGGTTCAAGTGGAAGCCGTCCCAAGCTAGGTGTTCGTGTGGTGCTTCGTGTATTTCTGCGTGGTGCATGATGTCAACATTCTTATGGACGTTTTCTAAGTTGAAAATTAGTGAGTTTAGCTTGTTAATCTCCTCATTGTGCTTCATGAGTGCATTAGTTTGGTAGATTAGTGGGCGGTGTTTGTTTTGTAGGCGGGGAGCGACAGTCGTTATGGTTATATGTGCGTTTGGGCGAGCGGCTTGAATGGTTCTTATTACGTCGCTCATGGAATCTATCGTGTCCGCGGCGCTTTGTGTTCTTAGGTTGTTTGTGCCTACATTGATAATAAAGTGTGTGGTGTCAACTGGCGTATCACATACTAGCGGTAGAATATCTGATGTTTGTGCCCCACTAAGGTGTTTTATGTATGGCGCGTGTGGGCCTGGCGGAAAATGTTCCTTCAGGTATCTGTACTGGCTGTCTCCAAGGACTGCTACATGGGCAAAGGATAACAAGGGGCACTTACCCTGTTCCGTCATCGTCAGCTGTCATGGAAGTCCAAAAACAAGAAAGGGGCTGACAGATGGAAGAGCACACTGTGGTATAAAGTTTGTAAACAGGGATGAAGTGCCTCAGACAGGCTGGCCAACGTTTCGATAGGAGGACCTATCTTCGTCAAAGGCGGCCTCGTCATCCTCGGCGTGTTAGTTTTAAAGGGTTAGTGCAGTGACGTCACGTGCGGGTGTTGTCGCTGGCGGCTGGTTTTAAAGAGAGGGATTACAAGAGGAAACAAGCGGTGTCGTCCGACGTCTGTGAGCTTCATTCTCAAGACGAGGGGACAAGAGCGTGAGAGTGGGCACGCAGGGAGAAAAGAAAAGAAATAGAAGCAGAAAAAAAGGAAAAAAAGAAAAAGGAAAAAAATGGGGGGGGGGAACCAGGGCGGCACCAAGACAGACAAAAAAGGGGGGAGTGAAAGAAAAAGAAAGAGAAAAGTGAAATCTTTAAGAAATACGGGGGCTTGGGAGCGTGTTGGGGATGCGAAAGGTTAGGAGGTATTCAGGGGGAGTCGTTGGCGGCATGTTTTTGAGGCATTAAAACGGTCGGTCAAGGGGTCAGCGCGCGAGTAACACACAAGACAAAAAAAAGAGAAACGAGAAAAACCCAGACACACACACACAAAAAAAACATGAGTTGAAAGTGACTTGAGTAGCATAGTAGTAATACGTCGAGTAACTTTGAAATAGTTAAGGTGGCGACGAGGAGTCTGCGGTGCAATGTATGGGGTGACTGAAAGGCAGCGGCATCGTCTTTCAAGGGGCACTGCCCCACGCGCTTAACGTAGGTGTCGTTACGGCGGCATCCAGAGATGGCGATACTCTGTGTTGAGGCGCCGAAAAAGGCATATTGACTTCGGAATGTGTTGTCGAGGGGACTTCAAGAAAAAAAAAAGGATTAAAGAAAAAGGGGGGGAGGGAAGGGAGAGGGGGAGGGGGCTGAAACCGGTATAACAAACAGGAGGGTGACGCGCGCAGAAGGGGGCAAGTGTACATGGAAGAAGGGGATCGTACAGTTGGTATAGACGTAAAAACCTGAAAGAGTACATTAAATTGAGTAATAGGCAGGAAAAAATTTTTTCGGAACGGAAGAGTAGGTGAGGTTAAGAATTAAAGTTGGCTGGTGGCCTAATGTGTTTTGTGTATTGGTTGATGATATGAGAGTTTCAGATTTAAGTTACAGCTTTTAAAGATTCTAAGTTGCCGCGTGCCAAATTAATTCCTGTCGGGTGTAGGCAATTAAACTTGTGTATGAGGTATGATTCCGTATACTTCCTTTCGCGAGGGGAACGGAAATTTGTTTGTAGTATATAGAGCCTTGCTTTGTCAAACATATGTCCATGTTCATTAAAGTGGCTGGCTACTGCTTTGGGTAAATTGTGTTTTGTGTCCGCGCGGTGACCATTGAGTCTTGTATTAATTTGTTGTCCAGTCTCACCTATGTATTGTTTGCTACAAGCGGCGCATTCTAGACAGTAGACTACGTTGCTTGATGTGCAGGTGAAAGCCGAAGTTACCTTGTGTGTGTAATTCGACGCTGTACTTTTTACTGTAGTAGTAGATTGAATGTGTTTGCATGTAGAGCACCTGGGGCGGCCACAGGGATTGGTTCCCAACTTCTTCTTTTTCTGTAGTTTGGCGTGCACAAGAACATCTTTAAAATTAGTGTTGCGTCTGTAGGCCACTCTGGGAGGGTCGGGAAAAATCTTCTTAAGTTTCTGGTTGCTGGTGAGAATCGGGTAGTATTTACTTAGGATGTTATTCACGTTTGGGAGTGCATTTGAGAATTTAGTAGTAAGAAGAGGCGTTGTTGTTCTTGAGATCCTCGGGCGGGGCTTGAGGATTTCGGCTCGATCAAGTTTGGTTGCAGCGATGTAAGCTGTTTGAAGGTCACTGTTCGGGTGGTTCCTGTTTGATAGCGTTTCTTTAAGGTGATCGAGTCTATCTATGTAGTCTTGGTTTTCAACGCAAATGCGACGTAGTCGTGTGGCTTGGCCTTTAAAGATGCCTTGTTTGCAATGTCTGGGATGGTGGCTGGTATATTCTAGGTACTGTTGTTTGTCGAAAGGTTTCCTATACAGCGTTGTCTTTAGTTCACCATTGTCAATGTATATTGTTGTGTCCAGAAAGTTTATGCGCTCAGTTGAGGATTCTGATGTGAATTTTATTGTTGGGTGAACAGAATTTAGAAAGGCTACATATTTATCTAGACTGTCTTGACCATGTCCCCAGATTATGAGTATGTCGTCTATGTATCGTAGGTATGTGTGGGGCTTGGTAGTGCAGCGCGATAGGAAATCTGTTTCTAGAATCCCCATAAATATGTTCGCGTAGGTTGGTGCAAAAGGCGTACCCATGCTTGTACCATGTATCTGTAGGTAGTAATTCTCTTCAAATTCGAAGTAGTTATGTGTGAGAACTAATTCAAGGAGAGACAGGTAGACTTCAGTCGAGTGTTGTGCACTGTGTTTAGACAGCGTTTGTTTTATCGAAGATAAACCATCAGGGATTGGAATGTTGGTGTACAGCGCCGTGACGTCTAGTGTTGCGAGAATTGTGTTGTGGGGTAGTGTGCCTTTAGTATTAATGTCTTCTATAATTCTCAGGAGGTGGGGCGTATCTTGTACAAATGACGGAAGTGCTTTTGGCAAGTCACCAAGGTAGTGGTTAAGGAATGTGGAGATACTCTCTGTCGGGGTGTTGTTGTTTGATACTATCGGACGGCCTGGGATAATAGCAGTGTATAGTTCAGCGGATGGAATTTTATGAATTTTCGGAAGGAGGTAAAAACGTCCGGCAGTTTTGTTGCTTGGTTTAAGAAATTTGTATTCTGATGGTGTTATCAATTCATCAGCCAAAAGTGATTTCAGCCTGTTGGTAATTGTCACTGTGTAGGACAATGTCGGGTCGTTATCTAGTTTGCGGTAATGTTCTGGGTTGTTTAGTTGTCTGTAAGCACAGCCGCCAGCGACAACACCCGCACGTGACGTCACTGCACTAACCCTTTAAAACTAACACGCCGAGGATGACGAGGCCGCCTTTGACGAAGATAGGTCCTCCTATCGAAACGTTGGCCAGCCTGTCTGAGGCACTTCATCCCTGTTTACAAACAAGATTAAGACCTGTGTCCGTGCCAGTGCCATTGCCACTAGTTCACGAACAGTAGCTGCTCGAGGTTAAAGCAAGCGCAACGTATTATTAGCGCAATTCACTGGCGAATCGTTTATGCCAATACGCTTCTCTTATGCTACGATGGAGATACTGGATGTCCGCAAACTGTGCGCCCTGCAGCTGTAAGCGCACGCGCTACGATTGAGCATGCCGGACAACAGTGCCCTGCAAGCACCACCACATCAAGCCATTATCTAAGACAATCCTTTGGAGCGACAGTGGGCTTGCCAGTGGTAACTGCTATGTTGAGTGGAACGGACCACACCGACGGACATTGGCTCGCAATATAGGACCAGTTGAATCGTCATAACAAATGCCACAATGCTATAAACTTAAGTCACTGATCATGTGCCAGTAGGCGAGGGCCGCTCTTTGATAAACGTCTCTGACGCCCGATAGATATGTGCCACTCTAAAATGACAAAAGTATCCTCCTAATTTGTTTGATTCTGGGTGGAAACGAGCCCACGTCACAAGGTGTCCTCAAGGGGGGCAACCAAACGCTTTAGTTGGCTATGCCACAAATGTACTCGGTACGTACTGGTTTTCAATGATTCGCTAGCTTGAGTAACTGAGTATGTGTAACAGGCGGTGCGGGAAGCGAGGAACCAATTCCCAGCATGCAGAGCCAGCGGCGCTCCCCACTGCTCGTCTCCGAGGCCAGGTGCGAACTTCTGTGAAGCGGCTCTATTCATTATGCAAAATAGAAGTGAGGCGTGCAGACAGGACACAAGAGTAGAGAAGTGGACAACACTTCTCTACTCTTGTGTCCTGTCTGCACGCCTCACTTCTATTTTGCATAATGAATCCTTACCAACTAGCTCAGCTTTCTGTCGTTCTATGCGGCACTAGATAGTGCAGCGTGTCCGGATAGGAACGTGGTTGCCGCATGAGATGTTTCTGAGTGTTCACACGCACACCTGCGCCTTGCTTCGCGGCGGTGCCGATAGGTGGCACAGAGTGTTCTTAAGGAAACGCGAAGGAGGAATCCTCCTGCAGTACTCGCATCACACACAATTCAATTCGACCGTGGTAGTACGTATTGTTGTTGCAATTAATAAATCCTCAAGGCATCTTTCTCGACAGTCATCGTTAGAAGGGTGTCCTAAACTTTTTAATGCGTTAGCATTCTTAGGGCCCTTCCCGAACTCTACGGGAGCTATGTATGTATCCGTCTATGTATGTTTGGGACGATGTGTGTTTGTATCGATTTGTTTTCCCGCCAACCTTGCTCACTGGGTAGTCAGTGATCCAATGGGTAGCGCATCAGGCCGTTGTACTGACGCAACCGGGTTCGAAACAAAGCATAGGGACAACGTCAGTCTTTGAGTATGTGTATGGTAATGGCCACATGCATGCCGCCCTTCAACGAACCTATTTCATGGCTACATGGGTGACTGTAGACGCGGGTCTGGGTAAGTACTACTGTTCGAGAGAGAGGGAGAGAAGAAACTTTATTAATGAATGGTCCGGCAGTTACGTTGTGGTGGCCTCAGGTGGCGGCTCGAAGTCCTTGGACTCGGGCGGCACCTTTGGCTTGCCGGACGGCCCGGAGCTGGTCTGTCAACTCTGAACTTTTGAGAGCCGCCTCCCAGCGGGCGCGACGCCGAAGGAGAAGGTCTCCGGAGGCTCCCGCAGCCGGGGCGACGTCAGGAAAGAGCGAGCTTGAGGCTTCCCGTATTGTGGTAACGGCTGCGACTGCGGACGCGTCGCGAACGGATGTGGTCCCATTACCGTGGTTGCCGGCACATTCCCAGAGCATGTGTGGCAGCGTTTCTCGCTGTCCGCAAGCTTTACAGGCCTCTGTTTGATATAAACCCGGGTAGCAGTGATGTAGGACCGCGGGGCTAGGGTAGGTGTGTGTCTGGAGCAAGCGTAAAGTTACGGCCTCATTCCTCTTTAACTTGTCGTGTGGTGGCGGGAATGTGCGTCTTTGGAGTCTGTAGTGTTGGGTGAGGTCTCTGAACGCGGTCCGGCGATCGCCCCACGCCCATTGTGATTCTTGTTGCCGCATTTCTGTTGTAGTGTCTCGATCAGGCAGATCTCATGCCCCGCTCTCGGGGGCGGGGGCGGCCACCACATAATCTGCGGCGGCAAGGCGTGTGAGACCTCGAGCCGTGGCGTGGGCCGCCTCGTTGCCCGCGAGCGGGACATTGGTGTGTGCCGGGGTACAGAGGAGGAAGACCGTAGAATTTTGGGGTTGAGAGGGCGATGACGAATCGCCGTCGTCACAAAATTGGAGTATGCGGACCGGTTCCCGCGAGACGCGACCGCGCGCGAAGCCGCGGATTGCCGCCTGCGAGTCGCTGATCACGATCGCAGCGCTAGGCACCGTGGCCAGTGCTAGGGCTATTGCGGCTGCTTCGGCCGCCTCCGTGTGTCACCGTGGCGCTCGCGAGGCACTTACCCGTGCTGTCTGCAACCGTGATCGCGTGTGCGCTTCTCTTTCCTTCATATCGCGCAGCGTCTACGTACACCGCCTCGCTGCTGTTGCCAAACATCTTCTGAAGGTCTCTTGCTCGTTTGTTGCCTCTCGCTCCGTGGTGCGTCGGGTGCATGTTTTTGGGAAGCGGCGGGATGACCAGGCGGTCGCGGACCGAGGCCTGAACCGCCATATTTTCTCAGTGCTGAGTGTGGTACGCGATGTCGAGTGTCTTGGGGATGCATCGTCCTGTCTTTGAATTAGATAATCGTTCGTATTGGGGGCGCAATGTCGTGCGCCTCGATTAACTCGTCAAGTCAGTTGTGAAGCCCGAGCTCCAGAAACTTGTCGGTACTCGCGTTGAGTGGAACGCCGACCACCCTCTTAAAAGCCTTTCGTATCATGCATTCGACCTTGTTTTTGTCGCACCCTATCCACTTAAGGTAGGGGGCAACATACGTTATGCGGCTTATAGCGTACGCCTGCACGAGACGGATCGCGCACTCTTCAGGCATACCATTGCGTCTATTCGTGATGCGACGCAAGAGTCGGATCGTGTCATCGAGGCGACTTGGTTGCGCCTCTACGTCTGTGAGCGTGCTTTGCTGCGGCTGATTGTGTTGTTGCTGTCTAGAGTACGGCTTGCTCATCGTTCTTATTGGTCTACCGGCAGCTGGCGGCAGCCTCGCTTCTATGTCGTCTAAGCGCGCCACGTGCGCGGCGAACACTTGTGTTATTTGCTCAGAGAGCTTATCTACCGCGTTATTAAACATTTCCGTCATATGTGCCATGTGTTTTGCAAAACGTTCCTCGAGGCTCTTCTCGATGCTGTCTACTCGTTTCTCTAATTTCTCGTAACGGCCGCATCGCTGTTTGGTGTCGGGTCTTGCGGGATCTAGTGCGATCCCTTTCGCGGTAACTGGACGATTATCCCAGTTTCCGAAAAACTACTACGTCAAAACTTCTGGCCTACTTTCGTCACTGAATATTGTGCCACTTTGCATGCATCAAGCAAAGCAGCAATTCTCAGCTTTTGAAAGCACCAGCGCGCCACGCTTCTTGTCTCGGTTGTTATGCGCTGGATTCTTCTCGCCGGCGGCACAAGGAGGCATAACGTGTTTAGAAATATTCCCAAGCGAAGAGTCTAGTTGTCGTTGGACGCGTTTCTCAGCGTTCTCAGACCTCGCTGATCCATTCATTTTGGAGGTCAAGGGCTGGCTTCGCGGCGGCGGATCTACGTGGCGCCGACTTTTCTTAAGAAAGGACGAAAGACGAGTACCGCTGCAGTACCCGCCTCATACACATCGTTTCTACGGTGGTCATACGTAGTGTAGCTTTGCCGATTTAATGCTAACGCATTACCGACCACAGTCATCGTCTGAGTTTTTCTGGCGCAATTTTTTTTACGTCGCCTTCAGTCTTCAGGCTTTGTCTTCTGCTCACTTAAGTGGTTGTAAGAATAAAAGCATCTTACCACTACCATTGCCACTGACTCACGAAGAGTAGATGCTCGAGACTCAAGCTCTGTTCAAGTATAATGTATTTGCGGTGGAATTCACTGGTGGATCCTCCTTCCCAATAAACATCTTTTTGACGGACTCACAGTACACGCGCATTGAAAAGACAGAAACCGTTCGCTGCAGAACGCCTATATGATTGATGACAACTATACCATACCAATTAAACCAGGCATGCTTCACTTTATGTAGATGTCAACCATAGTTAAGACCACCAGTTTTTTATTGTTTACAGTTTTATTTTACTCTTTTGTAAATCTAAGCACCAATAACACCCATACTCGCACGATGCAACAGTCACTCGTAAATTGTAGGTGTAGAAGAAATGAACAAGCCTAAGAATTTATCCTTGACCCTGAGATGCTTCCTGGAGATTTTACTTACTATTCGACGAGTATTGCACGCTTGCCTAGCGAAAGATCAATACGAAATTGTAGAAGGGCAGCACCAACAAATTCATTGACGTAATTTTCTACTACATTTTCTTGCTTCTGAGCTTTAATGGTGCGGTATACAGTGAACGAAGCTTCCACTGTGCAGCATTTGAAAAGCCATCGCTATATTGTAGTAACGCAGCGCTAGAAGGTTGACTGAATCATATTGTGTTTTGTTGTGTTCCATGATGGCATCAAGCTTTAGACGTGTTATTTCTTAAAATGCATTACAATAGATTGCGATGCAAACTGAAAGTCTGTTTAGTATAAGGAAGGCGAACGTATGTGTTTGGACTCTTCTTTACTGATTTTCTTGCGAAGATTCGGCTGCATTCAAATTCACTGTAAAATGTTCTTTTTGCTTTACATAAACCAGGTATTGTTTTAACGTCGTTTTATCCTTTATCCTCGGCCGCCTCATCATCCGTGTCACTGACTTACAATGAGACGCCAGAATTGCACAGATCCATGATGTCCACTGGCCTCAGTGATCAGTTGTAGGCATGAAGTGATGGACAACCGCTCGTGTTCACAAAGAAAGTAAATTATTACGCGCTTCTCCTTTATTTTCATCCTTTAATAACAATAAAGGCAAATACTAAGTAGACTTGGACTGTTTATATGGCATTCCAGAAACCTCGTAACGCTTTCTTCGTGACAAGAAAATACTTTGTTTAGGAGAAAATTGCATCTGAAGGGTCCGTATACTTTCTTCAATTCATATCTCCCGCCACCGAAACAGGGGCATGGTGGCGTTGCATACGCCAGCGCCATCCTTTGCTGCCGTCCGCGTATATAACCGCGCCCGACAGACGGCGGTAGGGAGCAAAGACAGCGCATAAGCGAGAGATAAGAAGGAAGAAGACGCACCGGCTTTCTGCGGTGAAGCTAGGGAAACGATGGAGGAGGTTTTATTAGAATGTGAAGATGCTGCCCAGCGGTCTATTTGGGCACCACTGCCTCCTTGAAGCATTTGGGTTCATCAAGAGCAAGGGAAATTAAACATGTCCGCAATAAATATTAGTAAGAGGCGATTGGAAGAATGTGGAAGAAAAAAGGTTAATGAGAAAAAACATAGACGTGGAAAAACGAGATTAACAATAGGGGGTCAGAAAATTTGGTTACCAGAATTCATTGTTGGTTTTTTTTTTCTTTTTCCCTTTGGTCTTTTTCAACCTAGCTTTGACATTAGGCAGTACAATAGCAAGAACTTGGTAGAGCAACCCACCGTCCCGTTCCTAATGGGACGCTCACAACATCCATCCCTAACATTCATCCAGAGAGGATGCAACTGCTTTTTGGTCAAGTGGCGTAGATGGTTCGGGTATCACACGACGTCACATGGAAATTGAATGCTCTGCTAATTGCAGTTTGTACGAGTATCGCGAGCCCGCAAAACCTGCGCGTCACTACGGTTTAAATACTGAAACACGAAATCGTGGGTGGCGCGGTGTCGAGCGAAAACGAAACGTTTCGACTACGCGCATCATTGTCAGTGTTATTTTAATTAGTTCTTTTTTCTAAAAGTGAAATAGAACTGGACAAGCAGCATTTTATTACGTGTTTTAATACATGGATAATTGTGCAACGAGTGGTTAAGTACTAGAGACAGCGCTAAGCTGAGGAGTGCTTACGCTATCGGGCAAGTACGTGAATATACCGGGGGAGTCTTTAATCATGTCCTGCATTTTCCTCAATTTCTCGATTACTAAGGCTCTATTCGCGATAATATTGACGCCTAAGTGATTTTCGAGCACTAATCAATCACATTAGCTTGACTTAATATTTGCCTTTAGTGTCCCTTTAAACGCGTTCACTCGTGTAGTGTAGGCGAGCGCACGTGTGTCTGGTTGGCCTTCGTATTTTCCCTTCTTTTCTTCCTCCGCCTCCAGACTAACATGTTATGGCACGCTTCAAAAAGCTTTGCAGGCACACACAACCTATCTCTGAGACGTTTTCGTACGGAGGGCACTGATCGATTGGGGCTTACGTATTCTCATAAAGCCAATGTAGGGTTACTGGGTATTCTGGGCTTACAGCGCTCAGAAGATGCATCATCTCTAAATTTTTGCATTGAAACGCATGTTTCCTCTCAAAAAGTCAGAAAATTATGAGATAGAGAGAAAAAAATTTATGCACGGAAATCGTCATAGGTCTGCCTATAACCTGTAGCTTGGTGTGGCATGCTGCTCTCCCCTCGTGAAGTGAACTGGGGAGGAAAAGGGCTCATGAATCATAACCATGTACGAATTAAGTGCGTGTGTACGAGTACAAAACGTTGTGGCATATCTAAAGCGGTGTGTCTAGCACAGTGACTTGTAGAAAGGCTATAGTGGCAATTGTATTGCTGACTGCACGGTTACCATTACGCCACGGTCCAAAGTAAGACTCGTGTGCCAGCAGCCTCTAATTCATGTTTGCGAAGGAAGAGAATTTTTCTGTCGTGCTTGAGCATGTGCAGGAGAAATGTAAAAAAATATGATAAATAGTTTATTGCACCTGATAGCGTTCCGAATTTAGGCTAGTATCAGTGCAAGCTACGAACTGCCTATCACGACAGGTGAAGGCAGCGCCAAGTCCAATTTGGTGCACCAGACCAGACTTCTTTCGCGTCTTTTGAGATTGTGATGTGTACGAAATTGCCTTTTTGGGTGCCACTTGTGCATCGATCACGTTGGGTTGACCGTTCCAACGTAGAATTACGTAATGCGCAATGAAGCAGAGCTTTTCTGTCACTTAGTGAGAACGCAGTGAGTACTTAAGAATCCTAATTTAAACCAGTCTTATCTACAGCGCCTGTCTCTTTATTCTCGTCACGCCACAGCGTGCTGCTATCCACTAGTGCACTAAAAGGTGATAGTGTGACTATTTAAATTTGCGTGATCGATGTGCTGTGCGATCTCTATAGATAAATAATAATAGGAGCCCAATCTCAAGATGCTGCCGATGGTTTGATGAACTGGCTTATAACCACAGAATATATGCAATGCACGAGGATGCTCCTCAAGGAATACGTATTTAACTGAGTGATTAAAAGCTGATTCCCGCTTGCAATACGGGGGAGTAAAGTGCGTTCATCAGTGCAAAGGATTGGATGGTCACCACAACGCAAAAAAAATTGCATTGTTGTAAATTTCAGCAGAGAAGCAAAATATTGTTGTAAAGAAAGCAATCGGCATGCTGAGCATAATGGTACGTCTCTATTGCGTCCGCATCAAAAGTAGAAACCTTTCGAGGTGCCAAGCACATGGTGACCTATCACGTCCAGTCAATTCAAAGAAGTTAACCGACGGACTGGATCGTACGTAAAAAGAACATGTATTCAAGTGTTCTATAAATTTCTGGGATAATAGAGCACAGCGCCAACAGTATATACATTAAACTGCAATGTGTCAAGTCCCCTATGCCTGCCCTGACGTCGCTGCAAGTCTGCCGAGCAGTCGCAGGTGTTTTTATAGGAAATATTTTGAGACAACAGTGGACCACAAGACTCCGACAGATATACAGATGTGCGTGGGAAGAAGTTGCCGCCCACGAAAATACAAAAGCTCCCGCTCGAAAGAGCTGCGGAAATTTCGCAAACTCAGAGCTTGAAAATCGCACATGTACCTGCTGCCGCATTTGCATCGTTTGATTTGTGCTCCCTAAGAACAAGAATTTGTGTCACGAAGTTACACGGTGGATGCAGCTAAGAAGCTAACGTAAATGTTCGGTTGATAGGCAATAAGTTCCATCACACATGTTTTAAGAAAAATGTGCTGGAAAAGTGTTCCAGTGTTGTTTAGAACTCGCAACTAAGAGAGAAATACCATGCATCGATTACTTTTCAGCTGATTGTTAGATGTAGGTGAAGAAAAAGTATATCACTTATACCAGTGCCACACAGAAATGTTAAAAGCGCACTTTAAGAGGACACGCACTGGTGGTGGATTCTTTCTACATTTGTTATGTTGTGTGTACATAAAACGCACTTAGTGTGGACATCAGGACGCGCCTTGGAAGTGCGAATGCTTTGAAACAGAAGATTAAATAGGCTGCTCTTTCTTCTTCTGCACACACAGCGCAGGCATGATTCTCACCGGCTAGGATCAAAACGTAAATTGCAATAGAGAGAAAAAAAACAGACACGCATTTCATCCATATTGTTACGTTACAGATGTCACATATAAAGATGTGGTTAAACTATTTACAAGAGAGAGAACGATGCATAAACAAGATGCCTATCGGAACTGATTCCCCCTCTGCATGTCAAATCGTCGTCCTCTGACTGGTGCCCCCCTTGGTTTCGCCGTATCAATATGTCGTATAGCGTAAGTTTTTTGACGTCAGGCTTTCTTACTTGTTACCGCTGAAATAGGGGACAAAAATAACTTCCTAATATACCATTTCAATCTTCCCGATTTTATGTTCGTTGTTAGTTCTGATCGGCAGGTGTCAAATATTTCTTTCTCATCTGTTTTGCTTTGTAATTTCGTTGGCTATTAAAAAGGCAAGTAGTTTCATGCTATTATGTTACTGCATTTGCGGAGGTAGCAAATATAAATGAGGCTGACATCTTAAAAGAAACCCGGCTCAGTTTCTGTGTGGTCACCGTGGTCGGGTCTAAGGCCTTGCAGTGCTGAGCACAAGGTGGCGGGATTAAATATACGTTCACGTTGCCTCGCCTATTTTCAGAAGGATGCATATTTCGACGGCGAGCCTACCTTTTGGGGAGTCTTACTACTCCACATTATTCGCATCTCACTCCACATTTGTGATAGTATAACTATGAATGCTAGTTATATTTATTTGGTATATCGTCGTTCATTATTCTGGAAATTCTGTTTTATATCTCAAGTTGGATACTTTCATGATAAGTCATTTGATCACCGCGTCCTTCGTTACAAGAGACGAATACTAGCATGTGTGACTGCAATCTGTGATATCTTAGCTACTGTCGCATTTGCTGTTTTTATATACTATCTTGACCATTCTACTTCAAAGGCTTTTATTTTTTGGTAATTCATTGTTTTGTCATGGTACAACTCGGTTCACCTGATTTTTCCTAATCGGTTTCCTTCCTCCTCTAATAATTAGCAATTTCGTACTTCACTAAGTGAACAGCAGTGCCGTCTCTGTCCTTAAACATCTACATTCTTCACAATGACGGGGTTCGCACAGAATATGAAATCTGCTTGTTCCAGCTTCTTCATTTGCCTTTATGGAGCACATTTGCGCTTGTGCGGTTTTTGAAGGAATATATTCATTATTTACATTTGCTTTCTTTTTCTTCCGTTGAAAACAAAATTATCGCCTCTATATTTTCCCCCATTTGTGTTATTCTGAATTTTACATTGAACATTTCTTATAGGGGTCACATTAAGTCTGCTAATAAAGGAATGATGTTCCAGCATATATTTACGAAAAGCGTTCCTGCAGCAGTTTGCAATAATGTAAAATTCCTCCCTAACGTATCCTGAAAAAGCATTCGGGGGAGGACATCTTAAAAGAGGTACTAAGAGTACTAAGAGCTAAATTGCACGTATATAGAGGAAGCCAGAAAATGCTCTCACCGTATAAAACGTATTTGAGCCATTTCGGTCAGGCTCAGCGGGATCGCCCTCGAGTTCTACCCTCCGCCCTGGATTAGAACTTGATCCAGCAACGCTGAATTCAGGCAGGCTGAGCAGGACCAAAGCAAAGCCACAATAAGTGAGGTTCCGTAAAGCCATGTCTTTGCTCTCCGCCTACGCACAGTAGCAGCTCAGTGTGACTGCTGAGAGAAAAGGCACTATATATTGCTACCGCCAGAGCAACAGTATTGCGAAAGAAGCGTTTTTTCCTTATTTTTTGGTGGCATTACGTAAGGGATGGCATTACATAGGGGAGCTAAAATAGATTGTAAATATGCCTATTTGATGGGAAAAAGCGTCATACATTTACGCATCAGAAGGGCAAATACTTCTATGGCCAACGTCATTGCTGCGTCATCGCCGCTACAGAAGAGGTCAAAGAACATTTGGCTTCCACTGTGTGTTGACACTCAAAGGTGATCGGGCACATGGAATTCTTATCATGATGGTCGCGATTCTCGCTTGCCGTAGAGAAAGATTTTTATTTTCAGTTTTTCGAAATAAATTGTTATATACAGCGTTGTAATCACTTCGACTTCTTGCATTTATAGGGTTAGGAAATAGGTTATATGGAAATTGACATATATTTTTGTTGCATGTAAAGCGCTCCGGCGCTTCAGAAGAATGTCCTTTGTGTGCAGTAAATTACACAGTACTACTAAATAATGACAGTAAAGGTATAATTATGCATTATTGCATCTTACATTCCTTAGCATCCTAAATTGTGCGCAAGGAGACGCAGAATAAAAGCACATGTAAGTCGGCATTGTAAACAGCTCATGAAACCATGAGTAAAGTGTATTTGTAAAAAAAAAATGTAGATCGCAAGCCGCAAATAGATTAGTAATAAATATAAGTATATACCACTGTGTGAAGACATGTGTAAGACTGTGCCAAACAAAGAAGGAATACTGTAGCCTTAATTGGTGCGCTAGAAAGGTCCCGCCCAGTTTCTAAATAATCGATTGAAATTTGTGTTCTTTGAGTTGGGATAAGTCTACTGACGGTTAAAAAATGTGCACATTTGAAAGGCACATGGAATATAAATGTTTAACAGATGCAGATTCTTCGGGAAAGGAAATAATAAAAAAAACATAGAGAAATGATTTCTGTGCCACCAATGTGTCTAAGTCGATTGGGCTACTTTCTACGGAAAGGTTTCTGCATGTAAAATATGTGCGGATAAGCATTGTAAATTCATGTATTGTTCTTAAATACTGCTTTTCCTGAAAATGTATCAATACAGTAGCACAACGAAACAGCTGCGTAACGTGCTTTAAAAAAAGGTTTCATACAAACTGTACTCACCGGAAGCTTTCATTTTCTCGCTGAAAGATTGATAACAATTGTTTGAGAATAAAAAATTTGATTACCTATGTGATTTTTATGGATGCCTTACTTGAAATGGGGTAGGAGGTAAAAGTGAGCTTCGCTTGCGAAATAATTACCAGCGCATATTTGCGTTATCACTATTCGTTGTACTGGAGAAGAAAGCTGTAGCTAGCTGCACTTTATGTGACCTTGTTTAAGGTTAGACTTATAAGGTACAGCGCACTATTAGGAGCTCGAAATTACTCCCCGTGTCACAATACTTCAGCCATGAGATTTAGCATTCTATATATAGCTTCTATATACTTTTGTAATGTAATATAACATAATATATAAGCAAATTTATGCTTATGGCTGAGAGCATTCACGGTATCCTCACATTTCTTTAGCAGTGCTTCAATGTATAACTACGCACGGCTTCCACTCGATTCTCCATGAGAAGCCTCAGATAGAACTCTCAAACATGGATTTTGAATGCTGCTTCTGTATGTTCTGTTGTATTCTAATCTATTTCTCTAAAATATTTACCGTGCTTGCCAAGCAACAATCTGCAGCTAAGCGCCATCTTCTATTGCGGTCAGCATAATGTTCGTGTTCGTTTATGGCGTTGTTTTTGTAGACTTGAATAGAGATATGAATTACTAAATCTTCGTTCACTGCACTCATGCTGAACCGTTTTATAGCTTTTATGAGGGTTACTTAACGCAGTATACCTAAAACCTTAACATATATTCGTGTTTATGCCTGAGACCGCATTTATTAAGTCACCTGTGTTTTAATCACCGCTTGGAAAATTTATTTCCGATTGTTATCGCCTCGTTTCGCTTCCGTAATTTGCACGTTTCTTTTTGTAAACTTGGTGAGTGAGTGAATAAACTTTTATTTGGTCCAGCAAAACGCGATAATACGCGCACCCGGCTAATCCCACAATGGGACTGACAGATCTAGTCTGCCGGCCCGATCGCGGGCGCGCTGGACGGCCTGGATTTGGTCGTCAAAGACGGGACTTCGCAGGAGCGCGTCCGACTGTTCCTTGGTGAACTTCGGGCCCAGCGACCCGCACTCCCAGACCATATGAGGCAAAGTAGCAACCTCACCACAGGCAACGCAAGAACAATTTGGATAAATCTCGGGATATATGCTATTAAGGGACTTACGAAAGATTACAATATCACTCAAATATATGTTCCCTGTTGTTCAGTACTACAGTTTGAGTCGACACATTTGAGTTTCCTGCGGCTTAATTATTCGTGCTGAATACCGTTTTCCACAATCACCCATTTTGAACACATTGCTCTGGTTTCTTAACGTATAATTTTCTTTCACAGGTCTTCAATGCCGTTTTCCGCTGCAATGCTGTAGCAGTTCGTGAAAGGCACTTCGATAAACTATATTTACGTAAAATCTCTTGAGCTCGTTGTTTCCTGTGGTGTTTTATACTTAAACCTTATGCCTATCACGTGGATATGCTCGAGAGCCGTGCTTCAATTGCAGCATAGCGCAGGAGCAAAATTTAGGTCATATAAAAGTTTCCTGCTTCCAGTAACAAGTGTTTTGATGGATTGCTTCTCTCATGAGTGCGTCCACCAGGGAGTTGACCCAAATTGGACTTTAATATTTAGGTACACTAATCACAACATCGGAACCTGCCGTTCACCGTAATCGTGTCGCCAATTTATTTCGCCAACGCGTCGCCGCCTCACTGCCAATTACGGAAACAAAATGCTGCATTTATGTTGGCAAGAAGTGCAAGCTTGTTTAATTGCCGGCAGCCTCCGCTGTCACCACAGGATATTATCCAAGTACAGGTTGAAGGAGTGCGCGCATTTGCGCTTGTCGAAACGGGCAATGCAGTTTCCGTCATACTTGAGGCCTTTTGTTGCAAAATAAGGAAGCTGATGTGATCACTTTCTGTAGTTTTAACTTTTCGCTTTCAGCGCTCAATCCATCGAACCTTCACTTGGATGCGCTGCCTCGGTTGTTATCCAAGATGTGCAGTACATATCTCAGTCTTGTGATCCCCTCCAAGCAGGCGAGCACAAACGACAGGCCTCGAAGGAAGACATCAATTAGGCGTTCAAAATTTCGTGCAGCGTTTCTAAGGCAGGCGGGTGAATTAGTAAGAGCCCGATTGAGTTGAGAATGGCAGTCTTAGGAACTTCTTCTGGACCAACGGTAATTAGGGGACACACTTTCTTGAGGCCGAGTTTTGACAATATAGAGCATCCACGCATGTTCATCGTGAAGTATCCGATGTTGCGTACGTCATAGCGGGCTAAAATTGAAGTAGTCCGAGAGATGTGGGTGCGTTTGGCTGGGCCAGCAAGGAAGGGCTCAACACAGTATATTCCCAGTGCAATGACGAAGTTAGTCCAGGAGTCGCTGCAGCTGTGTGGTTCCTGATGTGACGAAGACGAAGAAAAAGGACCGGTACGGCTGTCTTTTTCGAATTGGCGCTTGACTGGAACTGCTCGACTGATCCCGCCGTTGGATCAACCGTTCTCGTCAACCGTCAATAAACCGCGTATCACTTGGTAGACGTTGAGGGAACCTAAAGACTCGCCCTGAAACTCATAAGCGGCATTCTTCCCGCTGCTACCACAACCTTCATGCCACGTGACGGCGTCGAGCTACCCAATTCTTCATCTGATCCAGTCACCTGTGGCGCCATTCGTCAATGTGACCATGGTGTGTTCAATGGCACCACTGACGCTGACGTGGACAATTGGCTTCCGCCGTACGAACAGATGAGCAACCACAACAAATGGGATGATCCGTCAAAGCTCATCAACGTTATTTTACGTCATGTGGGTGACGCCAACGTGCAGTTCGGAAACCGTGAGGCAACCATTCTAAATATGTATGATTTCAAGACTGCCTTCGGGGATGTGATGACCACCCGGCCGTGCAAAAGCTTTGCGCCCAACTGCGCCTTCGCCATCGGACGCAACAGCGGAGCGAAAACTTCACAAGTAATATTGACGATGTCATCTACCTCTGCAAATGAGCAGGCTGACCAATGTCTGCTGAAAATACGATTGAACACTTGAATGGCATTGAAGATGATGCTTTTGAAATGACCCTGGCTAACAATTATATAACCGTTGCAGCCGTAGTCCCCTACTGACAAAGCTTTGTCAAGTTACACCGGCAGCGAGCGCTCCACCGCCAAACTGTTCCCCATGTGACCTCCCTCTCGTGCTTGGCGAGTGTTCCCGGAAAGACTGATGACGAGTCTCTGAAGCCTCAAATCAAAACGTTTATTCGTGAAGACTGAGGCCCCCAAACTGTCGCTTCTCCCTCTAACCCATCACCTTATCCTACCTTTGTCCTCGTCCATGCATCAGGCCATCCGCGTAGAGATTGCAGATGCTCTCCCGCCAGTCTATCATCACGCTTACATTGCTGCACCACTAATGTTAGAGGAATTCCTTTCAAGTCCTAGAACCTGGACGCTACTTTGTCGACGCCACCGCACCCGGCACTCTACCATGTGCCTCAAATGCGCCCTCAGCCCTTCCGGCCGCAAGATCCATCGTGCATGAGACACAATCGGCCGTTATGCTTCACCTGCGGTCTCGCGGGGCATGTGGCGCATTTTTGTCACCGCCGCTTTCCGCGTCCTAACGTCGCCGTTGATCCACACGTGCCAATAGCCCACTAGAATGCTGAACCGAACCCTTTGTCGAACTGCTTGACAACTCGTCCGAACTTCAGCAGACATTGTTCGCCATCACCGCATCGCCGTTCGATATTGCCATCTCGTCGTCACCCGTTCTTCATCGAAGGAAACTAAGGGGTGCAATTTTGGAGAGAAGACCTGCAAGCTTGTCAAAATGTCCAAGACGTCAGCTATGTCCGCAAAACATTATCGAAACACATTTTGAAGGAGCTGCTACATTCATACTTTTCAACATGGGTACTGTGGTTTCCGTCATACATGAGGCTCTTTGCCGCAAGATCAGGGAGGCCCCCTCAGCACTTTCTAGCCTGGTGCTTCGCACTTACATCAGGGAACGCAGCGAGCTTTCAGCCCCATGCACCGCTAAGATCGTTACCCAGGAAGCAGGACGTAATGCTGGAATGGAACGTTTGTCGCGCCAAAGTAACGCAATTCATGGCGAACATTTTCCGAGAAGTACCCGCGCGACTGGCCGCTCGAGGCACTTTGCATGCATTCGCGGGCTTCTCGTATCCAGCTTTTCTGGACACGAGGGTTTACTTCTCGTGAGTGCAACCACGATGCGTACTGACCTTAAGCTTTTCAAACTTCCCGAAGTGACGCCTGATGACGTCAAAAAACAAAAACAAAATAATTAAACGCTATCTCTGTGCATTGAACTCCGCCAGAATGCTTGTCCAGCCGGCGTTAGCAGTGTTTTTGCTAAAGCGTAGCCGCTCGTCGCCAGGAAAGGACTCATCCTAAAAGCGTTTAGTCGCTACGAGCGATGATTGATTCTGGGCTTTTGATAGGGTTCTTTTTCGTTCTTTTTTTCTTTTTTTCTTTTCCTTTTCATTTTTGTCTCTTTGATGGTATGGAGGAAACAACCTAGGTTAAACGTCAGAACCACTCCGTAGCAGGATTTCTTCAGTCGGCACACATTGTTAACGTCCGAACATCGCACAGCGTCTACGAGAGACATCGTCGTGGACGGCTTTTGATTGTGACCTATCGATTTCGTTGAGATGCCTCCAATTTTTTTCGCTAGCGGCTTTGCTATTCGCACATTGGCTACCACCGCGGCTGCAAATCGAGATCTGCCTAAGTATTAAGATATATACATGGATATGTTGGTTTTGCACCTTGATGCAAAAGTCACAACACAAGAATTGAGCAAACACTCCCTGTGTCCTCGTCCGTTAGCATGCTATGTAACTATAACATTAATGAGCGGCTTTCTTAAGCATATATGTCAGAAATTATGTGGATCCCACGCATGTGCGAATCGATGTTAGCGAAGCTTTCTGTGTTGTATATTGTCATTGTCGTACGTAATCTCTACAGAGAAGTCAGGCACCGTATAATGAAATGCTGTCAATATTTGCCTGATTACTCCCACCATTGTGATGCAAATAAACCTAACTTCAACTCATTTTCTCGGGAATAAATGCTGAACGAAATGCTGACGGCATCCTGAACAAGATCAACAACTGCCGTAATACTCCATCTTATGACTCCCCTATTCGCAAGCTTATTTTCGTTTTCTTTTTTTTTTTGAGGGGGGAGGCGATGGGCTCTTGTACCGTAGAAACGACCTGCAGACGTTTCTGATGCGCTCGTTCTTATTCTCAAGCATCCAATTAAAACTGTCATCTCTGCAGCTTCATGATGTCATGGTGGCAGGTCACAATGGGTGTAGCGCAAGTATGACTACGCCGATTCATTTGGGTTGGCATATACTATTTTGTGCGTCATACTTCGCCACTTTCATTCTTCAAGCTATGCCAGAGCTGGAGAAGGCCGGTCAAGTCGCTACGTCCCTTTCCTCTGTTTACTTCCCCAAAGTGTGTGTTTATCGCTGTGGTTACCAAATACCCCAAAAGGTGTGCTACCACTCGAGCCTTTCTGGCAATCTGAGCAACTGAAGTCGCAGGCATTCTTGAACACGGCGTCGACGTTCACTATGGCTATCCCCAAGTACTTCTCGCGGACTTCGCTTCACCGCCTTCTCTCCAGTGTCATCTCTTACACTACTCGCTCCTGCTAGACACAACACAAACACGCAACGACCCTAATGGAGCATCATTTACAAGCTAGTTGACATGCTGTCGATGCACATTTCCGCTGAGCAACGGGATTGGAGCGGGGTCCTCTCTATGGTGATATTATCGGCCTACAGCGTCGCTCAACAACACCAATCTTTACTCATCCCTTTTTTTTTTGTCGACAGGAGCATACTGTATTTCTTCTGAATATACTTCCTGATTTAGGTGTGACTTTGCACGCCCGTTTATTCTGTTACGTTGACTGCGACCGTTGTCGTCAGGCTGTCGTCTAATTCAGAGCTTCGCCGCCACCAGAGATCACAGAAAGCTGTCTTCACAAACAAACCACGGGGATTCCAGCCCATGTATTCGCAGCATCCTCCACCACTTTCTGTTTATCTGCCTTCCCACTTCTCGTTTTTGTCGCAGACGCAGGCAGAACGGACGCAGAGATGAAAAAAAGGTAAAAATTGCTTGAGCCGCCAGCTGACACATGACCTTAACCTTGGCAGGTTACTCTCCTTGAAGCGCATGTAGGCTTGCAGCTGTGTGCAGATCGTGGGTCGCCTTAACTTTATTGTAAATTTGCTTTCACCGACTCTTTTTGGCTAGAACTGAGGCGCCGGACAAAAATGAGACCTACCGTTGTATTTTTTCTTGTTTTCTAGGGCTAAACCAAAAACGCTTATTTACACAAAGAGTGATTTTTTTAATTGGCATAAGGATACTATATTTCGAGGTCACGTCGCTGCCAATACAGGCCAGCACCACGTATCGACGAAATGGCGTTACACTGCCGATGCACGCGGCAGGTTACTGAATGATGAAAACAGAAAATGTAAACACGATGGCACCCACCACCATGAGAAATTTTTTTTCTACAACAGCGACGCGCAACGGCGGAATGATATTTATTTATTATATACTTCCTAAATACTTGTTAAAGGGGTTTATATTAATTTTCATCGCATAAGCGCAAGTGCAGGAAGCACCACGCTTACATCACGGCCACGTATATGCTGGAGCCGCGTTCTTTTTCCTCTAGCGATATGACCGGCGGCTTCACGCTCTCCCGTAAGCGGCAGCTGGGACTGACACCCCAGAAGTTTAAGTATATAACCTCCTTGTATAGAAACGACAGCATGGTTGCTAATAGATTTTATGCGTTGCATATTGCAATCACTCAGTTCAGCCCTTGGGCGTGGCCTGGCAGCCACCACTGACCTTTAGCGCAACCACGTGACGTGACGTCACGACAGCCGGAGGAAAAGCTGGGCCCCAACTGGCGCGGTCGCGCGCAGCCGCAGCCACCACCTGACCGCGCAATATGCAACGCATTCTTGGCTTAACCAAGCTAAACCTGGCCATTTTTTGTTTTTTTTGGCTTGAATATGTTTGGCACAAGGCTCAGGACGGCACCCTGCCTTCTAATGTGCCGTTATGTTTGCGTTCGCGTCTTCAGAACGTAATAGCTCAGTCAGCCACCGGCCACAGCGGGCCATCGTAGACGCCACAGCGAATGTTGTGCCGCGCATGCGCACTGGCGTCTACGCTAGCCAACGGGGCACGCTGGCCTGCTGACTCGGTGAGCTATAACTCTCTTTTGTCTTGGAGGGACGCGCACCGAATGTACTGCAAAGGTGCTTTCGTTGAGCGGATGTAAGGTGACAAGCGCTGTTCTAAACTATCTGTTCGCTAACCTGTGCTTTAAGCCAATGTTTATAGTATTCCCTCAAACTCAAGGGTCACGAGTATGGCAATCGTAACCGCAAGAGTCACAGTATAGTCGTAAGTTGTCGCGACAGCGCAGCTGTAGCTCACACAGCCTGTCACTAAGGGATACGCGGCGAGGTATGGCCGATTAATAAGTAATTGCCAATATTGGTAGTTGGTAAACGTTAATTACCAAGAACGGCGGGTGCTTATACTACCGCAAAGGACGCATGCTGGGTGGTGACTGCAATCATTTGCTTGCTACATCACACATCTACACTGAAATTAAACTGGTCTCAGAAATTCTCGCTTATATTCGATTCACATGGCCACAAAACACTAACTGCATCGTAGAAACATGAGCATGCAAACAGACTGAATGG
This sequence comes from Dermacentor variabilis, assembly GCF_050947875.1. NCBI lineage: Eukaryota > Metazoa > Arthropoda > Arachnida > Ixodida > Ixodidae > Dermacentor > Dermacentor variabilis. The sequence goes on along the minus strand of NC_134574.1, from coordinate 118,353,053 downwards.
CACTCGCTTAGCAATTACCGTTCATAACTCCAGCTGTATTAAATCGCTTTACGGTTTAAATTTCGCGCTTCTTCAGGTTTGTGTACCCTTTCCTGAGACGGTGCAAGACCATTTGCTCCTTTCCTGTGACATAACCACCCATCTCCGACCAGAACACTGCTTTAACGCACCCCTAATGTTCCGGCTAAGTGCCATAAATGCATATGTTGTTAAAAAAGACGAGCCTCTTCACACAGACAGTTGAAACTTGCTCTACGTGGTGTGAAAAGAAGAATCAACACCGCATCGAACCCACTGCCAGCATGACGCGGAACAATAGGTGCGAGCGATGAAAAGACTCGGCCGCGGCTTCGAACGCAGCCGAAAGTGATACGCACGGGTTTTTTATAGATACCACGTGAAAATGCAGGACTGTGTGTCAAAAATCCCTTTTGGGAACAGTCGTGCGTAATGTGTGGAGATTCGAGATGGGCATCAATCGAAAACTGAGTCTCCGGACTACATACGCTGCGCGACTTTAGGATAGAAGCCCTGGTTTTATCACAGCTACCGCTTTTGTCTAGAAAATCAAGCACAAATTTTCGTCGTTCCCATAGGCTTCCATTGCAGAATATTTCACCGCTCTGGGAACAGAATTCTTAGCTGCCACAGCGTGATCACTGCATTTGGCTCGTGAGGATTGTCTTCTAGAACATGTCTGTCGCCTTTCGTTTTCAACAATCGACCTGCAGCATTTGTTATTCGCGAAAACCCCGCTCGTTCCATTAAAAACGTGCCAGCTTCGTGCCGCGGCCGCTTTGGGCGCTAGTTGGTACGTGTCCAGAAAAGCTGCATATGAAGGTAATATTTGGAACCAAACAAATTGATAAAACGTCATTGTACATTACACAGCGGCTGCTTGTGCCGCCTCTCGAGAACGTAGTAAACCGGTGGTCACGTGGGTGAAATAAGTAAAGATATGTGCTCATCCTCAATTTTTTTTAGAAAAGCGGCCATCACGTTTCGCGCAGAGAAGACTCGCAAGCCTCCTATCGAAGTGTCATAGTAGCAGGAATTCCACAAGGCAGCGACCACCAATAATCAAAACGATACAGTTACGGCATTGCTAGTGTCTCACGTTATCCCCGACGTCAACAAGAACAACCATACAGCGTGCCTATAGCAGCGCTATCATGTTCAGAAATCGGGAAATAATTTTATATACCTGTGCCGTTATCTTCAAAGTGCCGAAAAAGAAAGCCGACTGAAGTAATGCGAACACGCGTTGCGCTGCCGCTTGGAACGAATTGACAATGCACTAATTCATACAGGAAGCCGCAAATAACGTGGTAATTTGGCGGCGTACTCTGTAATTCGCCTTCTATTGCTTCTTACCCTTTCCGCACCTTCTACACTTGCCCTACGTAAATAACGCACTCTGGACAAGCGCGGACAGAAGCCCGGCAGACGGAGAGAGTCTCATATGGCTTTATTGCTTCCAACCTCACTCGTTTTGCTGGCACGGAAAGCGGCAGCAAATTGGCGCTATCGCCTCCCTTACTCCCTGACTAATACAGCTCTTACACTTTGATAAGCTGCAAAAGATGCTATAGGAGGACGTCCAAGCCGGGAGGAAGTGAGAGGTGTGTTGTCGTACCAGCTTACTTCATAGCAAGAGGCTACAAATTACAGAGAGTGCGGCCAGCTGCCAATCTCAACCCTCCGTGGCACCTGCAATTTTGTTGCCCACTCAACTGTTCTTCGCACTTTTTCCTAAATTCAGGAGAACTAAAAAGCTATATGAGCAAAAATATCCTTCGGTCACATTGTTTATTTTCATTTTCGGCCTAAGTGAAAGAATGAAGTCGCGAGAACACGTCTCAACTTAGTGGTGATATTAAAATCAATACTCACACATAAAACCATAACGCTGACGATTACATAGTTGGCAGTGTCATTGCTGAAAGTTATGCAGACAGATTTCATATAGCCGCGTAATATCGTAAAATGCTTATTTATAACGGGCTGAGATTCCACACATTCTCCATTTCATTGCTTGACATTCGGTCAACATAGCTGCATGTAAAATGACGAGAAATTCCTTTTAGTTATCTAATGCACCCTCTGTGCAGTAGAAAGATAGGGGATCAGTGGCTCACGGTATTCGTGCATTACGTTGTGTTTTTTTTTTTTCAAATATCAGCGCCAAGTACAAGAGAACACAAATAGGAAGGGATACAAACTTTGTGACTCAAGAATACATTGCTTTTGAAAATGTAGACAAAAATCTTATGAGACGCACAAAAGTGATAGACTGCTAAAAGTTATTGAGAACATGTAATGTGGACAATGAGTTCACTGGGAAATTGTAGCTTCTTTGTAGTAAGATTTGATTTTCCGCACATCAAAATTTCAAGCAAACCGCTCACTATTATTTAGGCGGAAATATTTATTATGTTGAAAATGAAACATCAAACAAAATATCTTGGATATTCATTGCACAGCGGCATTATTTAACTTGTACAGAATATTTCGAACATACGCACGCCTATCAAAACTATTTTTATTGGATTGATAATTTCAGCAAGTCAAGACGGATGCTGAATAAAGGAATAGAATTAGAAAAAATTACGTATATGCGCCCTAAATATAGAATGTTGCAAGGTGCCGATAGCGCGACTCAGTCGAGCTGGAGATGTGTTCAGTTTTTTTGTCCCATACCAGCGTTTTCGAGGAAAGATGAAAGTCGCAGTCAAAAGGGAGCTCCGAGAAATCAGTCCGAACACGGATTTGGCGCTTTTACGTAGTCATTCTGCACCGGCGCCTTCTTTCGCATCGTATCAAGAACACTTCCATTGTGCACTACGTGGATGTTGCTTTTTTTTTTCAGAAAACAAACTTCTCAACATTTGTGCTTTCATTCAAATAAGCGATAAGCGGCTGCACAACGTATGAAAACGCTGGATATTCCTTAAAGTACGATTTCAGGATTCTGGCCTGTGGGACAGGCCGTTGTGCACGAAGTTCCACTTTTTCTCGGTAATGTCTACATTGGCCAGACCAGGTGCGGCATCAACGTACGCCTCTAACAAAACAACAGCTTCTTAAAGGGTACAGTGAACTCTCATCTAACTAGCCGTGCGTACTTGTCATTGCGTACCATTTTTCAACACTTCCGCTAACGTTATGAAGCACAGACAGCCGTGGATGAGTGAGATTACTAAGACAGTCACATTCATATTCATGCGCTCAAATGCGTAATTGAGCCCTCCATTACTTACGTACCCACCGCCTACCATCACTCTCGTAGGTGTAATCTCGCTTGAGCTTCGCGGTAGTATTGTGTAAGGTATTTGTTTCAGATTGTTTTTCCCGCTTTGCTGTTTCAGCGTTGTATTTTCACGCCCCACATAGGAAAAAAGCTTCACGTAATAAGCACAGCCTTTCTTGTTCTTCTTCCGTGTGTAGTTGATGTGGTGACGGATCCTAAACAATGAAAACCCGTCGGTGAACAACTATAGACTATCATGTTGGTTTTCGTATTGGGGAAGAGTCCTGCAAAGTTTGACTTTTCCTACATCGATTCCACATTCAGGATTTCTGTTGTTTTCAAGTTGCGAATCTCGAAGCTCGCGCTAGGCCGCACATTTTTCTTATTTCTAGGGGAAACCATGTCGTTTCTCTCTGCTGGAACAGTCTTTTCTATAACAGGGCCTACCGCAAGATAAATACACAAAATCTCTATGTAGTGTATCAACAAGATTTTCTTGCACAAGCAGCGCACTTCTGAATAAAGGTTCGTAGTTTTGCTCGACAAGCATAGCATTTGCATCAGTAGCGAGGTATAAGAACATTGCACGGAATATGGCTGTTAACTTAGACATAGAAGAAAAGAACAAATCGTTTGCATACCAAATCAACCACGCCCGGTGCCAGGCATCCAGTGTTCGACCTTAGCAAAGAACATTGGATGACGAAGAGCAGTTACGAGATCGGAACCACCACTGCTGTAAAGCCGCCGTTCCCTCAGTCTGTCCATACACTATTTCGTTGGCTAATGTCTCTTAAGATCTATAGATCAAGTTCACATGAGCTCCAACATTGGACTTGCGGAAAATAGCGTTCGTGATGGCAGAACACTTGTCGCCTGTGTGCTCGCCATTTTGGAGTCGGTCTGAAACGAAGTTCTTTCTCCGGCTTCTCTTTTCTCATTTGACTTCTGCGAAATAACTTTAGGCTCCATATTCAGACAGGCGGTATTCCGGGTAGTCATTGCATATTTATCACTCATTTTTCAATTTCTCTGCAGGTAAGCAGCAGAATGTCGCCATCTAATTTGTGTCGGAGAAATTAAAAAAAATGGTGCCTATTGTGCGAGAAAACAGCCAACTAATGTGCATCAAATATCAAGAACCATTTCTTAAACACAAAAATACGGCAGCGGCATGCGCTTGTCCATTCACGCATACATACATACATACCTACATACATACATACATACATACATACATACATACATACATACATACATACATACATACCTACATACATACATACATACACACACATATATATATATATATATATATATATATATATATATATATATATATATATCAGTGAAGCATAGACTCACAGGTTCCGGCGCAGAAATAGTTCAAGGAACCGAAGCACGGAGGAAAAATAACAGGACTTTCATGACGTATCTGCTGGGTCAGGCCTCCTTCAAGAGCGAGACTGCTGTCACAGAGAGTTCAACTTGACATTTTCTGAGTAAGAAGAAAAAGAAGCGAGCGATAGGACACAAAAATGTGAATTCAACCCTGACAACTTCCCCGAGTACGAAAACAAATCCAGTGGCGTCAAAAATAGCAGAACGTGCACTGGATGATGTCAAACTCAACGAAAATAGACCATGAATTCATACTTCCGTAAAAAAATTGAAAGATAGAAAAACCGACAAGGAGTTTGTGAATGACACACACTTCAACAGCTGCGCAGTCAGTTGTTTCCACAAGGAAAGGTAACAGGTGCAGCCCATGTAATGTAGGGAGAGGTAACACGTTTGACAGAGGTTGGAGCTGGTGTGAACTACAGGATGGTGAATATCCCCACTTGGTTACGCCAATTGGGGTTATAGTATAGTACTGCATATTCGTGAATAGGCAAACATTTGCACGAAATGAAACGAGCAAATAAGTTAGAACAATCACGAAGTGACTTTTCGAACCAATCGAATTGATTGACCTGGCACAAGTTCACCTGCTCATTCCACTAAGGTTATTGTACATTCTACAGCGGTCCCTGGTGCTGGCTTTCGAGAACGTTATAAAGCCGTGGTGACGTAGGTAAAATTAGAAAAAATGTGCGCTCATCCACATTTTTTTTAGAAAAGTGTGCGTCATGTTTCCCCCCCCCCCCCAGAACCCACGTAGGCCTCCTATCGAAATGTCATAGCAGCTGGAATTCTGCAAGGAATCAACCGCCAATATTCAAAACGATGCCGTCATGGCATTGCTAGTTTCTGACGTCACCCCGACGTCAACTAGAACAACCTTTAAGAGCGCCCAAATCAGGGTTATCGCGTCCACAAATCGGAAAATATTTTGCGTACCTCTATTATTTTCAAAGGGCCGAAAAAGTGTGTTCTTTTGCACTTTTTTCCCAAATTCATGGCAAATAAAAAGCAATATGACTGTAAATGTGCTTCTGTCACATCCTTTATTTTTGTTTTCTCCCTAATTGAAAGAACGAAGTCTCGAGAACATGTCTCGTCTTAGTAGTAATTTTTTAATGAATACTCGCAGATAAAACAATAACGCTGTCGCTTACATAGGTGGTAGCGTCCTTGCTGAAAGATATGTAACAATGTTTCATATAGTCGTAATAGCAAAAAATGCTTTCTTATTACGCGTTGAGTTTGCGCATTTTCTCTATTTCATTACTAGACAGTCGGTAAACATAGGAGCATGTAAAGTGGCGAGAAATTCCTTCTAGTTATCTAATGCACCATGCGTGGAGTAACAAAACTGGACGTCAGTAGTTCGCGGGATTCGCGCATAATCTTGTGTTCATTTAAAATATTAGCGCCAAGCAAAATAGAACACATTTTTGCAAGCGATATAAATTTTGTCATGCAAAACTAAATTGTTTTTGAAAATGTACACAAAATCTTATCAGAGGCACGAAAGTGATAGACTCCTAAAAATTATTGAGCATATGTAATCTGCACCAGGAGTACACTGGGGAATTGCATCTTCTTTGTATTAAACTTTGATTTTCTGCAGATTAGAAATTTAAAGTAAACCTTTTAGTATTATTTAGGCGCAAATAATTATTATGCTGAAAATGGAGCATCAAACAAAATATTGGATATTCATTGCACAGCGGCATTATTATACTTATACACAATATTTCGAGCAACGCACGCCTACTCAAATATTCTTTTTTGGATTGATAAATATAACCGGTCGAAACGTATTCTCAAAGAAAGGACTAGAATTATAAAAAAAAAATTACGTAGACGCGCCCTTGGTACAAAAGGTTGCAACGTGCAAATAGCGCGTCTCAGTCCTGCTGGAGGTGCGTCCAGATTTTTTTTGTCCCATTCCCAGCGAGAGAAAAGATGAATGTCGCTGTCAAAAGGGAGCTCTGAGAAACATTCTCCACCGGCGCTTTATATCGCATCGTATCAAGCACATTTCCATTGTGCAATACATGGATTTCGCTTATTTTTTTTTCACAAAATAAACTTCTCAACGTTGGTGCTTTCATTCAAAGAAGCGATAACCGCCAGCACAACTTAAGAAAACGCTCGACGTTCCTTAAATACAATTTCAGGGTTATGGCCTCTGGGACTGGCATTGTGCATGAAGTTGCACTTTTTCGCAGTAAAGTCTACATTGACCAGACCAGACGCTGCATCAACGGACGCCTCTAACAAAACAACAGGTTGTGAAATGGTACAGTCAGCTGTCATCTAACTAGCCACTGTCGTACTCGTCGCTGCGTACCGTACCTCGACAGTTCCGCTAACGTTATGAGGCACAGCAAGCCGTGGATGAATGAGATAGCTGAGGCAGTCACACTCATATTCATGCGCACAAATGCGTAATTAAGCCCTCCAATACTTACGTACCCATCACCAACCATCACTCTGTTAGGTGTAATCTCGCTTGAGCTGCATGGTAGGATTGTAAAAGCTATTTGTTTCAGTTTGTTTTCCCGCTTTGGTGTTTCAGCGTTGTATTTACACGCCCCAAATAGGTATGAAGCTTCACCTAATAAGCCCCGCCTGTTATAGTCATTTGTTCTTCATCCATGTCTTGTTGCTATGTTGATGGATCATGAATAATAAAAACCCGTCGCTGAACAACTGTCGACTGTTACGTTGGTTTTGCTGTTGGGTAATTGTCCTGTAAAGTTTGAGTGTTCGTATATCAATTCCACATTCACGCTTTCTGTCGTTTTCAACTTGCGAAACTCTAAGCTCGCGCTCACCCGCACATTTTTCTTATTTCTAGACGAAACCATCTCGTTTCTGTCTGCTGGAACAGTCTTTTCTATAACAGGGCCTACCGCAAGATAAATACACAACATCTCTATGTAGTGTATGAACAAGATTTTCTAGCAAAAGCAACGCGCTTCTTAATAAAGGTTCGTAGTTTTGCTCGACGCGCATAGCATTGGCATCAACAGCGAGGTATAAGAATATTGCACGAAATATGGCTGTTAAATTAGACATACAAGAGAAGAACAAATCGTTTTCATACCAAATCAACCACGCCCGGTGCCAGGCATCCAGTGTTCGACCGCAGCAAAGAACATTGGATGACGAAGAGCAGTTACGAGATCTGAACCACCACTGCTGAAAAGCCACCGTTCCCTCAGCCTGTCCCTACACTATTTCGTTGGCTAATGTCTCTTAAGATCTATTGATCAAGTTCCTATGACCTCCAACATTGGACTTGCGGAAGATAGCGTTCGTGATGGCAAAACACTTGTCGCCTGTGTGCTCGCCCTTTTAAAAAAATTATGGGGTTTCACGTGCCAAAACCACTTTCTGATTATGAGGCACGCCGTAGTGGAGGACTCCGGAAATTTTCACCACCTAGGGTTCTTTAACGTGCACCTAAATCTAAGTACACGGGTGTTTTCGCATTTTGCCCCCATCGAAATGCAGCCGCCGTGGCCGGGATTCGATCCCGCGACCTCGTGCTCAGCAGCCCAACACCATAGCCACTGAGCAACGACGGCGGGTATCCCGCGACCTCGTGCTCAGCAGCCTAACACCATAGCCAGTGAGTAACCACCCACGGCGGGTACTCGCCCTTTTGGAGTCGGTCTGATACGAAGCTCTTTCTCCGGCTTCTCTTTTTTCATTTGTCTTCTGCGAAATAACTTTAGGCTCCATATTCAGGCAGGCGGTATTCCGGGTAGTCATGGCATATTTATCACTCATTTTTTTCAATTTCTGCGCCCACAAGCCGCAGAATTATGCCATCCAAATTTTGTCGGGAAAATTAACAAAATTATGCCTATTGTTCGACAAAACAACCTACTAATGTGCATTAAATCATTAAATATCAAGCACCATTTCATAAACACAAAAACTCGGCAGCTGCATGCGCATGTCCTTTTACGCATATATATATATATATATATATATATATATATATATATATATATATATCGTTGATGCGTAGACTCACAGGATCCCGCACAGAAATAGTTCAGGGAACCGAAGCACGGAGGGAAAATAACAGGAATTTAATTACGTCTCTGCCGGGTCCGGCCTTTTTCAAGAGTGAGACTGCTGTCACAGAGAGTTCAAGTTCAACATTCTCTCAGTAAGAAGAAAAAGGTGCGAGCGAGAGGCAACTAAAATCGGACTTTAAACTTTACAACTTCCCCGAGTAACAAAACAAATCCAGTGGCGTGAAGAATACCAAAACGTGCACTGGCTCATGTCAAAATCAACGAAAATAAACCGTGAATTCAAACTTGCGTAAAAAAACTTGAAATATAGAAAAACAGGTAAAAAGTTTGTGAATGATCCGCACGTCAACAGCTGCGCAGTCAGTCGTTTCCACAAAAAAAAAAAGCTAACAGGTGTTGCCCAGGTGGAGCTGATATGAACTTCAGCATGGTAAATATCGCCACTTGGTTACGCCAATTGGGGGTATAGTATAGCATAGCATCGTCTTGAATAGGCAAACATTTGCACGAAATGAAACGTGCAAAAAGTTACAGAAATCACGAAGCGACTTTTCGAAGCAATCGAATGGGTTGACATGGCACAAGTTCTTTTGCTCATTCTACCAACGTCATTGTACATTCTACAGTGGTCCGTGGTGCTGGCTATCGAGAACGTTGTAAAGCTGTTGTGACGTAGGTAAAATAAGAAAGGATGTGCGCTCATCCTCATTTTTTTAGAAAAGCGTGCGTCATGTTTCGCCCCAGAAGCAACGTAGGCCTCCTATCGAAATGTCATAGCAGCACGAGTTCTGCAAGAAATCGACCGCTAATAATCAAAACGATGCAGTATGGCATTGCTAGTTTCTCACGTCACCCCAACGTCAAAAAGAACAACATTTAAGAGCGCCCAAATCAAGGTTATCGTGTCCACAAAAGGGACAATATTGTGCATACGTCTACTATTATTTTCACAGGGCCGCGAAAGTGTGTTCTTTTGCACTTTTTTCCTAAATTCATGGCAAATAAAAAGCAATATGACTGAAAATGTGATTCTCTCACATCGTTTATTTTCATTTTCTCCCTAAGTGAAAGAACGAAGTCGCGAGAACATGTCTCGACTTAGTGGTAATTTTTTAATCAATACCCACAGATAACACGATAACGCTGTCGATTACATAGGTTGAAGCGTCCTTGCCGAAAGATATGTAACAAGGTTTGATATAGTCGTAATAGCAAAAAATGCTTTCTTATTACGCGTTGAGTTTGCGCACTTTCTCTATTTCATTAGTAGACATTCGGTCAACATAGGGGCATGTAAAATCACGAAATTCATTTTTGTTATCTAATGCACCATTTGTGCACTAACAAAACTGGGGACCAGTGGCTCGCGGAATTCGCGCATAACTTGTGTTCATTGAAAATATTAGCGCTAAGTACAAGATAACATATTTTGGAAAGTGATACAAATTTTTGAGTGGAAACTAAATTGGTTTTGAAGATATACATAGAAATCTTATCAGACGCACGAAAGTGATAGAATCCTAAAAATTATTGAGCCCATCTAATATGCACGATGAGTTCACTGGGGAATTGCATCTTATTTGTATTAAAATTTGATTTTCAGCATATTAGACATTTTAACTAAACCTTTCAGTATATTTTAGGCGCGAATATTTATTATGTTGAAAATGAAGCACCAAGCTATATCGGGTATTCAATGCACAGCTGCATTATTAAACTTGTACATAATATTTCGAGCAACGTAAGCCTACTAAAATATTCTTTATTGGATTGATAAATGTAACTGGTCGAAACAAATTTTGAAAGAAAGGACTACAATTATAAAAAAATTACGTATACGCGCCCTTGCTACAAAAGATTGCAACGTGCAGTTAGCGCGATTCTGTCCTGCTGGAGGTGCGTCCAGATTCTTTTTTGTCCCATTCCCAGCGCTTGCGAGAAAAGATGAATGTCTCTGTCAGAAGGCAGCTCGGAGAAACCATTCCGAACACTGATTTGGTGCCTTTACGTATTTATTCTCCACCGGCGCTTTCTATCGCATCGTATCAAGCACATTTACATTGCGGAATAGGTGGATGTCTTTTTTTTAGAAAACAAACTTCTCCACCTTAGTGCTTTCATTCAAAGAAGTAATAAGCGGCAGCGCAACGTATGAAAATGCTGGATATTCCTTAAAGTACAATTTCAGGTTTATGGCCTGTGGGACAGGCCGTTGTGCACGAAGTTCCACTTTTTCTCGGTAAAGTCTAGATTGGCCAGACGAGGTGCTGCTTCAACGTACGCCTCTAACAAAACAGCTTGTTAAAGGGTACAGTCAGCTCTCATCTAACTAGCCATGTCATACTCGCCGTTGCGTACCGTTCTTCAACAGTTCCGCTAACGTTATGAAGCACAGACAGCCGTGGATGAGTGAGAGAACTAAGACACTCACATTCATACTCATGCGCACAAATGCGCAATTTAGCCCTCCGTTGCTTGCGTACCCACCGCCTACCATAACTCTCGTAGGTGTAATCTCGCTTGAGCTTCGTGGTAGTATAGCATAAGGTATTTGTTTCAGTTTTTTCCCTCTTTGGTGTTTTAGCGTTGTATTTACACACCGCAAATAAGAAAAAAGCTTCACCTAATAAGCAGCGCCTGTCTTGTTCTTCCGTGTCTAGTTGCTGTGCTGACTGGTCCTAAACGGTGAAAACCCGTCGGTGAAGAACTATCGACTATTATGTTTGGTTTGCTGTTGCGGAAGAGACCTGTAAAGTATGAGTGTTGCTATATCAATTCCGCATTCGCGCTTTCTTTCGTTTTCAACTTGCGAATCTGTAAGCTCGTGCTCACCCGCACATTTTTCTTATTTCTAGGAGAAACCAGCTCGTGTGTGTCTGCTAGAACAGTTTTTTATAACAGGGTCAACCACAAGATAAATACACAAAATCTGTTTCTAGTGTATGGGGAAGATTTTCCAGCACGTACCGCGCTTCTTAATAAAGCTTCGTAGTTTTGCTCGACGATCATAGCATTGGCATCAGTAGCGAGGTATAAGAACATTGCACGAAATGTGGCTGTTAAATTAGAGATCGAAGAAAAGAACAAATCGTTTGCATACGAAATCAACCAAGCCCGGTGCCAGGCATTCAGTGTTCGACCTCAGCAAAGAACATTGGATGACGATGAGCAATTACGAGATCTTGACCACCAGTGCTCAAAATCCATCGTTCCCTGCAGCCTCTCCCTACGCTATTTCGTTGGCGCATGTCTCTTAAGATCTATAGATCAAGTTCGCATCACCTCGAACACTCCACGTGGAGAAAATAGCGTTCGTGATGGCAAAACACTTGTCGCCTATGTGCTCGTCCTTTCTAAATCGGTCAGATACGAAGCTCTTTCTCCGGCTTCAGTTTTTCTCCGTTGTCTTCTGCGAAAACACTTCATGCTCCATATTCAGTCAGGCGGTATTCCGGATAGTCATTGCATATTTATCACTCATTTTTCAATTTTTCTGCCAATGAGCAGCAGAACATTGCCATCCAATTCCTGTCGGAGAAATTAACAAAGTGATGCCTATTGTGCGAGAAAATAGCCAACCAATGTGCATTAAATAACAAGAACCATTTCATAAACACATGAACTCGGCAGCTGCATGTGTACGTCTATTTGCGCATATATATATCATTGAACCATAGAATCACAGGATCCGGCACAAAAATAGTTCTAGTACAGAAGCACGGAGGAAAAATAACAGGACTTTAATGACGTATCTGCCGGGGTACCGCCATCTTCAAGAGTGAGACTTCTGTCACAGCGAGTTCAATTCACACATTTTCTCCGTAAGAAGAAAAAGAAGCGAGCGACAGGAAACAAAAACATGAATTCGAACTTTACAACTTTCCCGTGTAATAAAACAAATCCAGTGGCGTCAAGATTACCAGAACTTGCACTGGCTCATGTCAAAATCAACGAAAATAAACGGTGAATTCAAACTTGCGTAAAGAAATCTTGAAATGTAGCAAAAATGGTAAGAAGTTTTTGAATGACCCACACGTCAACAGCTGCGCAGTCAGTCGTTTCCACAAGGAAAGGTAACAGGTGTAGCCCATGCAATGTAGGGAGAGGTAACAGGTTTGACAGGGTTCGCATGCTGGTGTGACCTTCAGGATGGTAAATAGCACCATTTGGTTAGACAAATTTGGGTATTGTAACGTATTGTATAATCTTGCAGAGGCAAATATTTGCATGAAATAAATGAGTAATAAGTTAAAGCAATAACGAAGTGAATTTTTGAACCAATCGAATTCACTGACAGGTATAACTTCACTTGTTCAAGTCTAATAACGTCATAGAATATTATACAGCGGTCGGTGGTGTTGGTATTCGAGAAGGTTGGTAACCTGTGGTGACGTAGGTTAAAGAAGGGAAGATGTGCGCTCATCATATTTTTTTTAGAATAGCGTGCGTCATGTTTCCCGCCCAGAAGAGACGTTGACCTCTTATCGAAATGTCATAGCTGTAGGAATCTTGCTAGGCAGCGACAACCAATAATCGAATCGATCCACTCATGGCATTGCTAATGCCTCAGGTCTTCTCCAACATCAACAAGAACAAGCGCTAGGAGTGCCTAAATCAGGGTCATCGTACTCAGAAATCGGGTAATATTTTTACATACCTGTGCCATTATTTTCAAAGCACCCGAAAAAGTGTGCTCTTTTCCACTTTTTCCTAAATTGAGGGCAAATAAAAAGCAATATGAGTGAAAATGTCATTCCGTGAAATCGTTTATTTTCATCTTCTGCCTAATTAATAAATGAAGTCGCCAGAACACATCTCAACTTATAGGTAATATTAAAATCGATACTCACAGATGAAATTATAACGTTGTCGATTACTTAGGTGGCAGTGTCCATGCTGGAAGTTGCGTTAAACCATTTGGTATAATCGTAATAGCAAAAATGCTCATTTGAGTTCGCAAGTAATATGCATTTCTTGACGAATTTCAGTGAACAAAGGAGCAGTTAGAATGAGAACTTCTTTCAGTTATCTACTGCAGCATCTGTGCAGTAAAACAGGTCATCAGTGGCTCGTGGGACTGAAGCATAATTTTATGTTCATTTAAAGTTTTTGTGCAAGGTACAACAACACACTTTTTTGAAAGTGATACATACTTCGTCGAGAAAAATGAATTGGTTTTGAAAATGTAGAGAGAAATCTTATAGGACACATAAAAGGGATGTACTCCTAAAAACTCTTGAGCACGTGTAATCTGCACCATGAGTTCATTGGGAAAGTGTAGCTTCTCTGTAATAAAGTTTAATTTTCTGCAAATAAGAAATTTCAGGCAAGCCTTTCAGTAATATTTAGGCGCACACACATATTAGAGTAAAAAATGAAAGATCAAACAAAATATGTTGCATATTCATTTCGCAGAGAAAATCTTAAACTTGTACATGATATTTGGAACACATACACGCCATTATACAATATGCTTTTATTCGATTCATAATTTTACTGCGCGAAACGGATTATCAAGGCAGAAATAAAATTTTTAAAAATGAAATAGATGTGTCTTTGATATAGAAGGTTGCAATGATAATTAAGCTATATGGGGAAAACTTGCAAAACTTTCAATGTAATTCTTTGCACACCATGCACATCATATAAAGACGTAAGTTTTATATTTATTTAACCCATTTAAATATGTTAAACATTGAGCCATACAATATTTTGTGAAACCTGTTGCCCGACGTAAGAAAGCAAGTCGTAAGTTTCCCTGTAATATATAAGCAACAAAATAAATTTGTTCAGCAGCTAGACATCCTGCATGAACAAAACATTATGTTTTAGAACTTAAACTCAAGGTATGTCGTAAAACACTCTACAACGCTATCTACCGGTAGGATCCCCCTGATGTCTACTATGCTACCTATGGAGAGAACTTACCTCCTAAGAGGCCACGCAATGCAGATTTCACGAAAAGAAGCAATATTGCAGGAGCTACAAACCTGGGATCATAGTAGACTAAGAATTTCACTCACTGACTTGTGGCCGACAGATTGTAAAGCCACAACTGCTGTTTGATCATCGGAGCCAGCATTCTGATTGAGGTGTCCGTGCGTTAAAAACAAAATGTGTGTTCTTTCAATGCCTAATTTTTGTTCGCCAAGCTCGTGGGATGAACCTGTACGACATCCATCGGCTTGTTGACAGTTTCATACAGAATGCAAATTCCAAACAGTGTTTTCAACGGGGTGCACCTGTTTGAAGATCAAACATCTGCTTACACTTTCTATTGGGTGACACTCGCACTCCTAATTCTTATTAGGCTTTCGTTGCTCACTCCTCTCTTCACATTATCATCGGTTGGTGCACACATTCTCTGTTTCTGGCCGTTGGAAAAAGGGTCCTTATATAGGGCTGTTTATTTTTCTTCGGCAAGGCTCCTTCGCCCCGTCTTTACCGGATCACTGTATGAGTATTCGGCAAGCTTATACTTGGAATTGTGTCCCATATAATTTTCCCCCACATGCCTTATTGTAACATGAGTGCACTGTTTGCCTTTGTGTTCACTCGTAGCTCAACCTGCTGCAGCTTTAAAGAATAGTCCTTTTTGATATACATACAGAGTCCACAATATAACATCAAAGAGGTTTACATGCCTTGCAGTTAATGATAAGTAGTCATTGCTGCACTGTTTAACAATTTGTGCGGCATGAAATGCGATACACTTGGCCATTTCGTCTGTGCTTCTTTGCGTTAGGAAACCTGGTTAATAACTAGAATGGCAGTAGAAAAGACACTCTCAGTCAGACGGGTGTCAACCACTATTTTATTCTAACGTCTTCGTCCTCACTTGTCCGCTAGCCCAATTCTTCTTCTTTCATACATTCAGCGCAGACCGCTTTACTCTTCCCGACTTCTCTTGATTACAGTTCCTGTGGAATACTTGAATATGTATCCAATAGAGGCGCCCTCCGTTTCACCCGAGGCTCCTGTTCTTCAATATTTCGTGCTGGGATGCAGTTTTGATCACTTGTTTTGTCCGTAAATTTTAGAATTTCAAGGCGCAGCCTCTTTCCTTTCAAGAAAAGGGCTTACAAGGTTGTATGTCCAGTATTTCCCTAATGTCAATTTTATCAAAATTTCTCTTTAAGCGGCGCTTGTAGACCTCCTGTTTTTCGTAGTTTTCCTTACCTCAGTGCCATGGAGGCTCTCTAACAGACCTAGCTCACCATCTGCAGGAAGTATTGACGCTGCGCCTGAAGTGGCAAAATGAACACTGCTGCTCAACCGTCGGAGCACAATATGATGTGATGTTGCACAGCGGCCTTGAGACAGCACTTCTAGCCACTGACCAAACCTGGATACATATTCAGATACTGTTTGCTGTCTTTTATGCCTCGTGGCACTGAGCCGTTTGCTACGGAATGGTATGGAGAAGAATATGGGGTCATTATCCTGTGCTCCTGTGTCCACTTTGGTAACTTGGCACTCAGGAAAGCCTGCCCGTTTTAATAGACTAGTGTCTTTGTGTGTTTAAAACGTTCAGCCTTGTTATCTATTAGGCTGTTTGCGTCTTCTGTGCCATCTTTAGCCGCAACCATGCTTGCGCATTCATGTTTGGAGAGAAAGAAAGCTTGCGTTCGCCTGAATCCTTCCCCTTTCTTGTTTATCTCCGTGAAGCCCAAATAAGTTACCGCGAACGGGACGCCTGAATATTCAGGGTTGCCATAACGTCTATCACTTGCTTGAAGTTAGCTTTGCTCCCTGGCAGAGGTCGCATGTGCGAATGTAATGGCGCATGTCGTTTTTCATGCCCGGCCATGTGAATCTCACACTTTCTTATAAGTGCACCAAAAGCCGTCATGTCCGCCAGATTCAGGAGTGTTGTGGTACAGATGAAGAATCTTTTGAACCATAGTTGATGGTACGTGATAGATTCCTTTGATAAACTGGAACGCTTCTGTACCTTTTGATAGCTTAATATGATTGATTGCCTCTGCATTCTTGCTCGTTTCATATACACGTAATTTTGATAGTGTGTGAGCATCAGATAGCAGCGGGCGAGGACGGTGCGAAATTACAAAATCAAACTCTTGCAGATGGTTGACCGAATTAGAAAGGCGACCTCTTTGCTAGGCCTTGCTCAGAAGTTGAGTCAGCGCTTGATGTTAAGTGAATATGAATGTGGGACATTCCAGGTAAGTACAAAGCTATTTCACAGCTTTTAGGACAGCCAGACCTTCTTTTTCTGTGGTAAAGTAATTGATTTCAGCGGGTTTCAGTGTGTAGTAACAATATCCCACAACGTGTGGTTTGGTTTGATCAGGTTGTTTTGAGCGTTTCTATTATATAGTTACACCCTTAGCATAGTGTAATGCCTCCGTGTTCAACACAAAAGGCACTGAAAAACCCAGTATCCCGAAGATGGGGTCCCATGATATTGGTTTTACAAGCCTCCAATATACACCTTCGCACTCCTCATCCCGTTGCAAATGCACGTTTTTCTGAGTAAACCCTTTAAGGCACCTTGTACACAGTGCATAGTGTGATAAACGCGCTGAAGTGTTCTGCTGGGCCAAGAAAAACAGGCAGCGAGTACAAGTCATAACGCTTTACCAGCTTAGAGATTCTCCCTACCGATTCTTGTTTCGTACTTTTAGTGTATCCATCAAACACCCTGTCAAGAAATACTGCTCAATCTTGATTGAATGCACTTTTCTTAAAGTTGACTTTGAGTTGGGCAAGAGTAGGAGCGTGAAGAACTTTTGAATTATGAATATGGTGCTCTTCCTTTGTCTCTGAGTAGATCATCACGTCATCAGTGTACACATTGTGAAATGTGCCCAATTAAGATTTCAGAATGTCTGTCATAATCGTGTGAAAAAACGGAGGGAAGTTTTTCCAACCAAATGCTGGGCGGTTGTACTGAAACAAGTGAAATGGAGTTGTGAACGCTGTGCAATTTTTCGTCTCTTCACTTAGTGAAATCTGCCCAAAGGCCTTGTAGAATTCTATTCGTGAAAATCAATGGTAACCACCAGTTTCCTCAATGGCGTCGCTGATTCTCGGCATTGAATAAGGTATCAATTCAGTTTGACGATTGAGAGCCGGTAGTCCGTACAGAGGCGGAATGTTCCGTCTTGTTTTGATGCAAAAGTTATAGGAGAATCAAATGGGGGTGCATAAGGCCGGATAATACGTGCGTCCAGCACTTCTTGGAACTTCCTTTTCATCCACATCTTTTCATCTCTGGACATATTATAGGGGGCTCTACGACCCACTCTTTCACCTGCGAGTACGAAAGGAATGACATGTGATTTCAACCCTGCATGATAGCTCCTCATGCATTTAAGCTCTGTGCACATTCTCTTGATCTCTTCCAAGTGAAAAATTAGCCTTGATACAGTAGGTTGTTCACAAGGATCTCCTGTTCTTATGGTGGCGTCCGCCATTGCTTTGTCGTCCCGATAGAGGTTTATCCTGATTTTCATGTCTGGGTGGGACAAAAGAAAATCGTAGCTGACATTAGATATTGGCAATACGTATCTGGTAATAGAATGTCCTTTCAATTCAATAGCCAGGGTTATCCATTCGCTATGCATGGTCACTGACCCATCGTGTGCTTGAGCAAGCATTTTTCTACCAGCGTGAGGATGACCGGCGTCCCCTTGAGTCTTGTTGATAATTGATACCGAAGCCCCACTGTCAACGAGAGCCTTCACTTCGATACCACCTACCTTAATGGGGACCTACAGTAAGCTTGACGACACGAAATACACTGTCTCGCAGAAGCTCTTTTTCTGGGGCTTGTGAACCGCAGTAGACATGTCGTGAACTGCCGTAATTGATTCTTCCCCATAATCACATTCAAGATTGATGATTCCGAGGAGTTTGTTTATCAAGCTATCTTCACATTTCGATTCACATACACTCTAGATGTTCACTCAGCTCTCGAAAATCAAGTTGCTCTGTTCCAGCACCTGGCTGTCTTCTCATTGTAATTCTTGGCACTGACGTCTGTAGAAAGTTCCGAAGATCATAAAATGCTCTTGTACCTTTGAGCTGGATGTGACTACGGATCTCGATACACAACCCTTGCGGCGCTAAAGACCGTTCCAGGGGATGATAGCCTGTGGCGAAGCGGATGAATTACACGCTACGGTTCTACCAGAAATGCATTGAAAGCTTAAGTGGTTGTTTAACTCTTTTGTTGCCACGCCGGTCCAAATCGATCACCGGTGATTGATGCCTTAGATCCCAGATTTCGAAATGATCTAGCCGTTTCTTATCAACTTAAGGCCATCTAGTAGTTAGCACAGGCAGTAAACTTTCGGAATCAGTTTAAATTTTTACTCTCAAGCTATGTTTTGATTTTGGACGGACCGTTTTGCGAAGTAATGTGCATATGTTGTAGCGAAAAGAGGCATCGCTGTCACCTTCTGCCAAACTCGAAAAAAAAGCATATAGCTCACGATTACACTGAACTAGCATCAAAATTTTGTAACGAAATGACTCCCACCAAGTCAATAATTATTATATATCACTGTCTTTGCCGTCCGATAGCGCTGAGCGGTGATAATTAACCGGAAATGGTGCCGGCTGTTCATTAGTGAGCTTTGGTTTGGAGTCCCAGTCATTTTAGTACGCCAAAGTGTATTTCTGAAGGTGCACCATACTTCCAATCTATAGACCTCGCATTTGCAACCACTTTCCATGAGTTTCGATAACGGTTCTCTTGAAACATCTAGGCAAGGAGCGCTGCCGGTGTCACTGTGCAGTTATTGAAAGTCACTCCCATGGCGTCGTCACGCGCGACTGCGCCGCGAGAAAAGCATCGTGCTCGGAGCTATGGTGTTCCACAAGTAATTATTGTGATGAGGACTCTATTTATGATTCCAAGGATGCCAGCAAAGTCTATTCTAACTCTGACTGCGACCATGTTTTAGTCAGCATGGAACAATCGCATCTGTTCACCGGCAAGTTTCCTTTACGGCCTTGAGCGGTCTGCTACGTTATGGGCGCTTGTCTGCTGATCATCTTGCACGACACGAAAGCTCTACTGATTGTCTTCAGGGTGCATACTTCGCTTGGTTATGGTGTACTGCCATCGGCAGCAAAGAAACTTCCGTTCGCACCAAGAAGGCCGGCCATAGCACATCTCGGTCCAACACTTAGTATCAGCGCAAGACCGTTTACAACGGCGTGGGATTTCTTTCTCCTCTTCTTCTCAGCAGAGGTGAGAAACAAAATCAGCAGAAATGCAAACAGATATGCTCTGATGCATAATCTTGTAGTTTCCCAGATACGATGAGAGCGATCGGGCCTGGAAGAGGTGCATGACTCTAGACGAACTGGTGAAGTACTGAAAGCATTGCCATTTGTTGGGCGTGTTGGTAAACTGAAAGGTTATTTAGCGCCAGCAAACAAGTACGGAAGGGAGAAGACACCACAATGCGCCACACCGCCACAGTATGTTCCTTGGACCATTCGCGAAACATCGCCCCCCCCCATCCTCAGAAGATGCCAAAAAAGCGGGACTGGAAAATGTATTACGCGCACCGCACAGTTGAGCAGAAGCCAAAGATTTTGAGGGAAAAGTGCGGATTGCATGTATGCTTCACAAAATCCAGGAACTGCGTCATGGCATAGCATGAGCGATGAACTGTCCTTAGTTACTGTTGTAATTCCTAAGAATAACGGGATACTGAACATTTACTTTTTCAAGTACTATTTTTTGTAACTTATCTGAAGAAGCAGAAGCGGGAAGGATGATTCCGTAGACGAAGAAGCGGGAGGGGGGGGCTTTGTTGAGCTGAAAGAAACAGTGATGGCCGCAGTGTAGGTCTACGTACCTGTTTTGTTACAAATTGGGCGCAGTCGCATATGCAACCTTTCGCTACTCCTGAGCCGAGCCGATTTTCCATGGACAATTTACACCGACGTTACAGTTTCCCGCGATAAGCTGGTGAACGTTGCACGGTGCTCCTACGGTGAGGAGCGGTCCGGTTCGTGTGAGCACTTGTCATATTGAACTCTTATTACTGCAAATTGTGTACCAAAATCGAACGCTGGCGAGGGCTTTCAAGATTGCCATGAGTGATCCCCAGCATAACGCAGACGGCGTGCGTTCTTGCGAGCCTTCATGGTTCCACCGCAACAAATCCTGTCTTCACGAAAACGGAAGTAACCTCTGGTAACTGCGATATAGGGGACCACAGTGCATGTGCGCCGATGCACGATATAATGAAGTTGCAAGAAACGAATAGCCAGCCTCAGCTGCAACTACACCATTTTTTATTGCAAGTTAACTTTCGGCAAATGAGGAAGGCAACGATGCAGCTTGTCAGGCCGGAGGTCTACGACAGGAAGTACCGAGTAGTGACATGATTTTTACGAACGTGCTTGTGACATGAATTGCTGTCGAGGGGATAAAGACAAAGTTATGAACATGCATCTGTACTTGTGAGGTAGCCCAAAGATTTGGCACGAGCTTTGAGCTCCTGGAAAAGGTGAATGCCCATGAAACGAGTGAAAAGAAAGCTTTTTATTTTCATTCGGTGAGAACAAGCTTCAAAGCTGGGATAAAGCTTTGTCTTACAAGTACAACCCCGGGCCGGTTCTTGACTATTTCTTTGAGAAATGGGGACTTATGAATTTAGCGGACTCCCTTCTTTCCCAAGATTCATTGGTGGTGCTCATTATACTGGGACTTCCGGAAGACATGCGATGCCGTGTACAGCTTCGAAAGTCAAACAATGCAGATGAGTTACTGCAGAATATAAGGAGCTGTGTTACAATGTTGAGCATCCAGTGAGCAGTAACAATGGGAAATCATACGATGAACTGGCCCTACAGAATAAGCAAGTCGCATATCAAGAGGAGACCAGGACGGTAGTTAGACACACCCCTGATTAAGATTCATCGCGATCAAAACAACAAATATTTCTTTCAGAGCGCAGCAACTTAGTATACGTTCCAGTGCATGTAAATGGAAAAGAATTGTGCGCGTTGATTGACAGTGCAGCTTCCTTCACCGTTGTGAACAAATAACATAGTCTGGACTTGAACCCAGTGAAAGATTTCCCAGTCAGTGTGTATGGATACGACGGCAAAAAGCAAGTGCACAATTAGCGGAGGCGATCGTCACGTGTCAAAGCAAAAGTATCAAAACCAGACCCTTTGTCCGCGATGGAGTAAAGTATCGAATGATTTTGTCATGACCAGTAATGCAACAGCTCCTTCTGAATCTTTATTGGGATGGTCAAGTTACTACTCAAGATGATCACCATTTACTATCGTTCTCCCTATTTCGTGAAAGTCTTCGCATGACCGCTACTGCGTATAACGTCGCCAGGATGTACCCTGAGCTCCTCTGTGTAGGAGGTTATCGTAACGCTAAATCGAAGTTTCAAGTACAGTTCGAGCTTCGAGATACAACAGTTGTGAAACGCAAGCCCTACAACACGTCGCTAGATAAGAAGGTATGGCTCAAGGAAGAAATGCAGAAGATGCTAGACGTTGGTGTTATCCGGCCGTCCACGTCTACCTTTGCATCACCCATCACTATTGCAACGAACGAAGACGGAACGTATAGACTTTGTCCCGATTACCGTCAAAGTAACGAACACACCTGTTCCCTTATCGGATGCTGCACATCGAGGAAATTATCAACAAAACAGGTGGTTGCAGCGTCTTTTCTTGCTTGAATTTTCGCAAAGGCTTTTGGCAAGTGCCTTTAGTAGAGGAGACCAAAAAGCTTTCCGCATTTGTGACACCTTTTGACATATATGAATATAATAGATGGCTTTTTGGCGGGAAATATTCGCCAGCTTGGTTTCAAAAGATGATGAATCATGTTTTGAAGCCATATCTTGGACGCTTTTTCAACGGCTACATTGATGCTTAGATTACTCGAGGTCAGAAAAAAAGCACTCAGAGCACTTGTCCACACTTCTGCAATCGCTTAGTGATGCAGATCTGAAGGTAAACGAAACGAAAAGGAAATTCATCAAGCACCGGGTAGTTTTTCTTAGAAGGGCGTTTGACGGTGCCACCAAGAGCACCAAAGAAGAGTCGGTGCAACAAATATCGAAAGTTGCGGAGCCACACGATCTGCATTCACTGAGAGTTTTCCTTGGACTTACTGGCCACTTCAGAGCATTTATCAAAGATGTTGCTAAGATAGCAAAATGCTTGATGGAACTGACAATAATTGGTGTGCCTTTTCTCTGGACTGAAGAATGTGAGGCAGCCGACCAGAAACTCGTACATCCTATATCGTCCGACCCAGTGCTTATGTATATCCTCTGACCCAGTCAGTGTGTCCTGACTTCAGTCTGCCCTTTGAGATGAATATTCACGCATGTAACTACGCGGTACTCGGGCAGTCTTATACCAAAACGACACACGACCTTCCCGAGTAAGTAGCTACGAGTGATAGGTGATTATCCCTACACCTTCAGCTCTCGTCAAGTTAATTATACTACGAGCGAGAAAGAGCCACTGGCTGTTTTATTAGTAGTGCGTTCTTTTCGGTCGTATATTTATGGAAGAAAGCTTAAATTATATACAGAACATCAAGCCTTCACTTACTTCCTGAACCTGTTGGAACGAAAAGCTCATTGTATAAATGAGCTACAACAGTATCACTTCGAAATTTTGCACCGGTCAGGCCGCCATCTGAATGACGACGATGCACTGTCTCGATTGGCAATTAAGTTCCCACATGAGATAATTAACATGACCAAGCTGCGGGAAGGATGTCACGACCTATATTTTGCGAACAGAAAATTCATCGCACCCCGAGTCATTTGTTTAATAAATACTTCACATGTACCACGACACTCCAGAGTCCGGTGGCCACGATGGTTTATGGCGCACATACAACATTGTTCAATGGTTTAGATGGAAACACATAAAAAACATTGAAAACTATGTAAGGTCATGCAATTTATGCCAGATAAACAAAACGAAGTACTGGCCACGACCAAAGAAGCTTGTGTCACCTGAACACTTCGACAAACGATTTGAAGCCATACATACATACTTCGCCGAGCTGAAAAAGAAAAGTCCAGCTGTAGGCAAAAGTAAGTCTTATGGATCAATGTAGCAGAATGCTGGATTCACGGGCCGCCAAAAAGACGCAAACAGCATCAAAGCCCTCCTTGACAGAGGCATACTCTCTAATTTGGAGGTTGTGATATCGGGCAGTGGGCCTGCAATAATTAGCAGGAAGATTCAAGAGTGGGCAGGGAACCGTGGCATTACACTGTGGTGTTGTGCTCCCTATCACCCGCAGGGAAATAGAATGGATGAGAGTGTGATACGCGATTTCAAACAATACGTGTCGGTGTATCCAAATTTTGACGACGGCTGGAAATGTTGCCTAAAAGCGGCTGTGGCTCATCATAACAGGACTCATACAAACAGTCTTGGGTGCAGTCCACATTTTCCTGCCTATGGTGAGGTTCCAAAGCTAAGCGCAGACAAATAGCTTGTAATTGCAGGCAGGCTAATGCTAACTGAGCGTTGCGAAGCATCTGACGAGCGGTACACATATAGAAAAGGCATGAAGTTTCACTTCGACAAGCGGCGCCAAGGCCATACACAAGATGTTGGACGACAGGAGTTTGTGCTCGTTTGAAAAGGACTACCGGCCAGAGAAGCAAAGGTTTTTGGACTTTTGAAGTACTGAAGTTATCGGTGCAACAAGCTGTTGTCAAGACTGTGGGGTAGATAAATAATTGGCAGCTGGAGTTTGCGGCCATAAGCAACGTTCTTCGTTATCACCCCAGGAGGAATGAAGCAGAAAAATGCGGTAGTGTAGCCTAGCCGAAGAAGAAGAGAGAAAGGTGATTCCGAAGACGAAGTGGGCACTGGAATGAGCTGAAACAAACAGTGATGGCCACCTTGTCCGTCTAGTTACATGTCTTTTTACATTTCTTGGTTATTTATCCTTGAAATGTATATGTTGAATTTCCTTTGATATAATGTTTTTGTAGATATCATGCTTTTTATTTTTGTTTTTATCAACAGGCAGCAAAAATGACGCGTTCTAGCATTTCTATGCTTTGCCCAGTATTTCTTCCTTGTTTGGAAAATTATGTTATTAGAAAAAGCACTTCATTAGGCACAATATGCTGTGCTACAATGTGTGCAGAAAAATAATTTGTAGCGGTAAATATTTTTTCTAACACTTTACGAAACGACCGTTTTCTCACAGTAGCGAGAGAGTTGAATATGATAAGCGGTAAGCTCGTACAAGAGGCAGCGTCGAATGATTGGCATAAGAGACTATATTTTCACATAGGCAGGTTAGTGTGATTTTCTTCCGTGATTGCTATGTAGGAAAAGAGATCGATGCCTGAAGGTTTGATACGCTCGACTGACGGTCGTAGTTTCTGGAAATGAAATGTGTGGCATGATTTTAAGCCATTTCCAGCGAACTTATTAGACAAGCCTGATGAGGGGACCAAAGAGTGATGTGTATTAGAGTCGCTAACAAACGAATATTTGATAGGCGAGCTTACGGGTTGTGGCTATAGTTCCATAGAGATTACGCTTTAGATAGCCAAATATGCGTGATGCTTTAGCTATTGCTTTCTTTATGTGAGTGGACCAGCGGAGTTTACTCGTGAAATGAGCACCAAGGTACATGTATGAGCACGCATGAGGGACAAAAGAAATGTTCAGTAAGTAATTGCGAGGAGAGGTACATATTTTCCGCTGAATGCCATTAACTTGTATTTATCGATGTGAAGTGAGCTTCTCCATGATGTGCACCAAGCGGTTACGTGATCGAGGTCCCTTTGAAGTGATGTGTGATCTGTAGAAGAACGGATCTTGCGGTATATATAGCAGTCGTCTGCGAACAAGCGAACGCGTGATTTAATGTTAGATGGCAGCTCATTATGTGACCTGCCATCTACCGACACTACCTTCAGGTGCACCCGATAGTCCATCGCCAAGTCGAGACGAGTGACCGTCAATAACTGATAACTGCTTGCGAGACGACAAAAAATTTTTTATACACGAGGTTTGCAATGAGTCGAGGTTAAGGGAAGTCATTTGGGCTATTAAACCTCAATGCGCGACACGATCAAATGCTTTTGAGAAGTCAAAGAAATGGAGCCTGTTTCGGATTTTCGTCCATATTTGTAGTGGTTCGTAAGTAAATTCACATATTTGAGTGTCACACGAGAAGCCTTTCCTCAACGCATGCTGGCAACGTGTAAAACTTAACATACGTGACATATTGAACAGATTTACAATCAGGTAATTTATGGAATATTATTTATCCAACTGCATAATTTCACTCAACTAAGCCAGCAACACTTCTGTGCATAGATGGTTAAAATTGAAAATGATGATGGGAAAGTAAAAGAATAGAACTTCCATGTTAGGAAGTAGGCGACATGTTCTTTTCTGCCAGTTAAATCTTTTGAATTCCACTATATTGACTATCCGCCTTAGCTGTAGCGGATATTGCCCCATTTCCTGCCAGCCCTACGAAGCGCACTAGGTTCTAAATTTCTAAGTCATCTCAGGTCCGGGTGTAATCAGCGACGAAAGTTCTCTTCCAGTTTAGGTTTGGCGCATATCGCACTGCACATATTCCTTGCGTAAGTAGCCGCTCAGAGGTGTCAGAGTTAGAACTCGCTGAAGCCATAACATTGTCATTAGATTTTTTAGATTTACATATTGAGCATTGAAGAACATATGACAGTGAATTGACGGCTGCATCTGTGCGTTGGAGACGAAAACTGCTTCAGCGTGCGAGCATATGAGGAAATTATGCGTGGCATGCATTTTAGCACATCGTTGATTAATATCAGCATTCGGAAAACAGCGGAAATAAGTAACATTTGGCGACTGCCCTTTAAGTGGCCAGAAATAGTGAAGATCGCATAATGTTCTTCGAAATAGGCGTCTCCTAAGGGCGTGTAATAAACTAGTTAAAACTGTCAATATGAATACCAAACAATCAACTGAATAGTCAGTTTCAGTATTTAGGAGCCACTAGATCGGTTAAGTACATTGATGCTCTTGCCGAGAATTCAAGAGAGAGAGAGAGAGAGAAGAATACAGGAAGGCAGGGATGTTAACCAGTCAATAGTCTGGTTGGCTACCCTACACTGGGGGAAGGGAGAACGGGAAGAGAAAGAAGGGAGAGAGAAGGTGTAGATACGTGTACGGACAACACTTCAGTTAAAGTCGCTCGAGCAAACCAGAAGTTCTGAGAAAACACAAAAGTGCCTTCACTGCCTTCTGAGCCGATGATCGGTCGGGACGGTGCTCTAATATTGTCTGTTCACTCAGAGGACGATCGTCTAGTTTCCTCAATGTGTCGGACAAATACTGTCTTTGTACTTGAAATTGGCCGAGAATTCAAGTGTTGCACCATTGTACAGGGGTAGTGACCTCGCAAGTACAGAAACACGAATATACGTGAAGAAAAAAAAATGAAGTCAACAAAAGGCGAATTTGTGCGCCAAACAGAACGAGCGCTTCCGTTGCCGCCATCACGAAGTTAATTTCTGGAACCAACCGAAGTGAGTGACGTAGGATAAGTTCGCATGCATATTATACAAATGTCATTTTACATTCCACAGCGGTCGGTTGTGGTGCCTTTCGAGAACGTGCTAGAGCAGTGGTGACGTGGTTAAAAAAGTAACATGCGCACATCCTGATATTTCTGGAGAAAAGCGTGCGTCATGTTTCCCGCACAGAAGACACGTGGGACTCCTATCGAAATGTCATAGCAGCAGGAATCCTGCAAGGCAGCGACCACCAATAAACAAATCGATGCAGCCATGGCACATTGCTAGCGTCTCACATCATCCCCAACTTTAACGAGAACGATTCGAAGCGGCACAAGCAGGGTTATTGTGCTCAGAAATCTAAAAGTTATTTTACATACATGTGCCATTAGTTTCAAAGTGTCCACGAAGTGTGTTTTTTCGCTATTTTTCCTAAATTCAGTTAAAATAAAAAGCAATATTTTCTAAGTGAAAGAATGGAGTCGCAAGAGCAAGTCTCAACGCAGTGCTAATTCAAAATCAATACTGACAAATAAAACAATAACGCCGTCAATTTCATAGGTGTCAGTGTCCTGGCCTAAGTAATATATACAAAATTTATATAGTCATAGAAGGAAAAAATGCTTATTTATTACGGATTCAGTATGGGGCACACATTCTGTATTCTAAGACTAGATGTTCGGTCAACATAGAAGCATGTAAAGTGACAAGAAATTGCTTTTAGTTATCTAATGCACCATCTTTGGTGCATTACAGTACAGTGGATCCAGTACTGGGGATCAGTGGCTCGCGGAAATCGCGCATAATTTTGTGTTTTCTTGAATACAGATCAACACAAGACATTTTTGAAAGTGATAAATAACTTGTCTGAGAAAAATAAAGTGGTTTTGAAAAATGTAGACAAAAAGCTAATAAAATGCTTAAAAGTGATGTACTCCGACAAATTATTTAGCACATGTAATGTAGACCATGAGCTCACTGGGGAATTGTGCGTTCTCTGTAATAGGATTTAATTTTCGCCAGATTCCTAATTTCTAGCGGGGCTTACAATATTATTCAGGTGCAATTTTTTATGACCATAAAAAATGAATTGTCAAACAAAATATATTGCATATTCATTGCATAGCGACATTGTTCAACTTGTACAGGAGATTTCCAACAGACGCACGCGTACTAAAATAGTATTTTTTTTCGATTTATAATTGTACCTACTCGAAACGGATCCTGAAGAAAGGAATAGAATTTAAGAAAGTGACGTAGATGTGCCCTTGGTATAGAAGGTTGCAACGTGCAATTAGAACAACTTAGTGCTGCGGGATATGCATCCAGAGTTTTCTGTCCCCTACATCGTTGCTCCTCTTCACCGTTGCTTCTACGTAGTCAATCTCAACCTGCGCTCTCTATCCCACCGTATCAAGAATATCTGGAATTCATAGAATTGGTGAGTGGCAGCACAGCGCAACAAATGCTGGATGTTCCTTAATGTACAGTTTCAAGTTTCTGGCCTGTGGTACTGGCGTTGTGAACAAAGTTCAATTTTTTCTTGGTAAAGTCCACATTGGCTTGACCAGGCGCTGCGTTCACGAATGCCTCTAACAATACAACACTTTGTTAAAGGTTACTGTCAGCTTTCACCTATCTAGCCACTGTCGTACTCGTCGCATACCGTTCGTCGACGGTACCGCTAGCGTTATGAGGCACAGACACCTGTGGACGAGTGAGATGGCTGAGATAATCCCATCCATAATCATGCGCACAAATGCATAATTGAGCTTTCCACTACATACGTACCCATCGCCTACCATCACTCTGGTATGTGTAATCTCGCTTCAACTGCGTGGTAGTATTGTATAAGGTATTTGTTTCAGATTATGTTTTTTTTTGCTTTGGTGCTTCAGCATGTTACTTACACGCCCCACATAGGAATAAAGCTTCACGTATTGGCCATCGCCTGTGGGGGTCTTTTGTTCTTCTTCCGTGCCTAGTGTCTGTGCTGACGGATCATAAACAACAAAAACCCGTCCGTGAACAACTACCAACGGCTATATTGGTTTTGCTGATGCGAAAGAGACCTCCAAAGTTTGAGTGTTCCTTTATCAATTATACGCTAACGTTTTTCTGTTGTTTTCAGCTTGCGAATCTGGAAGCTCGTGCTCAACTGCGTTATTTTTTAAATTTCTCGGCAACACCAGCTCGCTTGTGTGTGCGCGAGCAGTGTTATTTACAACGGAGTCAACAGCAAGATAAATACAAAAATATGTATGTAGTCCATGAGGAAGATTTTCTAGCGCACGTACCACGCTTTGTAACAAACGTTCGTAGCATTGCTCGACGGGCGGAGCATTGGCATCAGCAGCCAGGTATTAGAACATTGCACAAAATAAAGCTGCTAATTCAGAGATAGAAAAAAAATCGCTTGCGTACCAGTCCACAACACCCAGTGTCAGACGCTCAATATTCGACCTCAGCAAAGAACATTGGATGACGATGAGCAGTTACGAGCTTTTACCTACCGCTGCTCAAAATTCATTGGTCCCTGTAGCATTTTTCCAACACTGTTAGGCTTGCTCGTGCCACTTGAAATCAATAGATCACGTTCACAGGGCCTCCAACACTGGGCGCGTGGAAAGTAGCGCTCGTCATGGCAAAACCATTATCGCCGACGTGCTCGCCCTTTCTAAGTCGGTCTGATACTAGGCTCTTTCTCCGGCTTCTGCGTTACCATTTGACATCTTCGAAATTCTGTTAGGCTGGGTATGCAGGAAGGCGGTGCGGCGGGTAGTCATTCCATATATATCACTGGCATTGTTTTCGATTTCACTGCGTATAAGCAGCAGAATGTTGCCATCAAATGTGCGGTGGAAAAATTTGCGAACCAATGCTTGTTTAGCAGAACACAACCAACTAAAGTGCAGGAAACATCAAGAACCATTTCCTAAACACAAGAGCTCCGCAGCTGCATGCCCATGTCCATATATATATATATATATATATATATATAAATATATATATTATATATATATATATATATAATATATATATATATATATATATATATATATATATATATATTATATATATATATATATATATAATATATATATATATATATATATATATATATATATATATTTATTTATATTTATATATATAATTCAAGCGTAGAGTTATAGTGTCCAGCACAGAAATAGCTCAAGGAACAGAAGCACGGAGGAGAAATACGAGGACCTTCCTGACGTTTCTGCCGAGGTCAGGCCTTCATCAAGAGGGAGACTGCGAGCACAGACAGCAATTTATTCATTTTCTCAGTAAGATGAAAAAGAAGCGAGCAAGAGGTAGCTAAAACAACTGTGAATGGAACGTTGCGTAAAAAAGACTTGAAAGAAAGCAAAACCGGTAAGCAGTTTGTGAATGACCCACACGTCAACCCGTGCACATTCAGTCATTTCAACAAGGAAAGACAACAGGTGTAGCCCGTGTAATGTAAGGAGGGGTAACAGGTTTGACAGGGATTGCAGCTACTGCGAGCTTCAGGATCGCAAATACCCCCACTTGGATAGACAAATTGGGGGTATAATATAGTATTTGTATAGTCTTGAATAGGGAAAAAGTTGCACAAAATCAGGCGAGCAATAAGTTAGAGCAATGACGAAGTGAATGTTCGGACCAATCGAACTGTCTGACATGGCACAAGTTCAACTGCTCATACTAAAAGGTCATTGGACATTCTACAGCGGTCGGGCGTGCTGGCTTTCAAGAACGTAGTAAAGCTGTGGTGACGTAGGTAAAATAATAAAATATATGCGATCGATCATCCTCATCTTGTTTTTGAGTGACCGTGCGTCATATTTCCCACACAGAATACGTGTAGACCTCCTATCGCAATCTCATAGCAGTAGGGATTTATCGAGGCTGCGACAGCGAATAACGAAAACGAAGCACACGTAGCATTGCTGTTCTCACGTCATCCTCAACGTCAACAAGAACAACCATTCAGAGAGCTTAAAACTGCACTATCGCGTTCAGAAATCAGGAAATAATTTTGCTTAAATCCGCCATCATATTGAAACTGCTCAAAAAAGTGTTTTCTTGCACGTTTTATAGATTCATGGAAAATAATAAAGCAGTACGAGTGTAAAAGTCATTCGCTCACATCGTTTATTATCATTGTCTGCTTAAGTGAAAAAATGAAGTCGCGAATGCACATCTCCAGATTGTGGTAATTAAAAATGAATAATTTCGGATAAAAATATAAAGACGTTGATTACATATGTGGCAATGTCCTTGTTGAAAGTATTATAGACAGCTTTCTTAATGACCTAATGGTGAAAATGCTCATTTGTTAAGAGTAGAGTTTCGACGTAATACACATTTCATTACGACATTCGGTTAACAAAGGATCATGTAAAATGACGAGAGATTGCCCTTAGTTTTCCCATACACTATCTGGGCAGCAACAAAACACGGGAGCAGTGGCTCGCGGGAATCGCTTTTACCGGTCAGGCACATTGACCTGTTCCGCGCCCTGCAGCAGCACGGAGACGCTGATCGTACCAGCAAAAGCGGGTGACACGTTGTGCGCGGTATCATCAGTTGCGGCAAGGGGATCAAGACCGGCCGATTGTGTGACCAGTCTAGGACTAGCTGTAGGATGCAGTAGGCGAGCCGAACTCGCCATTTGTATAGGTTTGCGGTAACATAGAAGCGACTACTACCGGGATGACGTTCACATGTGGAATTCTGATAAACCACAGAAATGTCCCTTACGCGCGTCTACAATACAGCTGGTTCGGCTGGAGGTTGTTGTGCAAATTCCACGATTCTACCAGCGTATACAGCCATAACCGACAGGTAGAGGCCTAACGCTGTGGCCAGGATCACCTGTGCGGACACTCGTAGACGCTGAAGGACAGCACTTAGCAAGAGCTGTTGGCCAAATGATCAATGTCAAACTCTTTCTTGAAAGCGAACAGTTTTAAGTAGTTCTTGAGATACAATAAATAAACGCTCAAAGGCCTGGATTGGTTTTCCCTCCAAGAGAGGCCCACTGTATGTTATAAAGTTCATTATTGCAGCCTCATCAAGAAAAGTAATTAAAATTTTCCAGTGTAGCTAAAACATCAAAATGCCTTTTCGTACTAATATCTATAAAATCTGGCCTGTAGTCTCATTTTGGTCCTTAACAGGCTAGGCGGAATATTTCTCCGTGCATGAGCTTTGACGTAAGTAGAAAGGTTACGTTCTACGTCTTTGTTTAAATACGTGTTTTCGCCGCTTCCGTTTTTTTTTAGAATCGTAGGGAGGCCGAAGCAAGCTATATTCATTTCAAGTTTTGCTGATTTTCATAAAGCGAAATTTCTTTTACGCGAACAAGCCGGCTTCGCTTGTCATTAAAGGTCGTCGATAGCATTGTCTCCTAAGCAGCTACATTTCTGGCGTCACCGGAGAAAAATTATTCTCGTAGGTTATCGCGGGTCATAAATACGGTTCGATAGTGCGACTTTCATCGCGCATGTTTCTTAGGGCTTCCACGTGACCTTTTTGTGCTATGGCGTACGTGGTCAATAAGCGGTCTAGTTTTGAGAATAAGCACTCTTGTTACTAGTAGCGGTGTGTGTTGTCTTTGTACATGTGCCTTCCACTGTCTGTGCCACGTTTCGCGCTGGATTAAAAGTGTTCCTAACGATTCACCAACAAGCCCCCGTCACTACAATTGTTAATGTATCGTCTGAAGTTAGTTACCTAATATATTTCGTGAACTTTCGTCTAATAAAAGAGTGCCTTAAAGCTCTACATATCATCCGTCTAATAATATTACTGAGATCCTACGCACTGTGAGATAGATGCAGTGCGAAGCAGTTCTCAGGTACCTGAGCAGCCAACTTGTTTGGAGTTTTCCCAAGAGTTAGGCGAACCACCAACATATTTGTGCACGGCAAGTGAAGGTATTTATTTCATCATCAGTTCAAACATACATATCTTATCGATTCGTACAGCAGGAAGGGGTGGCGAAAAGGCAACTGAATGCCTGACAATGCGCCCATGTCCACCCAGATTACGATGTTTCACAACACTCAGCGTGTCACTGTATGTAACACAAAGATGCAGTCATGCAAATGCAGACGTTATATTGTGTATTCTATAGTTTAGCATCTTGTAAGTCTACGTAGCACTAGCGGTTGCGGAAAAACAGCAATTACTTGCAGCGGCTTTCTGCTTTGGGCATTCTTTAAAGCAATGCAGCTTAGCGCCGTCTGCTGGGTGCCTTGCAGCACCATGAATAGCGTCAGCTGACAGTGGTGCAACTAGTGGTAGCATCAAAAACAAAATGAACCGGTTAGCTGATGACTTCATCCCTAAGTTAACTTTCCGTCCCACTCGCCAAAAACCTTGGTTTACTAAGTCATTAAAATCGCTTGATAACAAGAAGAAACGTGTTTTTCGTGTCGCCAAGACTAGAAACAGTGTTTGCGCATGGGACAAATACAACGTTGCAGAAAAAGTATACTTAACAGAAGTGCGCAACGCTAAATACTCATTCTTTCACACCGAGCTACCAAAAATCCTTCCTGATTCACCCAAACGTTTCTGGCAAATTTTAAACCCACATGACACCCCTCCTGTTACCCTTACTAATCAATCTGGTCAAGAAGTAAGTTGTTCAGAAAGTGCCAATATATTTAACATAGCCTTTTCGTCTGTCTTTACGAATGAACCTAACCCTACTGAAACAGAACTGTTTTCCGTTAGTTTACCTGAAATGCCACCCATAAGCATTAGTTTCTCTGGTATCCTGTCCTTAAATGAAAAAATGAAGTTGTCATCTTCTACTGGTAGACACGAAATAAATTCCAAGCTCTTAAAAAACACTAAGCACATATCTGCCGAATTTTTACTGTTACTGTTTTCCCAGTCGCTCTCCTCAGAAATTCTCCCTTACGACTGGAAGTGTGGGAAGGTCATTCCAGTTCACAAAGCAAGCAACAGAGACTGTCCGTTAAATTAGCGCCCCATATCTCTAACCAGTGTGTGCTGCAAACTCAAGGAACATATCATATACTCTCAGATCATGCAGTTTCTTGATTCTAACACCTTTTTTAATCCCTCTCAACACAGATTTCGAAAAGGCCTCTCATGCGAATCCCAACTCGCCCTTTTTCTTCACGACCTGAATGCTAACCTCGACACTAACCAGCAAACAGATGCTATTTTTTTTACTTCTTCACCAAGGCTTTTGATAAAGCACCACACAAGCGTCTACTAATGAAGCTCTCTCAACTAAATCTGCCACACGACGTTCTAAACTGGATCGTCCAATTTCTGACTAACCGCTCTCAGTTTGTTTCCCTTAACAATGTCAAGTCTGACTCGCTTCCTGTAACGTCCGGCGTGCCGCAGGGATCTGTCCTCGGCCCACTTTTATTTCTAATATATATCAACGACTTACCTAATAATTTGTCATGCAATGTCCGCATGTTCGCTAACGGCTGTGTTATCTATCGCAAAATATCTAACATATCTTACCAAACAGCCCTACAGAATGATCTTAATAAAGTGTTCGACTGGTGTAACCGCTGGCTAATGACCCTTAATCCTAACAAATGTAAATTAGTTTCCTTCCACCGCCGCAAAAACCCGCTCCAATTTCCCTATGAAATCGCTAACATACCAGTTGAAACAAGTGAATCCTATAAATACCTTGGTGTAACACTAACCCCTGATATTTCCTGGCGCACCCAGGTCACGAATATCATTTAATCGGCTAACCGATCGTTAGGATTTCTAAAACGTCATCTGCGTCACTCACCCTACCACGTAAGACTTTTGGTTTACCAATCGCTAATTCGGCCCAAACTTGAGTACGCATCACCAATCTGGAGCCCTCACGATGTTTATTTGATTAACGCTATCGAAGCAGTGCAAAATCGTGCTGCTTGCTTCATTCATTCTTCTTATTCATATGATATCAGCGTGTCATCCCTTAAGAATGACTCTGGTCTGCCTACTCTTTCGTCTCGCCGCAGGATCGCCACACTATCACTTTGCCACAAGTTTTATCACAGTTCTTTCAGCCATCCACCTTACATCGCTCCCGCCGCTCGCACATCCCCCCGCACGGGCCATCCACTTCAAGTCACCCGACCCCGTTCTGGCACCACTACTTTTTCTGCACAATTTTTTTGCCGCGCAGCTTCAGAATGGAATGGCCTTCCCCACGACATTGTTTCAATCACCCGTCCAGCACGTTTTTTTCATAGTGTAGCCATATACCCGTCTTGTTAAAAACATGTGGCATTAGTAGCATCTCTGTACAACCCACCCCTTATGTAACACCCCCTTGTGGGGTCTTTAAGGAAATAAAGTGAAGTGAAGTGAAGTAGCTGGTGGCATGAAGGAACCTAGCACGCGTTGTTTTCCCCATTGGGTTCCTTCTAGCACTATCAGATCACGCTAGGATCCGCGCATCCACGGTAGCGGTGGCATAAGCGCGAGGTACGCACTGTTTGGGCCGCTGGGTTCCTAGCAGCAATAGCAGAGGGCCCTAGGCTCCGAGCATCCGGGGTAGCGGTGGTGACAGCAGGAGGCACGCGCTCTTGGCGCCGCTGGGTTCCCTGCAGCACCAGCACGTGGCACTAGGCTCCCCGCATGCGCGGCAGCGTTGGCATCAGCGCGATGTACGCGCTGTCAGACCTGCGACGCAGCAGAGGGTGCTAAGAATCCCTGGCTCACGTTACCTAGTGAGGCGAGTCTAGCAGAGCTGTTGGAGGAATTAGATGGCAGTAAATGGGATATAATAGGGCTCAGTGAAGTTAGGAGGCCAAAAGAAGCAGATACAGTGCTGAAAAGCGGACACGTCCTGTGTTACCGGGGCTTAGCATAGAGACGAGAACTAGGAGTCGGATTCCTGATTAATAAGAACATAGCTAATAATATACAGGAATTCTACGGCATTAACGAGAGGGTGGCAGGTCTAGCTGTGAAACGTAATAACAGGTACAAATTGAAGGTCGTACAAGTCTACGCCCCTACTCCAGTCATGATGACCAGGCAGTCGAAAGCTTCTATGAAGACGTGGAATCGGCGATGGGTAAACTCAAAACAAAATACACTATACTGACTTGCGTCTTCAATGCCAGTGTTGGCAAGACGCTGGCTGGAGACAAGTCAGTGGGGGAATATGGCATGGGATCTAGGAATAGCAGGGGATAGCTATTAGTAGAGTTTGCAGAACAGAATAATATGCGGATAATTAATAGCTTCTTCCGCAAGCGGGATAGCCAAAAGTGGACGCGGAGGAGCCCGAACGGCGAGCCTAGAAATGAAATAGACTTCATACTCTGCGCTAACCCTGGCACAATACAAGATGCGGGCTTGCTCAGCAAGGTGTGCTGCAGTGACCATAGGATGGTAAGAACTCGAATTAGCCTAGACCTGAGGAGGGAACGGAAGTACTGGTACACCAGAAGCCGATCAATGAGTTAGCGGTAAGAGGGAAAATAGAGGAATTCCAGATCAAGCTACAGAACAGGTATTCGGCTTAGACTCAAGAAGGGGACCTTAGTTTTGAAGCAATGAACGACAATTTTGTGGGCATTATTAAGGAGTGTGCAATGGTCCGTATTATGCTGTCTCTATATGAGTGCGAATTGTATTAGTTTTGTTAGTAACCCTTACACACATACTTCCATTTTTCTGATGTATCAAATATGTTCTTTCTCTCAGTAGTTACATTATTTTTTGTCTTGTTATTGCGCGTTTATGTACAATATTTATTCTGAGCGTCTAACAATGTTACGATTTTGATGCAACCACCATGTATGCCTTGTAATGGACCATCGGCCTAGTCAAGCTGTTTTCAAACAACTTTTAGCCTTTGGTATCCAACAGAGCACTTCTAATTCTGGAAATAAATTGAATTGAATTCTAGGCGGTGGTAACTCCGTTAGGCGGGATACCAGTAAACTATCGCAGGAGACGAAAGATCTGATCAAGAAACGCCAATGTATGAAGGCCTCTAACCCTACAGCTAGAATACAACTGCCAGAACTTTCTAAGATAATTAAAAAGCGTAAGACAGCTCACATAAGGAAGTATATTACGGATATAATTGAACATGCTCTCAGGAACGGAAGAAGCCCAAAAGCAGTGAAGAAGAAACTAGGAATTGGCAAGAATCAGATGTATGCGCTAAGAGACAAAGCCGGCGATATCATTACTAATATGGATGAGATAGTTCAAGTGGCTGAGGAGTTCTATAGACATTTATACAGTAACAGTGGCACCCACGACGACAATGGAAGAGAAAATAGTCTAGAGTAATTCGATATCCCACAGGTAACGCCGAAAGAAGTAAAGAAAGCCTTGGGAGATATGCAAAGGGGGAAGGCAGCTGGGGAGGATCAGGTAACAGCAGATTTGTTGAGGAATGGTGGGTAGATTGTTCTAGAGAAACTGGCCCCCCTGAATATGCTATGCCTTATGACCTCGAGCGTACCGAAATCTTGGAAGAACGCTAACATAATCCTAATACATAAGTAAGGGGACGCCAAAGACTTGAAAATTATAGACCGATCAGTTTACTGTCAGTTGCCTACAAACTATTTGCTAAGGTAATCGCAGATAGAATCAGGAACACCTCAGACTTCTGTCAAGCAATGGACCAGGCAGGATTCCGTAAAGGCTACTCAACAATAGACCATATTCACACTATCAATCAGGTGATAGAGAAATGTGCGGAATATAACCAACCGTTATATATAGCTTGCGTTGTTTAAGAGAAAGCGGTTGATTCTGTCGAAAGCTCAGACTAATAAACATTACTTAAGGTTTCTGCAGAATAATTTTTAGACCCACTCTTCTGCTTTGCCTCTCCAGGTCAGTGAGCATGCATTGCAATTGGTCCCCTGAGTTACCAAGCAAGGCAATATCATCAGCTAATCTCAAGTTACTAAGGTATTCTCCATTAACTATTATCCCCAATTCTTCCCTATCTAGGTCTCTGAATACCTCCTATAAACATCTCCCTGCCTGACGCCTTTCTTTATTGGGATTTTATTGCTTTTTTATGGAGGACTACGGCGGCTGCGGAGCCGCTATACATATCTTTCAGTATTTTTACATATGGCTCGTCTACACCCTGATTCCGTTATGTCTCGTTGACTGCTGAGGTTTCCACAGAACGAAACGCTTTGTCGTAATCAATGAAAGGTATATATAAGGGTTGGTTATATTCCGCACATTTCTCTATCACCTGATCGATAGTGTGAACACGGTCTATTGTTGAGTAGCCTTTACGGAATCTTGCATGGTTCATTGCTTGGCAGAAATCTAAGGTGTTCCTGATTCTTCTAGCGATTACATTAGTAAATATTTTGTAGGCAACGGACAGTAAGCTGATCGATCTCTAATTTTTCAAGTCATTGGTGTCCCCTTTCTTATGGATTAGGATTATGTTAGCGTTCTTTCAAGAGTCCGGTACACTCGAGGCCATGAGGCATTGCGTATACAGGGTGGCCAAATTTTCTAGAACAATCTGCCCACCATCCTTCAACAAATCTGCTGTCACCTGATCCTCGCCAGCTGCCTTCCTCCTTTGCATAGTTCCCAAGGCTTCCTTTACTTCTTCCGGCGTTACTTGTGGGATTTCAAATTCCTCTAGACTATTCTCCCTTCCATTATCGTCGTGGGTGCCACTGGTACTGGATAAATATCTATAGAACTCCTCAGCTGCTTGAACTATCTCATCCATATTAGTGATGATATTGCAGGATTTGTCTCTTAAAGCATACATCTGATTCTTGCCAATTCCTAGTTTCTGGTTCACTACTTTTAAGCTGCCTCCATTCCTAAGAGCATGTTCAATTCTATCAATATTATACTTCCTTATTGGAAGTATAATATGGATATGAATATAGAACCTGGAAAGTTTTGCCAGTTCTGTTCTAGCTGTAGGGTTAGAGGCTTTAATACATTGGCGTTTCTTGATCAGATCTTTCGTCTCCTCCGATAGCTTACTGATATCCTGTCTAACAGAGTTACCACCGACTTTTATTGCACACTCCTTAATGATGCCCATGATGCCCATAATGATGCCTTAATGATGCCCGACCACGTCCACATCTTGTATGATGCCAGGGTTAGCGCAGACTATAAAGTCTATTTCATTTCTAGTGTCGCCATTCGGGCTCCTCCACGTCCACTTTCGGCTGTCCCGCTTGCCGAAGAAGGTATTCATTATATGCATATTAATATGTTCTGCAAAGTCAAGTAAGAGCTCTCCCTTGCTATTCCTAGTGCCTATGTCATGTGCAGTAGCACCCATCCCACTGACTTGTCTCCAGCCTGCTTCTTGCCTACCTTGGCATTGAAGTCGCCCATCAGTACAGAGTGTTTTGTTTTTACTTTACCCATCGGCAATTCCACGTCTCCATAGAAGCTTTCGACTTCCTGGTCATCATGACTAGATGTAGCGGCGTAGACGTGTACGACGTTCAATTCGTTCCTCTTATTAGGGTTCACAACAACACCTGCCACCCTATCGTTGATGCTATAGAATTTCTGTATGTTATTAGCTATATTCCTATTAATCAGGAATCCGACTCCTAGTTCTCGTCTCTCCGCTAAGCCCTGGTAGCACAGGACGTGCCCGCTTTTCATCACTGTATATACTTATTTTGTCCTCCTAACTTCACTGAGCCCTATAATATCCCATTTACTGCCCTCTAAATCCTCTAATAGCACTGCTAGACGCGCCTCGCTAGATAACGTTCTAGCGTTAAACGTTGCCAGGTTCAGATTCCAATGGCGGCCTGTCCGGTTCCAGGGATTCTTAGCACCCTCTGCAGGCTCACAGATCTGACCGCCGCCGTGGTTAGTTGCTTCGCAGCTGGTGGCGATTGAGAGCCGGGGTTTGATTGTTGTATTCATATGGGAGGTTGTGTCCAAGTAGTGCACCAGGGTGGCCAATCCCGCTGTGGTGAGGGGGTGCGTTACCGGTTCTGGTGGCCTGGTTCAGGCCGCACTCCAGGCCTGTTTATGCACTTTTACCAACTCGCGGATTTTTTTTAATCCGACGGTAAATGGGGCGGCACTCGGATTCAAAGCGCGGTCCTGTTGCACGCGATGCGGATGTTCTACCTCTACGCCACCGCTCCGACAACGTCGTGTTGATTGACAATCACAGTCGACAACGCGAACCCAAAGGGGGAAAAGACTTCAAGTTCCGCGCGGACTCTTTACAAAAACTGGAAACGAATCACGGCAGACCACCGCTGCCGCGCAGGGGATGATCCTGTTCCCGTGCCAGGAGCCAGTCCAGGGGGGCACTCGAGCTCAAAGGACCCTGCCAAGCCATGGAGAATAGGTTGGGGCAAGGAGCATAAGGGTGTGTATTTTGCGGGCAAGTTCTCCCAGGGAAGTAACCAGCGTGACAAACGGGACGACGAAATTGAGCAAACAAAGAAAATTGTCAACGGGGATTGTCGAAAGGCAACGGTCTGAAATCTTAAACTTAAAGAAACCTCAGAGGCAGGCAACCCCTGCTCCGCAAGAACCCATTAGACAGACGATCCCCCAACGGCACGTCAACAGCCACAAGGAGAGGATAAGATGGTCAAACAAGCGTCCCTCACGCCACCGACGAAACGCAAAATTCAAGAAGCTGACCGTTTTCAGGCTACACAGAAAAGGGTGGAAAATTTGGGAAAGCTAGTGGTCAAGGTGAATGAACTTATGAACTATATCAACATCCAAATTCATGCTGTCGTAGGGGCAGTTCAGAAACAGGCCGAGGAATGCCAAAGGCTAGCAAATGAGATAGTCACCATGAACACGTGGCAACAGAATATGGAGCAGATCGTCACGCAATTGCAAAATGGGCAGCCGCGCAAATGAAAATAAAATCTGGCAGTGGAACTGTAGCGCCTTCCAGCGCAAGAGGAAGTACCTTCCGCTATGAGAAGAGATGCCTTTGGCGATTGCCCTCCAGGAAACTGGGGGGTCCGCAAAACTGTCAGGCTATCAGGTATTTCATAGTAGCAGGGGGGAGAATTACTCGGTCCCAACGCTCGTGAGAAGAAATCTCGCGGCCATTGAACAAGATCTAGAGTCGAAAGAGATCGAGAACGTGTTTCTCGAAATTGTAACCAAAAACAGAACCACTGTACCTCTACTCCTTCTAAATTTATGCAGCTCACCCAGGCATAGGAAGGTGAAGTTCAGGGTTCTGCTTTGCAAGGCCTTCAAAATTTCAAGGAACCAGGCACTGCTGATAGTGGGGGACTTTTTTGCGCATCACCAGGCATGGGGTTAGCAGCACAAAAGCCCGAAAGGCAGACAGCTGTGGGAATATACGCATGACCTATGGCTCACTGCGCACATGGACCCCGAGAGTCCAACGAGGGTGGGCAGTAAGGTTAGCAAGGATACATCGCCAGATCGGACATTCTCGGAAAACGCAAAAGGTCTAGAATGGCGTAATTTGGAGCGAAATTTTGGCAGAGGCCACTACATAATTGGTTCTATACTGAAAGAAGGCCTTAAAACGCGTAGGGCACGTGCGCCGGACGTTGTTAAATGGGATAAGTTTAGAGATATCAGGAGGGCGCAGGAACTGGGGCCCATCAGAAACATCGAGGAATGACTGACGGTCCTGAAGTCGGGCGTTAGAGCGGCTACAAAAACGCTCGAAGGAGATGACGCTTCGGAGATTGCGGACAGCCGTCTTGTGCATATGTGGGAAGCTAAGCAAATCATGGAGCGTCGTCTCAAAAAACAGAAATGGAACCGCACCTCAGGAGGACTGCGAGGCATAATTAGGAAATCGAACATTATACTTTCACATTATGCGAACAACATTGGGGCAACAAATGTGACGAAATGGAGGGAAGTATGAACCTCTCCAAGACGTGGAGCATCCTCCGGCACATGTTGGACTCCGAAAGTTCGAAGACTCAATCCGGTTTAAGATTCGTAAAAACGAGGCACGCGTTAGAATGAAATGGTGATTATTTCACGAAGAAATAATTGAAACGTACCTAGGCGAAACACCCAGAAGTCCACTTTCCGACTATGGTGGAGCGCCTAACGAGGCGTTGGACGCCCTCATCACAGAAGTAGAAGTGAGGGCAGAGATTGTAAGACTTAAATCGTAGTCGGCTCGTGGCCCTGTCGAGGTAACGAACAAAATGCTCAGGAACCTAGACGATGACTCCATTAGGTATCTTACGGAGTACATGCAAGAATGTTGGGATAATGCCGAGCTCCGACAAGAGTGGAAGACTAAGCATTATTTTAATACAGAAATGCTATGAAAACAGCGGCATCTCATTCTTCTGAAAGTGAGCTAATGCGATCAAAAATATACACTCAAATATGTTGATAATTGACCACAATAACATAGCTAACCTCACTGCTAAAAATTAAGGTAATTCAAGACGACTGCAATACCAACGAATTTGGTCCCCTCGGTATCGGACGAGCCACGTCTTTAAGGTTTTCAAAAAAAATCTCGTGCATTGCGGCCTTTTTGAACTTTAATCACTGTGCATCCATAACATTTATCAAGAAAAAAAAGTAAAGTCGCAACAGTCAGAAGAAAGCAGAGCTTTATTTACGTGACACCAATCTTGCGACAAGCATTAGTTGACGCTTTACTTATCTGTAATTTTTGTCAGACGGTCATCAATGTAGTGGCATCTACGAGAAAGCTCCCCAAGATATGAACGAAATTACGTCAATCAATATACAATCTGCATGATGTAAAGCAATACATCTTACAATATTTTGGGGACCATATCTTGTTTTTTTTTCATTAGTAATGTTTCCTTAGATCTGGAGGTCGTCTCTAATGAGGCTCATTGCATCGACGCGAATGAATCTGCTCCACAGCAGCTGCAGGTGAGGCATGCCTACGTATCCGAGAGCTTCCACGAAACTAATAATTGCTGGGTGCGCTCCTGTCAGGTACAACTGGGGGTCGTCGAGGCTGTCGGTTTCGATGTTTTGCAGCCGAATCCGGTCAGGGTCCTCAGGTGTTGGTTCAGCAACGAAGTAGATCCGCAGCTTGCTTCCAGAAACCTTGGAAGTGTAGAAATAAAGAAAAAAACAAAAGCTTAAAAAGCGGCTTGCCCAACGTTAACATAAACACTCTAAATCAATGTTTCCTGCTTGCAGAAGATACTTAAATATATTTATTTACACAGTTCTGGTAGACCCCACTGTATGTACTAGCTTCACAATGACGTATTTGCTAGTACTTGTTCATTTGTAAACATGTTATTGAAATAGTAAGAAAGAAAATTACTGAGATGCAACATAAGGATACCTGTCTCTGGTTGTGTTTATATGCGCTTGGACACTGCCGCACTATTACCGAACAAGACCGACTGCAATAACAGTGTAATGCCACATCAGGCCTTACCTATTTACCCCTGAAAGGACGTATACTTTTTGTGTATCTTGTGAAGCTTTTGAGTAGATGCTGCTGTCCATAGAGACTATTCTTATGATATCTCACATCACACTATTCTGTGGCTGTCTTATTGAGCAGCTATATTTCAGTAGAATGCCATGATTCTCATCAAGAGTAAATTGCGAGATTGTGATTTGGCAAACTTAATCTATTAGCATTTCGTGATTGCAGTGGGTGTTACTGAAATTCAAGAAAACGTATTCGTTTTATTAGAAAAAGACAATAATGTAATTCACGCGATCAGTTAATCATTAGTACGAATTTCTAGTGCTGCAAAATGTACATGGCACATTTTTGGCATACACTACTTTCTTACCTATGTTGCTGTTTATGAGAAATTGACTACTTGAGGTTGAGACCAACTGAATACACGCTCGTACTGCAACGTTCGGAGATACATTTAACCTGGGCACTTACTCCTCCTAGATAAATGCGCACCTGGCCTTATTACTATATATATATATATATATATATATATATATATATTTTATTTAGCGCACAGACTCATAGTGCCCCCACAGGCACTTTGCAACATGCTGCACTAAGTGCGCGAGGCAATGGCGAAACAGAAACGAAGTAAAAGTGAACATCGAATTTGATTTTAGCCTTTGTGGTGCCGTCCACTCAACCCGCCATATTGTAACAATTTGCAAAGAGCGGTTTAAAGGGAGCACTATTGCGCATGCGCCCAACACGAAGGACGGCCCAACACTAACGGAGGCGTCTAATTAAAACGCTAAATAAGTTCAGTTCGGCGTAAAGGCTGAGTACGTGAGATGTGGGTAGATCGGACAGTAAGAGGGGCTAAGCTAAAACTGTATAATGAGGGAAGCTGGCCGCTGTTCTCTCACAATGATGTGTTCTTGGAAACTGTTCGTTGTGCTCAATTCACCAGTACATTTCTTTTTCAATCGAATCGCTCACTTATCAAGTTCA
The DNA here is from genome assembly GCF_050947875.1 of Dermacentor variabilis. NCBI lineage: Eukaryota > Metazoa > Arthropoda > Arachnida > Ixodida > Ixodidae > Dermacentor > Dermacentor variabilis. The sequence goes on along the minus strand of NC_134574.1, from coordinate 118,308,422 downwards.
ATGGCAATATGGGTGCGCAGTGGGCGCGGCTGTTGGTGGCCGTCCACATTGAGGTAATAGAAATGGTCGCGTGAGTGTCCTTACGTTTGATCTTCTTTAACTAAGTTTATTTGTTACACATATACAAGCGGACGGCTCAAGATTTTTCCCCCATTTGGCTATGTTAACGCGCAAGCTCTCTCTTAAAGTGTTCAAGCAGCTCGGCAAAAATTATGCAAACTGCTAATGGAACCTTATAGCAGTGTTTCATTTAGAAATAGTGGAAAATGACGCATGCAGAAAAGGAAACATTGCATATCGCTATGAAATTATACCTTATACACTGATAGGTCGCCACTCAACTTAAAAAAGGACCTCAGTCCTTATGTTCTCCTGGCAACGTGCGGCTCTGCTAGCTTTGAAATGATGCATTTGCTCCACATTGCACATATGTCCAGATTAGCCGGACAGATGAATGTCCGTATTTCTCAGAACATTTTTATGACTGTCAAAACTATATTTGTGTCAGCAATGATCTGGCCCTTTTTCTGCAAATTTAGGGCTTATTGGATTGAAAAAATCACTCAGGCAGAATCCTGTAAAATGGGCGCATATATATATATATATATATATATATATATATATATACATATATATATATATATACATATATATATATATATATATATATATATATATATATACATACTTCGACATTACTGCATAGAGAAAATAATCGTGCATAGTTCACGTGCACAGATAGCGTCATTTTGGCGCCACACATGACGCCATGGAAGCTACATTTGGCCTCAAATTATCTCTCCTAATCTAGCCACTAAATTTTGCGGCTATCTTTAGCCCACCGTTAAGAAAGGTACAGCTCGGTATACACTTCTCTATCCGAGGTGGCGTGGTCGCGTTTGGCAGACCTCGGTCAGCAAGATTAGGTTTAATCCATCAAGCTCAACTTAAGCAAGTAAGCTTTGTAATGTGTCAGTAAATCTTACTTTCATATTTGCTTACGTCATTTCTGTGCCCGAGTGTCCATGCACCCTAAGAAGCTTCTAAAAGGCGTCCACAATGTGGCTTCCACAATGTGGCTGTGTGATACCGCGTACCAGATACTTTTTTTCATCCATCTATAAGGTACATTGAAAATGCATTGCTAGCAGACTCTTTGGCTTGTTGCTAGAAAGGGTTTTAATAATAAAACACCACAACGCCACTTGCGCGTCGGAAAAAGAAGAACAGAAGTCAAACTGAATTCCGCTAGAACTGTGTTGTTTTTGCTCACATCGTGTTCAGTGTTCATCGCCCATCTAAACGATACCTCCTGGAAAAATCTCACATAATTTTAGACAAGAGTGAACTGACAGATTCAAATACAGAACAGTTCGCCTGTTGATCCTAGAGATATATGCACGTAGTGCAGCTATCTGTAACGCCAATGTAGTTTGCAAAGACGAATTTCTCGGACTGGTTATTGCTGCCGAGGATGCATTAATTCATCACGGAAAGTTCAAGTAAGTAACTCATTTATCGCTTGCCTCGCCAAGAAAACAAGTTATCTCTTCTTTTGTAAGCGGCATGTGGTACATTTGGCAAATGTATGATGCGCTTTTCTTATGGCAGTGCTTGGTTCTTGCATTTCTTAAACATTGTTCGCCAGTTCTGCACTTCTTAATTTCAATATTGGTGGAATCCTGACTCTATAAATATCTTTCTCATTCGCTTATAAAACTTCATCTGGTACACCATGTTGTGCTTATCGCCAGGTATTACAATATATGCACTGTGCCGTAAATAGATTATACGGTGCCTACCATTGTGCCTAATTTGCCTCTGCTTCCCGTACAGGTCTTCCACTCCACCTTGATCCCCAGAGAATTGGCAGCGAACACCACAGCTTCAATCACGGTGCGGTTATACGCACAAAAGCTATGGGGTGGCTTGTACGCCCACAAACTTCCCAGGCCTGTCACTTCGATTGAAGAGGTTTTCAATCCCATTATCCATGTCTTCTCTGTGGGGCCTGGAATTGTAATTGTGTCCGGTATCCGTCGAAGGTAAGCGTTGATGCTTTCTGTCCAGTCCACGTCCGGGGCCTTGTCGCAGCGTGCTGCGTGGTGGTGTGTTAGCAAACATTTTAGGAAAGAGACCTTTTGACGGTATTTATTCAGCAGTATTTGAACATGTGCACAAAAGTAAGAGACGTATGAAATTTAGACTATAGAAACCAGGATTGTTCATTGCAACGTATCTCTTGAGTGCGTCAAACTATACACGATTTTCGACACAGAACTGGACAGTTTGTTTCATTATGCCACAACAAACGCATCATTCCTTCCTGGTAATGCAATATAGCTTCTTGTCATTCGAGACAGCGAGAACGACCACTATACCTCTTCATTAAATACTTGTAATGTATATGGGGGCATAGAATATGGTTCATATGATGGGAATTAACTGGGCGTATTAACTAATTAATACGCCCCAGGATGCCTACCAAGAGTGCTCACAAACGTTAATCATATCTTTCATTGAAGAAGAATTACGAACCTAATGTGTGCAATGTCAATGTGGCTTGTTTTACGTGTACCGTTTTAAGTCAACACAGTTTTTCTCTCACTGTTTGAGTGAGAAGTGCTATTTGTGCGGCATTTCCCACATTACAGACGTTAGTAAAATGAATTCGCTTCATTGCTATTGCTAAACAAGATTGCCTGTCTCCTGAAAAAGGAGCTCAGAATTTTCAGCACGAATGGCTAACATATATGATTGTGTAAATTATGGAAGCTTAGTTATTTACTAATTTTGTCAATGTATCTACTACAGAGTACGAAAAATGAATTGGAAGGAACATGTGCCTGTGCTCATCCTATTTCCGCGTTCGCTTTGCAACAATATCAGGCACCGAAGATACTTATGGTGCTACAGAAAGACCAATTGAATAACGTTGCTCACCTGTAACAAGCTTAGAATAGTCATTGCCAGCGTTGACAAACTGAAAAATGGCGAGTAGAGCGATGGGGACGGCCACAAAAGCCATGGCGGTTCACTAACTTGTGCAAGCGTTCCTGTGGTGTGTTCAGAAATCCCTGCGTTAATATATGGCAAGGAGAAAAGAATTTACCATGAGCCATATTGCAGTAGAATTTACCGAGCTTAAAGAGTAGATTGATACCGCCGGAAAAAAAAAACACTGTACCACACATACATCTTCCAACTCTACGTAAGGCTGGGCATTCTGAAGAACCTAAGTTAGATACACTTTGAATTTGCTGATTTGTCTCGAAGGTATCGGAAGAATTACGAGTCATATTAGATGAGAAATCCAACAAAGCTATGCTCTCAGTTTCACTGTGACGTCAGCTCAGGCGCAGCTGGCTTAGTAGTGACAGTGTATTCGAAAGACAAATTGTGCAACAGACGCCGTAACAGTCACTAAAAGGAGGCATTCGCGATGTTAAGCTCTGCCAAGGTAGTTTCATAAGTGTTGACCTGGTTAGACTTTCTCTCGTTCTATCCAAATTTGCTTCGAGATTTTCGTCATTTTAAGGACGGTAACTTTTATTGCTCAATATCATGCTTTCGCAAATACACTTGCTCAAACCGGAGCAAAACAGCAAGGTAGCTATTTTTTATGCCGTACTACATAGCGGACCATGACGCGTATTCGTATCTCTATTCGTATGACGCGTATTCGTAGCTTGTCTTACATAATGATTCCGAAATTTTCCCCGACCTCCGGGTGCACAATAATTATTATAAAAAACAAAATAAGAACAAATTGAATACTACGTGAAGGAACCGCTCCGTGTGGCAAGAATGAAAAGAAACAATTTATTCATAGGCGCCTCATATATATATATATATATATCTGTTTTCTTATTCTGACCAAAGCCGTGCCATGGCCGAAACGTTACAAACATTAAAGACGCGATTTTCGTAAATCTGCGCCTTCGTTTATTCAACTACCTACGTACCTACGCACCGGACCTTCAGAACTTTTCATTGAATCATTGAACCATATATGTATATATATATATATATATATATATATATATGAACGACAGCATCTTGTCTCATTGCAATACACGTGCACATTCAAGAATGGATCAATACACGGCAGGCAGGATTAGTAATCTTAGGATGGTATTCCTCCATATAAACGTTCTTCCTTTTGTGTCAAACAAATGTAGGATAGAAACTACCCTAAATATTGCCAATATCATAGTGCGTAATAAGAAATTGAACGCGAGGAAGAACCTAATACATTTGGATATGCGAAACTCGTATTTTCTTTTACTAATGCCTAGAACTCAGACGTGCCAAATGCCCGAAGTCAGTTAACTCACCTTCCTTCGAAGTGTGCCGGGGCAGAGACTGGTGAGTTTCTACACACAGCGAGAATATAACCCGCTGGTGCTGCACGCGAGGTCTTAAAGCGCTCGATGTGTTTTCGCTTTCTGGCCGCAACCGCTGACGTCGGAAAAGGAGCCGCAAAAAACAGCAACAACGTCCTGCGCGAGGCAGCTATCTCGCAGACTAACGCCTTTTCACGGCTAATTGGGAGATCAAAAGGCCTTGACTCGCGTGATATGTTTCACGACCGTTGCCCGAGTCGCCTGAAACAGGGTTAAATTGACGACGTGTGTCGGCAGCAATGTACTGACTGAAATAGCCCTTGCCATTGAGTTGCATTCGTTGAAGCACGATTATACAACCATGTCGCATCCATTGACCGCGTAGCCTAGGCTACTGTTGAGAAGTTGCAGTACTTTGTTGCGCGTTACATTGTATATGGCGGAGTATTCCTTGCTCTATAAGCAACTTCAAGAAAACTGTGACTGCCAACTGTAGGTCTGAGCGCTCCTCTGTCGCTAAGTTCAAGCGGTGGATGAGGATTCAAAATTTCGCATACTAATCGGGCAGTGTCTTTTCAAGTCGAAACATTTGCTTCAAGAGCATTACATTGATTTGTTTTACGGCATTCAATTATGGTGAAATATACACAGCTATTTCTATTGCTCAAGACGTCGCTTTATGACAAAATTCAGATTCCTATGGTTGCTTTCGTTAATTGCAGTTTCTATTGTTCAACTTTCAAGCGTACATTCTTTTGTTAGTGTATTTGTTGAACTGGCGAGAACTAACACGTTGCACGGCACTGAACAAGAGAACTGTACTTTCTGTACCGCACTGTACTGTACTGAACTGTACTGAACAAGACAAGTGTACTTTCCCCCCTTTAATGTGCATTTCATTTCTTTCTTTCGGTTCTTTCTGAGGAGAAAGATGATAGTTATATTTTTATTAGAGACAAATCATTCTTTAACGTTCATGTCGCATTTTAATCCGGAAAATTAGTTTTCAGAAACATATTCAAGACCCCTAACCTATGCGTAGCGGACGCTAGAGAGACCTCTCCACTATGTCCTGCTCATTTTCTGATCGGGAGCTTATTTCTTGCATCTCCAAAGCGAACAAACAGTGAGGACGAAGCTCGAAGTGCAGACCTCAGAATAAGGTCACGCCGCATCACCTCTTCAGCCGTTTATATTCTGTGTTGCATATTGTTACGTTTTCTTTGATGAATCCCCCCCTACGTAATTCCCGCATTGGGCCTTTAGGGAATCGAAAGAAATAAATAAATAAAGAAGTTGGCATACTGCCAGAAGCTCGTGGACTACCTGTGGATCCGACGGAAGAAAGAATACCTCCTCGAGCTGCGGGCACTTCTCCTCTACCCATCACATCCTAGTAACAGTCTACGAGCAGAGGTGTAGTACTCATCGAGGAACCTAACATCTCCAGAGGTATTCGGCTACTGGGACGAGTCGTGTACATATTCCCTGGTCACGATGGAATAATCTGAGAAAGCTCAAGATGGCAAGCTTATAAGAAGGCCAGTGCAGAAATTTACAAGCTTCGATTGGACAACGCTGCTTGGGGGCGGGAGTATGTCGAAAATCATGAATAAACGGGGCAGGTGGGCACTGCAAAAAAAAAAAGGAGAAGTTGGAACAATGATTAGCTCTTTGTCTGGTTTCTTCGCGTCTCGTTACTTTGATACACTTACCTTTGTCCAGATTGTCTCACTGTTTCCGGTACAGCTCTTGCAATCATGTTGATCAGAAGGGGATTGTCGGCCAACGCAACGACCTCAGCAAGGGCGCCGTTATGTCAACACTAAAGCTGTATGGTGGCCAGTGTGCTCTCCAGCCCGTTTACTTCCGTGACGAGGTTTTTATTGCCAGTATCCAAGCGAACTCTTTGCTACCTAGTATGAAGATTGTTCCCGGTACCTGCCCTTTACCCTGCGTATATTTTACCCTGCGGATGCTTTCGGGCCAGTCTATATCCGGGGTATTGTAGCAGTGAGCCAGGTACCATGCTAATAAATAATGAAAAGGCGTGTTATATAACTATTTTATTCATCGATCTTGCACCATATTAAAAATAGTGCAAGACGCGTTCAAATTGACACTCTGGCGAAAATTGCAATTGTTTTCTGACAACAAAGTAACGAGGTAAGTTGGATTGTATTCTTTACCGTAGCACAAAAAACGTGAACACAGAATAAATCAATGCGTTTGGCTCTTTTATGGTTAATTTTCGCATTGCATATTGTCACTCGACATATCCATATAGAGAAGAGCACCTGTTAAATACTTGTAAGGTTTCGCACAGTGCAGAATCACTTTGACATGACAATGATTAGTCAACGTACATTGTCCGCACCAAACGAAATAAGAATACCTAGAGACGCTGACTGCATCAATATTTCAAAAAGAAAACTTGGCCCGGACTACGTGTCTTTCCTGTGCGGTTTCTTGTGCGGGTGCGCTTTTGCCTACGCACAGCTCACTCCGAGTTTGAGAAAAACTATTGTACACGTTAGTCAATGTGTTGTTTTAGGGCAAATATGGGGCAGTACCGTTGCTTTACATCTTTCTAAGTGAAGACATACTATTTCGAACGGATCGAAAAAAAATTTAGTACGTGATTTTTTGTGCAGATTGGTATTCGTTACCTTTTTGATTAATTGTAATATATAGTGGGAAGCAAATTAATTGAAAGCAGCCGATGCTTGCGTTTGTGCTGTTTTTGTAAGAATCTCGTTGCCGAAATAGGACGTATATTCAAATATACAAGGCGATTACCGAGGTTAGCATCTCAATCGTATCAATGAAGTTTGCATCTCTCTTTGAAGACTGTCTACGCTGATACGTAAAGACATGACGATAGGGGTCGCTTATCTGTACCAACCCTAGAATATCCTTTTTCAGGCCAGTCAATATGAAACGTGCACAGCAGTGCAAGAGTCATGGTCAGAGGAAAAATGGCGGTTTGGGAATTTAGAGAAACGTTCAAGCTTTGTGCTCAGAAGTCGCTGCGAATATATAAAGAAAAAAGCAACTATTTTATGTGAACCATACTGCACTCTAGACATTAAGGTGGCGAATATATATTGCAACTAGAAATAAGTGACGGCATGCAGGATGAACTTGGAAGAACTTGGGCACACACACTGGATCACAACAGCACTGGTGAGGCCCTCTGACGACTGGCTAATCCTGAAAATATCTAACCCGGACATGCTTTCAGTTTCACTACCATGTCACCTTAGTCGCAGGTGGCAATGGAGGAACAATGTAGTCGACAAAGAAATTGTGCAGCATACACGCACCAGCAGCTAATAGAAGAATTTCTGATGCTATCTTATTCTAAAGCATTATTATCATTGCTAAATTGCAAGTGGGATTTTTTTATTATTTTATGTTATTTTATTTCCATAAGCGCACTGATTTGGGCTATCTGGGGCCCTATAAGGTAAAACTATTCCAATATGTTTTTATTCAATTCTCCTGACGTCCATTTTGCGTAAACGACGCAAGCATCGGGCGGTCACCCGCAGGGTTATCTCAAGAGACCAAACAAACGCTCTCCTTGTTCATCAGAGGTCACTTTTGTTTGCCTTAAAAACAGATTACATTGCCCACACTGAGTGGTTTGCCTTTTCCAAATGGCTGATAAGAAGCGAGGAGTATGCTCAATTGGAGAGAATTCGATGGGGCCGAGCCACTCCACTGGAAATCGATAACTGGATGAAGTGGGTGGTGCCGGCGCCTGCGATTGGTTCGCTTTCCCTTACTTAGCTTGGGGTGGCTGGTCAAACATCGCGGCGGCATGCAACGGAATCTTAATAATGCGATGAAACAGATTCTCACCAAAAAATACTTGGCAGAACGAGGTCGTAAACTTGCCGAAAGTGCTCGAGAATGTTACACGGCCAAGCAGAATGTTCTATTGTAGACAAATAAACCCCTGCTTTCGGGGAGGTGCGAGTAGCCAGTGCCTGATTGATCAGTGGTAGCCATCTTTTATTCCTTTTAAAAAGGGGGAGCCTGCGGCTATTTAGAAGAAAATTCAATTTTCTTCGACATATTAATGCATATTTAGCGCATACACCTCACTTTGACGCGGTGAGTATTAGCGGTTTTGTGACGGCGCGTGAGAGGCAGGTGAAGTGCGTGCAGCCAGAAAACTTTTGACCAATAGACGCGGGTTGATGGCGAAAAGGCATCGAATAAGAAAACACTATTTGTCTCTCGTTCTGTCTAATCATACATAATCGGTGTGTACACGTCATATCAGATGAGGAGCTATCGCGGTTTTCGTGACGTCTCGTCACAGACAGGTCAAGTGGGGGTGGTCGTAAGAAGTTTATGACCAATCGCGGATGGCGGATTGCAGGCATTGATTAGATAACTTTGGAATAGTTTCACGTTATAGCGTCCCTGGTTACAATTCGGGATCAATGCTATGTGCGCATCACTTGAAACGTGTACTGCGGAACGACAGACTTAAGCACAAGCTTTCAACCAGTTTTCCAACTTTGAACTATAGTTATCGCTATCATCCTTCGGGAAAACATCTGCTGGAACTGGAAAAAAATGTAAGAGTGTGCCAAAATATGCTTTGACATGATGCAGACCACCGCGTGAATTCGCATAATATTTTTACCCGTCAAGGTCCCAACTAAGTTCGCATATTAGTTAACTTATGTATCGAAGTAATAACAAAATGGACACGGCGTGGTAAGCCTGCTGCACGCTTTAACTGTGAATGCTCAATACCATTTGAAATTATGGTTTATGTAAGCCATGAATAAGCAGAAGTACATGTGCCATTCAGGCGCAGGCTAGCCAAAATGCCTAAGTGTGTGCCAAAACAACATGTCTGGCATGTCATATTTGCCAGAATAAAATAGTGTATGCAAGCGAATATTGAGCCCAACCAATTGTGAGGGAGCCGTTATGACTTCTAGAGCATTCTAGGTTGGAAATTATATTCTGTAATCCTTAATATTTCCTATAATTTTCTTAACTACTGTGGATGCGAAGTCCAGTCAAGGGGGATATGATACAGCCTAAAGAATATTACCAAAATTCTACTAACTGACTATATGAAAACGAATAGAACATCGTCATTTGGTGATGGGGCTATTATTAGATTTAGTGATCCCATTTCGCTATCACGCGTGCCAAAAAGAGAACATAATTCTATCTGTTCGTACAAAAATTAGCATAAGCCAGTGAGAGTTATCATTACTAGTATTACTACTTATGAAGTAAGATACGTATAAAGCAGGATCAATGGCTAGCTTCTTAGGTTTTAGATGCAGAAGAAACTCCAATATGCACTTTTGTCTTTCTAGGTCATAGCATATCTATCCAGTTAGCTTTCAATATTGCGGTGGCGAACTTATTGGCTCAAGATTTGCTTAAAATGAACCGTACTACTTTTCAATATGTTTGTAAGTTTTTCAATGTTAGATTTCGTATGAGAGTGTCACACTGTGGGAGCTTACTTGAGGTGCATGGAAGGAAAGAAATTGGTGTACATGCTTATACACACAAAAAAAGAGAAAGAGATGAACAACTGTCTTGCTTATTGAATAGTATCACTAATTAGCTCGAAAGGCGTTATTAAATTGAACATAATTGCCTCTACGCCATATTTGCTTCCGTCACCATCAAATAAATGTAAACAAAAATAGAATATTTGTTTCGAGATTCTGGCAATATAAGATGGGCTTGGTATACACAATAATCTAGTGATCATGTAGGGATATATATATATATATATATATATATATATATATATATATATATATATATATATATGTGTGTGTGTGTGTTAGAAATAGGTGCGTTGATTCATTATCTAGATGCACACGGCGAGAGATACTATGTACTCATGATGCAAACCAGTTCGATTGCCTTCTATTCATGTAGTTCGGTACCTATGCTTGCTACCGAACTGGAATATAACCAGCTGGTGAAAGAGCACGATGCTTTCAAGTGCTCGCTGTGACTTGCTTTACTTTGGAAGATGAACTGAAATACACAGGATCAACTTCTTGCTCCCGGTTATCTCGCTGACAGACGCCTTTCCTTGTCTAATTGGGCAATCAGAGGAGCCTCGTGCGACATGGGGCACAACCGTAGCCCGTGCAAGTATGACATAGCCTCCCCTTCACGTCGCGTGTCGGCTACAAATGATCGATTGTAAAGCGATGCCACTCAATTTCATTCGTGTTCGCCCAAGCACTCGACGATGTGGCATTCAGCGAGCAACTAGTCAAGTTTAGTGTCGCAAAACAGCAACTATTGCAGCGTGTTCAAATTACATAATGGCGCACTTAAGCGCTCGCTAAACTACTTTACCTACAGTGGCCGCTTTAACGGATGGTTTCAGTGCTCGACAGTTACTAACTGCAAGGGGTGATTGAGTACTCAAAAGTACAAGTACGAATCGGTTTGTCGTGCTCATTTTGGATGCATTCGTGTCGGCAGTTTTACATTAGACTGCTTTTTACTATTCTATTGGGGTCAAATATACACTGTTATAGCTACTTAAAAGCTCCTGATATAAAAAGGCTAACCTGTATGGTGGACTTTCCTGGATATATGGGGTACCCGTTATAATACAACTTGAAATGTTGTAATTTTCTAAAAAATATTCGGGTCGGTGTTATCGAACTTATATTTATAAGTAATGTATTGAAAAACGTAAACACTAGTTTCCAACATTTTTACTAAATTTTTTGTCGAGCTTGAAGAGCAAGGGAGCACTTGGTATTTATTTGCTATTTGAAACTCTTCTTTTTAGAATCTTGATTCTCAAATTGATTCTGTGCTAATAACCTCTACTAATGAGCTCGTAGCCTGCACGCAAAAAGAACTCTTTCAATTGCAAGCCAGGATCTAGAAAAAATTTTCTCAGAATTAGCATGCCTTATTAAATTATATCAACTATTTAAAATACCGCAAATGCTTCGTTTTAGTTCTGGCAGGTAACTTTTTTCACAAACGTGGTAAAAGCGGTAGGCGCGCCAGCAGTGATAGGTAACTAATCAATTGCTCAATTGGAACATGAAATGAACTATATAATTATTATTGAACTATAATGGCTATATAATTGGACCTATATAACCAACTAGGATAAATGCAATGTGATAACTATGAAGGAAGTAATATTTACAAAACTAAGCAAAATTGAACAAATTGCCAATTTTGACCAAAGTTATTTCCTAAGTGAGCTTTAATTGCAAAAATATTGCACCCATTTCTTTTATTACTGTTTGTTGCACACATCTCCATGTAAGGAATGAGTTTGCCGAATTTCATATAAAATATTATGAAAGCTTGCGTAACATAAGGTGGAGCAAAATGTGCTATTGAGAAAAACGTAAACAAATCCTAACACCATGTGAAAGATCTAAGAAAAGTCACAGGCCCGAGCTGCAGACGCAGCACAGCCACAGCGAAAACTGGAGGAGGGCAATTCATAGGATAAAAAACAGAAACAACGCCACACAGGATGAGCGAGTAAAGAGCAGAATGTCGCGCTGTTTCTGTTTTTATTCTAAAGTTGAACTAACCAGCTAATTTGAACATAGTGCTCAATAAGAGTTCCCTTTTCGACATACCAGCAACTACAGGTTCTCCGCGGCGAAGTCTCTTGTCGTCCTTTTTAGGAGAACAGTCTGAACTTCCTGCCAGGTGTCGATGGTGGGCTGCGCCTTCTGATGCGGCTTGTCCTGCTCCATGCACCGCGGTCTAATGAGCCCGATGCTGCGTGGGAGCGTATTCTGCTACGATAACATTCGGCGACAGTGTTGCTTCCGCGATAGCATCTCCATCAGGCGCGCGCTGATTGGCTGGTTGTGCAAAATTGGGTGACGTAGTGCTCAACCAGCCAATCAGCGTCTGGCGATGTCGAAGGCGATGTCGAACGCGATGGTATCGCCAAAAATGATCACCGCAGAATACAGCTCCTGGTTGCTGCAGCGTGCCTGCACGATTCGCTTCTTCAGCAGCGCTTCGTACTTTGCGAGGAGGCAAAGTAAACACAGGTGTTCAGACTACGTGGCGCACATGCCACATCCCTTCACCTGTGGCACGGTACGTTGCTGATGATGATAATGATGTTGATATTGATCGTTTATTGGCATCTACTTTGAAATGGGGTGGTACCAAACAGTCAGCTAGCCTGCGGGAATTAATCAAGTGTGTCGTACATGTTTTGCATTACATCAATATTGATACATCTTTATAATGTATCTTTTCCTCCAGACATCTATCTACCTTGCACCGCTACCTATCGAAATGCTACAGGCCGCTCCACCTGGTGTAATAGTGTGCAACTACATTACAAGGGCGCACGTACAGATGCCACGTGGCGCAAATGTCACATTCCAAGGCAAGTGGCACGATATGACGTTAATGATGAGGATAATTTATTGGCATCATCTTTAAAATGCGGCGGTAACATAGTCCCGTAGCCAGCCGGATTGGACATGTTGTAAGGAGGGATGCTAATTGATGGTGACGATGGTGATTTATTGGCATCCCCTCTGAAGAGCTGCGGTGACATAGTCACTTAGCTACTTTGCTTTAATCACCTACACAATAATTATTTTTATAGCATGCTTGTATACGTCTCCTTGCTCCTTAAAATTTCTTTCTCAAATTTCTTTGTAGCATGTGTAGCATGTAGCAGATGCACCACTACCTGTGCATCTGCTACATGGCGTTCTACTTTCTGTTATCATGTGCAAGTGCAATGTTAAATGTGCAGTTATCGATCCCACACGGCGCGCACATCCCATCGTATGGGTGCGCGCTTTTGCTTTAGCTTTAGCTCGGGTGATCCTATCTTAATACATGTGAAAGGAGAATGCGTTTTTCTCGGCAACCACTGCACCAAATTGGATGGTCTGTTGCATTTAACAGAGAAACTAGAAATCTAATGACTGTTTGTTTCGAATTTTTCATTTAGGTTGTAAATTTTTTATTAAAACTTTTCAAAAATAGAAAATTTTCGGAAAACGAAACTATGAATTTTATAACTCTATAGCTCGTCAAGAAGAAATTATAATACAGTTTTTTGAAATGAATCCAATATTGCATCCAAAGCGGACAAAATTGATATGTTACACATGCATCTCTAAAAGTTTAGTACAATAAAAATACAGCTTTTGCAGAACCCTTGTAAACAACTTAACAGGTTAACCTAAGATGTACAATGACATATCGAATTTGTCCGCTTTCAATAATGTAGTGGATGCCGTTCACAGAACTGCGATATCGGTTCTTGATACAGAGCTATGAATTTTTAAACCTCCCGCTTCTATTTTTCTCAAACTTTCGAATTTTTGAAAATTCTTTTACGGAACTTCAGGCCCTAAATCGAAATTCCGCTTCCAACAGTCACTACAACTTAACTTTTTCTCTCAAATGCTACGAATTTCAGTACAATCGGTCCAGGGTTTGTTCCGGACAAACGTTTTTACGTTTTACATGTATTTGAATAGGCCGCGTCGGAGTTGGGCCCGAGCTAAAGCTTCCTCTTATAGGGCATTCTTCCGCTACATGCTAGCATGCGCTCGTGTGACTCAGTGGTAGAGTAGCTGACTCCCAAACCACGGCCACATGTGCAGTCCCGGTGGGAACCGGGTATCTTTTTCTCATTGCCGCCTGTAGCCTAAATGGAGAAACTTCACCGACCAACTGTGGCGGCTGACGCACCGCGAATCGGAATGAACCCATTACAGCTGAGGCTGCAAAACAACACAGCAGCCTAAATTGCACAAGCTTCACAGCTGGAGCTACCACGAGATGTATTATAGTCGCCTTTTGTTCGTGCGGCTGCTCGGCGACAAGATAAATTAAAAAGGTGCTTTGAACAATATTTATACAATAGAACTAGGAAATATTTTTGGTTTCGCAATGCGAGGAAACCACTTTGAAAACTCAATGTAACTTCCACACTAATGCTGATAGGAAGATAATCTATTTTGCAACATGATGCTCAATATTGGCAGACACATAAAAAACATATATTTTCGGCGAAATAAAGTTACATTTGAAGGTAGCCTACAACTTCGCAGTCGCCATCACAGCCGTAGCTATGGCGTCCTGAGGTTGAGAAACAAATTACGTGCTGCACTTGCTGCACTGGTTGAGGGCACATTTTGTTGGCAGCGCGCGCTGCAGCAATCGTCGGCAATTGAGTTTTCAGCGAATGATAATGAACTCCAAGCAGCAATGGTTCTTCTTGACTCCTGTACTGAAATGACAGTCCTAGCGTGCGTTTCGCTTTCCTCCCATCGCTCCTTGAATCGCCTGGTCCATCTTTCCAGGCTCAAATCATTTAAAAAGTTACGTCACTCTTTATTCGGAGCGCTTTTAACTCGGCATTTATACTGTATTTCTAATATGCAAGGAACTATGGTTCCTCTCAAATGAAGGAGCAAACAATGTTTCGTTTGATTTATGGCAAATGAATGCTGCTTATGAATTGAAAGTGTAGCAGGTTCCAGTCTGTGAAAGCAGCTGAACATGTAAACTGTCCATACACACGTGATGATGTGAATGTGAAGTGAGTTGACGATAAATACTCCCCGCTAGATAGTTGTTGCTGTCACTCATTAGTGCGCTTATGGGCGCACTTTTGATAAATGAATGCTGTCGTTACCTTTCATTTATCTGTGTTGCAGCGATAAGCCTACCCAGCGACCTCGCCATCATTATCCTCCTTCAACAATTTTACAACCGCCGAAACGACGTATCTACCGGATCACCCAGCGTCAAAGGCTCTTGAGACCAAAGCTGCTCTTCTTCGGCAAAATGGTGTGGGGCAGGGGCGAGGCGAGCGCAGTAGCAGCCACCGTCGCTTTTCCGGCCGCCTTTTAAACATGGCTCCCTGCGGTGCGTATGTCTCATGCCTCGTGCTCTAAAACGACGAGACTAGAAGAGAAAGGGAAGCATAATAAAAGAGAGCTTCTTCTGTTTCAGCTATTGATCCGAAAGGTTCTCAGTTTTTTAAACGGTCATTGGACCCACTGATTGTTGTAGTGGACCTAACCTCGGTCCATGTAATCGGCTTTGCCACCAACACCAACAACGACAGCAACAAGAAAAGATACTTTGAGGACTGCTATGTATAGAGCCGTAGCCTATTATTGTCACAGTAAGCTTGTGTGACCAAACGCATAATCAAACATATCGAAATTGACGAGAACGACTTAGCTAGGCACACTGTTAGAGATTCGAGTATTTATTGTGACCGTAATACCAAGGAATATAGTATCCTGTGTTTCTTATGAACCATGTCTTTTAAGTTTTACAAAAAATTGTGCATCTGCATTTTGACCTTCTCCACTCTAATCACCTTGGATCCAGGACTCAGCAACAAAAAAGTACAATCGCAACAACCAGAATAAAAGAGAGCTTAATTTCTGGAACAACTAGCTTCAGTTGACGCCTTAACTATCTGTAATTCTTAGTCATATGATTACGTCTCCGAACGAACCTTCGCCAGATAAGGTTGAAACCACGTCAATCAAAAATGGAACCAGCATGTTGTAAAGCAGCTGTGTCTTAATATATTTTGGGGACCAAACCATGCTTTTTACATTGACAAGGTTTCCTTAGTTCTGCAGGTTGCCTTCAATTAGTGCCAGTGCATCCACACGGGTGAGTCTGCTCCACATGAGCTGCAGGTGGGGCATGCCCACGATTCCGAGAGCTTCCACCAAGTGAATATTTGTTGGGTTTGTTCCTGTCACGTACAACTGGGGGTCGTGAAGGTTGTTGGGTTCGATGTTTTGCAGCCGAATCCTGTAAGAGTCCTCAGGTGTTGGTTCAGCAGCAAAGTAGATGCGCAGCTGCCTTGGAGAAACCTTGGAAGTTTAGAAATAAAGAACAGAAGCTTACAAAGCGGCTACCCAAATTTGTAACAAAAGAACTGTATATCAATACGTAGTGCAAACTAAATGTACTTTAATCTATTTCCTTCCACATTCCTGGCAGACCCCAACACATGTGCTACCTTGACACTGACACATTTTGCATGGAGTTGTTTATTTCTGAACTTGATATGAAATAACAAGAAAGCTAATTGCGGAGGTACATGGATATTTGTCACTTACTGTGATTATATACGTTTGACCACTGCCTCACTATTACCGAACAAAGCAGCCTGAAATAAGAGCGGGATGCATAAAAGGTCTTATCTATTCAGCCCTGAAAGGACATATACCTTTTCTTTAACCCTGTGAATCTTTTGAGACAGTACTTGTGTCCATAGAGACTTTTCTTATGGTGCCTCACAAAACTAGTCAGTTTGTGCGGCATTGAGCATCCATAATTCTGTAGAATGCCATGACTCTAATCAATAGCGAATTATAAATTGCTATTTTTGAAACTTCTATTAACATTTCGCGAAATCAGTGCCTGCTGCTGATGTTCAATAAGACATTCAAAAAAATTCATTGATTTTGTGAAGTTAATCCACAGTAATAATTGCTCTCTGCTGCTGAAAAATGCACAAGGTGCCTTTCTGACACCCAACACTCCCTCATCGGCGTTGCCTCTTTGTCAGAAATGCATTTCTTCAAGCTGAGACCAACTGAACACACAATGGTACTATAACGTTCAGCTACACTTTCAACCTAAGTACCTCCTCCTCCTAGGTAAATATGCACCTAGAATTATCACAACTTTTTCTTTTTAATTTAATGCAGATAGTCATAGTCCACCACAGGCTCCTCGCTGCCCGCGCCACTCAGTCTGCGAGGAATTGTCGAAACAGAAAAGAAGTAAAAGTTAACAGCGGATTTTAGGTGAGTGCTTGTGGTGCCATTCATTCAAACCGGCATATTGTAATAATTTGCACATTGCGGCTTAGCGGGATCGTTGATACGCTTCCGCCTACCACTAATGACGGTGCCTAACTAAAACACGAAGTAAATTCAATTAACTGCTGCGCCTGAGGGCGTGACATGTGCGCTGAGCGAACAGTGGGGAGGCTGCAGTTGCACTTTGGGCTTGGTTGTACATCATGATGGAGGGAAAAGGCGTAGCGCGTCAGAAAGAGGACAAATGAACACGGACAACACGCGTTTGTGTCGTCGGCGTTCTTATTTTGTTCAGTTTCATCACGACATACTCCATCACGACATACCAACAAGTCCAAAGTGCAACCTTGGTCAACTTGAAACATGTGTGCCTTCTTTTGTCCTGTTTCTGGTGTTCTACGCAAGCCATTTGCCTCCATCAGTAAGGGGGGCTGAGCTAGAGCTTTTTAATGAGGGATGCTGGACGCTGTTCTCACAGTGAGATGTGTTTTTCGTAGCTGTTGGTTCTGCAGACCTCATCGTTACGTTGGTCCATCGAAGAGCTGTAGTATTAAGTTCAATAGGAATATGGTTGCACACTTGGCGCGGACCAGGCTGGCCATCCACGTTGAATGAAGGAGAAACAATCGGTTGACTGCTCTTAAGTTTGAGTTTTTCACTAAATATATTTGTTATACAGATGCAAGAGGACAGCTCAAAATATTTTCGAGACAATTCGCTACATTAACAGGGAAGCTCTCTTGCAAGGTGACCAAGAAGATTTAAAAGAATGCGGGCAATGAATGAACAACAGCCATTTATTTAGAAACAGCGGGAAATCAAGCTGGATGAAAGGGACACGTTGCATGTTACTATAACTTTTAAATACGCCATCTTTTTACACTGAAAGGACGACACTGGTCATAAACGAAGAGGTCCGTTCTTAAGCTATGTTTCCAAAGTGGAGCAATGCTAACTTTCAAACGATGTATTTGCTCCAC
Source organism: Dermacentor variabilis (assembly GCF_050947875.1). Classification (NCBI taxonomy): domain Eukaryota; kingdom Metazoa; phylum Arthropoda; class Arachnida; order Ixodida; family Ixodidae; genus Dermacentor; species Dermacentor variabilis. The sequence continues at coordinate 118,290,248 of NC_134574.1, read as the reverse complement.
ATAGCACATATGCCCAAATGGGAAGAAGATTGCCCATGTATCTCAGTACGTTTTGACATCTTTCACGACTACATTTACGCCATTAGTTATGTTGCCGTTTTTCTTCGAATACGTTACTGATTCTTCAAACAACAATTTCCGAGCACAATCCTACACACATACACAACCCGCCGTCGTGGCTCAGTGGCTATGGTGTTGGGCTGCAGAGCACGAGGTCGCGGGACCGAATCCCGGCCACGACGGCTGCATTTCGAGAGGAACGAGATGCGAAAACACCCGTATACTTAGATTTAGGTGCGCGTTGAAGAACCCCAGGTGGTAAAAATTTCCGGATTCCTCCTTTACGGCGTGCCTCATAATCGGAAAGTGGTTTTGACACGTAAAACCCATAATTCTTCTTACGCGCATATATATATATATATATATATATATATATATATATATACATATAATGAAAAAAAGTGGTGGACATACGTTGAATAACCACATTATATTTGATTGACAATATACTGTGCTTATTCCCCCCCCCCAAACGTATGTCGCACTCCTTTTCTTCATTATATATATATATGCAGAATTCGACATCCATGCGTAGAGGAAAAAGTAGTGCTCGATGGCGCAACTGATGACACAACTTTAGCACATTCGATTATTATTATTATTAGTATTAGTATTAATTTGTTTGCATCATTTCTGTGCTAGAGTACCGATACACCCTACGAAGCTTGCACAAAATGTCTCACGTGCCCCATTGCGGCTGCGTGATACAGGGTACCAGATAATTTTTTTCCATACTTCTCGAAGACACCTTGAACAGGTATTGGCGGAAGACGCTTTGGCTTGTTGCTAGGAAGTCGTAATTCATGCTTTATGCAGTTTCTTCCGATGTTAAGGAGATCAACTCATCACTCATTTGGCGAGCTGTCTCTTGGACATTGCTTTTTTTTGTACTTTTTTCAATTTTATCATTCCTTGGCATTTTGCTTATCCCACCGTACGAAGACTACATATCGTAAATGCGTTGTAAAAAGGATTTAGTGAAAAGCTCTCAAGACAAAAAGGTAAATATATAGCTATAGACAATAAAAATGCAAATAAAACAACGACAAAAGCATGCACCCAAGTTAGCAAGGATTAGGACAATGCTCAACTAATTCTTCCATAGGGCTGTCCTATTCCTCGGAAGAGCATAGGACAAAGCTAAATTCATTTTCACACAGAATATTAGTTCATTAGGCATAAAAGCTTAGTGGTAGAATACCGTCAAAACATGTGAGTTTTGAACATATTTAATCTCCAATTATGTTCTGTTTTTACCTTTTAGCATCATTTGTAAACAAACTAATAGGTATTGTTTTCTTGTTTTGTTCATCGACGTTTCTCCACCTTACAGAGATCGTACACTGCGAAACAAAAAGTCTGACGAAATCTCGTCTGGTCGCGAAGTTACATGGCTTCCGTGTGAAAGCTGAAAGTTTTAAGACTCTTCAGAAAACCGCATTTTGGTCGGCGTTCTCTTTTTTTCCTATTACGGTCATACACTACGATGAACACTTTATGTTAGAAGGCGCTCTTTGTGGGCTTTTTCTACAGCATAGTTCAAGCGCTGGTAATATTATTTGGACCTTCACACTCCTCCAACCATATGTTTGTCTCACCTCGCCCCTATTTCACTAGAGAAAGCCCTTCGAAACTGTGTGCATAATGATGTATGCTTTCCAGCTTTTAGGTCACCAAGGACTCCTTATATTAGCGGAATAAACAGCAGTGATCAGTTCAGCTCAGAAAAACTGCGCAAGCTGTGCCACGAAAAGTTTAGACTTTCTTTCTTTCCTTCTTTTCTTCTTTCTTTCTTTCTTTCTTTCTTTCTTTTTTAATTGATTTAATACAACACTCAAATTGTCTTAGTGGACATGGCTAAAGGCAAACATTTGCCTGACAAGGCCGTGCGACCCACATTGTGGCAGCAATATGACAATGGCAAGCATCAGGAGAGCACAGATGAAATTAAATTAGTACACATATTAAGATACTTCAGTGCACAATTCACGTAAAAAGAAATAAAAGAGATTAATCCTACACAGCTTGCTGAGCACTTGAAGTACAGAAACAAAAACACACACGAAATATTTGATACTTGTAGTCTAACATTTGCATTATTCCTCAGATAGCAACAATACTTTCACCCTCTTCCTAAAACTTTGAAATTCAAGATTTTAGCATGTCCAATACTAAGGGGTAGTCTTTTAGAAGGTTATGAAGTTGAAATGCCAGTTTTGGTCTTCGTATTTTAATATGGAACGTGGTTTTCCTATAAAAGTTCTTGTGGGGTTATATCTTGTTCGCTTGCCATGGTATTTAGCTTGAAAGGCACATTAGTCTTTCCAGAATTGCGGGATATTTCGAGGAATAATTTCTGACTGTGGAGTTTTGATGCTGTTAATGGATTATACTTGTTATAGCATCGTTTAGTGACCCCAGTACGTCCTAAGTTTCCTATTGTGCGTCGTGCACTGTTTTGAAGTGTTTAAACAGATCTTAAGTTAGCTTGTGTAGTTGTTGACCAAACCAGGAAACAATACCCAAATAGAGAATGTATAAGCGCGTTGTTAATATTGCGATTCTCATTATTCGGAAGAAAAAATCGCAATCTGTTTAGCGCACCTACACCACGACCAATCTTTCTGAGAACATCTTCGCGCGGAGGCCAGTACATATTTTCATAGAATATAGTTCTTAAAAATCTTGCCTATGGTGCTTGTTCGATGCCATCCTTATGAAATTTGAGCTGTTGGTGAGGGTGGATTATTGTTCGTTTTGATTTAAACGTATTTATGATTAATCGGAGCTTATTAGCATTTAGGCACAAACATAGTTGCTGTAACCAGATGTTAGCTTGCTCAAAAAGATTTCCTATTTCTCTTACTCAGAACACGTTTGTATCATCCGCGTAGAATGTAACATTAGAGGAGCCTTAAATATTTAGTGTCATTATTATACCGTAAAAATAAAGCCGGCGCTAAGACGGATCCTTGTGACAAAGCGCAGTTAATGTACTGAATTTCGGAAGTAACTCCATTTATCGGAGTTACTTCCGCTCTGTAAAAGAAGAAGGAATAACTTCGACTGCATTGACTTTTTAATTCTCTTAGCCATTACCTCATTCAAACTGTAAAATTCAGGAGCATTTCCGTTGAGTGCGCTTAAACGGGCATTTGTGGTGTTTTAATAATAAAACACCACCACGCCACTTGGGCATCGTAACAAAAAGAACAGAGGCCTAACTGAATTCCCTTAGAACTATTTTTATTTTTGTTCCCAGGCCTAAGTGTTCATTGCCCAACTAAGCGATGCCTCCTGGAAAGATCTCTTATGTAATTTTACACGAGAGTGATGTAACGGGTTCAAATTAAAAACAGTTCGCCTGTTGGTTGTAAAGATATATGTTCTAAAGGTTATCTGGATGATGGGTACTGGGTTTTGCAATAGGGTATATATATACACGTAGTGCATCTATCTATACAAACGTTGTTGTAGTTTGTAAAGGTGAACATGTACATCCTGCGAAAGACAAATTCAGCACTGCAAGTTCAAGCCAGTAGGCTATGTATCCCTTCCATCGCCTAGAAAACAAGCATCCATTCTTTTCTAAGCCAGATACGGAACATTTAGCAAAGTTATAATACGCTTTTCTTGTGGTTGTTCTGATTACGCGCATTTTTTAAAGGCTGTTCTCCAGTTCTGCACTTCTTAAGTTCAATTTGGTTCTCCTCAGACTCTACATATATCTCTGTCCTTCGCTAATAAAACTTCACCTGGAAGAAGGTGCTGTGCTATTCGCCGGGTATTAAACAATCTTTACTGTGCCGTAAGTAGTTTATATGGTGCCTACCTTTGTTCCTAGTTTGCCTCTGTTTCCCGCGCAGGACTTCCACTCCGCGTTGAGCCCGAGAGGATTGACGGCAAACACCACAGCTTCAATCAGTGTGCGGTTAGACACACAAAAGCTATGTGGTGGCTTGTAAGCCCACAAGCTTCCGAGGCCTGTCACTTCGACTGAAGAGAATTTCAATCCCAATATCCCTGGCTTCTGTGCGGGGCTTGGAATTGGAATTCTGTCTGGTATCCGCCGAAGGTAAGCATTGATGCTTTCTGTCCAGTCCACGTCCGGGGCGTTGTGGCAGCGTGCTACGGGATGTTGTGTTAGCAAACATTTTAGTAAAGAGAAGTTTTGACGGCATCTTATTCTCCAGTATTCTTGAATATGTGCGCAATAGTAAGAGACGTATGGAATCTAGGCAAAAGAAATAATGATTGTTAATTGCAACGTATCCCTATAACGCATCAAAAGATATACCATTTCACACACAAAACCTCATATTTTGTTTGAATATGTTACAACAAAAGCAGCATTCCTTGCTGTTCATGCCAATAAGCATGCTGTCATTCACGATAGCCACAATGATAGCAGCGTGTCATCATGAAATACTTGTAAAATTTATCACGGCATACATTATGAATCATATTATGGCAAGTAGCTGAGGTGCATGCGCCAAACGAAATCAAGCAAGAGGGTTTAGGGACGTTATGTATATATTTCATGCAAGAAGAATTGCGAAGCTGATGTGTACAATGTCAATGTGATTTCTTCCACGTGTACGGTTTTACATCAACACATTTTCTCGCTGTTTGAGACAGAAGTGCTATTTGTGTTGCATCTCCCAGATTACACACGTTAGTAAAAGGAATTCGCTTTATATCAATGGTAAAAAAAAGAAAGTATATCCCCTAAATGAATAGATCAGTACTTTTCGAACCAATGGACGATATGTATGATTGTTTGATTTTTTTGGAAGCTTGGACATTTATTAATCTTGTCAGTGTATTTTACACTATGTAGTCCAAAAAGTGGATCGAAAGGAGCATACGTCTGTGATCGTCCTGTTTCCGTGATCGCTTCGAAGCAATATCAGGCACTGAAGACACTTACGGTACAACAGAAAGACCTATCGAACAGGGTTGCTCACCTGTAACAAGCTTAGAATAGTCATTGGCAGCGTTGCCAAGCTGAAACATGGCGAGCAGAGCGATAGCGACGGTCAGAACAGCCATTTCGGTTCAGTAACTTGCACAAGCGTTCCTGTACTGCTTTCAGAAATCTCTGCGTGAGTATATGACAAGGACAAAAGAATTTTACATGAACCATACATCAGTAGAAATTTTTAAGCTTCTAGAGCAGATTGATACCGCAGAAAATCAAACACGACACCAGACAAACACTTTCCAGCTCTACGTAAGGCTGGGCATCCTGAAGAACCTAAGTTAGATACACTTTGGATCTCGCTGACTTGTGTTGAAAGTGTCGGAGGAATTACGAGTAAAATAAAGCAAGAAATCAAACAAGGGCATGCTTTGAGTTTGACTGTGATGTCAGTTCATGCGCAGCTGGCATAGTAGTGACACTGTATTCAAAAAACAAATCGTGCAACAGACGCCATAACAGTCACTAAAAGAAGGCATTCGCGATGTTGAGCTCTTCCAAAGTAGTTTCATAGGTGCTTACCTGGTTAGCCTTTTTCTTGTTCTATCCAATTTTGCTTCAAAAATTGCACCACATTGAGGACGGCAGGTTCTAATGTTCACTATCACGTTTTCGCAAATATACTTGCGCAAACCAGAGCGAAAAAAGAAAGTAGGTCGTTTTAGGCCTTAATACATAGCGGACCGTGACACGTATTGGTATGGCTTTATATAACGATTGCAAAGTTCTGCCCGGCCTCCGGCTGCCTATTAGTTCTAATAAAAATAACAAATTAAATACTACGTCGAGTAACAGGTTGCAGGCGGCAATAATGTAAAGAAATAATTCCTTAATGTGCGCCTTTAAGAAACCATAAGCGCATGCAACACGCACACCACACGAGCCTTTTCGTCTTGTCGTAAACGAAAATATTACGTCTGTGCCACTTTTACTAGTCTGCAATATCATTTCTTGCACTGTGAGATATTAGGACATATATATATATATATATATATATATATATATATATATATATATATATATATAGTCATATCATAAGAAGCCAAAAAACACCAAGGACAACATAGCGGAAGTTACTTGTGCTTAATAAAGGAAATAAAGAAACGATAAATTAATGGAAATTAAAGTGGATGAAAAAACAACTTGCCGCAGGTGGGAACCGAACCCCCAACCTTCGCATTTCGCGTGCGATGCTCTACCAACTGAGCTACCGCGGCGCCGTTTTCCCATCCACTTTCTTGGGTATTTATGTGACCTAGTAAAACCCTGGGAGTGTTAGCGTTAGCCAGTGCCACCACTCACAGACCTTGGCAGCAGAGGGGGTTAACACGACAAGAAAGGTTGTTAACCGAGGGGCCCGATTTTTATTATTCATTTCATAAGAAGTCAACAAACACTGACACCAAGAGCAACATAGGGGAAATTACTTGTGCTTAATAAATGAAATTAAGAAACGATAAATTAATTGGTTGTGGGTTCGGTTCCCATCTGGGTGGTTAAAGGTTGTGGGTTCGGTTCCCACCTGCGGCAAGTTGTTTTTTCATCCACTTTAATTTCCATTAATTTATCGTTTCTTTATTTCATTTATTAAGCACAAGCAATTTCCCCTATGTTGTCCTTGGTGTCAGTGTTTGTTGGCTTCTTATGATATGACTAAGAAAAATCGGACCCCTCGGTTAACCCCCTTTCTTCTCGTTATATATATATATGAGTGTGTGTGTTATGGTGCATAACGGTAGTTAGTCTCATTGCGCTACACATGCATATTCAAGACTGGATCGCTAGGCAGCAGGTATGATCAGTAAACTTAGGACGATATTGCTCCATATAAACGTTCTTCGTTTTGTGCCAAACTAACGTAAGATATAAACTGCCCGAAACATTTCCAAGATCGTCGAGCGTAATAAGAGATGTGACACCAATAGAGAAACTAATAAATTTTGATATGAGAAATTCGTATATTGTTTCACTAATACTTAGCGCCCGGACACGACAAATGCCACGAAGTTAGCTCACCCTTCTTCGAAGTGTGCCGGCGCAGAGTCTGGCAAGTCTCTACGCAGAGCGAGAATATATGCCAATCGCGCAGCACGCGAGGTCTTTAACCGCTCGGCGTGTTTTTGGTTTCTGGCCGCCACCACTGATGTCGGAAGAGCAGCCGAAGAAAAAAAAACAAGAAAAAAAAACAGGAACTACGTCCTGCGCCATGCAGCTATCTCGCATACACACGCGTTTTCTCGGCTAATTTGCAGATGAAAAGGCGATGACTCACGTGATATGCTTCACGAACGAAACCCAAGTCGCTCAAACAGCGTCACACTATCGTGTGTCGGCAGCAGCAGACTGATTGAAAGTGTCCTCGCCGTTGGGTTGCATTCGTTGATGCGCGAGCACGCAGCTATGTCGTATCCCGCGAGCGCCTAGTCAACTCCACTGTTGAGAAGCAGCATTATCTGTTGCGAGCTACATTTTATATTGGCGCACTGTTCCATGATTTAAGAACTGCTTCACCTAGGCTCTGAACGTAAGCGGTGGGCTTGAGCGCTCCGCTGTCGCTAACTTCGAGGAGTGGGTGAGGATTAAAAAAATTTCGGATGCTAGATGGGCATTCTCGTTTCGGATAGCAGCATTTGTTTCAAGAGTTATCTATTGTTTCTTTTTGTGTTCAATAATGGTGAAGTATACAAGGATGTTGCCATTGCTCGTGACTTCACGTTGTAATAAAATTCAAATTCTTACGGTTGCGTTGGCTAATTAGAGTTTCCGTGGTTCTTCGACTTTCCACTGTACATTGTTTTGTTATTGTATTTTGTAGAACTGACATAACTTATACTTTGCACGGCACTGAACAAAAGAAAATGTACTGTCGCGCCTTTCCGGTGCATTGTGTTTTCTATCTTTGTGTTTCTTCTGAGGAGAAACATTATAGCTGCTTTATTTAGGGGCAAGTGAATACCGCGCAAGATAAAAGTCCAGTGTACACCACCGATGCGAAACTGACATACAGTTTTATAGGGTCGCGACGGAAAGAGCGTCTGTCACGACGTCAGAACTAACGTCGTTACGACAGAAAGTGCCACATTTCTAACGCCACGACAGAAAGTGTGTAGTCGCGACAGAGAGTTCCTGTTGCGGCGTCAGAATCACTGTGGCGACAGAAAGTTGTTGTCAGTACATATTGTTTCTGTTGCGACTTCAGAACTCTTGGTCTTCGCGACAGAATGTTTCTGTTGCGACACCAAAATTTCTGTCGTAACGTCAGAAATGTATTTTGCAACTACATCAACGTCAGGAACTTCTGTCGTACAACAGAAATTGCTGCAGTTGCGACAGAAATTTCTCTTGGCTTATTCAACCGGGTTCATCAACTATTTATTCAGCCGAAAATGCTTCATTTTATTTTTGGCAGGTAATTTCTGTCAGAAAATGTGGTAAAAGTGCCATTGGCGCTAGTAGATATAAGTAACTACTGAATTGCTAAATTGAGTAAAGCTCCGGCACTTATGTAGCTAAGTGTGGGACCTATCTAATGAACAAGGATAAATGCAATGTGATAAATATTAAGGAAGTAATATTTAGAAAACTAAACTAAGTTTAAGAAATTGCTAACTTGGATCAAATTTATTTGCTAAATGAGCTTTAATTGCGAGAATTTTGCATCCATTTCTTTTATTCTCTTCCGTTGCACGCACCTCTATGTTAGGAATGAGTGTCCGAAATTACATATAAAACCTCATAAAGGCTTGCGTTACATAAGGTGGAGGAAAATGTGCTTTTGAGAAAAACGTAAAGGAATCTTCAAAGCATCTGAAAGATGTCAAAAATGCCACAGGCCTGCGCCGCACACGCAGCACAGTCACAGCGGAAGCTGGAGGAGGCCGCTGAATAGGAGCTCCCTTTTCGACACACAACGCACTACAGGGTCTTCGTGGCGAAGTGTCTTCGCGTCCTTTTCAGGAGAACAATCCTAATTGTCTGCCAGGCGTCGACGGTGGGCTGCGGCTTGTGGTGCGTCTAGTCGTGCTCTATGCACCGCGGTATGCTGAGCCTGATATTGCCTGTGGGCGTATTTCACAACGATCACTTTCGACAGTGCCGTCTTGGCGATAGCACCTCTATCAGGTGAGCGCTGATTGGCTTATTGAGCAAAATTGGGTGACGTAGTGCTCAACCAGCCAATCAGCGTCTGGCGATATCGAAGGCTTGGCGAAGGCGATGGTATCGCCGAAAATGATCACCGCAGAATACAGCCCCTGGTTGCTGCGGTGCGCGTAGCTCCAGGATTCGCTTCTTCAGCAGCGCTTCGTACCTTGCGAGGAAGCGCCATAACATGTACCGAAAAGTAAACACAGGCATTCAGACTACGTGGCGCACATGCCAGATTCCTTGACCTGTGGCACGGTACGTTGCTTTTGATGATAATGATAATGATGTAGATCGTTTATTGGCATCTCCTTTGCAATGGGGTGGTAACAAACAGTTAGTTAGCCTGCGGGAATATTCAGGTATGCCGTACATGTTTTACAATACATCAGTATTGACACATCTTTATAATCTTTTTCTTTCTCAGGACATCTATCTACCTTGCACCGGTACCTATTTAAATGCCACAGGGTGTTACACCTGGTGTAATAGTGAGCGACTACATTGCAAAGGGGGCACGTACAGGTGGCACATTGGGCGAATCTCACATCCCAAGGCAAGGGGCACGATATGATGCTAATGATGAGGATAGTTTATTGGCATCCTCTTTGAAATCAGGCGGTAACATAGACCCCTATCCAGCTGGCATTGACGCTTTGTGGGGTGGCATGGTAAGGATTGATGGTGACGATGGCGATTTATTGGCATCCCCTTTGACAAGCTGCGGTGATATAGTCACCTGGCCAGTTTGATTTATTCAGCTACAGAATAATTATATTTATAGCATTCCTCTATACGTCTGCTTACCTCTTAAACTTCCTTTCTCAAACCTGTTCTTTAACTCTCTTGTACCACTACCTGCGCACCTGCTACATGGCGTTATACCTTCTATTATCATGCGCAAGTGCTACGTAAAATGTCCACTTATCGGCGCGGCGCGGCGCGGCGCGCATGGCACATCGTATGGGTACTCGGGCACAAGGACTCGTTTATAGGGCATTCTTCCGCTGCGTGCTAGCAAGCGCTCGCATGGCTCAGTGGTGGGCTAGCTAACTCCCAAGCAACGGCCTCGGGAGGGATCCCGGTGGGAACCAGGTATATTTTTCTCATTGCCGGCTGTAGCCGAAATGGAGAAATTTCACCGACCATCTGTGGCGGCCGATACCACAGGGAATTGGAATTAACCTATTACAAGTTAGGCTGCGAAAGAGCACAAATGCCTAAATAGCTCAAGCTTCATAGCTGCAGGCCCCACGAGAGTTATTAGAGTCTCTTTTTGTTTGTGTGGCTGCTCGGCGACAAGATAAAGAACTTGAAAAATTTTTGGTTTTGCAATGCGAGGAAATCGCTTTGAAAACTCACTGTAATCTGCTCACTAATGCTGATAGGAAGATAATCTATTTTGCAACATGTTGCTCAGTATTTTCAGATACATAAAATTCAAAAAACAAAAAAATCAATTTTCTGCTAAATAGAGTTACCTTTGTAGGGGGCCTAGAACATTGAAGTCGCCATCATAACTGTAGCTATGGCGTCCTGCTCTTGAGAAAGGAACTGCACGTTGCACTTGCGGCTGGTTGAGCGCACATTTTGTTAGCAGCGCGTACTGCAGCAATCGTCGGAAATTGAGTTTGCAGCGAGTGATTTTGAACTCCAAGTAGCAATAGTTCTTCTTTATTCCTATACTGAAATAACTGTCCTAGCGTGCGCTTCGCTTTCGTGCCGTCGCTCCGTGAATCGTCTGGCCCATCTTTACAGTCCTAAAGAATTTATTAAGTTACGTCACTCTTTAATTGGGGGCTCCTCTAATTCGGCATTTATACTGTGTTTCTATTAAGAAAGAAACTGTGGTTACTATTAAATGGAATAGCAAACGATGTTTTGTTTGAGTTATGGCAAATGAATGCTGCTTACCAATTGAAATCGTAGTAGGTTCCCGTCGGTTAAACGTAGCTAAACATCTACGCCTTCAAAACATAGGTGAATATGGGAGTGTGAAGTGAGTTGACGATAAATACCGCACGCTAGATGGCTGTTGCTGTCACTCATTGGGGCCGCTTGTGGGTGCACCTTTGATATATAAATGCTGTGGTTACTTTCATTTATCTGTTGAGCAGCGATCAACCTATCCAGCGACCTCGCGATCATCATCCGCTTTCAACGATTTTACAACAGCCCAAACGACTTATCTACCGGACTACCCAGCGTCAATGGCTGTTTCGAGGCCACTGCTGATCTTCTTCAAGAAAATGGTGTGGGGGAGGGGCGAGCCAAGCAGCAGCCATTGCCGTTTTTCTCGGCCTTTTAAACATGGCGCCTTGCTGTGCGTCTGTCTCATGCCTGGTGCTTCAAGCATCGAGACTACAAGAGAAAGAGAAGCATGATAAAAGAGAGCTTCCTCTTCTCCTGCTGTCGGTCCAAACGGTTCTCAGTTTTTTGTTTCGTTTTTTGCGCTCGCCGACTCATTGATTGCTGTAGTGGAGCTGACCTCAGTTGCTGTAATCGGCTTTCCCACCAACACCAACAACGACAGCCACAACAAAAGATGCTTTGAGAAGTGCTATGTAACTAGCCGTAGTTTATTGTCATAGTGAGCTTATGGGACCAAACACAGAAATAAATATACCTAAAATTGACGAGAACAACTTAGCTAGGTCCACTGGTAAAGATTTGAGTAATTTAAGGTGACCATAATACTATGGAATTTGGTCGCCTGTCTTTCTAAAGAACTATGCCTTGAAGATGTAGAAAACATTTTTTGCATCAATGCACTCCGACCTAGTCAAACTCTAATCACTTTGAATCCAGGACATTTATCAAGCAAGAAAAAGTACAATCGCATGAATGAAAGAAAAAGGAATTTTATTTCTGTAACAACAATCTTTATTTGATGCCTTAACTATGTGTAATTCTTTTTCATATGGCTACGTCATCGGCGAAGCTTCCCAAGATACGAATGAAACGACGCTAATCAAAAATGCAAAGCTGCACGTTGTAAAGCAGCTGTATATTATTATATTTTGGGGACCAAACCCTGTTTTTTTTTTTTACATCGAAAAATTTCCTTAGATATGCAGGTCGCCTCCAATGAGTGACATTGCATCCACGCGAATGAGTCTGCTCCACATCAGCTGCAGGTGGGGCATGCCTACGATTCCGAGAGCTTCCACGAAGGTAATAATTGTTGGGTTGGTTCCTGTCACGTACAACTGGGCATCGTGAAGGTTGTCGGGTTCGATGTTTTGCAGCCGAATCCTGTAAGGGTCCTCATCTGTTGGTTCAGCAACAAAGTAGATGCGCAGCTGGCTTGGAGAAACCTTGAATATTTAGAAATAAAGAAGAGAAGCTAATAAAGAGGCTATCCAAACTTGTAGCGTAAACACTGTAACTCAATATATAGTGCATGCAGAATACACTTGAATCGATTTTCTTCCACGGTTCTTGTAGTCCCCAACCTATGTGCTAGCATGACACTGACACTTATTTGCACGGAATTGTTTGTTTGTGAATCTGATAATTAAATAGCAAAAAGGCGAATAACGGAGGTACATGGATATTTGTCGCTTACTCTGTTTATATGCGTTCGACCACTGCCGCACTATTGCAGCAAAAAGCAGACCCGACTAACAGTTTAAAAATATCACTTATGGGGTTTTACGCGCCAAAACCATTTTCTGATTATGAGGCTTGCCGTAGTGGAAGACTCCGGTAATTTCGACTACCGGGGGTTCATTAACGTGCACCTAAAATCGACTAACAGTGGGATGCAACACAGATCTTATCTGTTCAGCCCTGAAAGGAAGTATACCTTTTCCTTAAGCCTGTGAATTTTTTCTTTTGAGACGGTACTTAAATCCATAGAGATTTTGTTATGGTGTCTTACAACACTATTCAATTTTGCTGCATTGAGCAACCCAATTAAATAGAATGCCATGATTAATCAATATGGAATTATGACATTGTTATTTTTTAAACTTCTGTTAATATTGTTACGTAGGAAGACACAGACGAAAAGCTATATACAAGTATATTTACAACGGAATGCGCCGCACTTGGCAAAGAGGCAACAGCCCGCGGTAGCCTCCAAGCGTCGTCGTCGTCCTCTCACTGCTCACCTCTTCGTCATTATAAACACTGTTCCTTAGCACTACCCCCGGCGGCAAAAGTGCCGTGCCGGAGCGACTAAAGGCCATACTCGGAAGCAGTGTAGTAGGCTTTGAGCCTACTGACGTGCAAGACATCACTAGATGCCAGAGTAGAGGACGAGGTTGAACACACAGGAGCAATTTCGTGCATCACAGGCGTCACCTGGCGCAGCACGCGGTAGGGCCCTGTGTATCGAAAGGAGCTTTTCTGAAAGTCCGACATGACGAGAGGGCGACCACAGGAGCACGAGAGCACCAGGCGAAATCTGTACCTCACGGTGGCGGGCGTTGTGCCGACGCTGCTGAGTGGTTTGCGAGGCCGTCACTCGAGCACGGGCAAGCTGGCGTGCCTAGTCGGCGAGGGCGATGGCGTCGCGCGCATACTCGCTTTTTGATATCGCAAAAAGAGGAAGTGGCGTGTCAAGGGGCAAGGTCGGTGCGCGACCGTACAGTAGGTAAAATAGAGAAAATCCGGTGGTGTCGTGCCGGGAAGAACTGTACACGAATGTGACGTAAGGAAGGGCAATGTCCCGGTCGTGGTGGTCCTTGGAAACGTACTCGGAGAGCACATCGGTAAGAGTACGGTTCAAGCGCTCTGTCAGGCCAATGGTTTGAGGACGGTATGAGGTAGTCAGCTTGTGTTGAGTGGAGGAGGAACGCACAATGTCGGCGATAACTTTCGAGAGGAAGTTACGACCACGGTCAGTAAGCAGCTGTCGCGGGGCGCCATGAAGTAAGATAATGTCGCGCAAGAGGAAGTCCGCGACATCAGTGGCGCAACAAGTAGGGAGAGCCCGCGTGATAGCATATCGGGTAGCGTAATAAGTTCCGACGGCTACCCATTTGTTCCCAGAGGATGACGTGGGAAAGGGACGGAGGAGGTCTAATCCAACACGAAAGAACAGTTCCACAGGGACAGTGATCGGCTGGAGATGACCGGCAGGTAGCACCTGAGGTGTTTTCCGACGCTGGCAGGGATCACAGGCAGCAACATAGCGTCGGACGGAGCCAGCGAGACCAGGCCAATAGAAGCGGCGGCGGTCGCGGTCGTACGTGCGGGTTACCCCAAGATATTCTGCAGTGGGTGCATCATGCATCTCAAAGAGCACAGTCTGTCGAAGATGTTATGGCACGACATGAGCAAGATCAGATCCGTCAAGGAGGAAGTTCGTTCGGTACAGAATGCCGCCCTGAAGGACATATCGGCGAACGGATGCGTCGGTAGGTGTAGAGCGCCGAAGCTCGATGAGTGCTCGCAGCGATCGGTCTCGGTACTGCTCATCGGCGATGTTAGCGAAGGCAGACACAGAAAGTTCCGTTGGCGGTAGTACTATCGGCATCACCAGGCTCGTCTACCGGGTAGCGAGACAGGCAGTCAGCGTCCTTGTGTAGTTGGCCAGATTTGTAGGTGACAGTATACGAATATTCTTGGAGGCGTAAGGCCCAGCGACCAAGTCTTCCTGCATGATCTTTCAGTGAGCATAACCAGCTGTCAGGAGTGACAATCATAAAGAAAGAAAGAAGACGAGGAAGAAGGAGTGGAGCGCGAGCGCGTGGAGCCGCCTTCTTGGAGAAGGGGCGCGCGCAGGAAAGGACGTGGTGGCCGGGCGCAGCGTTCCAGGAGAAGACGGCCGGAGATCGCCTCTCTGGGTCCTGCCCCAAGTCCTAGGCGACACATCGACGCCCCGCCCGAGTACCAGGCTCGGCGAGCAGATGTCCGACGTCGGAACTACCGCTGGCCCGGACCTACCCGCCAGGACACGTCAGCGTTTGTGCCGCTGACCGTGGACGCGCGGAGGCTGGCTACAGCCAGTCACTGTCCCGTCCGGAGAACTACGCTGGGCCGGCGAGCACCGGGAGCGCCAGCCGGCACGAGCCGCGCTCTGCCGGAGCGCGACAGACCCGCAGCGACCGTGCCTTCGTCACGTCGGCCGGGGCATCGGGGACGCCGGACACTAACAACGACTGACGACGACCAGATCGCATCGACGGACCACAGACCGGGGGGACGCCGATACTCGCGTCGAACCAAACCGGTACTGTAAGCGCCACTACTACAGCGAATAGACGATCGCCGCACAGACGTTTGTAAACGCGGTAGTGTGAGCGGAAGGCTGAGCAAGGGTGGACGCATTCCGTGTGTGATAAGTGTTGAATCTGACCGTCTGTTCCTGTTACTAAAATAGCCGATTGAATGAATGTTACGTGTGTATTGCATCTTGCGTTCGTGTGTTCCTTCCGCCCGCTGAAGCAAGCGTACCAGGCGTTAACGTACGCGTGACAACATTGGCGAGCCTGCCAGGATCCCTTTAACTTTGTCACGTGCCTCGGTGTGTCTTGAGCAGCGGAATGGACCTTGAACGTTTGATGACGGCAGGGAGTGCCGCGGGCATGTCGGCTGAGGCCATAATAGCACTGTATCACGAGGAACAGAAGCGATTAAGAGAAGAACGCGCAAAGGCGCGAGAGGCTGCGAAGGAAGATGAGGAGAGAGCCAAGTCCGCTGAGGAGAGAGCGAAAGATGCGGACGAGCGTGCATATAGGAACTTGATGTTGGAAGAAGAGCTTACGGGAAAGAAATTACAGCTGCGCATGAGTAACAGTGGAGAAGAGGCAGGGAATAGGAGCTCAGACGTGGTACCTCAGAGAATAGCGACAGTGTGTCCCCAAAAGCTAATCGCCCCCTTTGACGAAAGGCGAGATGACTTAGATGCCTATATACAGCGTTTCGAGCGAATAGCAACTGGACAAGGCTGGCAGAGGAGTGACTGGGCGACGGGGTTGAGTATGTGTCTCGTGGGGGAAGCGTTGGCCGTGTACAGTCGGATGGCAGCGACTGACGCACTAGATTATGACAAGGTGAAGAAGGCTCTCTTACAACGCTTCAGACTAACGGCCGAAGGTTCCAGGGATAAATTCCGAAGCTCCAAGCCACACGATAACGAGACAGGCCAGCAATTCGCCGCTCGAATCTCCAACTACTTTGATCGTTGGTTGGAGATGGCTAACATAGAGAAGACAGTCGAAGACTTGAGGGACAACATGATTGCAGAACAGTTCCTAGCATCATGTCATCAGGGCGTGGCAATATTCCTGAAAGAGCGCAACTTGAGGACGGTGGCGGAACTATCTGAACATGCCGACCGCTATTTAGAAGCCTAAGGCCAAAAGAATTTGGGAAAGGGGAAGGAAGATAAAAAGACACCAGATGAGAGAGAACAGACTCGAAGCACAATCAAATGTTTTATGTGTGACAGGATAGGGCATCGGGCTGTGAATTGCCCCTTGGGTCGTACTCGCAGTTCGACGTTGAAGTGCGAGGGGTGCGGACGGCATGGACATACAATACGAACCTGCCGAGCTAAGTCAGAAAATAAGACTGCCTGCATTGTTGCGAGCGAAAATCCCATTGCCGTTGACAGTACGCGAATAGAACAGAAGGAGGCCAGCGACAAGGCAAGTGCTGTCACGACGGCTCCGAGGTCAGAAGACCCGGAAACCTCGATGCCAGTAGTAGTGGGAATGCTGCTGGGACGAAAAGTGTCGGTACTAAGAGATACTGGGTCCAACATTGTTCTGGTAAGGCAATCCATGGTGTCCGACAGAGATATCACTGGTACAGAAACACCAGTTCGATTGGCGGATGGTACAGTACGGCGAATGCCTATGGCTCGTGTGTTGCTTTTGACGCCTTATTATTGCGGTTGGATTGAAGCCCGATGCGTCAAAAAACCGCTGTACGACGTCATTCTTGGGAATGTGCCAGGAGCCAGAAGAGTGGATGATCCAGATCCCCTCTGGAGTTTTCCCAATATCCAGATTACACGTAGGATAGAGCATGAATCCACCGAAGCCGGGGGCAGAGATAACGAAAGAAGTTCGGATCCGTATATCGGAGAAGCTAGCATATTGTCAGTAGAAAAAAGCACAAGGAACCAGAATAGAAAAGATGTCGGTATAAAGAATACTTCAGGCACCGGCATCGATATTACCGCGAGAGAAATGAAGAAAAGGCAAGAAGCAGACAGTACGCTTCGATATTATTTTGAAATTTTAGGGAAATGGATTCAGAATAAGAAGAGCCGGGTCGTACATAAGTTTGAGAAGGTTGGAGAATTACTGTATCGAATAGCCAGAACCCACGAGGGAAGAGAAACACGACAGCTAGTAGTGCCAGCGAGTTTACGAAGAGCAGTCCTCGAGTTAGCGCATGACACTATGATGGCTGGCCATCAAGGAGTAAGAAAGACGACCAGCCGAGTATCAGAAGAATTCTTTTGGCCCTGCATGCAAAGTGACATTAAACGGTTTGTGCGATCCTGCGACATATGCCAGAGAACCACACCAAAAGGATTGGTATCAAAGGTACCTCTAGGGACTATGCCTATTATTGAGCAACCTTTCCAGAGGGTCGCAGTGGACATTGTAGGCCCTATTAACCCAGCATCGAATAAAGGAAACAAGTACATTCTCACGATGGTGGATGTTTCCACTAGATATCCTGACGCTGTCCCATTAAAAATGGTGGACACGGTAACAATTGCTGAGGCTTTGGTAGAAATGTTTACTAGGTATGGAGTCCCGAAGGAAATACTGACGGATAGAGGAACCTATTTCACATCAGAATTGATGACAGAGATTTGCAGACTGTTGTGTCTACGACACCTTTTGACGACGCCATATCACCCCATGTGTAACGGGCTGGTAGAAAAGTTCAATGGCACGCTCAAGAGCATGTTACGCAAGGTGTGTCAAGAGAAACCCAAGGAATGGGATCGCTATTTACCTGCACTCTTGTTTGCGTATAGGGAAGTGCCGCAGGCTAGCACTGGATTCTCACCATTCGAGTTAATCTATGGCAGAGCGGTGAGGGGACCATTAATGGTTTTGCGGGAAATGTGGTCGAACACGAAATTGAAAGAAGAGCAAAAGTCCTCGTATGTCTATCTATTGGAATTGAGAGATAGGCTAGAAGAAACCTGTCGCATCGCCCGAGAGAGTCTTACCGAAGCACAGGCATCCTACAAGAAATATTATGATAAGAAAAGCAGGAAACGAGTTCTTCAGGTTGGGGACATGGCACTGGTGCTACTTCCGAATGACACCAACAAGCTCACCATGAGTTGGAAAGGACCATTCAATGTGAGCAAGAGAGTAAGCGACGTGGACTACGAGCTAGAAATCGGAGAAAGAAGAAAAGTATTTCACGTCAACATGCTGAAACGATACGAGTTGAGACAACCAGAAAATGTAGAGGAAGTTGCAGGAATGGTCATCACAGAATCAGACACCGAAACTCCATACGAAGCAGAAATCCCTACGTACAGCAGCAAGAAAACAATGGGTCGAGAGAAGGTGGTGATAAACCCTACTTTAAGCGAGGTGGAAAGAGAAGAAGTGCAGACCGTGCTAAAAGAGTTTGATGAAATATTCTCGGATCTCCCGGGCAAGACGACAGTGCTCAAGTGCAGCATTCGATTAACAACTGACAAGCCAGTCAACGTAAAACAGTATCCTCTCCCATTAGCGGTGCAAGAGGACATAGATAACGAAATTGGGCAGATGTTAGATTTGGGAGTTATCGAGCGTTCTACCTCTGCGTACAATTCGCCTCTGGTGGTGGTAAAGAAGCCCGACGGGTCTAACAGAGTCTGTGTCGATTTTCGGCGCCTAAATAAGGTGTTGGTGGATGATTCAGAACCAATACCACGAGTGGATGCGGTTTTTGCGAAGGTTGCCAAGAAAAAGTTTTTTTCTAAGCTGGACCTAACTAAAGGGTATTGGCAGATACCCCTTGACGAGGAATCGAAAGAAAAAACAGCCTTCTCATGTGCGCGGGGGTTATTTCAATTCAAGTTTATGCCATTTGGACTCAAGACTACTGCACAATGTGGAACACTATATAGATGACATCTTAGTAGCGACAGATACTTGGAAGGAACACTTGGAAACGTTGCAGGAAGTGTTCGATAGGCTTCGCGCTGCGGCGATCACAGGTAAGCCGAACAAATGTCAACTTGGGTTCCATGCAATTACATTCCTTGGTCACACGTTGGGCATGGGCCACGTCGCGACCCATACAGACACCTTAGAGAAGATCCAGAGTGCTCCTAGACCAGTGAATAAGAAACAGCTGAGATCCTTCTTAGGGCTTACAGGCTACTATCCCTCAGTACGCGGAGATAGTGAGTCCCCTTACCGATCTCACGAAAAAGAATGCTCCGAATATATTACCCTGGTCAGAAGGTCATCAACACGCATTTGAACGATTAAAGAAATGTATGGCGGAACATCCGGTTCTGAGGGCACCGGATCTCAAGAAAAAGTTCGTTCTGCGAACAGATGCATCGGAAAGGTGTGTAGGCGCGGTGCTGTTGCAGGAGGCTGATGGTGTATTGCACCCTGTCCTTTATGCAAGCCGAAAGTTGAATGACCGGGAAAGAAGCTACGCTACAGTAGAAAAGGAATGTTACGCTTTAGTGTGTGCTGTCAAACGATTTCATATTTACCTATATGGGACTCAGTTCGTTGTGCAAACTGATCATCAGCCACTAGAATATCTAAACCGGGTAAAGCACAACAACGCCAAAGTCATGCGCTGGAGCCTAGTGTAACAAGAGTTTGACTTCTCGGTGCAGTATATTAAAGGGCGAGACAAGGTGGGTGCGGATTTTATGAGTAGAGTGATCTTTTAGGAAGCCAAAAGGTGCCGCTACCAAAGTAGAACAGTGCTGTGTGAATGGTGGCACCGTTGACATTGACGTAGTGTTAAGACTCAGCAGAAACTTGCGTGATGTGCGTGTGGGTGCAGTGAAGTGCGGTGGAGTGCAGTGAGGTGTGAAGGAAGAAACGGCGAAGAGAAGTTATATGTGATGTAGTGCAGTGAAGTGAAGTGACGTGTGAACGAAGTAGTGGCGAAGTGAAGTTATATGTGGTGTGGTGAAGTGGAAGTGCAGTGTCCGTGTACATCCAAGAGGTGACGAGCAGTGAGGGAAGTTTTCGCGGAGCGAAAACTTGGAAAACAGGGGGGCCATTGTCAGGAGTGACAATCATAAAGAAAGAAAGAAGACGAGGAAGAAGGAGTGGAGCGCGAGCGCGTGGAGCCGCCTTCTTGGAGAAGGGGCGCGCGCAGGAAAGGACGTGGTGGCCGGGCGCAGCGTTCCAGGAGAAGACGGCCGGAGATCGCCTCTCTGGGTCCTGCCCCAAGTCCTAGGCGACACATCGACGCCCCGCCCGAGTACCAGGCTCGGCGAGCAGATGTCCGACGTCGGAACTACCGCTGGCCCGGACCTACCCGCCAGGACACGTCAGCGTTTGTGCCGCTGACCGTGGACGCGCGGAGGCTGGCTACAGCCAGTCACTGTCCCGTCCGGAGAACTACGCTGGGCCGGCGAGCACCGGGAGCGCCAGCCGGCACGAGCCGCGCTCTGCCGGAGCGCGACAGACCCGCAGCGACCGTGCCTTCGTCACGTCGGCCGGGGCATCGGGGACGCCGGACACTAACAACGACTGACGACGACCAGATCGCATCGACGGACCACAGACCGAGGGAACGCCGATACTCGCGTCGAACCAAACCGGTACTGTAAGCGCCACTACTACAGCGAATAGACGATCGCCGCACAGACGTTTGTAAACGCGGTAGTGTGAGCGGAAAGCTGAGCAAGGGTGGACGCATTCCGTGTGTGATAAGTGTTGAATCTGACCGTCTGTTCCTGTTACTAAAATAGCCGATTGAATGAATGTTACGTGTGTATTGCATCTTGCGTTCGTGTGTTCCTTCCGCCCGCTGAAGCAAGCGTACCAGGCGTTAACGTACGCGTGACACCAGCAAAGGGCGTGATGGTCTGTGACGACGGAAAAGGGTCGGCCATATAAGTATGGGCGGAACTTCGCAACCGCCCAAACTAGGGCCAGACACTCACGCTCAGTGATGGAATAGTTGCGCACCGAGGGTGAGAGGAGCCTGCTGGCGTAAGCGATAACACGGTAGTGGCCGCGCTGGCGTTGTGCCAGTACTGCGCCAATTCCGTGACCGCTGACATCAGTACGGACTTCGGTAGGCGCAGGAGGATCGAAATGGGCCAGAACGGGAGGCTTTGTTAGAAAGTTGATCAGATGCGAGAATGCAGAGGCCTCGTTATTGCCCCACTGGAAAGGGGCGTCTTTCTTCAAACGCTCGGTTAGTGGTCGTGCTATGGCCGCAAAATTTTTCACGAAACGGCGGAAGTACCAAGCAAGGCCGATGATGCTGCGCGCATCCTTGACACACTTCGGAACAGGGAAGTCCGTAACAGCATGGATCTTGACTGAGTCCGGTTGCACTCCATTCGCGTTAACGAGATGCCCAAGGACTGTAATTTGGCGATGGCCGAATTGGCACTTCGGTTCGTTGAGTTGCAGACCGGCTTGACGGAAAACGTCCCGGACTGCTGAGAGGTGACTGGGGTGCGTAGCGAAAATTGAGCAGAATACTATAACGTCGTCCAAGTAGCACAGGCACGTGGACCATTTGAAACCATGAAGAAGGGAGTCCATCATGCGTTCAAAAGTGTCAGGAGCGTTACATAGACCGAACGGCATCACTTTGAATTGATAAAGACCGTCTGGTGTTACAAAAGCAGTCTTCTGGCGGTCGAGATCATCCACGGCAATCTGCCAGTAGCCGGAGCGAAAGTCAATAGAAGAGAAGTAGCGAGCACCGTGGAGGCAGTCGAAGGCGTCATCAATCCGTGGTAGGGGATACACGTCCTTTTTGGTAACCCTGTTAAGGTGCCGATTATCCACGCAAAAGCGACATGAGTGATCCTTCTTTTTGACCAGTACAACAGGTGACGCCCATGGACTAAATGATGGTTCAATAATGTTCTTGGCAAGCATTTTGCGAACTTCTGCGTGAGTAACTTGACGCTCAACCGGTGACACGTGATACGGGCGGCGATGCATAGGAGGGGCATCGCCGGTAATAATGCGATGTTTAACAGCTGTAGTTTGGTCCAAAGGACGATCGCTAAAGTCGAAAATATCGTGGTAGGAAAACAGAACGCGGTAGAGCTCACGAGCGTGCTCGGACGGCATGTCGGCGCAATCATTTTCTGTAAGTCGGCGATGGTACAAGTTGCCGACTGCGATTATAGAGGAGGATAAGCTGAATTATCGTCTACTGCAATAGATGCTACTGAGTGATCCTCGAATGAGCAAAGCTGGGTCCGACACATCCCGCGTAGCAGCACTTGTGTCGTCAAGCCAAAATTGACCCCTCACAGGCAGACGCAATTGGCCGTGATAGATAAAACTGGATGAGGTACTGTGATGCCGTAGGTAAGTAGGACGTCTTGCTATGAGCCGCGATGTAGTGACCGTCGGGCACTGGTGGGGATGACACTAAGTCAACGTAAGTCAGTGCCGAAGGTGGCAAGCGAACGAAGTCGACGGAACTGAGGCGACTGGGGTGTGCTTCATTGGGATCCAGAACGGGCAGGTCAAGGTGGAGAGTACTGGCGGAACAATCGATGGGAGCGGAATGCGCGGAGAGGAATTCTAAGCCGACGATGATGTCGTGGGTACAGTGGGCGATGACTGTAAATAGCACGATAGTGGAGCGATCGGCGAAGGAGACGCGGGCGGCACATATACCAATTACAGGAGCTGTTCCGCCATCGGTGACGCGAACAACAGGCGTCGTGGCGGGCGTGATTATTTGGGGTGTTTTGATAATAAAACACAACAACGCCACTTGGGCGTCGTAACAAACAGAACAGAGGCCTAACTGAATTACCTTAGAAGGTTATTATTTTTGTTCAGATGCCCAAATGTTCATTGCCCAACTAAGCGATGCTTCTGGAAAGATCTCTCGTGTAGTTAAGGACGAGGGTGAAGTAACGGGTTCAAACTAAACACAGTTCGCCGGTTGCTTCTAAAGATATATCTTCTAAAGAATATCTGGATACTGGGTACTGGGTTCTGCAATAGGGTATATATATATATATATATATATATATATATATATACACGTTGTGCCCTTATCTATAACACCGTTGTTATCGTTTGTAAAGGTGAATGTCACAGATTGTTTATTGCTGCGAAGGACATAAATTTAGCACAGCAAGCTCAAGTCAGTAGGCTACGTATAACCTGCCTCGCCTGGAAAAGAATTCTCTTCTTTTGCAAGCGGGATATTGTACATAATGCGCTTTTTCTGTGGTTGTTCTCGTTTCGTGCATTTTGTGAAGACCGTTCTCTAGTTCTGCACTCTTTAGTTTCAGTTTGGTTCTGCTCTGACTCTACATATATCTCTTTCATTCGCAAAAAAAAACTTCACCTGGAAACCAGGCTGTGCTTTTTGCCAGGTATTACACTATTTTTACTACGCGGTAAATAGTTTATATGGTACCTACCTTTGTTCCTAGTTTGCCGCTGCCTCCCGTGCAGGACTTCCACTCCATGTTTAGCGCGAAAGAGTCGACGGCAAACACCACAGCTTCAATCAGGGTGCGGTTAGACACACAAAAGCTATGGGGTGGCTTGTAAGCCCACAAACTTCCGAGGCCTGTCACTTCGACTGAAGAGAATTTCAATCCCAATATCCCTCGCTTCTGTGCGGGGCCTGGAATTGTAATTCTGTCTGGTATCCGCCGAAGGTAAGCATTGATGCTTTCTGTCCAGTCCACGTCCGGGGCGTTTTGGCAGCGTGCTACGGGATAGTGTGTTAGCAAATATTTTAGTAAAGAGAAGTTTTGACGGCATTTTATTGAGCAGTATTTCAAAGTGTGCACAAAAGTAAGAGGCGTATGGAATCTAGGCTAAAGAAACAATGATTGTTAATTGCAACATATCCCTATAACCCGTCAAATACTATACAATTTCACACACAAAACCACACATTTTGTTTGAATATGTTACAACAAAAGCAGCATTCGTTGCTGTTCATGCCATTTACCATGTTGTCCTTCACGATAGCCACAATGATTGCAGCGCGTCATCATGAAATTCTTGTAATTAAGCATTGCATTACGGCAATTAACTGAGGTGCATGCTCCAAACGAAGTCAAGCAAGAGGGCTCAGGGACGGTAATCATATCTTTCATTCAAGAAAAATTGCGAAGGTAATTTCTACAATGTTAATGTGATTTCTTGCACGTGTACTGTTTTATGTCAACACATCATATTTTCTCGCTGCTTGAGACAGAAGTGCTATTTGCGTTGCATCTCCAAGATTACAGACGTTAGTAAAACGAACTCTCCTCAAGTCAAGTATCAAAAAAGCAGTATCTCCCCTAAATAAATAGCTCAGTGTTTCTCGAACGAATTGATAAGATATATGATTAGGTGATTTTTGGAAGCTTGGTCATTTATTAATCTTGTTAATATATGTGTTCTATATACTACGAAAACTGAATCGAAAGGAGCATGCGCCTGTGCACGTCCTGTTTCCATGACCGCTTCGAAGCAATGTCAGGCACTGAAGATACTTACGGTACTACAGAAAGACCTATGGAATAGGGTTGCTCACCTGTAACAAGCTTAGAATGGTCATTGGCAGCGTAGCCAAGCTGAAACATGGCGAGCAGAGCGATAGGCACTGCCAGAACAGCCATGGCGGCTCACTAACTTGTAAAACCGTTCCTGTACTGTGTTCAGAAATTCCTGCATGAATATACGGCAAGGAAAAAAGAATTTTACATTAACCATACTGCAGTAGAAATTTTCTATCTTCAAGAGCAGATTGATACCGCCGCAAACAAAACACCACTCCAGACAAACACTGTCGAACTGTATACGCAAGGCTGGACATTCTGAAGAACGCAAGTTAGCTGCACTTTGCATTCGTTGACTTTTGTGGAAGGTGTCGGAGGAATAAACGAGTCATATTAGATAAAAAAGCCAACAAAGGTATGTTTTCAAATTTACTGCGATGTCAGTTCATGCGCAGCTGGCTTAGGTTTATTCAGAAAACAAATAAGTGTATTAAAAAAAACAACTCCTGAAATAGACGCCGTAACCGTCACCAAACGTAGGTATTCACGATGTTGAGCACTTCCAAGGTACTTTCATTGGGGCTTACTTGGCTAGGCATTTTCTTGTTCTTTGCAATTTGGCTTCATCAATTTCACCATTCTAAGGAAAGTAAGTTTTAATGCTCACTATCATGCTTTCGCACATACACTTCTGCAAACAGGAGCGAAAGAGGAAAGTAGGTCTTTTTTAGGCCATACTACATAGCGGATGACGAAGCATATTCCCATGGCTTCCCTTCTGTAACGATTGCAAAATTTTGCCGAACCTCCGGGTGCTCATTAGTTATAATAAAAATCTAAATAATCACAAATTGAATACTACATGGACTAACGGTTGTAGGCGGCAATATTGTAAAGAAATAATTTCCTAATGCGCGCCTTTAAGAAACCACAGGCGCACGCAACATGCACACACAAGCCATTTTGTCCTACCTTAACAGAAAATATTACGGGTATGCCGCCATTACTAGCGTGCAAAGTCATTTGTTGCACTGTGAGACTTTGAGACTTAATGCGCAGTAGCAGTTTGCTCTGTATTACACGCTATGCACCGCATTATATATATATAAATATATATATATATATATATATATATATATATATATATATAGATATATATATATATATATATATATATATATATATATATATATACAGAGAGAGATAGATAGATAGATAGATAGATATTATAGTGAATGTGGGAATCTTGTCCCATTGCAATGCACATGCAGCAGGCAGCATTATTAAACTTCCACGTAAATGTTCTTTGCTTTGCGTCAAACAAATGTAAGATAGAAACTACCGTACATATTGCCAAGATCGTAGTGCGTAATAAGAAATTTGACGCGAGAAGCACCTGATAAATTTAGATAAGCCAAATTCATATTTTGTTTTACTAGCGCCTAGAACCAGGACGTGACAAATGCCACGAAGTCAATTTGCTCACCTCCCTTCGAAGTGTGCCGGGGAAGAGTCTGGTGAGGTTCTAAACAGAGAGAGAATCTGTCCCGCTGGGGCAGCACCCGAGGTATTTAACCGCTCCGTGTGTTTTCGCTTGCTGGCTGCAAACACTGACGTCGGAAATGGAGTCGCCAAAACAAAACAAAAAAGAAACAGAAACCACGTCCTGCGCCACGCAGCTATCTCGCAGACGCACGCCTTTTCACGGCTAATTGGGAGATCAAAAGGCCTTGCCTCGCGTGATATGTTTCACGACCGTAGCCCAAGTCGCCTGAAACAGCGTTAAATTGACGTCGTGTGTCGGCAGCAAGGGAGTGATAGAAAGTGGCCTTGCCGTTGAGTTGCATTCGTTGAAGCACGAGTATGCAACCATGTCGAATCCCGCGAGCGCCTAGCTTAGCCCAGTGTTCAGATGTAGCAGCACTAAATTGTTGCGCGTTACATTAGATATCGGCGTACGGTTCCGTGCTCTATAAGCAACTTCACCTAAACGGTGGGCTTGACCTTCCCTATTCAATGACTTCAAAGGGTGGCTGACGATTCAAAATTACGAATAGTAATTGGGCGGTCTCGTTTCTAATATAAACATTTGCTTCGAGAGCATTATATTGATTTGTTTTATGGTATTCAATGATGGTGCAATATACAAGGATATTGTCATTGCTCAAGAGTTGATGTTATAATATTCAAATTCATATGGTTGCACTAGCTTATTGGAGTTTCCATTGTAGCTTAGCTTGGAACTGTGGACTTAGCACGGCAGTGAACAAAAAAATCATTTTCGCGCCTTTCCTGTGCACCTTGTTTTCTATCTTTCTGTTCCTTTTGAGGAGAGCGATGGTTACTTTTTTCTTAGAAACAGGTATTGTTTTATGTTCATGTCACATTATGCTCCGGAACCTTACTTTTCAAACACTTATACAAATAAGGGCATTGCAGGCTTGATCACAGACGCAGATGTCCCGTTGGGATGAACCCGTCTATTCAAATATTGATGCAGCTGGGAAAAAATTTTACAAATAAATAAAAGAAATGGACAGCATGTTCTCCGTTTCTTTCTTCTTTTCCTTTTCATAAACCTTGTAAAGCTCGGTCAAAGGGTAGTATGAACACTCTAAAGAGACAGTTGATGCTGTCCAGAATGACACGTCCTATTTTCTTGCTTGAATATGAGAGCACCGGCTATGGGTTGATAGCTATAAATGATCCTTGGATATTGACTTGTTATATAATCGTCACTGAATATCTCGTCTATATTAGCTTCACAAGCTCTTCTACTACAGGCGCCGACTTTTTTATCTGCCGGAAGGGAGAACGAATTCGCACCCTCTGTGTTTTGATTCGTTCACCCACTCCTCCCACATGCTCCTTGCAAGAGACATACACAGGCGGATAAGCAATATACGTAAAAATATGTTTTT
Organism: Dermacentor variabilis; assembly: GCF_050947875.1. Taxonomy (NCBI): domain Eukaryota; kingdom Metazoa; phylum Arthropoda; class Arachnida; order Ixodida; family Ixodidae; genus Dermacentor; species Dermacentor variabilis. The sequence continues at coordinate 118,262,521 of NC_134574.1, read as the reverse complement.
TTTCTTGTTTCTAAAGCAAAGCGAGCATGCTAAGAAGAATGACCGCGTGTTTCCTAATGTATTAAATAAATAAATGCAGAAGAAACTGAGAGACACGTAACCTTTGGGTAAACATTCACAAGGCCCGTACTCAAAGTGAGAAAGAACACCGGGTAACTCGAACATGTCGTGGACAAGCTAACAAATCAAATATTACAGCTGAATACAAACGCTTCGTTTCTGAGAATCAATGGACAACACAAACCTTACCGGAGTAAGCTTGCAATTCAAAAATTAAAGAGATTGTAAACTCTTCGTGTCTAACAAAAACTGGGCAGTAGGAACATTTCCACAAAACGTTAATTTAAAATCTCAGGACATGTCATAAACTCGTCGGCGTTCAAAAATATAAATGAACTAGCAAACGTGGCACAAAACAAAAAAGCAAGAACGATACCCAAACGGCACACGTTGTAATAACGAACTGAGAAAATTATGATTTTGTGAAACGGAATAAAATAAGGTCAGGGGCTATAACAGAATGAAGCTGGCGCAATATACCGAGAAGAAGTTTACTGTATTTTAATACAAAGTCCACGCACAATTAAGAATGTGTTTCTACGTATGGTTAATCTCTGAATGAACTTGTCCGCGATGTCACTGACATTCATTTTGCGGGCGAGCTCACTTTGCGCAAGGATAACTGCTATGTGAATCAACCGCGCTTCTCCTATTGTTGACCTCAGGTACGTTCTGGCTCGACGGAGGCATGAAGACGATCTCTTCAGATGTGCATGACGTGACTGGGATAGTCAAAGCTATTTTGACAAGCTTGGCGATCTCAGGCAAAATATCTCGCTGCTGCTTCCAGTTATCGCCCCAAAGCATTCCTATAACAACGTGAAATGTTTTCCAGGGGGTATTGCGCTGCTTTGCTGTATCTATGAGCATACTACGATGAACTTTGACCACTTCAGGCTGAAGATCTTGCCCGTAGAACTTCATCCGATACGTGATCTCACCATTCCTAGTCAAAAACAGCTCTCAATTTGTGCCATGTGCTGCTACATTTCTGGTGGATACCTATCAAACAGCTAGGAAACTATTGTGCGCAATACCTCATAGAAGCGAAGGGGGTACAAGTCCTCGGTCGAGGAAAATACGTGAACTACAGATCGGTCATCCCACCGTCCTAGAGTCTTTCTTGCTTTGGCGCAGGAGCTTCTTTCACTTCTACATTCAGTTCCAATCCCGCACCTCTGCGTGTGTCTCGTTCCAAGATGGACAAATTCTTCCTTCCTAAGTTCGCTAAAACTCTCCCTGACGGCCTTGAGCAGTTTTTCTCCCTGATAAAATCTCAATGCTGGTTTCTTCATCATCATCATCATCATCAGCCTGGTTACGCCCACTGCAGGGCAAAGGCCTCTCCCATACTTCTCCAACAACCCCGGTCATGTACTAATTGTGGCCATGCCGTCCCTGCAAACTTCTTAATCTCATCCGTCCACCTAACTTTCTGCCGCCCCCTGCTACGCTTCCCTTCCCTTGGGATCCAGTCCGTAACCCTTAATGACCATCGGTTATCTTCCCTCCTCATTACATGTCCTGCCCATGCCCATTTCTTTTTCTTGATTTCAACTAAGATGTCATTAACTCGAGTTTGTTCCCTCACCCAATCTGCTCTTTTCTTATCCCTTAACGTTACACCTATCATTCTTCTTTCCATAGCTCGTTGCGTCGTCCTCAATTTGAGTAGAACCCTTTTCGTAAGCCTCCAGGTTTCTGCGCCGTAGGTGAGTACTGGTAAGACAGAGCTATTATATACTTTTCTCTTCAGGGATAACGGCAACCTGCTGTTCATGATTTGGGAATGCCTGCCAAACGCACTCCAGCCCATTCTTATTCTTCTGATTATTTCCGTCTCATGATCCGGATCCGCCGTCACTACCTGCCCTAAGTAGATGTATTCCCTTACGACTTCCAGTGCCTCGCTGCCTATTGTAAATTGCTGTTCTCTCCCGAGACTGTTAAGCATTACTTTAGCTTTCTGCATATTAATTTTTAGACCCACTCTTCTGCTTTGCCTCTCCAGGTCAGTGAGCATGCATTGCAATTGGTCCCCTGAGTTACTAAGCAAGGCAATATCATCAGCGAATCGCAAGTTACTAAGGTATTCTCCATTAACTTTTATCCCCAATTCTTCCCAATCCAGGTCTCTGAATACCTCCTGTAAACACGCTGTGAATAGCATTGGAGATATCGTATCTCCCTGCCTGACGCCTTTCTTTATTGGGATTTTGTTGCTTGCTTTATGGAGGACTCAATGGCTGTGGATCCGCTATAGATATCTTCCAGTATTTTTACATATGGCTCATCTACACCCTGATTCCGTAATGCCTCCATGACTGCTGAGGTTTCGACTGAATCAAACGCTTTCTCGTAATCAATGAAAGCTATATATAAGGGTTGGTTATATTCTGCACATTTCTCTATCACTTGATTGATAGTGTAAATATGGTCTATTGTTGAGTAGCCTTTACGGAATCCTGCCTGGTCCTTTGGTTGACAGAAGTCTAAGGTGTTCCTGATTCTATTTGCAATTACCTTAGTAAATACTTTGTAGGCAACGGAGAGTAAGCTGATCGGTCTATAATTTTTCAAGTCTTTGGCGTCCCCTTTCTTATGGATTAGGATTATGTTAGCGTTCTTCCAAGATTCCGGTACGCTCGAGGTCATGAGGCATTGCGTATACAGGGTGGCCAGTTTCTCTAGAACAATCTGTCCACCATCCTTCAACAAATCTGCTGTTACCTGATCCTCCCCAGCTGCCTTCCCCCTTTGCATATCTCCTAAGGCTTTCTTTACTTCTTCCGGCGTTACCTTCGGGATTTCGAATTCCTCTAGACTATTTTCTCTTCCATTATCGTCGTGGGTGCCACTGGTACTGTATAAATCGCTATAGAACTCCTCAGCCACTTGAACTATCTCATCCATATTAGTAATGATATTGCCGGCTTTGTCTCTTAACGCATACATCTGATTCTTGCCAATTCCTAGTTTCTTCTTCACTGTTTTTAGGCTTCCTCCGCTCCTGAGCGCATGTTCAATTCTATCCATATTATACTTCCTTATGTCAGCTGTCTTACGCTTGTTGATTAACTTGGAAAGTTCTGCCAGTTCTATTCTAGCTGCAGGGTTAGATGCTTTCATACATTGGCGTTTCTTGATCAGATCTTTCGTCTCCTGCGATAGTTTGCTGGTATCCTGCCTAACGGAGTTACCACCGACTTCCATTGCACACTCCTTAATGATGCCCACAAGATTGTCGTTCATTGCTTCAACACTAAGGTCCTCTTCCCGAGTTAAAGCTGAATACCTGTTCTGTAGCTTGATCTGGAATTCCTCTATTTTCCCTCTTACCGCTAACTCATTGATCGGCTTCTTATGTACCAGTTTCTTCCGTTCCCTCCTCAGGTCTAGGCTAATTCGAGTTCTTACCATCCTGTGGTCACTGCAGCGCACCTTGCCGAGCACGTCCACATCTTGTATGATGCCAGGGTTAGCGCAGAGTATGAAGTCTATTTCATTTCTAGTCTCGCCGTTCGGGCTCCTCCACGTCCACTTTCGGCTATCCCGCTTGCGGAAGAAGGTATTAATTATCCTCATATTATTCTTTTCCGCAAACTCTACTAATAACTCTCCCCTGCTATTCCTAGTGTCTATGCCATATTCCCCCACTGCCTTGTCTCCAGCCTGCTTCTTGCCTACCTTGGCATTAAAGTCGCCCATTAGTATAGTGTATTTAGTTTTCACTCTCCCCACCGCCGATTCCACGTCTTCATAGAAGCTTTCGACTTCCTGGTCATCATGACTGGATGTAGGGACGTAGACCTGTACAATCTTCATTTTGTACCTCTTATTAAGTTTCACAACAAGACCTGCCACCCTCTCGTTAATGCTATAGAATTCCTGTATGTTACCAGCTATATTCTTATTAATCAGGAATCCGACTCCTAGTTCTCTTCTATCCTCTAAGCCCCGGTAGCACAGGACGTGCCCGCTATTTAGCACTGTATATGCTTCTTTCGGCCTCCTAACTTCACTGAGCCCTATTATATCCCATTTACTTCCCTCTAATTCCTCCAATAGCACTGCTAGACTCGCCTCACTAGATAACGTTCTAGCGTTAAACGTTGCCAGGTTCATATTCCAATGGCGGCCTGTACCTATTGTTACTAATCGCAGAAACAAAAGTGTCAGGAGTTTCAGCATGAAGTATGTATCGAATTTTTTTTACAGCAGTCTCAAATATCCAACATTGACAATGCTCCGATGTCGTTCCGAGCTAGTGATGCTAGGCCATGAAGAAACGAGATCAGATATAGTTCCGAACAATCGACTTCAGAAATCTACGTGTTCAGTGTTCTCGACTGTAGTGTTCTAAACTTAGCGTGGAGCAAAACTTCCGCAGCGTTGCGCCCGCATCATATCTCTTAAATGTAGCAAACATACTCGTATCTAGGCGGTTGGCTAGATACGCGTATGCTCACCAGCTCAGCTGTCAGCTCGTGAGAGCCAAACTGATTACAATTTATTAATTATTGTTTTCTGAAAGCTGAAGTTCTTGCCTTGGCACAATTCCTTTAGATCTAGAGGGCGTCACGCATAAAGAATAAAGCGTTCACACGAAGGAAGCTGTTCCAGAAGAGCTGCAGGTGCGGCATCCCAACGAATTCGAGGACAGTCACGAAATTGTGGATTGCTGGGCTAACTCCTGTCATGAACAAGCGCGGGTCCTCAAGGCTGTCGACTCTGATGTGGTGAAGCCGAAGCCGGTAGGGGTCTTGAGGTGTTGGGTTAGCGGTGAAGTAGAGGCGCATCTGACTGCTTGAGACCTAGGAATTGTAAACAAAAAGCAAAGAAAGATGTCATTCCTGAAAATAGCATGCATGTCCTACGCGCATATTGAAATCTACTCCTATGTGAAGCGAAGCTTTCGTAAGGCAGCTAATCAAAAATGTTTTGTATTTGCGCCTCTCATTCTTCTGTCTCTTGGCGTAAAGGAAACAGCTGCTTGCGGATGTGCTCCCACACACTCGAACTACGCAATATGGCAACACACAGCGATCCTCTCAAAGAGCTAGTTGCCGTTGGCACAATAGGAGTATACGTGTGACTGCGACAAAATTGACAGAGCACCGCGCTACAGGGCGAGGGCAAGGAGGTTTGATCCCGTCATCGCGCCCGTAATGTAAATCGTTGAAGTGTTAACTATTAGGCAAAGCAGCAGCACCCAGCAGCCATGCTTTGGAAAAGCCGGGATGGCTTAGAAGGAAAGCTTCGCTTTAAATACTTCCTTGAAGTAATATGCGCAATTTGAGTTGGAAGCCACATGGGTGCATGTATAGATGACAGGCGGGTTCCGAGATTGCACGAAGCATAAACGGTCACGCGTATCCTATCATATCGAAAACCACGCAATTAAAAAAAAAGATATTAGCAGTCTTTCTAAAATAATTTCTTCTCCGCGACTCAGCATCACCGAGGTGTCACTTATAAATATATTTTCCGTTTTCCGGATATGGCATGTTTCCTTTAGCTCTTACGCATGCAAATCACAGCTCTTTCCCGGAATTGAAATGCTAGATAGCAAACTGCTAACAAGAACACTACCAACAAAGCACCGGTGAATGCGGTATTATCTTATTATTTATAGACAGCTTATGTTCACGTGCTAGATCATATATATGCGAGCTGTGTGTCAGACGTAGATTTTGTAGCTGTCAGCTGAGTTTCACATACGACGCCTACGCTACACACAATACAGGGTCCTGCGTGATTCTTTCTCATACAGAGCAAAGTATTTTGTACCTTTTCGGCAGTATTTTTTTTCAGATTCTGCAGAACTTTGGCACATATGGCTCTACTTCAGGCCTTATGGTTCGGAAAATAGTCCCAGTTTTCGTTTTACCATTCAGTTTCTGAAGGAGGGACTTGGACATGGCTACAGATATCGAAAAACAATTTGCGCGCCTCTACCTGACTGTAACCGCAATCTGGCTAGTAAAAACAAAGCGTTTCGGTAAAGAAAACATACAAATGTTACGACGTAGCGTTTTTACTGCATGTTTGATGGCGCATATCACGAAAATGGGATCGTCTACAGATTTCTTTCCAGGTGCGTATGCTTTGGAACTTCATCCGATAGAATGTGTACATTGCAATATGTGCCGTGAGGTAATTATCTTTTAAAAGATTATTAGGGTTTTTTTGCGATTAGACAATTTCGCATTTCGATTTCTTGAATGAAAAATGGCCGCCTCTTCGACTAATGGTGCTCCAAGACTACAACTATGCTACCTGCTAAAGGCAATTTTTACAAATTGTTTGCCGGTCCTCGCAGAAACACTCAGCGTATGTTTTTTTTAAATGCAGACAGCAGTTACCGCACCAACAATTAAGGCTACCACATATCCCTATTCCTCCCTGCGTTCAGGTTAACCAAAGAGCTCTACTAAAGTTATAGCTCCCTCAGGTAGCCAGTAACCGTTCACCTTGAACAAGATCTTGGGACCATGGCGTCGTGTATTGCAGCTGCAAAACGCCACAAAATTGCTGCTGCGATATTTTAAAGCTACCGGATTGAGTCCCCTCCTGTGACCCGGACTGAAGGGCCAATCGATATCCCCAGCGGAGTTTCTCTTCTTTTATTCTTTCCCTCCCCTTTACCCTTTCCTATATGCAGGTTAACCAACTGGATTCAGTCCTCGTTAAGCTTCCAGCCTTTCGTTTATCATTTGCTCTCTCTCTCTCTCACTGGCTGCACTGTGACCAAGACGGGGCCAGAACGCCACATATTCGACTAATTCAATATTCAATGTCCATTGAGACCGAAATCTGCGTAATTTGCACTCCTTTCCCATCTAACTGCTCCTGTGACGCCAATCCCAATCCTGTCTTTGCTCAAAGTTCGCCGTTCTCTTCTACTTACGTTCTTGACCACATGCTTCCATTTTTCCTTGTGTTCGAATTTCTTACCTACCCGCTACATGAGCAAAAAGGGGACAAGTGATGGGGAACCGCTCCCTCTGCACCGCAGCATAAAGTCCCTTCCTCCTCCATGGTTAGTTTCACAGTCTTGTTTCTGATATCTACGTTTAGTTGACTCACTGACTGACAGAATGACTAATTGAATTGAATAATTTGCTCAATTCGAACCATCCAGGAGAGGTCTCTTCCGTCTAACCTGAATTGCAACTACCACGTCGGACAAAGTGAACAAGCCGGCAGAATGAAAACTTGGCTAAGCGTACATTAAAGAATGCCGCTATCGAGTGCAAGATGCCGACAAACGAATATGTGTTGCACTCAGTTCTTTAACATGGCTACACTGTCTAGTCACCATGTTTTTCATTGGACGTTGATACACTCGAAGCAGCCAACAAAAAAGAATTCTTGACCTCGTCACATGTATATGGGGAACGATTACCAGCGAAGCTCTGCAGGCTGCATATGCATGGGCTGCATACACGACAAAAATAATATATATGCATTTCATACGCCACCACACTACGACAACACAAGCGTCGCAGCGGTCACCACACGTCCCGCGCATGCGCCGCAAACGCTGCTTCAGGCGCACCGTCGCCTCCGACGCGCGCGACGTTATAACTACAGTAGCGCAGGCCACGTACAGAGGTGACGGTCACGACACTCTTTCCCCCTTCATTATTCGTCAAGCAGGATTTAAAACAAATCAAGTGCACGAGGACTAACTTGCCACTCTAAATGAACTTTCTAAGATATATATATATATATATATATATATATATATATATATATATATATATATATATATATATATATATATATATATATATATATATATATATATATATATATATATGTTTTTTATTTACAAGGCCGAATTTATGTGGTTCTCTTTGGACTTAAGGAAACTAACTCATTTTTGGAAGTTGGCGGAGCGATTGAAGCGTGCTTCACCATCGCCGGCGTGTCGGCCATCACGTTCCTGCACATGTGCTGTGATACGGACATAAGCCGGCAAGGGTACTCCCCCCTAGTAACGCATGCGGGGGATGCATACAGGGCCCAGAGGTAAACAGCTTCCCCATAATAAAATGAGCCTGCAGCAAATGAACACAAGACTCCACGAGCACCAATTCGATGCATTAAAGCTATCATTCGTTCAGCGAACCCTCTGTGCATGGAATAGAAAACTTAACGCTTCTTTACGAGGACTTGGCGAGTACATCCAGAAAATATGTTGGTCATTAAACGGCAGCACGTGTTTCTTAGGCAGTTCAAACGTGAAAGCTAAACCTTTCCAATTGCGTCTAAAGTTTGCTAAAACTTTTTCCACTGCAATAGTACCCGTCTGGAGTGGGTTAGCAGCTGAAATGACGAGACGGTCATCTAAATAACTAAATGTTTGTGCGGGTGTCCCAAAGTACGCTCAGGTTAGGTCAATATCGACTAAATATGCTTACAGGGCACTGCAGCAACACATGTTCATTTTCTGGATGATGAATTCGTTGTCAAAAGAAACGTAGATTGAACTCGGGTAAAATACTAATAAAGCCACAACATTATCTACAGTGAATATGCAACCTTTCCGCAAAGCGGCACAACCATATTCTTTAATACAAGGGCACACAGCGGGGAAGAGAGGCATTCGGCCATGAACAACATGGCCGATGTGGCGTAGAGCTTTAGTGTCGGGACTTTCTTTTTGCGTCTGAAGTTTTAAGAAAAGTACAGGTTGAAATTTATTAACCTGCAACACATAATTAAAGAACGACAAGGCGATACTCGGTGCTACTATATTGGTATCATTTGCTCGTTTCATAGGCATCTTCAAATCCAAGTCAGAGTTGGTCCCGATGTGAAGCTTCGCCTCAGCACTTGATCCTTTTCATTCGGAACATTTCTGTTCCTCTTTGCGTAATTTCGCGCTGTATGTGTTGGTGACGGCACCGACGTCGGCCAAGGAGGTTTCTAGTTTAACCTCTCTGGCGTGCGCCAAAGGGACATTGTACACGCAACTGAAGGGGCTCCCTCTATTAGAAGGGCAGGGGAACCGGCACGCGCTTCCATGAATGAGAAATTAAGAGTTGGTCACGGTTTGTTGAACACCGTCGGGAGGCGTGTCCCTCCGCGCATCGCGGGTGGCTGAACGCACCAGAAGTGCCCGCAAGTATCATGGCAGTGGTCGTGCGTTCGCTAGCGACGGCGCATGCGCGCCACGCTAGGTAAGGTTAGAGGATGCCGAAAGAAGCGCAGTCAGTTTTGATTGCAGGCAGTTTTGATTCATTTTGAGTGTCCAGTTAAGCATTTTGTATAAAATAAAACGAAAACGATTAACCGAACCGGACGCACCGTGAACGCTATGCGCTCAATCGTGCAGCAGCGGAACACAGATTTTACCAGCAGTATTCAAAGACGGGAGGAAGGGGATGCTGCATCTGGGGCTCGGGAGCAACAACGCTCTAACCACCTCGCGACTAACACTTAAAACACTCGTAACCATCCTGTAAGTACTCCGTTATCTGTTCTCAATAATGAAGGTAAACATTTTAAAGAAGTTGCCTACCGTTGTTCCAAGTTTCCCGCTGGTGCCGGTGCAGCTCTGCCAGTCCAAAGTGATGCGCAGTGGATCATCGGCGAAAACAACAGCCTCAACGAAGGTGGTGTTGCTCGCGCAGAAGCTGTGGGCTGGCTTGTAGGCCCACAGGCTTGGGAGACCCGCCAGCTCTGGCTTCGAGAATTCCAATCCCATTATCCAGGTCTCGCTCATGTTGCTTCGCATGCTGATCATCTCTGGTATTCGCCGCAGGTAGGAATTTATAGTTTCTGTCCAGTCGACATCGGGTGCGTTGCCGCAGCGCGCTGTGAAAAAAGAAGAACATGTGTGCAACATGTGAAACGTCAAAACAAAAAAAAAGTTACGGTAAGCGCTGTATTTTATCCAAAACTCGGTGGGTTCTAATGTAGCAAGTATAATTATTCTTTTACTAGCACTTTTCTTCGTGTCGAAAATGTATTACAATCTTATCATAGTTTTGAACCCAATGCACGGCCTTCCGCGAAGATGTTGCAGAGCATATGAAGGAATATCCAATGGATTACATTATTCAAATATAGCTGATGTGGTTGTGATTATTGCCTCTAAGGAAATCACGGAGATTTAGGAAAACGTACCCATTGAATAGACGTCTACGTATGACGACATTTATGTCATGTTGACCGCATTTTAAATATTTTTTTTCTTATTTGTGGCGAACGCAGAGAGCTCGTGGGAATGAGCCACCAGGGTAACATATGAATGAGAGTTGGCAACCATGAGCCTTGTTCGAATGTATTGTCAGCCGCCGCCGAAAACTGCTCGCTCTTTACAACGACAGTAAATGTCACAAACGTAAAAGTATTCTAAAGAGCTTTATGAAGCTATGCCCGAGACCTATGGCATCGTATGCACTATTGCTTTAGAAAAGAAAATATGCCCGCAAAAATGGAAGCTTACGCCACTCTATTCCATCTTTCTCCATTGCATGCGGCCAATTACGGCGTTCTGTAAGCATGCAGCAGTAAAAATTATTCCAAGCATTTTTGAGGACACCATTCTCGCTGCGCGCAAGCTCTTAATCGTGTGGTACTTTATTGCTTGCCTTGTGCTCACTATTCGGCGAGAAAAATATATAATCATAAAACATATCTTCATGTAAAGAAATCGTGTAAAAATCGCTCAATGTGGTCTTCAACCTTGCCAATGAATATTTTACGTTCACTTGAACTGTTTTACAGACTAGGTAAATAATTCGTCTCATTTAGTCACATAAATAACCACAAATAACTGTGCCTTCCCCTACAGTGTTTAGCAGTGACGTTATAGCTGACGGAGTGTTCAACACAGCCAACCTAACACTGTTTCGCATACTATCGCTTTGACTTAAGCTTCGAAGAGCAGAGAGAGTAACAAACTCTTGAGAAAGAGAAAACATTCTTCATTGTCGCCTCTGTAATCCACGTCGTCTTCAACTATGACGCCTGGCATTGCCTAATGACAAACAAGTGGAGAGACACGCCTTCTTCCGTTTGGTGCCCTGACTCTCATTTCCTGCCGTGACCTCCGTTTAAGTTCCCTGACTTGGAGCTCGCGTATGCATCAGCTACGGGCGCATATTCTGGTAATCAACTGCTTCACGGGGGGCTAAACACTTTGGTCGTTTATAGTTGCATCGATAAACTGGCACACACGGACACTGACGCGTAAAAACGAAATATACATGTAATTTTCCAACCCATACTCTACAGAGCTATGCCTTACGGATTAGTAGCGATTAATACTGGTTGTTTGTTTGCCGAAACTTCAATCTGAATATCAATATTACCACGAAGCCAGCTAAGACGATACTGACGAGGTCTCTGAGTTTCGTCACCAAAACATCTGCTACTGCTCACGGTCGATATTTTTGCGACTACCACTGTTGAGCAGGTACATAAATTAAGGTAAGTACAAAAGGACAGACTGATATTTGGTTTCATGTGCTGTCTGAGAATAATTTTTTAAGGTCAAGAATATTGTTGAGCTGCCAAGTAAAGGGTTAATATTTTTGGCTATCACTTCAAATGCCTCCACCAAGTGTTAAAATGGTGCACGCAGCCATACCAAGGATCTCACAGCAACACCTGCATGTAAAAAGTAAAAGCAGTCAACGTGCTGGTGCATTCAGGACACTATCTTTGAAAACTTTTAGGCAAGAACAATGCAAGAAGCAGGCAAAAAACTACATTTAGTGACACAATTCCCCATTTGTAAAGCCTTTTCTTCTCGCTTAGACAATGTCTACGCCTAGCCACAGCAGCTCCCTCATGCTGACTCCGCAAGCCAGGACACCATGGAGGCACATGCAGGTAAGAGAGCAAGAACAAATGTCACGAGTATTGACAGTTATCCAATTTCTTTTTTTTCCACGTTCAGGCAGCCAGCACACTTGGCTAACACACGCGCAGTCAAGATGACTATCTTGACTGCGCGTGTGTTAGCCAAGTCACCAAGGAAGCACTTCAAGGAAAGCCACACGCAATGAAAACAGCCATTTCGCCGAGTAAGCACCACTCTTCCCCTCGGATGATTCCTACACCTCGCCTCGCCTGCACACCCGTGAACACTCCACCAACAAAGATGCCACGGAGGCACGTGCAGGTCAGAGGCAAGTGTTGATATTCACCCAATTTCTTTCTTTTTCTTACGCTGAGGCAGCCAGCACAGCTCGGACAGCCACCTTGACCGCTGCTGAGTCAGCAGATTCCTGTTGGACATATGCTGATAACAATCTTCAATAAGCCTGAACTTGACAATAAACTTGTTAATAAACTTGAAGGCAAATAGCACATTGGTGCATTGCTTTTTTGAACATTTAGTGTACACATAGAAAATATGTTATATTTTCCCACACTACAGAGTGTATTTTGAAGCTTTCCTTTATATTTTTCACAATTATTTATAGATGTGATGTGTTGGGCACGCGGCAGCACGACGATCAATTGGCTCGCTGCTGCTGCCGCGCTTACTCGCTCCAGCGTATGACAGCGAGTTTTCTCGGTCATCGAGTGAGATGTGTTCATGTTTGCTCATGCTCGCGTAACATCACGGTTGTTAATTTTGATAGTATGCCTACATTTACAGCATTATAAGGCCATTAAAATAATTATGATTGGTTAGTAAAGCTGTGCACTAATTTGCTATTAGAATCGATGCTTCACATATCGCGCGAACTGCCACTTTTTTGCCGTCATAGGCTTCGTTCACGTCTATGCAGAGCTAATAGACCTCCAGACGCGGGACGCACATGCGCCGCCTATAAAACAACAGCACGGTGGCGGTGGTTGTACGTTGTGATTCTGTGTACATTTACTAAAACAAGAAAAGAAACTAAAATAGGCAAATCATTTGTTGACAAAGAAGGTCGATGAGAGGAAGCCAAAATATTGTAGCTTTTATTTCAGCGGTTGAGGTCCCCTTCAGGCTTCAAAAATCAAACGCAGTTAGAGCTTACCATTTATTTATGCCTACTCTGAAACTCTCGGCCGAAGCGCTGCCTCGTCATGGTATAAGGACATCAAACTCGTCTGCATAAGACAGACGGCGATTTAGTGAAAATGTCAATACGAACGCTATCACTTGTGTTGCACTTCGATAGACGGAGACGGACCTGAATAGCGGAGCACTATCATCGCCAAAAGGAGAGCGTTTAAGAGTTTAAGGGACACCCATATTTAGAGCACTTGGTAATCAGACCGACAAGTTTAGAAAGTGCAAACCTTGCGCCAGTGTTTTTGAACTGTCAACTTTATCAAGCGCGAGAGGAAATGCAGAGCACCCAATGAGTCATGTTACCCGCTACTACAGCTACAGTTTCCACGACGATCTCGTTGCTATGTGCGTTTCCTCCTTGGTATCATGTGGCTGATAAGGCTTTAAGCGTAGTGGAGTGATATTTCGTTTGAATGATAAAAAAGTGCCCCGGGCGCTTAAAAGACCGAGACCACAGACCATCGGAATGCATTGCCATTCTGTCATCTTCTGTGGTGCTGTCCGAAGGCTCACCACTAAAGGTAATATCCTCTGAGCTGTTCACATCTTTCTCAATTTGTTTGGATGTGCGGTAGGTGTAATTGATGCAGTTCTTCTACGCAACATATCTCGTTTTCAGTATGACTGGTTGTTGGTATGGTTGGAATGGGTTTTCGTTGGAGGTAAGACGGCGCATAGGCCGACAGGGTGCGCGTCCAGGCACCAGCCATGCCGTTTATAATTTTATGTGTCATCTTTATTTGTGCAACTACCCTCCACAACGAGCTCTAGGAAGTTTTTAAGCACGGGCGGCGCGAAGAAATGGCACAGGAAATCTTATGAGCGGCGACAAAAATGAATCAAGTTCATCCTTGAAAGCAAAATTATAGCTCGTAGCAGTGCTTGCGTTGGCGAGGTAGAATCGTGCGTCAGCGACTGCGCACCCAGAACGAGTGCTACTGCCTACGCACGCTCCAACCTACACAGCCACTAGCAGTTCTTGTTTTTTTTTCTGCTACATATAAGCATAATATTTAAGATGGCAGTTTACAAAAGAAATTGAAAGAATTATAGCTTTCACTATAAAAGGCATTCGGCAAAAGAGATGATGCGATAGAAATGCTTTAACACATTTAATGGCAGTCATTTCAATTCACTTATTTAAGCGTGCATTTTAGCTCCTATGCCCGTCTTCTCGTCTCAATGCATTACGCACATACGCAATCCGCGCAATGAGCCACCACAGAAAAAAAAAATATACGTCTTCGCGTATGGCTATTGCAAACCTTGCATTTCCTTCCGAATCTTTTATGCCTTGAACTGAATCTTGCAGTATTAACACGAGACATGAGGTATGTTTTGTGTAGCAAAGCTCTCCATGGTATTTTAGCACGTTTGTTTCCCAACTCCCATGAACTTCACTCTGTTGGTAGGGAAGAAAAGTATTACCTTTAAGATTCACTGAACGCCGTTGTGAGGGCAAAGCAATGTTACCATTTTCGGTACAGTCAGGAAATAACGTTATAGATTTAGGAATGGTGAGTTTAGACTTGCTGTACCGTTTTGATTTTCTGCATACGAGCGCCTATTACATGTTTAAGTAGCTTTGTTTTTCAGCTAAATTTCAAGTGCTTCCTTATTCTATTCGAGTGTTTCTAGAGAAAAAAACGTTTTCCACATTAAGGTTAGCCCTCTCATCCTCCACGCTGCGGCATGTTCTTTTTTCTCTCTTTACATGAGCAGAAGATAAAGTGAGCTACACAGAATGTAGCTGGGCATAGGTACGCTAGGAAAATAAAGAAAAACAGATGAAAGGACGGTCGAAAAAGCGCCCTCTCATTGTGTCTTTTCATCCAATGACTTTTTCCTGCTGCTGTAAAATGCACCATCGTTTTTCTTTTTTCAGTTTTCTGGCCACCACTGACACGTCATCATCGTAGACTGACAAAGAACTAGTAATCATGGCAGCACTCGCCAGAGCACTTGCCGTACTCTTGACCCTGCACTTGTGCACTGCAGAGGAGACTCCATTCAGCGTGTCAATCGGTAAGTCAGAATACCACTTCCATAGTGACCTTTCGAAAGTGTTTTGCATTTTGCGATATAACATCACATTTCTTCTCGCGCTCGAGGGTAAACTGTCGCATCTTTGCGTGAAAGTAAACAACTGTGCGCGCATATATGCTCTCGCACACCCATGCTACGCATTGGGACGCACGCGGTAATCATCTCGAAAAGGCTAGTTGGCGCGGTAGAGGTGTACGCGCGATTGTGACGTAATGGGGCATCGGACTGCTATGCTCGGCGAAAAAGCTTTCATGCCACCATCGGGAGGCTCAATGTTTCAATTTTCTTTTTGGGTATGAGCTATTCCGCAAGACAGTCGCTGCAGCCAGAAGTCACGGTCGAGAAACTCCTCTAGGGTCTGCGAAGAGAGCTCTGATGTAAAATTTTGCAGGTCCTGACCACTATTGGAAACGGTGAACGCGAATCTTTTGTGAGAAGCGAGCAGAGTAAGGTGGCGCATTGCGACACTACAAGTGGTGCAAGACTTCAGAGAGGCAAACGTTCCTCAGTTTCCGCGGTAGAATTTAGAAAAGCGGAAGTATTGTTCAGCAGTAGACCGTGTCGTATCATAAAACACGACAGGCTTGATCTGGTAGAAGCGTGCCGCAACCTCGTTGTGAGATGAGAGTCGGGTAGTAAAGTTCGATGATCAATAGTTCCCTACGTTACAATGGTCATGTTAGCAAGAAAATGCGCGCACTCGCATTTCATTAGTTTACTGCTCCCGTTAGCGCGCGTAACACAGCAATCATTAAAAAGAGCTAGCTTGCACAAGGAAAATTCGGAAGGGTGCTTCGTTCCTCCTATTATGGCGTGAGAGCATCGGGCTTCTGTGCTGGGAGGCGCGAGTTCAGAAGAAACCATCAGGAATGTTGTGTGTGCGGGTATACGTGCATGCGCGTGTGCGTGCGTGTGTGTGTATGTGCGCGTGCGTGCCTGCGTGCGTGTGCGCGCGCGCGTGTGTGTGTGTGTGTGCGTGCGTGCATGTGCGCGCGTGTGTGTGTATGTGTGTGAGCGTGCGTGCATGTGCGTGTGTGTGCGTGTGTGTATGTGTGTGTACGTGCGTGCGTGCGCGTGCATGCGTGTGTGTGGGTGTGTGTGTGTGTGCGTGCGTGCATGTGTGTGTGCGTGTATGTATGTGTGTGTGTGTGCGTGTGCCTGTGTGTGTGCGTGTGTGTGTATGTGTGCGTGCATGCGTGTGTGTGTGTGTGCGTGCGCGCGTGCACTTCAGGACATCCTCCAGCTCACAGAAATAACCAGACAGTAATAAACACACGGAGGAAGAAGAAGCATGTGCTTGCTGCGGACGCGTCCGCGCCGGCTCCCACTTTCTCGCCAATTTCAATGTGCCTTTTGCCCAGTTTTGTGCCTTTTCTACTCGGAATCGGATTCTTGAAGTTCTCTTCTACCTAGGGAGACCACATTTCGGCAAGTGCGTGACCTCTAGACTTTTTTACGAGTGATTTCAGCTCTCGCCGCCCCACTTCGGGCTCTAAGCCTAACGGCGAGTACGGCCGCCGCCATTAACGCACGTCTCGACTCCGACCAAGCCGCCGCCGACCCCAGACATCCCCGCGCCCACCCCGGCTGTGGTGGCCTCCAGCGATCACAACAAACGAGCCTTCCCATGGCATACGAAGTCAATGGCCAAGACATGCGCCCGGAAGACTTCACCGCAGATGCAGGGTGGACTATCGTGGCGCCGCGCCCGTCAGTAATCAAGACTGCGTTGAGCCAGCCCAACCTCGTTAACCACCAACGAAAGGGAGGAAATACCAACGCCAGTGTCTCAACAGCCAGAAACTCCTTGATCAAAGCAAGCAGGATGCCCGCGCTGCCCCAAGATGACATCAAGATCGTGATTCGCATACGTGGCGGTATCAACATAGCCAAGGTAGGCCAACTTACGGTCACCAAAGCAATTTGCATGGCTGCTTGCATCGAATCTACCGAGCGAAGCGAGGACACGATATGCCCCAATTTGAAGCAAAACATCATGGTGGTCAGCACACCGTCCGAAGCGAACGCAGCAAAATACCTCAGGATCCGCAGCATTTCCATAGGAGAGCAAACGTTTGAATCTACTGCATATAGGACGGCGCCGCACGAAACATGCAAAGGCGTTATAAGAGGCGTTCCGCTCGATGAGACGCAGGACTCCATAAACCGCAAGATCGTCAACCCACGTAACCCGCTCGCTCTGGCGGCAAAGAGAATCAAGGAAACTGGCACGGTCATCATCGCCTTCGACGGCTTTCGAGTCCCGAACTATGTCAGATACGACAACGCCCTGATCAAGTGTTCCCTTTACCGAAAGCAGATCGCCATGTGCCATGTGTGCGGCAGACTCGGCCATCGTGCCGACGTATGCCCCTCGCCCGACGACGCAATTTGCAAAGGCTGTGGACTAGCAAACCCTAACGCAGATCATGTGTGCACCTCGATCAAATGTGCGCTCTGCGAGGGAAATCATGTCACGGCAAGCAAGGAATGCAAGAACCGCTTCCAACTCCCCTACGTCGTCCGAAGACGACGAGTTGAAAGAAAAATCGCAGCAAACGCAAGCAAAAGCACCACGAGATCAGGGCCAGTCGCCCTGAGTCAGCACAACTTCCCGCCACTCAAGGACGCCGAGAGTAGCGCCATCGACGACAACGTGGCCGCCAACGCAGATGCTCGCTTGTCCGGCGAGCGGGGCCGCTCGAGATCGAGGAACCGCGGTCGATTATCGTCACGATCGCGAGGACGCTCCAGGAACCCGAGCCAGCGATCCTCGTCAAGGATACGATTCGCCCCCAGCCCACGAGTTGGCGGTGATGACCGGTTGACGTGGGCCCAGCGAGTTCAGCAGCACCAACAACAGGAGCGACAAGAACAGCAGCACCAACAGCAGGCCGCCAGCCAGGTGAGTCCGATGGCACGGCCAGAGCAAGTAGAAATAGCAAATACGATTAAAAGAATAGAACACGAAAACAAAGAGTTAAGGCAAACCATCACACAACTTGTCGAGGAAATCAGACAACTCAAAACGCCACCACCCCACGACTCTAATCAAACCGAAGTCACATCAGAACCCATGGTAGTGGAAGTACCGGTCGTGGAATCCACGCGCAATCCGCATAAGAGAAAAGCCGTGACAAACACACATCCATCGAGCACGGACAGTGACATTAGGGAAATCAGGGAACTGCTCAGCGGGCTTGCAACTACCGTCGCGTCACTAAAGGAAGGGCAAGACAAACTTGCGACGACAATAGGGACCCTCAAGGAAGGTTACGACAGGATAACGCTACAGATCAACCACATGATGGAGATGATCAACATCCATGGCGCAAGGCTCAACGCGCTAGAAATGGCAGACCACCCGTCTGTGACGTCACAGCCTACTACCACCAAGCTACCTCGAGCATTGTCGCTCGATAGACATAGCAACAACGTGGCCTCACAAAGGCCACCCAACGCCAACAACAAAGATGGCTGTGCAAATTGAAACGTTTCGCCTTTGGCAATGGAATTGTAGGGGCTACGTCCGTAAAAAGGCACCCCTGCAACAATACATTCGAGCCAAAAAAGACAAACCCCAAGTCATTCTCCTACAAGAGACAAATACCGCTACACCCTCGCTACCCGGCTATGACGTGACCGCAACGACACCGCAACACAAATGTAGAGGTATCGCCACGTTGGTCAGCAACAAGCTAGCCCACACGACACACAACATTAATCACGACCACAGCAATTGCGAATTCATTCTCAGGGAAGTCTTCCCTAGAGCCAAAAACGCCAAGAGCATATTCATCCTCAACGTTTACAGCAGCCCCAAGCACAGAGCACAAAAATTTAAGCAAATACTCCAGCTCGCCCGCAACCGTGCCGGCGACAACCCCGTGATCGTGGCCGGGGACTTCAACGCCCCTAACACGGCCTGGGGATACGTCGCCAGCAGAGCCAAAGGCAAGGACTTGCTAAACGACGCCGATGAACTAGACCTAACGCTCATCACGAACGCCGAGTACCCCACAAGAACGGGTAACTCGGTCAACCGCGACACAACGCCAGATCTCACTTTCGTCCGCAACGTTCCACACTATCAGTGGAACAACCTCTTCGAGGATCTGGGCAGCGATCATCACATTGTTGAGACAACAATTGACACCCCATCCAGAGGACCCAGAAAAATGACGTACGTCGATTGGGACAAGTTCCGCGAGTTCAGACACGAACGCCGAACAGGCAACGAAACAATGGAACAATGGAAGTCGCAACTAAAGGCCGACATTAAGGCGGCCACGAAGGAAATAGAGACAGATCTTCCCGTTCAAAGCATGGACAGCCGACTGGCCCACATGCTCGAAGCCAAGCAATCGCTCACCAGGAGATGGAAAGAACAAAGACACAATCGACGGCTCAGGAAAAGAATTTCTTCCCTCAACCGGCTGATTGCAGAATATTGCACGCAACTATCTAACCAGCAACGGAACGAGGTGTGCGACGCCGCGGACGGCCGCATCAACAGCGGGACGACGTGGCACCTGCTCAAACATCTTTTAGATAGAACCAAAACCAAAGCGGACCAGGGTCGTACGCTGAACAAGATCATGCACGAGGAACTCAAAATTACTACGGAAAATGAGCTCATTGACCGTCTTGCCGACAAGTACCTCCCGCTGGCCAAAAATGCTAGAGGCACGACCGCCGATGCATATCGCGGCAAAGCCAACCCAGAGCTTGATCGGGACTTCTCAACCGAAGAGGTGCGCACGGCGCTTCAGAACCTAAACAGCAAGTCAGCGCCGGGGCCGGATGGCGTAACTAACAAGGCACTTAGAAACCTCGACGAAACCTCAATCGAAACCCTCACAGAGGAAATCAACAAAATCTGGAGGAATGGAGCACTACCAGAAGACTGGAAAACGGCCCTTATCGTGCTCATCCCAAAGCCTGGCAAGGCGCCCAACATCAATAACCTCAGACCTATCTCGCTGACGTCTTGCGTCGGCAAGGTAGCCAAGCACGCGGTCCTAAACAGGCTCTCGAAACATCTCGAAGATAGAGATGTCTACCCCGCAGCAATGATCGGCTTGAGACCCGGGCTATCCACCCAAGACGCTATGAAGCTCCTCAAGCATCAGATCATTGACGCAGACACGAGAGACGCGAGAGTAATCCTAGGGCTAGACCTCGAAAAGGCATTCGATAATTTATCACACGACTACATACGCGACACGATCTCCAACCTCGACCTCGGCACGAGACTCTACGCTAATACAAAATCGTTCCTGAGCGACAGAACGGCCACCCTCCGTCTAGGGGAAATCAAGTCCCAGAAATACAAACTCGGAGGCAGGGGCACCCCGCAAGGTTCTGTCATCTCTCCGACGCTTTTTAACCTTGCGCTAGCTGGCCTAGGCAAGAAACCGGATCAAATCGAGAACGTCAAATACACGATATACGCCGATGACGTAACGCTCTGGGTCCCCGGAGGTAGCCTGGGATCAATTGAAAGCGCTCTGCAGGAAGCGATAAACGTGATCGAGGAATACCTCGCTCCCACCGGCCTGCGATGTTCGCCTGCGAAGTCGGAGCTCCTCGTCTACAAACCATCGAGGAGCGGTCCCAAACCAAAGAACGAAATCAGAGACACACACGTCATTACTCTCAGAACAAAAGACGGAGGAACCATTCCACACGTCAGCAAAATCAGAGTCCTTGGGATGTTCATTGAAAGCAACGGCTCTAACGCCGCTACAGTGGAGAAGATCGTGACAAAGTCGAATAATGCATTGAACCTCATACGACGCGTAGCCAACAGACAACACGGCCTTAAGGAAGTAAATCTTCTCAAGCTAACACACGCCTTTGCGCTATGCCACTTCACCTACGAGGCGGCCATGCACAGATGGAAGGTAGCGGAGAAGGACAAACTCAACGTACAACTGAGGAAGCTAGTCAAACTAGCGCTGGGAATCCCCAAGAACACCGAGACAGAGCTCCTGCTGCAACTGGGGGTACACAACACACTTGAAGAAATCGCCGAAGCTCAAGAACGGGCTCAATGGACAAGACTCTCTGGAACCAAACCGGGTAGAGACATCCTAGCCAAACTAGGTCATGACACCACAGTAATCGAGAATCTATATCAAAGCGTTCCGACGGACATACGAAACTTTTACACGGTTCGCCCACTGCCGCGGAACATGAACCCGGCGCACCATCAACCCAGAAGGCTGGCACGCGGATCGTTCATCCTGCGCGAAATACGTGATAAGAAGATCCTAGCCTGTTTCGTTGACGCGGCACAGTACCCAACCAGGAAAGCGTTCGTTGCCACCACGATCAATAAGCAAGGTCAAGTGAGAAACGCTCTCACAGTCAAGACCCACAAGTCCGAGATAGCAGAACAGGTTGCCATTGCACTCGCGCTCACAGACCCGACTACCACCCACGTCTACAGCGATTCACGCTCGGCCGTCAAAGCCTTTCAGAAAGGAGCAGTTGCAAGACAAGCAGTACAAATAATCAATAGATCCGCAACGCTGCAGCATCACACCATCTGCTGGTTCCCGGCACACCTCGGAGAGATCGAGGACGCCCCTCGCAATCTCAATGAGATGGCTCACAGGAGCGCGCGAGACCTAACCTTCCGCGACGCCCCCTATTCTGGTCGTGACCATCCCAGCGAGAATCGGGACCCTCCCTCCACATATAACGAGATCATAAAGCACTTTTATCTAGACCGCAGAATATACAGCACACCTCACAATAAGCTCACCAGGCCTCAAGCCTTGACGTTCAGAATGCTTCAAACAAACACGTACCCCACGCAGAACAGACTCCACCACTACATGCCTGACCTATACAAAACATCATATTGCGAAAATTGCCATAGAACACTAGACGTACATCACTTGCTCTGGCCGTGTGGTCGGACCCACGCAAACAAGGATCAAGACTCCGCCAGGCTACAAGACGCATTACGCAGCACGGACCTGGCGGAGCAGCTCTGGGCCGTCCAGCGAGCCCACGATGCGGCCAGGGAGTTACAACTCCCGGTCCCAACGTGGGAGTAGCCCGCTCTATGGGACCTTGCGCCCCGTAGCTCGCAGGACCTTTCTATAAAGTTACTCCATCCATCCAATAAACACACCGCTATGTCAAGGGAAGAGCCAAAGGAGCCTAACTCTTTTTAAAGAATGCACTCGGAATATATAATTTCATGGTTCACGCCGACGCGGTAAAGTAGTATCTTGCGATTCATTACTTTTTATTTTTTAATGTCCGACAAACTGCGCCAATTTCTGCTCCAGCCATTTTATTCACAACACACAAAGGTACAAAGTAACGGGGTGTCCAACCACAAGATAACCGATCAGTTATTTTCATCTAAACCTAAGCGAAGCTGATATCTTTTCCAGCCCACTTGGAGCTGAAATCAAACCGGAACTTTTTGCCGGAGCCCGCTCTGCTACTGGACCAGCCCACGGTCATTGCTCAGAAATTCCATGCAACGCGCATTCTGTTGCTTTGGGATTAGCCGCGTCCTTCGCCAGAGGGATGTCGTTGGCTCACTGAAGAGTGCGCGTGGTTGACTCAAGTGCACACTGTACACATGGTCCGCACACACTGCCCGGCAGACTGCCATTGACGCGGCGTCGTTATGTAGGGTACTTGTGCTCAGGACATCTGCCGTGCTGAGGAATAGAAGCTAATGGGTAGCTAATGGGAATAGAAGCTAATGGGTAATGTCTGATACGCGTGTTTCAGCTTGTGCTGCACCTTCACCGACTACTGTTCCCCCTGCAGCCTCACTGTGGCCTCGCGTAAAGTTTCCACTACAAATATTGCTAGCTGAAGGCGACAATGTACTGAAGTAAACAGGAGGAACAAACATTATTTCGCGGTGCTCGCTTATTAATCGAAAATTTGTGAAATTGTAGGCCTCTGTACAGCGTTTAGATTGCACTACATTTAGTCTCCGAAACAGTTTGCGCGAGTGTTTCAATTACTGCCAGGTTGAAAAATATATCGCACTGTAATTCCAGAAGTTGAATTCGTGCAAGATATCCACTATAGTCGCCAGAAATGCGCTGCCTAGAAACTGAGCTCGACAACAAGACACGAAAAGAAATTAGGCTGGACAGATGCTTATCTTGCCTCGTTGCCTACGTTGTCGTGGTACTCAAATTTTTAGCTATCGTATACACAATTAGTACAGCGGCCAGTTTTACTCAATATGTCAGACAACGCTTACCAAGTTCTGCTCAAAGTCTGCGCTACCTACGTATCTGCGTTTTATAGAGCGAAGTTGTTAGTGTTTCTCTAGAAGCTCGGCGGAAACGTCTATAGCATGTTTTCGTGGTATCCTGAAAGAACTGGCTTATTCACCAAGTTTCTGTTTACAAGAAATCGTAAGTGGGGGGGGCGCAGTCACGTGAGGTGCTAAATAGAAATTTATATCCTCGTTTTATTCATGTTTAGAGGTACGAAACACTTACTATTATTCACCGCTCTTATAATAGAGCCAAAATTACAGCAATTCTACACTGAGAGGAAGTAGCAGCCATGTTACGGGTAAACTGTGCAAAAGTATTGAACATTACAGGTTAGTCACGGCCTTGGCAATATACTTATACAAGCGCGCCAGATGTTGTGGAAACGTGTTTTATGACACAAGCAGCAGGTTTTGCCAATCTACGAAAATAATACGACCGTGTCATAAAGATACCATAAAAAAATTTGATGCATCCAAAGGGCGCTTTGTGGGCAAAGTTTCAAGAGCCTCAGTTCATTATGGGTCTTACGAAAAAAAATCTTAGGCAAGCGCCGAAAAGCGCGGTGCTTCCATTAAACGGTTACACCGTTCTTAACAGAGAACTGTACGTGACGCCGGGTTCATAATCACTGGGTGTAAGGACCGTGCTAGTGGAAACCTTTGGGGAAAGTTTAAACATATCAGGCTTAATTGCGACTTTCATAATAATTAGTGAACTCCCGTTTTCTCCCTTCTTTCATGCTTTATAGCACATCAATAGAGGTTCCCCACAATGTCCTCGGTGTGTCAAACGAGCCACCTTGTTTATTTTTCGTGAAAGTAACGGCAATGTTACGCGTAAGCTAGGTGGCTATTGCACTAGGGCCTTTGCAGTATACTGCGTACGGCAGCGCGCGAAAATAAATTATGAATATATTTTAGGAATGATTCGTCATTTGGCCCGCTATACCGTGAATGTGATAACAGCCCTTAAGATAATATCTTTAAAATCTGAGTAACAGTCTGAATCATGGGCATGCGAGGTTAAGTGTGTGTGGAGAAAGAAGTTCTTGCTCGAACACGTTTTATGGCCACACTAAAGACTGCTTTCTAATGTACGGAGAACTGAGCGGGAGACCATGTTCCCCATTAATAAAATAAGTGGCTGTGTTAGGGGTGATGAGCAGCAACGTTTGACTTAGACCGCTTAACTGCGCAGATAGAACCTATTTTCTTCATCGTCTGGTAAGATCTCAACTACAAGAACACGCCGTTTTGAACAGAGACGTTTATGAACTAGTTTCATATAGGGTGGTGGGTATTTCCTGGACCAGTACATGTGCATGCTTGTCCACACGAGCATAAAGCGGCACCATCCTCAGTGCACACCAATATTCGGTAAGACACGCTCCAGCGGCTTAGTGGCTACGGTGTTGCGCTAGCCCACGCTAGTCTCTAATCGTCGTCGTCGTCTTCACACTGCTCGCCTCTTCGTGATCGCAAATACTGTTCCGTAGCACTACCCGGCGGCAAAAGCGCCGTCCCGGAGCGACTAAGGGCCGGACTCGGAAGCAGTGTTGTAGGCCTTGAGCCGAGTGATATGTACGATATCACTAGATGCCAGAGGAGAGGACGAGGTTCAACCTACAGGAGCGATTTCGTACGTCACAGGCGTCACCTGGCGCAGCACGCAGTAGTACCCTGTGTATCGCGAAAGGAACTTCTCTGAAAGTCCGACGTGACGAGAGGGCCATGACAGGAGCACGAGCGCACCAGGCGTAAGCTGTACGTCACGATGGCGGGCATTGTACTTACACTGCTGAGTGGTTTGTGAGGCCGTCAGTCGAGCACGTGCAAGCTGGCGTGCATGGTCGGCGAGGGCGATGACGTCGCACGCATACTCGCTTGTTGAGACCGCAGCAGGAGGAAGTGCCGTGTCTAGGGGTAAGGCAGGTTCGCGACCATACAGTAGATAAAATGGGGAAAATCCGGCCGTGTCGTACCGGGAAGAATTGTACGCAAATGTTACGGAAGGAAGGGGAAGGTCCCAGTCGTGGTGGTCCTTGGAAACCTACTTGGACAGCATATGGGTAAGAGTACGGTTTAACCGCTCCGTCAGGCCATTGGTTTGAGAATGGCATGAGGTAGTTAGCTTGTGTTCAATGGAGCAGGAACGCACAATGTTGACGATAACTTTCGAGAGGAAGTTTCGACCACGGTCAGTAAGCAGCTGTCGCGGGGTGCCATGACGCATGATAATGTAACGCAAGAGAAAGTCCGCGATGTCAGTGGCGCAACTTGTAGGGCAAGCCCGCGTGATAGGGTATCGGGTGGCGTAATCAGTTGCGACGGCTACCCATTTGTTCCCGGAAGATGACGTGGGAAAGGGACCGAGGACGTCTAATCTAACACGAAAGAACGGTTCCACAGGGACGGTGATCGGCTGGAGATGACCGGCAGGTAACACCTGAGGTGTTTTCCGACGCTCGCAGGGATCACGGGTAGCAACATAGCGTCGGACAGAGCGAGCAAGAGCAGGCCAACAGAAGCGGCGGCGGACGCGGTCGTACGTGCGGGTTACCCCAACATGCCCTGCAGTGGGTGCGTCATGCATCTCAAAGAGCACAGTCTGTCGTAGATGTTATGGCACGACATGAGCAAGATCAGATCCGTCAAGGAGAAAGTTCGTTCGGTACAGAATGCCGCCCTGAAGGTCATATCGGCGAACGGATGCGTCGGTAGGTGTAGAGCGCCGACGCTCGATGAGTGCTCGCAGCGATCGGTCTCGGTACTGCTCATCGGCGATGTTAGCGAAGGCAGACACAGAGAAAATTCCGTTGGCGGTAGTACTATCTCCATCATCAGGCTCGTTTACCGGGTAGCGAGACAGGCAGTCAGCGTCCTTGTGTAGTCGGCCAGATTTGTAGGTGACAGTATACGAATATTCTTGGAGGCATAAGGCCCAGCGACCAAGTCTTCCTGCATGATCTTTCAGTGAGCATAACCAGCAAAGGGCATGATGGTCTGTGACAACGAAAAAGGGTCGGCCGTATAAGTATGGGCGGAACTTCGCAACCGCCCGAACTAGGGCTAGACACTCACGCTCAGTGATGGAATAGTTGCGCACCGAGGGTGAGAGGAGCCTGCTGGCGTAAGCGATAACACGGTAGTGGCCGCGCTGGCGTTGTGCCAGTACTGCGCCAATTCCGTGACCGCTGGCATCAGTACGGACTTCGGTAGGCGCAGAAGGATCGAAATGGGCCAGTACGGGAGGCGTTTTGAGAAGGTCGATTAGATGCGAGAATGCAGAGGCCTCGTTATCGCCCCACAGGAAAGGGAAGTGTTTCATCAAAAGCTCGGTTAGTGGTCGAGCTATGGCGGCGAAATTTTTCACGAAACGGCGGAAGTACGAACAAAGGCCAATGAAGCTGCGCACACCCTTGACACACTTCGGAACAGGGAAGTGCGTAACCGCGTGGATCTTGCCTGGGTCCGGTTGCACTCCGTTCACGTCAACGAGATGTCCAAGGACAGTAATCTGGCGACGGCCATAATTGGCACTTCGATGCGTTGAGTTGCACACCGGCACGATGAAAAACGTCCAGGACTGCTGAGAGGCGCTCGAGGTGTGTCGCGAACGTTGCGGATAATACTATAACTTCGTCCAAGTAGCACAGGCACGTGGACTATTTCAAACCGTGAAGAAGGGAGTACATCATGCGTTGAAACGCCGCAGAGGCGTTACATAGACTGAACGGCATCACTTTGAATTGATAAAGACCGTCGCGTGTTACAAAAGCAGTCTTCTCGCGGTCGAGATCGTCCACGCAAGCTGCCAGTAGCCAGAGCGAAGGTAAATAGAGGAGAAATAGCGAGCACTATGGGAGGCAGTCAAGGGCGTCATCAATCCCAGATAGGGGATATACGTCCTTTTTGGTAACCCTGTTAAGGTACCGCTTATCCACGCAAAAGCGACATGAGCGATCCTTCTTTTTGACCAGTACCACAGGTAACGCCCATGGACTACATGACGGTTCAATAATGTTCTTGGCAAGCATTTTGCGAACTTCTGCGTGAATAACTTGAGGCTCAGCCGGTGACACTCGATACGGGCGGGGTTGAATAGGGGGGCATCACCGGCATTAATTCGATCTTTAAGATCTGCAATTTGGGCGAAAAAACGATCGTTAAAGTAAAAAATATGGTGGTAGGAAAACAGATTGCGGTAGAGCTTACGAGCGTGCTCGGACGGCAAGTCTTGCGCAATCATTTTCTGTAAGTCGGCGATGGTACAAGTTGCCGACTGCGATGGTAAAGGAGGATCGGATGAATTGTCGTCTAATGCAATAAATGCCATTGAATGATCCTCGAATGAGCAAAGCTGGGCCAGAGACATCCCGCGTGGCAGCACCTGTGTCGTCTAGCCAAAATTGACCACTGGCAGGCCGACGCAATTCGCCGTAATAAATAAAACTTTATGAGGTACTGTGATCCCGTGTTAAGGAGGACGTCTTCCATAGGAGCCGCGATCTAGTGATCGTCGGGGATTGGTGGGGATGACACTAAGTCAACGTAAATCAGTGCCGAAGGTGGCCAGCGAACGAAGTCGACGGAACTGAGGCGACTGATGTGTGGTTCAGCGGGATCCCGAACAGGCAGGTCAAGGCGGAGAGTACTGGCGGAACAATCGATGAGAGCAGAATGTGCGGAGAGGAAATTTAAGCCGATGATGATGTCGTGGGGACAGTGGGCGATGTCTGGGAATATCACGATAGTGGAGCGGTCGGCGAAGGAGACGCGGGCGGTACACATACAAATAACGGGGGCTGTTCCGCCATCGCCGACAAGGACAACATGCGTCGTGGCGGGCATGATAATTTTCTTGAGCCGGTTACGAAGGTCAGCGCTTATTACCGATAAATGCGCCCCAGTCTCTATAAGTGCAGACATAGAAACACCGTCGACTTGCACGTCAAGAAGGTTCAGATGAGTGGGCAACGTCAGTAGAGGATTTGGCGGCGTAGGGGGCAATGCAGCGTCACCTCGAGGCACTGCATTATCTAGTTTTCAGGCTGGGAGCGGCGTCCGAAGGAGGTCGGCGAATAGGAGCGACGGGGCTGGGGAGAGCGAGATTGTCGTTCTTTGGGGCGAAGGCAAACGAGAATAGGGGTGGTTCGGTGCAGGAGAATCAGTGGCGGCATTATCGGAGCATGCGGCATAGGGACCAGAAGGGCCACCTGGGGGGCGAGAGTAGGCACTATAAGTAGACCGGGTCGGGGAACTCCAGCGACTGCGACAGTGCCGAGAAATGTGCCCGATACAATGGCAGTGAAAATAAATGGGCTTGTAGTAAGCAGTGCGCCATTCAGATTGGTTGCGGAAATGAGGTGGGTAAGAAGATGCGGGACGGGGCGTAATCGAAGAAGCCGGGCTGGTATCAGGGCGATGGGCCGAGCAGATGGTGTGAAGACCCATGTTTTCGAACTCCTGGCGGACAACTGCCTGGATCAGGGAAACCGTGACTGGAGACGGGTTGGTGGGACTGGAGTCGAAGGCAGCCTATTGCGGCCTCGGTCTCGCCCCGGACGATCCTGGTAACATCGGCAATTTTGTTGGGACGAGGAGAGCCGGCACAGGAAGATGTCGCTCGGATGTTGGGCAGACGGGCAAACTGCTGGTCAATACGTCGGTTTTTAGCGAGTGCGAGGCGGCGGCACTCTTTTATAACTGCATCCACCGTCGTCACGTTGTTGGAAACGATCAAGTTGAAGGCGTCATCGGCAATGCCTATGAGGATGTGGGAAACCTTGTCTGGCTCAGTCATGTGTGCATCAAGTTTTCGGCACAGAGTCAAGACGTCCTGAATGTAGGTGACATATAGGGCTCTGTTGATATCTGCACACGGCCGGAAAGCGCCTTCTGCGCGGCAAGTTGGTGACCGTAGGGGTTGCCGAACCAGTCTCGAAGCTTTTCCTTAGGTGAATCCCAACATGTCAGCTCGTCTTCATGCGTACGAAACCAAACTCAAGGTGTGCCAGCGTGGCAAAAGACTACGTTGGCGAGCATGATAGTAGGGTCCCACTGGTTACTGCGGCTGACGTGTTCGTACAAGCTGATCCAGTCATCCACGTCTTCCCCATCTTTGCCCGAGAATACGCCAGGATCACGAGGAGCGGGGAGAGTGATGTAGGTCGTCGAAGTGGCATGCAGGTGTCGGAGCTGGCGGAGTCGAGTAGTCGTCGCCGGGAGCCATGAAGCAAGGCTCGACGTACCGTGACGTGACGAGGTACAGGGAACGTCCACCACCACCAGATATGTTACGTAGGAATACGCAGGTGAAAAGCTACATACAAATATATTTACAAGAAAATACGCCGCGCTTCGCCAAGAGGCAACAGCCCGCGCTAGCGTCTAATCGTCGTCGTCGTTTTCTCACTGCTCGCCTCTTTACTGTTCCGTAGCAATATTTAAAGGGCGGACGTAGTCTAAGGTTACGGCGATTTCGGCGGGCACTTCAAGCCGATGATGCGATGATCACCGAAAGTTTGTCCCTTAGGCTGCTGACCGCCGATCGCAGTACGATGGCGTGTGTTCGTTTTCATTTTTTATTGTATAGGAACAGAAATTATATGATCACTCCTGGCGACTGCACCGTCATCTTTGGGTAGTCCGTATCAAGTCGAAGTGCTGGAAGATCGCGGTCGCACGCCTCATGCTCTAGGTGCGCGGCAAAGCGTGCGATCGTGAGCCGAAAGGAATGGTGGATTATTGCGCGGCACGCGCGGCGTCTCGTCGCACGTGCACGGTGGCGTTTACGATGATGAAAACGTTCTATTGACAGGAAAAGAGGAGGGGAGTTAGGAGAAGGGTGGTCAGATTCTTAATGCGGAATTCCGTTGGCTAAGGCCGCCACCCTGGCTCTTTCCACGAGGGCTTGCTGGTCCTCTAGAATTGAGCTGGGCAGGCCTGCCCCCCATCCTTCCCACGTTGGCTGTTGTATAGTCTTTAAGGCACTATTAGCCTGGCAGACCCAAAGCATATGTTACAAATCTGCCTTCTGCCCGCAGAATTTACACTCGGCGGAAATGGACTGTGGCTGAATAGCATGTAGCTCGACTGGGTTAACAAATAACGTGGTTTGTAGCGTTCGTACATTACATTCTTCTGATTTATCCAATCCCTTGGTTGGGGCCCGGGCATTGTCGTCGCGATAAACGCAATTGCTGTAATATATCTCCATAAGTTACAAGAATTGGGGAGGTGAGCGCGCGCTAGAAGGGCTGGGGGGGAGGCGGCAGGGTGCGCGTCTCGTTCTAATCTGGCCGCACCGGTGCATGGCGAACGCATGTTCTATCTTGTAGGTAATCTACGGTTGGTTCAACGGCTGGCAGAACTGAAATCGCTACCATCTTTGAGGGCTCTGTGTTCTCACGCGCCTAGTTCGCGTTGGAGCGAGAAGCCGCGCGATGCAGAATTTCTGCGCCGCTTATGTGCTCTCCAAAACGCCAGCCTTGTGGCAGCTAGTGTTCGCGGTCAATGAGTGAATTCTGTGATATTCTCGAGTGCGTGTTACACCATGCCTAATAACTTAGTCAGTAAGCGAATGTTTAGTGGCATCTAAAAGGCTGATAAACCTGCAACCTTAATTTTAGCAGTTGCTTAATGTCGTGCTATAGATAACAATAGCTTGGCTTGCGGGATATTGCGTTGTCTTCTTTTTCTTTCCGGACACAGTCATAAGCTCAACGCACTCCTAAAATCTGTCACACTTTGACTTGCATTAGAACTGTGTATTCAAGCGTTTACTATGTTTCTCGCCTCTGCCGGCCAAGCAAGCTCGCGCGCGGTGTAATAGCTCCGGTGGAACATGTCGCCCCTGCTAGCCGCACGAGAGGGGGCTAAATGCCGTTGGACTGTAAGTGGTCAATAAGTCTGCAGCGCACACTCACGTTATCTCGGGCTTATTCACACCTTTTTTGTGCAGCTTCATTTGTTTCTGCACTAGTCGCCAACACTAAAGAAGCTCCGAAGATATCCGTACCTATGTGTTCTCACTCAAGTTCAACAAGCTTTCGTACATTCCACGCTTCATAAGGATCAGGCCTAATGGGTATGAGAACCTAGCCGCTGATCGAGCTAGATTTAAATTAGGCTTAATTTGTAATAAATGTGGTCTGAACACGTATAGTTAAGACCAGTTATGTCACACATCATGGCTTCAAGCCTTGGGATTTCCCATTCCCTTTAACGCAGTAAGGTTGCCCAGGAAGATATTTTAAGACATATAATATTGTTGTTGCCATGTAATGCTAACCATTACATTGTATGAGTGTTTTTTTTTCATTCACGTTAGGGATGGTAAGTGCCCGTCAGTATATCTCCCCGAATGTTTCATACGCTGAGCAAACTTGTTTTACAGATTCTCAGGCTGCTAGAAAAACATTATTCTGACTGGCTTTGAACTGTGCAGGACCTTGCCCTGGCACTCCCCAGGTGGATTTCACGGAGCGCATACGCACCTATCTGAGGCAAATTCCCAACAACCTAACCCTCCCGCACTTGTTCGAGGGCAACGAAGAAATGGGATTGGAGCTTGGCAACCCTACCCTTACGGGGCTTGGAGACCTGTGGGCTTACAAGCCTTACAGCAGCGCCTGCTTTGCCCAGACTACCACGTACGTCGAGGTTGTCGCCTTCGCTCGCGTGCCGCTTGTTGCTACCATGAACTGGAGGGGCTGCACCGGAGGATCAGGGCATATGGGTATGAAGGTAAGTGTCACCTAGGCTCCGATATGTTACGGTGCTCGAAACCTAGCACCATGACGTAGCGCGATGTGCAGTCAATGAACAGTCAATTTTAATATACGAATTAATTATGCTGACATATAGCCTGATGAGATACTTGCAGAAGAATGGCTTCAGACCGCATAGCAAAGGTCGCCACACTTGTTCCTCCATCTCTAAGCAGTCGACGAAAGTGTTTGCAGAGCCACTGTTTCGACAACAGGGTGTGTTATGGTCGCGACTTATGTTGGGTACTCGAGCACACTCAAGTGCGCAACTGAGAAATTTTAAACAGCGAATACACCCACGAGTCAGTTCACTGACTTGCACCCTTTCAAGGTTGATGAACTAAAGTCTAACGTGAACGTATGAGGGCTGTGGGATATTCAGTATGAGCAATAAACGTATCTGTTTTCAGGTTTTTCAAGTAGGTTATTTTGTTGAATCAGCAAAATCGTAGCACAATCACCTACCACTACTTCACTCTAAGTGCGTCTACCACAAAAAGATTGCAAAACGGTTTTCTTTTGCTTAAAAAATGTGTAATTTCGTTAGTGACTTCTCTTTAAAGGGCTTGAAATTGAATCATTTAAGTAGATATTCAACCGCTTTCTAAAACTTTTCTGTAAAAATAATGCAACTTGGTCGCATATTCAAATTGCAAAACTAGTGCCCGTCCTACGTAAATTATATCTAGAAGACTGCTTGCAGGAAATGTGTCAAGCCTACACAGCACAAGAAAAGATCAGCGGAAAATAAATGACATCAGAAATGGCATTGGCTACGCTATATAGTTGAACTGATGTGTTGCTCTTTTCCCTAAACAAATATACTTATTACAATATTTTAGGTTTGGAAACTTGAGTCCTACTTGGACTCAGCCCTTATTCCACCACCATTACCATTTAACCGCTATTGTAACTGCAAATTTCCAGTTTTCTTTTTTTGCATTAGCTAACCATTTGCAGTGAAGCAGCCCGTAAAAATAATCAGAGAAGTCAGCAAAGTGCCCAGATACAATATTTATCTCAGCGATCATTATAACGACTTTTTCTAAAGGCGCCGCAATATGCTTTAAACATCATATTGACACGTGTACTTATCTTTATCGGGCAACCACGTTTCGCCGCCTAACAAATGTAATCGCACAGCATGGGACGCGCCTGCATGTATCCGAAGGTTCTGGAAAGTTATCGATGCTTCTATCCGCTGTCTGTTGTCGCCGAGACTTATGTTACCTGATTTCATCACCTGACGCGAATGGTGTAGAACTTTGTGGAAGGCACGCGGGTCCGAACGATTAGTCTAGAACATTCGACGACTGCTCTATAAAAGCCGACGCGCTTGACCCGCAGATCAGATTTTCGACGATCGCCGACTGTGTTCGCCACTTTCGTTGTGCTATAAGTAGCTTGTTTTGTGGGCACAGGTTCGCCCAATAAAGATCTAGTTTTGCCTTTCACAGTATTTTTACTGTGTTCTTAACGTCACCACCGCGTGACAATATTAACCTTATACTTCTGTCCTTTCTTCACAATAATAAGGTATCCAGCAGCCAGCTTCGGCTCATCTTCAAAGTAGCTCCTACGAGTGATGACCCAGCTCACCTGGAGCTATCAAGAATCTACCCTGTGAGCTTCGAAGACGCACAAATGTTTACTTCTGGTGCCTCGAAAGCAATCAGCAGAATCGTGCATTATACCAGCGTCATTATGAAGCATCAAATCGAGCAGTTATGGAGTTACCTCCTTCGCATGGATGCACAGTTTTTGATCAGGGGTCAGCGTCCCCGGGTGTAAGAATACTTCTAATCATCTGCCAAGTATGAATAAACTCATGTAAAACAGGTCTTGTTTCCTTCACTTTCCACTTGCTCTTGAAACACTACTGGTGCCCTGTTTTTTTTTTTAATCACGTATCTTCTTTGCCACTTCTGATTTGCAATTCCATACAATGTACCGTCATAGATGTCCGAAAAGGTACATTCGGTGATACCATTGAGTTTCTATATGCTATATGTTATATGCTATATGTCGTCAATAAAACAAGAAAAGGCACTGCCGCTCGAAAATGATGGGTACGTTGATTCCGCAAGGAAAAATAAATAACGTTTGGTAATGTGCCGCTTGGGCCTGATACGAAACAGCTGGCTGTGTCAATCGAACTGGGTCAAACCAAAACCCTCAGACAGACGTTAAGCAGTAAAGGACTCATTTTGCTGTTTCTATATTGGCAACGACTCAAGATTTTTTTAAGATCATGACACTAAATTAAATTTGCTTACATTTATAAAAATTACATGCTTAAATACGAGAGCGTGCGTTCAACAGTAGGCAATGTTGGTCAATAGCTAATGCAAAATTTATTCCCTGAAGTCTATGCGGTATCACAGATGAATTCTGACACATTTCACGAAACAGTGTGTGCACCGAGAGGAGAAACAACTAGGACATGTAGGAAAAAAGTGCCGCCTTTACAATACAGCGTTCGCGGCTGTATCGGCTGTCGGCCGCGTAATGTGCACATTTCAAGTCAAATGCTGCGCCTTTTAGCACGAAAGAAAGGAAAAGAAGGAGTGACATGAACTTGAATTTACAAATACCTCTTTACCCGAGTTGTCACGGGTATTACGACCTCACTTAGTTGGTTGGATTTGGGTTCGACTTTGGAGTAACACCGGATCAGAGGCCACTGAAGCACTCCTACGACAGTGTATATTACTTTTGGCGCGTAAATTTGCTCTCAAATGTGATACATTGCAGCAGACGGTGCCCTTTTGATTGCGACAGCAGTTTTAGGGAAACCAATTTGAAGGTTCATTTGACTGCGCTGACGACGCCCACATTCGTCACCTAAGTTATACCGTGGCTTCCTAATACACAAGTGCGATTTTCAGCACTGCAGTTGCTCAACAAATGGCGGCCCCGGTAAATAGTTCTATGAATACAAAGAACATGCTTCATATGCTAAGGCTTCTGATGATGCTCATATGATGGTCATATTATTGTGACGGTCTCATCAGAAGATCGCAATACTTTCACACCTTCCCTCTTCCCTGGTGCGGAGTACAAGACTATAGAGTGCACCAGCTCTGGTCAAAACCTCCACCTTTCCAGTAAATAAGATCTCTTTCTCTCTTCGTCACAAGAGCCTCGTCTACGTTTGCGGTGTCATAATACCGGCAAAGGGAGCTTGCACTTCGGTGGTTGTCAAAACGACTGCGCACCAATATTTTGGCAAGCTGTCTCACAGGAAAGCTAATTTGACAATAATGAAAATTATCTACCATGGTCTCGACATTCCGACTCCTCATCCTCAGCTTGTTGATCCCCGATTGGTGAAGATAAGGGGAAGCTTTCTTTCGAAAACCACCACATAGAACCACATTAGGCCGAAAAATGGAGCGTATGTGTGCTTCTGTAGACAATCAATCGCGATGTAAACAAACGGGATCGTATAATGTACATGGTGTTTCGCGTAACTTGAATCAAGGATTTAAACAAAGTGACTAGCCGCGGCTGAATGAACCCAACGCCATACGGTGTGCGTCATGTGGCGCTCCTTAGAGTATATTTTATTGTTTACTTATTCGTTAATTAACTCGGATAAATTATGCGAAATCTTTAATAGTAACTGTCGCCCCTTCAGTCACGAATTACGATCGACTGTCGATAAATTTGTGAAGCTTACCTAATTTTATGCC
Organism: Dermacentor variabilis; assembly: GCF_050947875.1. NCBI lineage: Eukaryota > Metazoa > Arthropoda > Arachnida > Ixodida > Ixodidae > Dermacentor > Dermacentor variabilis. The sequence continues at coordinate 118,226,641 of NC_134574.1, read as the reverse complement.
GAGGCGCTGGAGACTAAAAAGAAAGCAAGTCAAGTGGGGATGAGAATGACTCTGGGCATTTTATACAGACCCGTCATAACTACACAGTACTTAAATATTCATTTCAGAAATTTCAGCAGAAATTTCAGCAGAAATTTCTTCAGCAAGAAGCAATTTCTTCACAAATACGCTGACCAATTTTATGACACACGAGCCAAGAAAGTTCTGGCGTTACCTGGCAAAACCGGGGGCGTCTATCGACCAAATGGAAATAGACGGAGCCATTACGGATAACGCAAACTGTATTGCGAACGCCTTTAATCACTATTTCCAGTCTGTGTTCACCCGTGCTTCTACATCAGAGTTCAATCAAGCGGAATACCACTCCCGCATGCCTGACCTTGTCATAACAGAATGCGGCATTCTTAACTTACTGATACAGCTTGATGAAAAGAAATCGCCTGGGCCCGACGGATTGCCCAATGCTTTTCTAAAACGATACGCGCAACAGCTGTCTCCCCTTCTTCAAAAAATTTTTTCCGCATCCATGGCAACAGCAACCGTGCCCACCGACTGGCTTTGTGCGAAAGTGGTCCCAGTGTTCAAAAAAATGGGAATAGGCTCTTGGTAAGCACGTACAGGCCTATATCACTAACTAGCTCTTGCTGCAAATTAATGGAGCATGTAATTAATAAAGCAGTCATAACTTACCTGGAAAGCAACAAGCTTTTATATGTAAACCAGCACGGATTTAGGAAGGGGCTATCAACAGTCACGCAATTACTTGAAATTACACATGACTTCGCGGCTTCTATTAACTCTGGTTTGCAAGTGGATGCAGTGTTCGTAGACTTTGCAAAGGCTTTTGATTCTGTCCCACATTGTAAATTAATAGAGAAGCTTAAAATGATTGGTATTAATTCAAACATAGTTTCCTGGATTGAAGCTTACCTCTCGGGCCGTACTCAATACGTCGAAATAAAAAATGCCAAATCAATTAGCCTAGACGTTTGCTCTGGTGTTCCACAGGGATCAGTATTAGGACCTACACTTTTTTTAGTCTATATAAATGACATTTTTTCCTGTGTCACTCCAGATGTTGTACTGAGATTATTTGCAGACGACTGCGTTGTGTACACTACCGTTCGTTCACAAGATGACCAAAATTATCTGCACTTAACACTAACTAACATTGATTCTTGGTGTAAAACTTGGGATATGAAAATAAATGTAAGCAAAACGTCATCTGTCACCATAACAAGGAAAAAAACTCCCATCTATTTTACTTACCATTTATCAGGATCTGCTGTGACGCGTAATAATGAAGTAAAGTACTTGGGGGTAACGTTTACTGAAAAATTGAGTTGGGAATCCCATGTAGATAACATATGTACAAAAGCATACCGACAACTTGCATTTATCCGACGAAAATTGTCAGCTGCACCAGCGCATGTAAAACTAAACGCCTATATGACTCTAGTAAGACCCATCCTGGAGTACAGCGCTATAGTTTGGAACCCCCATCAGTCTTACTTGAAAACGAAACTTGAAAGAATTCAAAGCCTAGCACTCCGTTTTATTTATTCCCGTTACTCCCGCTACGATAGCGTGACACTTCTCCGTAAAAGGGCTAGCATCTCGACGTTAGAATGCCGACGACTAACTGCATGCATGAAATTTCTTTTTCTGTTATATCATGATTGCATCAACATAACTAAAGACGTATACCTAAAGCAACCTCACCACCGCTCCAAAAGAACCAATCACGACTTGTGCATACGGCCATTTGCTGCTAGATGTAATTTATTCAAATTTTCTTTTTTTCCTCGATCCATAGAACTATGGAATAGCCTGCCCCGCCATATTGTGAATGATGTGTCAGTTGATGTTTTTGTTGCGAATGTTGAATCTTTCTTTGAAAATGCTTTCGTAAAGGTGTTGTAGCCATAGCCTTCTTGATTAGGAGTCATGAATTGTATGTTTCTACAACTCTGCACACTTTTTGATTCTATTCTTTATATAAGTTATGTATCTTTTCATTCATGTTCCGGAACACCAAACCTGTTGTACCACCTATTGTACATTCCACTCCTGTCAGAGCCTGAGACAGGCTCACAGTATTATGAAGTAAATAAAAAAATTTATTATGCAGTGACTCATGCTGCATTTCATCATTAAAAATATTGAACCATCCGCTTGAATTACATGGGCAGGTTAAATATTGAGTGCAAGTATTACAACAAGGAAAAAGAAATATTCCGCAGTTACTACCGAAATGCCCAACTTCAAACGCCCCGTCAAACAGGTAGCGCCTTCACCGAAGCGGTCGTCTGAACCGATACATTTCCCTCAGAAGTGAAATATGTGCACTTCAGCAAATCGGAATGTCCAATTTATTCAAAGCTGAACATTCGTTGTATATTCCTTGCAACTACTGCACAATAATGGCAAAGAATAGGTCGCCTCCACGAACGTGTAAGCCAGAAGGGGTTAGGACCAAATGCGCGCAGTTGCCTTTTGGAAACAACCGATCAAATTTTTTGTTGCAAGGTACATGCTGCGTGGTGATATTTTCCGGGGTTAGCGAAAGCCCGCAAATTATGAAATGAACCCAATTGAGTGCGCTCGTGCGCTATCGTATTGCAGCGCTCTCAACCACGCATCGGGCGAAAGAACGGCGTGCGCGGACGGTGGCGAATTGAGCGGCCGCGGCCCTTGGCATCGGCTTCACAGTGCGTCAGCATTTTGGCGGCGGTACGCGGAAAGCAAGCGCCGTCATCCCTGATAAGCGATAAACTCGACGCACGGTTGAGAGCGCTGTAGTACGAGAGCGCATGAGCGCCGTCACGTGGCCTTATTTCACATTCGGTATGCTTTCTTTAAAGGTAAAAAAAAATAAAACGCCGCATAGCGTGGAGGTTGCCAGAAAACAAGTTGGATCGGTCGCTTCTGAACTCCCTCTACAAAGCAGCGAAGCACACTGGACCGTAAAATGAATAATACAGATTATGCATAATTGATGTCAGGTAATTGTCTAATTCAACGGAATATAAAAGAATACTCTAATAAGTGCCACATGAAAGCAAACCTGATGTCTTCGGTTCCATTAAGCTGCCATTAACCACTTTGCTCAGAATGCTTGGTTCAAGTTACGTAAAACGCCCTGTCCAGTCCGACCATAGATTTCGCTAAGGCAAACGGGCCGGCTGACATAATCGCACATGATATAAAACGGTTTTGTTATAGAAGTGGAACGCCACATTTCTTGCAATATATCAGCTACACATATACCATGTCAAGCAATTTTATAAACGAGAATGGCGATATATGCGTAAACCAAGCGTTCCAAACTATTTATATATTGATATAGTACTTCTACAAGACAGGTGAAAGGGTGTGCAGAACGAAATGGTAGAATTTTTTGTGACCCATGTGTTAAACACTCACTTGCAAGTATATTGGCCGCGAAATCGATCATGGTCGCCTGCATTGCACATTAGTTGCACATTTTTTTTACAATTCTTTGGCAACTGTTTCTAGCGCTATGCAGACAACATTCATTGCGAGTTCTGCAGCGTCGGCACCCCGCGTCCTATCTATACTGATTCCTTCTGTGTCATAATGCTAATTATGTAACCTTTCTTGGACCCACTAGCCTTCAGAATCTGAATTTATGATTAAAGGTTGGGTCATACTACAGGTACTTAATATACCGAAGGAGGTCCTATAGTCAAAGCCTGTACATGAACAATTATAATATCACGTGCAGAAGCACATGTCTTAAGAGTAATAAGTGAAGAGTAATAACTCTTCCACAGCGTCGCTTGTGTAGGTGTAGAGTGCCCAATGCATAGTTCCGAGATTCTTTGCAAATCTAGCGTCGGCATTTCTTTATTAATATGTCATCTCACATCGGAAAACGTTTCATGTTTTCATGCACGTGTATAAGTAAAATATAGTAATCCTTAATGCGGTACTATTAATTGACGTGAGTATGGTTCTTCATGTGTCCTAAAAAGTGAGCTTTGACGACTTCCTATAGACATCGGCGAAAGCGCCAGTACGAAGCGAAGCTTTAATCACGGGCTCTCTACGACTTTCCTGGCCATGGCTTCTGGCTGCGTGCTGCTGCTGCTGTCCTGACGAATAACTCTTTCTCACTACAGCGTTACTATCTTTAGTATCCATGTAGGCGTTCGCGCTGCTGACCTTGTTTGCTGCAGAATTACTCAGTGATGAAACACGTGATGCCTAATTATCCTCATTTAAACCAATATACCTCACCAGGAGCGAAATTCGTGCTTTGTAGCCTTTCTATTTCTATTTGTCCAATAATTAAGTCCACAATGGCAGGTATATTTCTATGAGGCCAATGTCAACTACCTCGTTGAGATGATCACCTTGTGTTGATGGCCATGATGACATATCGGCAATGGCACATACTGAACATGGGAGACTGGCCAAGAATCAAGGGGGCTACATTATGAATAAACAAAAATAATAAAAATATGCAAGGCCAAATAAAAGTCGTCGAAAGGCGTAGCACGGACCTGCGACTCTAGGTACGTGCGCGTCCGATTTCTCTATGGCAAACACGTAGCAATGAAATGGCAAATTTAAAGCCCTTCAACATTGCTTTACAAATATTCCGCTTCACGTACATTCATAGGTGTGCGTTGCATCGGCATAACTTTACAATATGTAAACTGACAGTAATGAGCCAAGGACCCACTCGTGTCTACATCATAAAAGAAGTTAACTTTAGGGTGGTTCTAGTTGTTTAACATAAATGTAAAACTAGGGTGCTCTGACGTAAAGCTAGGGCGCTATAACGTAAAACTATGCCAAACTTTTCTATTACTATTCTGCAATCAGCCCACCGCCACTGGTTAAAACTTTTTTGGACCACCCCCACTTCACCTGTGTGTCACGCGAAATCACAAAAGCCGCGATAGCTCCACATCTGATATGACGTGTACACACTGATTACGCACAATTTGACCGAACAAAACAAAAATATTTATTTCTGATTCGAAGCCTTTTTGCCATTAGCCTTCGACTATTGGTGAAAAGTTTTCGGGCTGCGCCCACTTCACAAGCCTCTCACGCGACGTCACAAAACTGCAAAAACCTACCGCGTCAAAGTGACGCCTACACGTTAAAGATGCGTTAATATGCAGAACAAAACTGAATTTCCTTCTGAATAGCTGCCGCCTGCCCCGTTCCGAAAAGAATGAAAGATGGCTTGCGCTGATCGCTCCGGCACTGGCTACTCGCCCCCGCCGTAGAGCATGGCTTTATTTGCCTGTAATAAAGCTTTTTGTGTGGCTGTGTAACGTTTTATAGACCTTTGGGAACGTTTACTACCTCGCACTGCCAACCCTTTTTTGCTGAGAATCCGTTTTAGCGCGATTCTTAAGCTTCCATTGCATGCCGCCGCGATTCTTGACGAGCCACCGCTAGCTAATGTTGAATTCCAATGGCGGAGTTGGAGCAGCCGACGGACTCCGCGAGCCAACACTCGACACTGGAGTAGAGCAACTCCTCCAAATCCGCGAGTGGAACACAACCAGCGCCGCCGGAGCAAGGCGGAAGCGGAACTTCTATCTCCGAGTTACCCAGGATGCCTCGCGTGTTGTCATTTCCTTCCGCTGTTTGCTCCCAGCACCACCGCACCATTCACTTGTCTCTTCAGCGCCGTTCACCTGTTGTTGTTTCAAAAGTGCGGAATGGATATCTCGGCAAGCGCGCAGCACCTTTTGCTTCCTCGCGAGTCGTGACAGGTGGCGCCTCCCAGCAGACAAATGTGGTAAAGGAAATACGTCACGCAGAGTTCCGGTCCACTCCGCCGATTTTGACGGAGCATCTTTTTCTGCTCCACCGAGTGACTCCCGCTCTGAATCCACCCCGACTCTCTCATTGGAACACCTTACTCCCGCCCTCACTCTGTCATTGGAACAAACTTGCTCCGAAACGAGCAGAAAAACATGCTCCGACTCCGCCATTGGAATTCAACATAAGTAAGAGAAAGGGGACCAATCGCAGACGCCGCCACCACCATCTTCACCCCGTTATCGATTTTCAGCGCTGTGGCTCCGCCCAGTCGAATACCCCTCAACTCGAGCATACTCGTCGCCTCTTGTGAGCCAATTAGGTAAGACAAGCCGCTCATTACAGCCAATGTTATTCGTTTTTCAAGCAAACAAAAGTGACCTCCTATGAACGACAGGAGCATTTGATTGGTTTGTTCAGACAACCCTGCGGATGACCGCCCGATGCTTGCGTCGGCGGTTACGCAAATTTGACATCAGGAGATTGGAATAAAAACATATTGGAATAGTTTTACGTTATACGACCCCTATTCCAAGCTTTTGTATTCCAATTCTTCAATGAGTCCTCCATGATCGCTCAACAAATTTTGGGCCACTCCCTGCTTCGCCTGTCTGTCACGCGGCGTCATGAAAACTGCGATACCTCACTAGATGATATGACGTGTAGGCACTGATAAGTAATGAATAATTTCTTACCTGACGCCTTTTTGTCATTAGCCGTCTGCTATTGCCCAACGGTTTTCGGGCTGCGCCCAATTCGCCTGTCACGACGCCGCAAAGCCGCGAGTACTCACCGAATCAAAGTAACGTGTTTGAGCTAAAAGTGCATTATTATGACGAACAAAGCTGATTTTTTTTTCCTGAATGGCCAGAGGCAGCGCAGTTGCGAAAGAAACAGAAGCCACTCGCTACTCGCACCTACCGCTGAGCGTGGCTTTATTTTTGTACAATAAGCCTCTTTTCCGTAGGAGTAACACGTTATCGAGTCCTTTCGGCACATATTCAACATCGTTCTACCACCTCTTCCTTCCTGATGATCCCTTTTAGCGGCATTATTTGCCTTTCATTGCACGCCATCACAATGTTCAACCAGCCACCTTAAGCTTGCTAAGGGAAGCAGACCAATCGCACACGCCAGCGCCTTGCTCTTCATCCGGTTACTTATTTTAACGGCGCTGGCTCCGCCCAATCGAAACCATTTCCACTTGAGCGTGGTTCTCGCCTCTTGTCAACCCATCAGATAAAGAAAACTGCTCAGTGTATGCAATGTTATTCGTTTTGAAAGAAAACGAAATTGACCTATATACAAGTAGCACGTTTGATTTGTCTGCTCAGACAACGCTGCGGGACACTGCCCCATGCATGCATCGGTGGCCATGCAAATTTGACGTCAGAAAATTTCAATAAAAACAGATTCGGATAGTATTGCGTTATAGGGACCTTATTCTTCGAAACAAAACACCTCCAAGCAGTGTATCCTTAATGATCCAGGCAGGCGTTAAATAGGCCCGAGAAAGTAGTATTATCGAGTACTCACGATTAAAATGTTCATATATTACAGGAAGTGATCCGCCGTTACTATGGTGTGTGTTTCAGAAATTTTTATCATCAATCGTGCGCACATGGTGAACTTTATTGAGCCGCCCGGGCAACTTTTGCGCTTCGTTAGAACTACGTTTGTCTCAGCGTCCCACAACTTGAATGCTAGGAAATTTGTAGGAATTTCTACGTTCCATCTAGCTCCAAACGAAGAACGTTTAGTAAACCCAGCGCATGAAATTCGGGAAATGGAACACACAAGGAACGTTCGTTGTGATAGTTGTCAACGTTCGTGACAACTTAGACCAATTAAACTGCTGCGTCTAACGCCACGAAATGAAAACGTGAGTCAAGAGAGGCGCTGCTGTATACAGCTTCAAATAATTTTTATCACTTGCCGCTGTCTAAGGTGCACTTGAAGCACGCCATACCAGTGATATTACTTTCGGCCCCACATAAACGCGGCTGCCTCAGCCGCTGGTCGAACCAGTGACCGTACGCTCAGCCGCACAACGCCATCGCTAGGGTGCCATCGCGGCAGCTAAATAACATATAATGTATATACAATATGTAACGTTAGGCGCACGAATGTTAGGTGTAATGTTAGGTCTACAATCTTTGTAGTTGCCCCCAGGAATACCACTCTCTTATATTGATCCCCTCCATGTGCGGTATACCCTAAAACAGTTATCTCCTTGATAAGATAGCTTTACATAAATGTTTAGATGATAGAGAGAATGTCGATGGAACAGAAGTTGACACGACGGGCACAATAAAAAAGGTCGTTGGCAGGAGACATATGTTTAAAGTCCTTAATGGACTGTAAAACTAGTAAGTTGAATGTCAGCGTATCGTGGGCTGAAATATGAGCCGTGAATAAAGCTTCCTTTGCGCACTAAAAATATAGATGGCACCTACATGAACAAATAAATTCCAATATAGGTATACATGCCAAGAATGGCAGTGAACCACGTGGTCTGATTAAATTAGGCAAACTACCTGCATGAGACACATCCAGCTGGCGAAACACACGGGTAAATGTAAGTCATTGCAAAAGGCTTCCTTCCTGTGGTGCACATAAACAAGCAGATGATAATTGTGATGATGACGACGACGCAAGCATACATCACGTACGCCTGTGTTTTGTTTCCGTCGACAGTGTTCATATATGTTCTATCTATTCGTGTTGCAAGAGTCTGAAAATGGCTACACTACCAAGCCCGTGAATGCCCTCTTTTGATGTGAAACATTCGTGGAGAACACTCACCTTTGTATCCAGGCTACCACAGCTTCCAGCGCAGATCTTTCATCCTATAATAACTAGGAGTAGCTCATTGAGCAAACCAGTTACCTCAAGGAAGGTAACTGTGCTCAGGAAAGTGTGTTCCCAACACGTACGGTACGTTCAGTAGGAGTAACCGAAGCTCTAAAGCCGTGTGTTTCGTAGGCCTGACAGCTGGGGTAAGGCGAGGTGCAGTCCAGGTATAGAATCCTCCTTCAAGATGGAAAGAGACATGAGGTTATTCGGTGTTTTGCACAAATGGTACTGTATGCTCCCGCTCTAGTTAATTTGCCCAACATTTGGACATCGTCCTGCGATTGGAAATGCTTTTTCTACAATGCATTTTGCCTTATGTTGATATATAACGGTGGTAATGAGTGCCTAAAATTATCGCGTATTTCGAGCAATAGAGATCGAAATATATTTTAGTGTTGTCATGTGTCATTCGAAATTAATGGTACATTTCATTTGGGAAGCCTGTCAAAATGGAATACAATTGCCACACCTCTTCATATAGAGGCCGACAGAAGAGAGTCAACGGTTACGAGTCTGAGCAAGAAAGCTTTGGCTGCCTTCAGTTATCTCCTTTGGCTTGTCTAGCATTTTCAGGGTGGAGGGCAAGGAGTGTTGCAATCTACTTTCAGTAGCTAGCGACATACTCATAGTTATGATAAAGAAGAGCCTCTAGGAAAAATTTCACGTACTCAAGTGCAACAAAAAATGTATTGTGGCCCAAAACTGTCGAAGACCACCCGACGTGGGTTTTTATCACAACAGTGCTTCGTAAATTAGGAGGGGTCACTTACGTTTTCTTTAGGTTTCGCATACATACGCACCTTAGTTTCTGACTATAACTACTAATTAATTCTCACTTCCCCTTATTGTACACCAGAAGTTTGAAGTTCATCGTCTTAAGTGTAGTGAACGCTGTGCTGAAGCTTACGATATTCTTAGAAAATGTACGACCATATTATTCTTCTGTATTTTTATTCAACAACTTTCGTTTCCTGCACAACAGTTCCCCATCTGTATGTAGAATAAATACGGATCTTTTTAATGATTGATTTCAGTTTCACTTTAAGCACTATTTTTGGTCATTTTGGAGAGGCTAACAAATCGAGTGCTATGCGTTGAATAAAAAAAAGAACTTAGGTTCTGGTTCTTCATTGCTAACCTGTTGAAACGCTGAAGAAACTGTTGTCGGCGCAGCTGACATGAAGCTGTCTTTAGTAGGGGGCGCAAACACTGTGGCATATCACGCGCCATCTTGGAAGCGCCGCAGGCCAACACCTGTTACGGCAGGTAACAGTTACCTCGAGTTCCTGGTGTGAACTCTACTTTGAACTTTTTTATCGAACTCACAATCAGGGCACTTGGAACTTGCACGTTTTATGAATTTTCGAATTTTGAAGAATTGAGAACGTTCGGCATTGCTTCGGAGTATAATGTATAATTGTCAATATGGCAATCAGGAATATAAATTTCCTGTCTTTATTGTGCCATTTGCTGCTAGACCACTTCGTAAAAGAAGTGCACTGTCATTGCCAGAACACCAAAACATATCTGTCTCTTAGATATGCGACACCAAATTAGATGCGCGTTTTCAAGGAAAGCGTTTCATCACATTAATACACGACAATGTCATGTTCCGTTATTTGAAAAGTTTTTGTGCGCGAACAGACAGGGACAAAGAAGAGGGGCAACACAAGGACGAGCGTACAAGGACATGGACGGACAAGGAAGCGCTCGTCCTTGTGTTGGCCCTCTTCTTTGTCCCTCTCTGTTTGCGCGCAAAAAGTTTTTAAATAATGAATCTGTTCCAACTAAGCCGACTAGCAGTTATGAGTCATGTTCCGATAGTTAACATCTCTTATGAGATGCGAATGTACTCTGTTATTTGAAAACTGACTTTCACCACATTTCTTAAATCCTCGGAATCATAAAAAGCCCTGAACTCGCTGCATACAACGACTTACTAACACAGAGCAAAATTCTCATCTGTCTACCTGTCTACCTTCTTACTCATTCTACTAAAATACCTTGCCCATTTTATTGAAGCCTGCCACACAATTGCAATCCGAAACGTATCAACATGTGTTCAACATATTTTAAATGTCAATGCTTTCACCAATGCTTTTTCTGTTGATGCGTTAGCCTGGCGTACACAATTGTGTCAACAGCGCCTGAAAGGGTTATGTCCATTAAGAATGCCGAAATAATTTCGGCAGTCTAGTGCCTAAAATTTTGAACAAAACCATATTGCAGTGCCATGTTCAATTTAGAAAGCCTGTTATTCATCTATTTCCCAGGATTGCAACAAATATGTAAGAAACCCTTACGCAGATTATGTAACAATAACATGAGCCTTTAATGGGAATATATTTATCAGAATGCTTCACGCGATTTGCGGTGCCTATCTCTTGTCTATGTCTCTATTTTTCCACCAACTTCGGTCACTTGGCATTCCATGGCCGAATCAGTAGAGCATTGTGCTGTTGTGCTGAGGAATCCGGTTTTAAAGCTGTAAACGATTATTATACGGTTACATACAAATGTTTAACGATTTATTATAATAGGTACACATGACTGCGTGGCAGAAGCCCCGAAAGCGATTCTGTTCCCTTCAGAAGCTTCTGGTCTGCATCCCGCGTTCCAGCATAACATGATCCAATGTTTCTTTTATGTGCGCCCTCTGGTGGTGTACCGAGGTCGCCCGTAGTTGCCAGACGCCAGAGGCGAAGCCGAAACTCGTTGAACCAAAACAGATAGCTCCCACACCATTCGGTGTGGCTCGGCTAGTGGCTCCGCTGCGGTGTGGCTCCGTATAAAGCAGCGCAAGATCCGAAGGCGGAGACGACACAGCGTGGTCAGTGCCTCATAATGCATGCGTCAATACATATAATACAAAACGCGTTTTGTGGTGGCCCTATGGCGTGTCACAATAAATTCTTCTTGGTTGAGCCACCATTTGGGAGTAAAGGAAGTCGGTAATCATTGGAGATAAAATACCTTTTGCATCTTACAACTAATGTTAAATTAATTGCATCTTGAAGTTACTGGGAAAATAATTGCCTATGCAGCAACTAAATTCACAGTACCAAATAATCTTATACGCGCACACTTAGGAACAACAGCGCTGAAATTGTGTACCCCTTTGCTTCTAGAGAAAAGCCGAGCCACCTTAATTACTTTTCCAAATTTTATACGCCAGTGAACTGGGCTTAACAATTTCGATGTAGCACAATACTGAAAATTTAGCTCTGATCCTCATTCGTGTGTTGTCTATAGCGTGAAATCTCCATCTCTCCAACTTGGGTCCCCGATTTTGAGCCGCTGAGTGCGCAGCAAGCGAGGGAATAGTTCCCGGTGTCTGCAGGCGCCGGCGCATGACGTTTGTTGTCTCGGATACCATGCGCAAACTAGTCGGCAGTACCATTAAATCGCACTGGGTTTCGAGAAATAGGCGCGAGAAAGGAGCCCGGTTGCCGCATGACCCGCTTCTCAGCGTTGGCACGCCCTGGAGTGCCGTGATTTTTGGAGGCGACGCACAGGGTTCACGGTGGCACTGCTAGGTGTAGTCGAGTATTTTGATGGAAGCAACAGAGAATGGTCCTGCTGCAGTAAAAGCCGCATACATAACTTGTTTAGACAGTGGCAATACGTAGTGTCGCTGTGTTGATTCAATGCTTTAGAATCCGCGTCGAAAATCAGCTTGAGAAGGGTTCTGCGCGGTTTTGAATATGCACTTGAAGATAACATGTTATCAGAGTAGCGCGTAAACAAACATTAGATAACTGTTAAGTTGTGATCGTTGTGGTGCATAAACATGAGCACTGCACGTGTTTGCATGTTGTAAACAACGAAAGTAAGCAAAACTGCCGGCTTGACATTTATATTTGCACAGAATTTTACTAACGGTGTCCGTAAGCTTCGCTTCACATAGCCGCCGTCATGTGCATTGAAGCAGCATATGTTTTGCACACATTTTGATGTGTGCCATTAATCAGCATAGGTAACCGCGGTGTTTTCCTAAGTAATATTGTTCGAAGATTGTCGTGGCCAAAAGTTGAGAGTGTTTCGCACAGACGCCTAAAACCTTACTTACGATGCTGCCCATGCAGAGTCAATGACAAGGAAGTTGATGTCGCTGCAGTGCACAAAATACGGACGCAATTTTTAAAGTGCTCCCTTTGGAAAGTTTTGGTACCATCTTTTAGCTCTCAGTATTGTTTACAGCCTGTCTGTCTCTTTTTCTAATGTGTTAGCATTAGGAATGTTAAAGTGGACGAAATAGGCACCGTCAAAGTTGCAGTAAAACTTCACTGTTGGTATGCTTACCTTTTAAAGAAAACGCTGTTTTGTGCTTTGAAGCAGTAACGTAACTGGAACGCCAATACATTTCGCCGGACACACTGAAAATTAATCTCATGAAACTGGTGGACTCATGAAAATTGGTTCCAAGTGAATACGCCTTGCGAACTCGCTAGCTACTGCTCATCGATTGTGCAGATAAAAAAGAACACCCGAATACTCCTCTGCCTATATTTTAGAGGGCAGGGTGGCGTGTATATCTGCAAGCAAGAAGCTGAAAGAATGCATAAGAAAGCTGGATGTTGCAAGCGTCACAGCTACCTTTTTCATATACGAATGTTAAGAGCCCCGTGTTTGTTTTGGTGTAGCTGCGGTCTTCAAATGGCACAGTGTCCCGAAATAAGCCTATTGTGTAATACTTGACCCGTCTTAGCTCTTTGTTTATTTCAATTTGGAATGAAGTTTTATTGTATGCGGCACAATCGCTAATGCTGTTCGAAAGAGGAAGCATCACAGCTTTGTGAAGACGATGGCGAAAATGTATTTGGCGGGGTGTTTGTTTTCAGCGGATAAGCCATGTGGGCGTAAAAATTTCCGCACATAGACCTTCGCCTGCCTTTTTCTACGCAATATTATGACAAAGTTGCGGCGGACTTCCTACGTAGACAAAATTTGGAAATACTTCGAATTTTCCAGCTGTATGTTCATCCAAAATCAAGACTTGGGCTGGCAGATGGAGTAGCCCGGTTTGGTATAAAGGTTATAAACAGGGATATGGTACCTCAGAAGGGATGGCCAATGTTTCAATAGGAGGACCTATCTTCGTCAAAGACGGCTTCGTCATTCTCGACATGTTAGTTTGAGACGTTAGTAGAATGACGTCAGGTGCGGTTGTTGTCGCTGGCGGCTGGTTGTAAAGGGAGAGACTTCAAAGAAAATGCGTGCTGTCGCCTGACGTCTCCAACTGTGGTTCCTAAGTCGAGGCGACAAGCGCGAGAAAGCGGGGAGAAAAAAAGAGAAAAAAATGCAAAAGAAACAAGAAAAAGCCCTAGAGGGCAAAAAATTAAAAAGAAGCGAGAAAAGTAAACGAAGGGCACAGGGGGTATTGGGAGAGTCAGAGGCTAGGGGAGTATTCGGGGGTGTCGCTGGCAGCATGATTTTGCGACATTAGAAGAGCCGGTTTTGTTTGGTCTTCTTTGTTATATATATATATATATATATATATTATGTGTGGCCAAAACCGTGTGTTTGGAGCTCTTCACGGTGTCAGAGACCAACAACACCATCGCTGGGGCTGACCGTAAGAGCAAACGCTACAGAGGAATGGAACCGAGGTCACCTTTTGCTGCGGCGTGAAGCACCGCCTCATCTTAAGCGCTGTCTCATCGCCTTCAGCCATGCAGCCGGACGACAAAAGCCCATTGTGCCCAGTAGACACGTGGCGTGCCGCAGCAGGATAATTGGGCACATTATATCATGAGCCACGCCGACAGTGCCGACGCATTTACAGTCTCTTTCGCATTTACTTACAAAGCACTTGCCATCTCTAAATGTCATTTGTGCGACGATTATGCTACTATGTAAACAGTCAGGTACCAGAAAAGCCTGACTTTTGAAGTGAGCGCCGGCTACTTTATGCAAATTATCATGTGAATTTCCTTACTCTATATTTTCGTCTCTCTCTGTGTGTGTGTGTGTGTGTGTGTGTGTGTGTGTGTGTGTGTGTGTGTGTGTGCGCGTGCGTGCGTGCGTGCGCGCGCGCGCGCGTGTGTGTGTGTGTGTGTCTGTGTGTGTGTGTGTGTGTGTGTGTGTGTGTGTGTGTGTGCGCGCGTGCGCGCGCGCGCGCGTGTGTGTGTGTGTGTGTGTGTGTGTGTGTGTGTGTGTGTGTGTGTGTGTGTGTGTGTGTGTGTGTGTGTGTGTGTGTGTGTGCGTGTGTGTGCGTGTGTGTGTGTGTGTGTGTGTGTGTGTGCGCGTGTGTGTGCGTGTGTGTGTGTGTGTGATGGCGGGAAGCTGCACGTTAGTTCTTTGCTTGTGTGAGCACAGAATGCGAAACAAAAATGACGCGGTATATCACCCTCACTTTGCCTCACATATTTTATTACAAAGGACATCACATATTAAGTTTCTTTATTTTATGTCAGCTAGAAAAATTACCACCGCCGGAAAAAATGAATCATAGTGAAAAAAATATTCTGCGTTAGGGCAGGTAATTAGCATGACATGTCCCTTTGCGCCGGTGTTACGAATTCCTCCTTCGGGTGACAAACACTCATGTTCACAAAGAGAAATTTCACTAACTGCGAACACTGTACCTGAATTAATTAGATACATCTCGGTACTCTAGCTGGTAGCTATTTGGGAATCTGAACATGTTTTCTTTTACTAAATTACTGCGTATTAGGATTTCGGTGTACTGTCGATCGTACGCCCATACAGTTCGGTACATTATATTATATTGCTTTTTACATGCTCCTACATCTTAAAAAAATAATTGCTTATGTAAAACAGATTTTGTACGCATCCTTGCCATTAGTCGTAATGAGGTGGTAGTATCCCCAGAAGAAATGCTGTACATCTCTTAATACGATTACTGCATAACGTTATCAAACGCATCATTTTACACTGAATCTATTGTTATGAAAAATGATATCGCCTGACACCTTCAATAAATTGCGTGCGTATCAACGGCGCAGCCCGCCCAATGACTTGAGCGAGTTTCTGAAGTCATAGCGACGAAGCGAAAACCTTAAGGAAGTGTATCTTTCGATTCCGAATTGAATATTTTTGATCACATGAATAAGCGAATATGAAATTAAGTTATGGGGTTTTACGTGCCAAAACCACTTTGTGATTATGAGGCACGCCGTTGTGGGGACCTCCGGAAATTTGGACCACCAGGAGTTTTTTAACGTGCACCTAAAGGTAAGTAGACGGGTGTGTTCGCATTTCACCCCCATTGAAATGCGGCCGCCGTGGCCGGAGTCGATCCCGCGACCTCGTGCTTAGCAGCCCAACACCACAGCTACTAAGCAACCGCGGCGGGTGGACATGAGAATATGGGACACGAGCACTATAGAATAAAAAATAGAGTAATGCATACTTCTAACAATTAGTACTTATAATTCCGTCTATAGCGTGCACAAAATCAAAGCGTTGTTCTGACGGGACGAACTTAGTTGGAAAAAGTTGGCGACAATCGTACTGGCCGCTCTTTATATACCATGATTCGTAATAACAGTTTTAACGAAAGTAATCCAGGGCCAACATTTATTAATTGCGGAATCGCAAACTATTCCTAGATATCGCAGGCAGCTTTATTTCTTTTTGTTTTTTTCTTTGTGTACTTTCGCGTGTCCCACATTGCTATGATGCCTAATTAGCCATATATATATATATATATATGTAAATTATTATTAATGAAGCTAACTCCTATGACGACTTATGCTTAGGCTACCCAATTGAAAGTATATCAAAGCACGCTCACTGCAAAAAAAATGGTATCTTTCCTGTATTAATACGCCTTATAAGTCAGAACCGGCCGCTGTCTTACTGCACAGGTAAATCCCTTGACGCGCACTAATGACGCCCTTGAACAGTGAAAGACTAATGCAAGTGCATACTTGTCGGAATTTTAATGTTCATCGAGATCCATCCGTGTTGCTGTACAGTGCGCTATTCCGCAATTGCGTCTTCTGGAATGGCGCCCACACCGGCAGCCTTGGAGACGGGTAATTATAGTGTGCGTCGTGTTCCCCAGAAAGACAACTAAATTGTGGCAACAGCTCCGAGTGCATTGTCCTTGTTGGGCTCTACACGCTTCTTCTGTTTTGGTGCTTTAGAAGAATGTCCAATTACAAAAAAGAATGAAAGGTCTTTTTTTATACTATGGTTTGTTTGTTGCTTCGGCACGTGTGCATAGAATGAGGTGGCTGAAAGCCCGTGTTCCCTCCGAAATAGTGGGTTGGACACTGGGGCCTTATCAAGGCGTATATAAAGCAGCGCAATGGCAGAAACTGGTATTCGCAGCGAGCCAGCTGGTTTAAGAAAGGGCGCGGCTCTTAAGAACGCGCCGGGCGCAAATAACGCAGGAGTCGCAGCCAGGTGAGTTGCATACTTCACGAGACGTGGCCTTCTGCCTATCAAGTCTAAGTGTATGCAGCGCGGAGGCTGTGCCTTCGAATGATATATGTCATTACGTTACTCTCTTTAAAGGGTCGAAGACAGGAGGAGGTTCTCACTTGTGTGCGCCTGCGTACTGCGCGATATTTAAGATATGTTTGTTCCGTAACGCCTAGATTGAGCATGAGGAACGACTGTGCGTGGTGTTATGGCGGCGTTTTGTCTGAACGGTCTCTCGCGGAAAATGGAGAGAAAATTACATTGCCCGATTGCTCACTTTTAATCACAATCTTCTTTCTAAATCATTCACTGTTCTCTTGTAAGAATTGATAGATGTTGTCAGTTGAGACCGCTGCAACCGCAGCTCCAAATTGTTTTTAGTGTACTTCCGAGTGCATTCATTTTATTTCGGTAGAGGCCGGAATAGCCGAGACAGCACCATTCAATGCCAATGGTTCTATCTTCAACATTTCATGCTACCAACGTCAACAAGCTTGATTAGTGCTCATCTCACCCGTTTTGCATGCAATAAAAAGCTCTCGTGAGCCAAACTGATGCCGGACGAAGCGTGCCCAAAATGACACTGAACCTTCCAATAATTTTTTTTTCGCGTTCACTTAGCTTACCCGCAAGAATGACTATATTCCCTGAATTTTTTCGATGGGTTCTATCTACTTATAATCACCGACCGTTCACAGTGACGTGGTGCGCCGCTTGGTCACTGATCACGCTCTCGAAACAGGAGCGTTCGATTAGAAAAATTTCCGAACGGAAAATGAAATGAACATTTTGGAAAAATTACTACCCAATATTGAATAGAATGTGGGATATGTTATCATTTCTTCGCAAAGTAAAGTAAAAATTTGGTGACGAAGCCTATTTATTAAAATTAACTTTTTACGCTGCTTTAGTCTGTCACGTAATGCCACTCGCAAATGCATGCCGGTTCAACTAAGAACGTTGTGCGTGAGAAGCGACTGCTTTGTCATCTGGCCTGCCATCTTATTTACAGTAATCAAAGAAGGCACGCGATCATGTGCACGAGAAGTGCTGTGTTTGTTAACTGAGAGAATTGTATCGCTAAAGCAACGCACACTTTGTTAAACAGATGGAAATATCTTGATACTAGCACAATAATCAACCGTATTGCCTAATTCGATACAACAAATCGGTACATGTAGGCTAGCTTCAAGTGGGCATTTTTTGAAAAATATTGAGCACAAGTTATGTGCCCCATGCGCTTGGCCAAAAATTCGGGTGTCTGTTGCAGCAGAATAGTTCCGAACACTTGCATTCATTGCTCATCCTTGGGGCTCCCATATGTCTTATCATACATTGTGTTTGAACGCAAACAAGTATTCGCTAATTTAAATTGGCGGATTCTACAATCAAGTACAAATAGAACTGAGAGTTCCATAAAATTAGTATTCAATATTTCAGATATGCGAATGCCTCTCTGTAAAATTGGAGTAGAATTGTTACAGTAGAAGTAGTACTAGAATTGGAGTAGAATTGTTACAGTAAACCTGCCCAGTAGACGCCACAAAACGCTAGCTTTCACTTACATTCGCCGTCACATACTGCGTATTTTGTGCTGTGCCTAAATATTCTGCGCGAAACTCTCACAAATGCAACACATTGCCGCTTTCTAAAGCTTGGCCACGCCAATATGCAGGGGTCTCTTTCTGTCAACCGTATCTAGTTGACGCCAACCGCCTCGACGACGTTTAAGTTTTTTGCGTACTCACAAAGGCATTTCCTACTGAAAAGGGTCACTTTAAACGCGGAAACGTGCTCGCAGAACGGTGCAGCATCCATGGCAGCTCCACGTTATACAGCGGTGCTTGCAGCCCTGACAGTCCTGTATCTTGGAAAGTCAACAGGTGAGTTTAAACCATTGATGTTGCGCGAACGACAGTAAACTTCGTTACGTGCTTTACCTCGTGTGCATTACAAGAATTTTTTGGTTGGTTGGCTTCTCTCATTTGCCCTTTCTGCCCTTATTCTTCTGCCACGGTAGAAAGAATAGCTAACCAAGCGCGGTATAACGTAAAGCTATTCCAAAACGTTTCTATTCCCACTCTGCAATCAGCCCTGCACGATTGCTTAAAAAATTCTGGGGCCACCCCTCCCCCTCCCTCCTCGCCCGTCTGTCAGGCAACGTCACGAAAACCGCGTCGCCATGTGATATTACGTGTACACACTGGTTATGCACGAATAGACGGAACAAGAGAAACAATTATTTCAGATTTGACGCCTTTTGCCATTATACCTCCGCTATTTGGCTCAAGTCGTCGCAAGAGCGCGAAAACACGCCGCATCAAAGTGACGTGTGCGCTTTAAAAATATGCCCAACAAAACTGCTATTTTTTTTCGAAATTGCCGTAGACTGTCCTGTCCTGAAAGGAGTAGAAGGTGGGTGCCATCCGATCGCTTCAGCACTGGCTACTAGAACCTGCCGGGGAGCATGGATTTATTTCAGTAAAATTAAATATTTTGTAAGGCAGTATAACGTTATCGAACTCTTTCGGTACGCATACATCATCACTCCGCCCACTCTTCGTTGCTGAGGGCCAATTTTAGCGGCATTATTAGCCTTGCGTTGCACGCAACCCCGATTTTCGACCATCCACAGTAAGCTAAGTAAGGGGAACCGGTCCAATCGCAGACGCCGGCACCATCTCCCTCATCCGGTTATCGATTTTCGCCGCGTTGACTCGGCCCATCGAAGCCATCTCCACTTGAGATGGCTTCTCCTTGCCTCTCGTCAGCCTCTCGTCGCCTCTCATCAGATAATAAAAACCGCTCCACGTCGGCAATGCTGTCACAACGCTGCCAATCATCATCCGATGCTTGCATCGGTGGTTACGTAAATTTGACGTCAGGAGATTGGAATAAAAACAGGTTGGAATAGTTTTGCGTTATAGGACCCCAAAAATGTTTCTATAAACGGCCCCTTTATTTCTTTACCACCTTTGGCCTGATATTGAGAGTAAAGATACATGGAAACTAAACCTCATGTTTCAACTAGGAGTATTTGTGAGAGGTACAAGGCTCGTATGTTGTTCAATGAAGTTATTAATCGACGTTCATTTATTTCGATCTGACTGTCAACAGAATTTACTCACTGGAACAAACTCTTTCAATCGCATCAAGATCAAAATGGCCCTTTTTTTTCAGAAGCTGCGTGTGAAAGAGGTGCCAACGTCTTCGAGGCAGTTAACGAGTTAGTCAAGAAGCTACCTGCCGAACATTCTGAAACCCTGAATCGCGAGTCAGACTGGGTTCCCGGAGTAACGCTGACAACCATGACACTCACGGGCCTTGAGCAATGCGAAATTTTGGGACCCGTTCAGTCGTACTGCAAAGGAAATGACGACATGACACTGGTATTTATGTTTTCTTACCTGTTGTCACGGCTGTGAGCTGTACTCTATATGTCATCGTTCCAGAGGTTAATACTCTTGCCGAGAAGCCCAATATGTGCACTTCCGTTTGTTTATGCTCATATATTCTTCTTTCAATGGACTGAGCCATTCAAGTGTCCAGCTATGTTGAAGCGAAGGCCGTAATAGAACTTCTGATGTTTCTCGTGCGAAATCTACGAGTGAATAGAAGGCGCGTCGTAGTGTTGAACTTCAGAATAATTTTCACCTTCATAGAGTTCATAAATGAGTCCTAAAATCTACGTACACGAGCGTTCCTTCATTTCACCCCACTCGAAATGCTGCCGCTGCGGCCGGCAATGGAACCAACCATCTCGTGCTTAACAGCGCAACATGATAGCCCTTAAGTCGCTATGGTGGGTAGGAGGCCATATTTCATGAAACTTCCTTCATGTGCTACCTGACTTGAGCGCAACGCGCAAAATACTCTGAACACGGCCATATTTCCACAAATCAGCACAAATTCCCCATTTTTCTTTTAGTTTTGTTGCGTTTTTTTTTTTCAGATGTATTTTAAGGCATAACTTGGAATCGGATAGCGCAAGACAGGGGTAATGTGAGATAGATGGTATAGGCCTTCTTGGTACAGTGAATTCAAACATAGGCGGATTACGAAGGTTATGTTTTGTTATAGCAAGGTATGAATCACAGTATACTTAAGTCTGAAACGTTCTGCCGGATATTTTGCGAGAGTGGTCTTTAGAACCTGACCATACATTGCTTAGTAGAACATCCATACGGGTGGCTTGATGTTTACCAATTCGTCTGACATCATGCACACCATAAGAAAAATACAGACCCAGTTCCTTAGTCGAGTGCATATAGAGTTCTGGTACTCGAAATGCCTAACCCGCACAATGAATTCTTGCAGTTTGAGCTACATTGCACGCCACTCACAAACACCATCAACTGGAGTATGTGCAACGGCCGCAATGGGACTCTGGTGTCAACCATTGGCTACGCCAGGATGAGCTTGGAGTTTTTTACTGAACACGTGGAGAACAGCACAGACGTCAAGCTTGTGTCAGCCGGAACAGTGGCGCCCTCTGAGCTGACCGGCGTTTCGCTGACCTTGACGGGCAGCAGCAATTTTCTTAACGGCGCCGCTTCCATATTGGTTGCGTCTTTCTCGGAGACAGTTCGAGAAATATGGCTAAAAACCCTTCCCGGAATGGTTCTGGACGTACTTCACGACATCAAGCGCAAACGTCAGAGCTCGTGAATTCATATATGGTGAATAAATGAATGCTCAAACAGCTATTATGCCGTGTCATTCACATTTCCGCAATTCGCTAGAGAGCACTTGTGGAGTACCAATTACGCCTAAGGAAGGAGTGTATGGCCAAGAAAAAACGGAAATGCCTCAATATATATAGAGCGCTAAGCTAAGTATGAATAGGAAAAAAGGCGCATAGCGCTAACGCCACACTGCCCTCACCGATAACGAACTAGATTACTTCAACATCAGACATGCCTTTGATTACAAAGTAGAAGAAAGACTGCTCTCACGTGATATAGTTTGGTGGCAATATCACCTCCATAGGTTTCATTTCTGTAATTCCTTCTCCCTTAATGCGTCATCTCTGTGATTACAACCGGTTCGAACTGAGCGCTGTCCGTGTGGTTCCTTTTTTCTTGTCTCGTAAATTCATAACTATGCGTTTTAAGCATATGCAGAATCACCACTAATAAACCCAAACAATTATCTTAAGTACTGAAAATGTTTTACATTTACGCACAAAACACGTGATTACGTGTTTTTTTCTTATTTTGCAAGCAAATACCACAATGAAACAAATAAATTTGCCGTGAGCTTTTAGCCATAATATCCTTTTCACACATTAACCTCCAAAAACCCTATTATTTTCATAAACGGCACCATCCGACTAGAATATAATTCGGCAGAATCTCACAATAACTGTCGCAGGTAATGCGTTCGGTTTAGCATTCAATCAAAATAGTGACGCAGCACATTGCCACCGTCCAGACGAGCTAGATATATATATATATATATATATATATATATATATATATATATATATATATATATATATATATCTGTGTGTATATATATATGCGGTGCGTATACTGAAGCGTCATTCCTCTTTTGCGTTTCCCTAGGAACACCCAGAGGCATCTACCACCCTCACCCCGAAGCCTTTGCGTGGATTGTGAAATTCATGGCGCGCCGGTCTGTGCGAACGCTGACAAACGTTTCATGCGGCAACCGGGCTTCTACATCGCACTCCTTTGTACACACGCCGCGCCATCTAGTGACGCTGCCCAGAAGTGCCCGCGTGGCCACCGAGAGGAGAAGCGTGGACCGCCATAGCATGCGAACGCCGAGAATTGTTGCCTCTCTTGTCCCAAGCCGACTGGCACATGCTCAGTGACACAAGTGGGCGAGAGGTTCATCGAAGAGCGGCACGTACCCAGTGCATATGTGGAACACCCTCCTGATGTGTCAGGTTGCTGTCCGAATCTTTGTTACATGACTGCGATTCCACTAAGCATTAGGGACATTTAAGCGATCTTTTTCGCTATTGTAGGGTGGCACATTCCCTGTGGCTCATACTTACAGCGAATTGGTCGAATCGCCCCGGCGCGATGATTGAATGAAAGGGCACGCATATATATATATATATATATATATATATATATATATATATATATATATATATATATATACTAACATAGCTATAAGGCTGGCTCCCGGTAAGTGCGTAAGGTACCCTAAGTATGCGAACGCCTTAAAATAAACAATGGCGCAACTATTCCGGGTCTCGAGCGAATCGATTATGTTCATTTATGAATGCGATTTACGTTGCTAAATTAGTGCAATGTTATGAATCCATTAACTGTATTTGTTTATTTCGCAACAAGAGATCATATTGCAGTTATGTATGTGCAACGTACTAATATAGGCAGTTATTTATATGGGAATAAAAGTTTTGCTTTACAGTAAGTTTCACTTGTTCAGCACCTGGATGGCTTAAGTTACTGGTGCCTCTGATCTGTGCTCATGTTCGTTTGAAATAGTCCACGTGATCGTGTCAAGGCATTTCGGCTTAAGAATGTTACACCCACGCTTTAAAATTGGTCGATAGTTCTTTTGTTTTCTTTAAATGCGAGGGTAAATGCTTAAGGGCATACAGGGGTATGATACGCGGACGAATAAGGATGATGAAATAAACGAGAAAGGTTTTTCGGATCTAATGAAGTGCAAAAGGGATCGATAATGTGGTCGTTGCGTCCACACAGTGTAATCGCTAGGAGTATGCGGTGAAAGACGGGCTGCTGCGAGGTGCCGCAGCTTCATGGCTTTCAATGCCAGGCAAACCCACAGCAGGTGGTGAGCGTCCGCTTCAGCATTGCGTCACTTGCACACTGGACACCCAGGGCGAGGATAAAACTGGTGAAAATGCGGCCACTTCTCTGCGCGCCGCGAGCTGAACGCGATATCCGCACGATTGTTTTCGGTAAGAATATAACCGCTGTTGTTCGAGTTAGGAGCCATTTGACTTGGCAGAAACAGTCCACTGCCTTCATATGGTTCAGCACAAAATTATACTACAGTTTGCGCTGTCGTCATTACTGCAGCACCAGCTCTTCTCATTTCCAAATAAAAGAGAAGTAGCACAGAAACCAAAATTATCACAATAGGGGGCGCTTATCATCGCCCAGCGCGATTAAACCGGAAGTGCGGGTATGTCAATGGGAATGACTGGACGGCGCGCACTATGCATTCAGTTATTCTTTGGCCACGCACTCTGCTGTTAGCGTTTCTTTTCATCGCGATGTTGGATGTATATGGCGTAGTGTGCAAGTAAAATGAGGTTTACAAGCCAAGAAGATGTAGGAAATGGCTGACAAAGCTTCAGAAGGGTTTTTGATGGAATGAAGTTTGAAAGTCTTAGAAAGTCTTAGAAAGCAAAGTAAGATCACCATTGCTCAAAATAAAGAAACACTTGAATGGCAAACCAATTCTGTAGATTATTGTTGCCGCGCACAACTGGGCAGACTACGAGCTCACGCGCAGGCTTTAGAAGTGAGGTGGCCGTCAGGATTTTTTTTTTATTTGCCATGTGAATATTTTTTTTTTCTATAAGCCTCGTGCGAAACATGAACGCTTATCCTTGCCACTATAGATAAACAAATTACAAAGGCTTTAGGCTGTTGTAGGCTGTAGGATGTTGGCATGTCTGTTACTGACGGGTATTTGTGCAACATCGTCTGCGACATCTCCAGCAGTGTTTTGTGGTCTGTGGGCCTTAGTTCTAAATGTGATGTGTTAATTCCGCTGCTGAAATTATTTGTGTTATTTGAAATATGACCCCGTCAGGTGTTTCAACAGGTATCATATAATCAATATAACCAGTTACCTCGATGTTGAAGAATTTGGCAAAGTTTAGCTGGCGAACAGTCACTACGACTAGGGGTGTGTGAATAGTGATTTTTTGAGACCTAATGGACTACGACTGTAATAGTGTCGGAAGCTAATCGAATTGTATTGCATATCGAGTACTTTTCGAATAATGAATAGCCGTTCCAATATTTAATATAAAAATATATTCACATCTCCGTATGGTTAAATTTATTGAGGTTATTTTGTTACATAGTAAACTATGAAGCGTTTTTTTAGTTATAGCAGCAATAGCACATTGGAATAAAACATGCAGTTTCTTCGCGCACACATGGCTCTTAAGAGAGTGGAAATGATCGCTTTACTGCGGTTAAAGTGTTTCGCTAGAATAGCAGCTTGGGCTTGTTGGTTTTCCATCCTGGTGTTAAGAGCGCGAAACGTAGACAGGACAAGAGATGAAAAGACGAAACCACAGGCGCTGAGCAGCGCCTGTGGTGTCGTCTTTTCGTCTCGTGTCCCGTCTAGGTTTGGCGCTGTTAACACCAGGCGCTAAAGTATGGCTACCTAAGCCACGTAGCCTGCACTAATACGCAACATCTAATGTTTTATATCTATACTATGGCCTGGGGGTGAAATGTTACCGTACTATGTCTACAATTTTATGTTTCTTTCGGTGTACGTAGCATTCTAACCATTCTAAAAGCTTTCAAAAAATATTCACATTCACGAGTACTGAATATTTGATTCGAAAACGGAATCGTGTAGGACACTATTGCATTTGATATTCAGATGCTTCGAATATTCGAACACTCTTAATCAAGACACGGACAACTTCAAGGCTTTAACTTAGAAGCTACCAGCTTTTACTAACACCTTTTCATTTGCACATTGGACACGTGGCAATGTTGGATATGTAATTTTGCTCAAAAATTCAACAGAATCTTGCCTTTCACAGATTCGTAATGTCACTGCGTATAGGAGACAGATATGAGCTACGATGTGTTAGCCAAGCCAAAAAGCATCTGCAGCTTTTTTTTGGTTCTGGTGTGAATATGACGCTCACAATATGACACAATAGACGGCTTCTTTCGAGGAGTCTTTCCGCTTTCAATAGTGACTGCATCAAATGTGCAATTCCGCACTTGTATAAGATTCTGCAATGCACCAGCACTCCTCTACTTATTGCTGCCCACCCATCATCTCGGTGGACGGTTCAGTGGTCGCGACGGCAACCAACAAACGCTTTCTGATGCGACTATAGAAGTGATACGAAGGGGGATAAGTCATGAGTATGCACGGCGAGTCCACGGCAAGTGTTAAATTGCTTGGTGGGAGTGCTGTTGCGTCCATCCAGGTGCTGACGTTTGGCTGGTGTTGCGTTTTCGTTCGTTTAGAAAGCGCCACGCAATAAGAACACAGGTTCACCCCCTGCAGACTCACCGCCACGTGTGACACACATATGAGACCTAGTAGCCTCTTGAGCGCTCTTTAAGCGGGCAGCAGGAATAGCCTCGAGTACTTTTTATTGCTGACATTGCTTCTCCCTTAATTTCATCATAATTGAAAGGCTTTGCCAAATATTTCACTTGCTTTTGTGAATGTGCAACGAAGCTGTCATTGCTTCTAATAATACATATTTCACATAGATTGAGCTTTCTTGTTTTTTATTTCGTCTGCTGTTTGTTACGTTTTACTTCTACTGTGACTGTATATCTGCAGGTTACGCTTCTACTTGGCACTATTTCTGTTTTGTTTTGAGATCGTTCTTGCATGTGTGTGCCATCCTGCTGTATCCTAGAGAACCTTTTTTTTTCTTCTGTCCTCCTCTACGGATGACAGGAAAAAAAATTTTCTCCATCTGCGACAGCGGCCACAAGGGATGCTTCTGCCATCCTACTTTGCCGCAACCGTTACAGCGGCAGAGGGTGGTG
This sequence comes from Dermacentor variabilis, assembly GCF_050947875.1. NCBI lineage: Eukaryota > Metazoa > Arthropoda > Arachnida > Ixodida > Ixodidae > Dermacentor > Dermacentor variabilis. The sequence continues at coordinate 118,199,840 of NC_134574.1, read as the reverse complement.
GGTGAAGAAGAGGGCTGTCGTTCCCGAGCAGTCCACCACACCATCCAAACGATGCCGGTCTGTCTCATTTCTTTTGTATGTTAAACATCGCAACTGCGTGTGTTCACACCCTCCAGCCTGTCATTAGGACGTCCTCAAGCTCTCGGGAGGCGGCACACGCGCCACAAACAGATAGTTGGCATTCGGCGGCGAACGCGTCCCGTAACCGCTTGCGCAAGACCAAATGCGCTTTGGATCAGGGTTTTTGTAACAGTGGTGGAAGCCTAACCACCACCGACCACCAATCACAAAAACGGGTGTAAGTGCCAAAGAAATCTATCCATTATAAAATGTAGGTATACATTAACAAGTGACGCAGCTGTAGAGCGTCTACGAATATTTTCCAGGCGGGCGGCGTACGTGACTACCCCTCATCAGGCTGTGTTGCATCGGCATGTAATACTTCAACTTGACGAGTCTTTACTGCGCTGGCGCTAGCTATGCAAGCGCTATTCTAAATCTTGCAAAATGGGAGACGGTACTCTGTAAAAGTCCTTTTCATGATATGAATCAACTCCGACTAACAGGCATAGTTGGCATGGTAAACGAACCTGCGCACTAATTCTAGCGGCTGCTTGCCAATCACGAGTCATTCTTCTTTTGCCTGGCTACTGAACATTATCTCTGTCCTCTGATTATTGGTCTTCGCCTGTATTTGTTAGCTAAGATGCTCAACCTTTTGCTGCAAGACATGTACATTACTGCTCAGCAGGATTGTGTGATCTCCTAACTGTAGATTGCCGGTATGCTCGCCGTTTACTCGCTTACCGTTTACTCGCTTACCGGTCATGACAAGGTAATCTACAAAGAATAAATATGGTTTGGAGTACATACGTTTGTAAAACCAAGTAACGACGGCTGAGTTACCCCGTTTTCATAGAAAGAAATGTGTACAGTAATTGAATTCTTCCGGTATTAATAAATGGGGCAGAAAGTGCAAGCTCCCCAGAGAAGCTTGAAAAGTTAAGAAGCGCACAACGAGCGATAGAACGAGATAAAAAGGTGGAACATAAAGATACAGGAATACAGTAGTGTGGATTACAGATTAAACTGGACTAGTCAATATTCTACTTGACATTAGGAGAAAAGTTCACCGAAACCGCCGTACTTGCTTAGTGGCTGTGGTGTTGGGCTGTTAAGCACGATCGAGGTCACTGGATCAAATCCTGGCCACGGCGGCCGCATTCCGGTGCGGGCGAAATGCGAAAACACCCGTGTACTTCTATTAAAGAGCTCGAAGTGGTCAAAATTTCCGTAGTTCTTCACTACGGCGTGCCTCATAATCAGAAAGTGGTTCTGGCACGTAAAACGTTACGATCTTTTTTTTAATGCACGACGATTATGATACTCAGTAATGCAAAACTTGAACGAAGCTCTATACGTGTTTTCATTTCGCGATATATTGAGGCATCGTGCCGATCACCGAAACCGATGGCAGAGCCACCACACGTGACGCTAAATACAGAACGGCCGCCCACTTGTCGTTTCCCTGCAATTGCAGTTCATACAACCGTAGTCTTTACCGTGAAATGCTTGCGGCGAATGCTATGCGCGAAGGCGAGCTTTCTGGTTCTTTCTTTTTCTTTCCCCTGCATTACCGGTGCCGCCGCAGCCGCGAATGCGCGGACTTGAGCGCCATCTGGACGTGCTTCAATGTGGCTTCCTCCGTTTTCCTCACCATACTTCCGCTGCACCATCCGCCCCCGCTTTGCTCCTGGCGCTGTCTTTACTTACACCGTCTTTGCTCCACCACTGCGCTCCGCGTTCGCTATTTCATCGTTCGTTGTACTCGTCCGCTCGATAAAGACGAGGGAGGACATCGCAGCGGACGCTCAACACAGGAACGGTGGTGACGCTCTAAAGAAGATGCTCGGCAGGCTGATAACAAGTACGACGTGTATTCGGTGGCACATTGTATTTACAGAGTCGCTCCCAAGAGAAGCAAAGAGTAGTAGGAGACAGCAGAGAACTAGGTGCTGTGATGAAATCAGGAAATTCGTAGGGGTTTCGCAGCGTCCGCTGGCACTAGGCAAAGTAGAGGGCATTGGACGAGACCTTCGGTCCTGCGGTGAAACATGCTATCGAGCGCGATGAACAAAATGACTCCAGTACTTTAATCTCACTTTCCGATTCAGGGCTTTTTCTTTGCGTATAAATGCAGCTGATGTTTCTAGTATTTGTCCTCAACCACTATACCAAGCGAGATATAAGTAAAAGTGAGGGGACGCGCCTTATTTACTCGCCGAAAGAAGATGTCGCTATGTTTGAAGCCGAGTTAGGGAAAGACGATGGTTGTGGCACCTTCCAAGGCAGCTATAGAAACCTTCAGTTATCCATTAAAGTTGACACTACCGACAAGAGCTTCTCGGAAGCATTAAACTTCCCACTAAAAATAACCGAATTTTATCCACTGCAGTGTACAGTACATACAAAAAAGAGCTACACCTTTCTACGTCCGCTGATGAACTCTGGGACTTTCTTCGTTTTCTTCTTGTTTCTTGATTACGAGTACTCTCGTTTTTTTTGTTTTTTTGCTTTTGTGCTTGCTCGCAGCATCGCGACGATGCTTGTTAAGAGGGGGCATTGACACGTCAACTTATTTATTTTTCACCGGTGTGTGTGTTGTTTACGTGTGTGTGTTTACACTGACACCACGGATTTGGGTGTGACGCCTTGCCGAATGTCGCAGCTAAATTAATATTCTTTGCCATAATAGCCAAATAAGAACGCGATAAGGTGACATTCTTTACTGATTCCAGGTGTCTAGCTTAGCAATACCTGCCTATCAATACGTTAAGCACTGTCGCACGTTCTTGACACAGCAGTTAGGGTGATTTCTTTCTCGTTGCGCGTGCACTTCGTGTTGCATAAAATGATCGGACAAACGTTAGAACAATGATTGCATAGATCAGCGCTTCCTTGTGTCTGCTGCGTTGTACCTGTGCGTTGTGACGCGGATAATAGGACGCAGAGACTGAGGCCTCTACGTCCTATTACCAGCGCTTTCTTTGGTAGGACTTACCGCAAGATAGAAAATTTGATGAATTCTCTCTTACAATTCAACTATTGTGCTGTAGCAGCTGACGCAATATTGAAAGGATAATAAGAACTGTTACGTTGTTGCAAGCCTCGAGACAGGTCGAGACACTCTGCCACTGTTCCTTATCAGTTATATTTCTTATCGCTATGCGACGCAGTAATAGCTTCGTGGAAAGTGTGAACCTCTCGCCTCTGTCGCAGACGGCTCGACGTTAGTGACAGTCACTTACCAAGTTGTGTCTTGGTCCCCAAGGTATGTGTTTTCAGCTCATTGACAATATATGGCGCGTACTGCAGTATCTAAGGAGTAATTTAGTATCACCGAGTAGTACTGTGGTCTTTAGGTGACAAAATTAGTGCGAAAATATTATTCGGCACCTTCAAAGCTGACAGGTTCTAATAAAGGTATATATTGAGGCTGAGATAAAGATATTTATTCTAAGTCTCTTGAGCACTTGAAGTCTTCTACGTAGTAGCGGCTGCACTATTCTCTGCGACCTATTCATTCACGATGATAATGACGTGATTTTAATAACCTATTCACGCGACCCAGTCATCTGTATTCATTGACTACACTTGCGTTCTCTCCGAAAATACTTTTTTTTTAAATATTTGCATATGGCCGTTCGTCCGCTCATCCGTCACGTAAACTGCACAACTTCACTTTGATTTCTTAAAACAATGCAAATAACTACATACGCACATTGATTGTTTCATAGTGCTCCCTTGCGGCCATTGTATTTCAAGCACATGTAAGAATATGTATAGAATACATATTCTATTTCGATAGAATGACCGTTACAGTTTTTTCAGCTTGTGAAACTTTTTTCGTATTCTTCATGCTTTACCCTCGTATGTTGGCACTTGTAGCACGCACGAACTTTATACGTTTACTTTTCAATGATATCGATAACTTGCGGTGTGTGACATGACAGTGCCTGTCATAGGCGCCCCAACTGCACTTTATAATATTTTACTTAGAAACGTGTTGGTCACGATCAAGGTTGCTTACGACTCCTTTGCCAAGATTCAAAGCATTAGTACTCTAACTCCTAATCCCAAATACTTACTCCCTTGCCAGCCTACCGAAGGCTACTTTAGTTTATTGTGCTTTAAAATTCATGGCCTAACTTTCGTGGCTAAGAAAACAATCATCTGTATTAAGTCGTCTACACCGGTCCTCTGCAAGGGACAATCGTCTGCTATTTATACGTTCTTGAGCTGCTTCCTGCTGGTCTCTTTTGTATTTTATTCGAAATCCCGCATCTCTAGTACCTCTCGTAAGAATGACTTCAATAGCGTTGTAGTGACTTCGGCTGCTTTGCTCTCATTTTTAATATGCACGTTACCGCATTTCTTGCGAAGAATTGCGGTAACTGTGCGCTTTCTGTGGATACTTGCCAAAATATTCATGCGTAATTTCTTTACAATATCTATGACAGCTGCTACTGAAACCAAATTTGTTTCGTGGTTATGAAGCAAATATCTACAGCTTATCACATTCGGCCGACTGCCGAAATGTTATTCAATTTCTTTTTATTCATTTTGTAATGAATCCCTACAACCCTAAAGCTCTCTTGGCACGTGTAGTCATGTACATGAATAAATAAATAAATAAACATATAAATAATTATACAAACAAACAAATTTAAATGGACCACCTAAGCTTCCTTAAATATAACCTAAAATTTCACAGTACCAAAATGTGATATTATGTACGTTTTTAAATGACTACACGCACCCATTTTCTGCCATCGCATGACTGCATGCCTATTATTTGGGCTTTGAATTTGCCCGTGACCACAGTATAGTGTTTTATGACACCTCACGATCCCACTTCAACGTTATAATTCTACCCGCCGTGGTTGCTCAGTGGCTATGGTGTTGGGCTGCTGAGCACGAGGTCGCGGGATAGAATCCCGGCTACGGCGGCGGCATTTCGATGGGGGCGAAATGCGAAAACACCCGTATGTTTAGATTTAGGTGCACGTTAAAGAGCCCCAGGTGGTCGAAATTTCCGGAGTCTCCACTACTGCGTGTCTCATAATCAGAAAGTGGTTTTGGCACGTAAAACCCCATAATTTTTTAAAATGTTGTCATTCTGAAACAGCATGAACTTTCACACGGCAGGGATGTGGGCGATGTGTCTTGTTGGCATTAAACCATCCAGTGCACAGAATGCGCGTGCTTCTGTGGTAGCCATTAGTGAAACACTTGTTTTACTATTCTGCGTACATTGGCTACTCAAATTGTACCATATTGGAGCATCTCCATCAACCGTTACTTCATCACCTGCTTTTCCGTTTCTGGCATTGAGGCGTGTGGTATAGGAGAGAAAAGAGAGATAGAAAAAATAAATGAGATGTGAAAGGCAGGGAAGTTAACCAGAAGATGGGCATCGAATTTGCTACCCTGTACTGAGGAAAAAGTAAGAGGAGACAGAAAGTTAAAAAAAAACACACGCAGCTTTCTGGCTTAGGCATTGCTAGAGGCTGTGAATTCGATCCCCACCGCGGCAGCCGTATTTCGACGAGGGCGAAATAAAAGAGTGATCTTGTACTTAGATTTAGGTGCAGGTTATTGAACTCCAAGGGTGTAAAAATAAATATGGAGTCTGCCGCTACGTCGTGCCTCATGATCCGAGTGTAGTTTGGACACATATCGCCCCATAATCAATTAACGTTTAACACCACTGTCAGGATGAAAGGTGGCGTGCGAGACAGTGATAATGCAAGCCTTCTCGGAGGTTTTCAACAATGGCACGCAAGAACGCAGCAAGCAAACGCGTCCTTCTCTGGGTGGCGCAAACAGCAATCTTGCACGCAGCGTAAGGTTTAACATCAACTCGCCACTCTCGTATTCTACTAAACGCTTAAGACATTAAACATTCGCCGTCAACACTCCCGCTAATTACTGTTGCTCAAAGCAAACAGCACAGAAAGCTTCGCTTACATAGATTGCCACCGCGCTTGTGATCGGCATCTTTCTTTATTAACATTACACAGAATGGGACTAAAGACAACTTAGACTAGCAGAACACACAGTGTTCATGAACGTTTGGTGAAATGCAAAGCGAAATTATATATGACAACCGATCCAGAGCATCACTAGGACTCTGGTATATCTCCTGCATGTAAATAATCAGCTTCTAAGAAAGGCGCTTCGTTGTCACCAGAATTCTGGAGTTACTATCGAACATTATTCGCTGCACGGACTATGCAGGCCAAGAATTAGAAAGAGTTCATCTGAGCAATCTTTTCTCCTTTTAAATCAAGCTGCCTCAAACTAACCCAGTTAAATTTCGCAATCTCTAATGAAATTTTTGTAAACAATAATAAGAAGACAGAATACTTCCATAACCTTGAAGAACCCCAGACCGATTTACACCGATGCTGTTTCGCGCAATTCCGATGGAAATTTTATTTCCCTGAATTTAAGCCACGCACTTTAATAATGGCTGCATTTGGCTCTCCTCTTTAAAGCGTCGCCCACACATTAGTGCTTTCTAACACTTCTTTAAAAGAATATTTAGCAAATACAATTCCTTCACCACGGTCATTTACCTTCTCATGCGGAGAGGCCATGTTTTTTGCCATATATCTGCAATATTTGATACCCAGAGCTCTTATTGTTCCTCGAGTACAGCTATCGACCTCGTTCACCGCTCTTACGACACGCTTTTAGCTTTCTTGAACCATTGTATAAACTCTGAACTGCGAAACCCGTAGTTGATTACTAGTCTTTGGCATTGGACTACTGATCCCTTAGGACACGACCTCGATTTTAACGAGATATAACAACAACAACAACAATGTCTTTATTCTTAAAAACAAGTGGTACAAAGTGCCAGGACATTAGGAAAAAAGTTGCTACAAAAGCAACTTCACTGGTCCTAATAACCAGAAATGACTTGTTGCACCTCGTGAAAATAGGACGATACCAATAATTCAGGAATTCCTTTCAACAACAACAACAACAATAATAATAATAGCGTTCTGTAAGGACGCATGCTTGCTTTGTTCGTTCCCTTTTTTATTGCAAAACTTCACTTCTGTCGCTGTGAAACGTGTAAGAACGTGTCTTCATAATCATCATCTCATCATCAGCCTATTCATGTCCACTGCAGGACGAAGGCTTCTCCCTGCAATCTACAATTACCTCTGTCCTGCACCAACCGATTCCAACCAGCGCCCGCGAATTTCTTAATTTCATCACCCCACCTAGTCTTCTGCCGTCCTCGAATGCGTTTCATTCTGTTTGCACTCGTTCAGTAACTGTTCTCGTCCACCGGTTATCTAACCTGCGCATTACCTGACCTGCCCAGCTGCATTATTTTCTCTTAATGTTAATTAGACTATCGTCTATACCCGTTTGCTGTCTGATCCAAACCGTTCTCTTTCTGTCTCTTAACGGTATGCCCCCCATTCTTCGCTCGATCGCTCGTTGAGCGGTGATTTATTTTCAAACTTCCTTGTCAGTCTCCACGTTTCTGCCCGATATGTCAGCACCGGTAAAATGCACTTAGTATTATACAACTTCCTTTTCAATTATAATGGTAAGCTTCCAGTCAGGAGCTGACAATGTCTTCCGTTCGGCGCTCCAATGCTTTTTACTCTTCTGCGAATTTTCTACTGATGGTCAAGGTTCCCTGTGATTAATTGACCTAAGTAAACGTACTCCTGCACAGACTCTACAGGCTGACTGGCGGTCTTGAACGCCTGTGCCCTTACCTGGCTCTTCTTGATTATCTGTGTCTTCTGCATATTAATATTCAACCTCACTCTTAGAGTCTGACTGTTAAGGCCCTCAATCATTTGTTGTATATCGTCTCCAGTGTTGATAAACCGAACAATGTCATCTGCAACGCGAACGTTGCTGAGATATTCGCCGTCGATCCTTACTCTTAAGCCTCCCAATTTATTAACTTGAATACTTCATCCAAGCACGCAGTTGCAGAGATTGTCTCCTTTTTTGACCCCTTTCTTTATAGGTACCTTCCTATTTTTCTTGTGTAGAATTAAGGCAGCTGTGGAATCTACAGCTGCCTTAATTGCTAAGCTGCCTACAGCTAATACAGGCCACTTACATTGACGTAAGTGGCCTGTACTCCTTCATTACGTAATGCCTTTATGACTGCTGGTATCTCTAGTCAATTAAATGCATTTTCATAATCTATGAAAGCCATATAGAGAGGCTGATTGTACTCTGCAGATTTCTCGATTGCCTGATTGATGACATGGATGTAGTAAATTGCAGAGTGCCCCTTCCTGAAACTTGCCTGTTCCCTCGTTTGACTAAAGTGCATTGTTGCCTTATGCTATTGGAGACTATCTTGGTGAATATTTTATATAATACTGGGGCTGAGTTAATGGGCCTATAACTTCTCAATTATTTAACGTCTCCCTTTTTGGATTAGTATAATGTTTGCGTTTTTCCAGTTTTTTGGGCTCTTGCAGTCGATAGACACTTCGTATAAAGAGCCGCCAGTTTTTCAAGCAGTATGTCTCCTTGCTTTTATTAAATCGACTGTTATCACATCATCCCCTGCAGCTCTTCCTCGTTTCATGTCCGGCAAGGCCTTTCTGACCTCATCGCTAGTTATAAGAGAAGTTTTCGCATCCTGTTCATTGCTGCTTCTAATGGAGGTATCCCGACCCCTCTTGGTATTGTACAAGTCAGTATAGAATTATTGCGCTGCCTTTAAAATATCTTCAAGATTGCTGGTGATATTACCATGCTTATCTTTCAATGCATACATCTTAGATTGTGCGATGCCAAGTTTCATTCTCACTGATTTCAGGCTGCGTCCATTTTTTACTGCTTCTTCAGTGTTTGTCACATAATAATTTCGTATATCCCTTATTTTCGCCTTGCTGACCAGTTTTGACAGTTAGGCGAATTCTATCTTATCTCTTAAGTTGACCATTTCCATCGTTCGTCGCTTCTTTATTGGGTCCTTTGTTACTTGGGAAAGCCTGCCTACTGGTTGCCTTGGTGCCTTGCATCCCACTTCAACTGCTGTCTCTGCATCTAGCCTAGTAACGGTTTTATTCATTACCTATATGTAACTTCATCCCTCTGTTCTAAGCCTTCATATTTGTTTGTAAGTGGCAAGAAGAATTGGCCTAGTGTTTTCTTTTTTGCGTCTGATCTGCTGTTTGTTGTTGACAAATTTCACTCTTTCTCTCCTTAAATTGAGGTGAATCTCTGCCCTCACCAACCTGTGGTCAGTGCCCTTTACCCTATGTTACACTTCAACATCCTGCACTATACTGGGTTCGGCATAAAGCATGAAACCAATTTCATTTCTTGTTTTACCATTAGAGCTTCTCCAGCTCGACTTTTTGTTACAAAACTTATTAAATAAGCAGTTCATTATTCGCAGCTTATTTCTTTCCTCAAATTCTACCAACATCTATACTAGAGTGTTCCTAACCTGCCGGCTTTTCCTTCACTTTTGTATTGAAGTCGCTCATGACTGCAGTATACTGAGTTCGCACTTTCGCATCGCTAATTCAACATCTTTATAGAACTGTTCTATTTCTTTGTCTTCATGACTGGATGTTGGAGCGTAGGTTTGTATTCCCTTTATTCTATACCTCTTATTCAGCCTTATTATGACTACTGCTGCCCTTTCATTATTGCTGTGTAATTCGTAAGTGTTGCCCGCTAAGTCCTTATGGATTAGGAATCCTAATTTAAACTGCTCCTTATCTGGTAGTCCTCTATAGCAGGGGACGTGGCCCTTTGTCAGCACTGTATACGCCTCACCAGTCCTTCTAATTTCATTAAGCCGAATGATATCCCAAACAATACCTGATAGTTTCTCAAAGAGCCCTGCTAGGCTAGCTTCATTCGAGAGTGTTCGAGTGTTAAACGTTGCAAGGGTCAGTTTCCATTGGCGGCCTGTCCAGGTGCAGAGATTCTTAGCACCCTCTGCTGCATTAAAGGTCTGACTGCCGCCTAGAGCAGGTGCTCCGCCAGTGCTGAGGACTGAGGGTCATTGGTTAATCGAATGAGTCATCTGGGAGGGAGTGACCGAATAATGCACAAGGGAGGCCAATTCATGTTCTGGTGAGGGCGTGTCTTGTTGAAACTAAGGGGGGTCTTCCGAATTTCGTTGTACCTGTATTAGTATAGCCGCACTTGCTCTCGGCGTTTTGGCCGGAGTCAGGCGACACTCCAAGCGTGGAGATTTAGTGTACTGGGGGAGATGAATAAACTAATAGGTACTCTAAATTAAATGTAATAAAGAATCATAATAAAGCTCATATCAAGGCTCAAATGGTACAGTGTCAACAAGAATACACCTAATACATCACCCTTGTGATCTGGCGCTATCGTAAGACACTGGAATATTCAGCAACTTATAATCCTTGCCATTTCTAGTTGCATAAGTTGAATTTTTTCACTCTTTGAGTCTATTGTGGGCTTGCTTCGATGTGGCTTAGAGTCGCTTCACCGCAAGTTCGAGGCGACTATCTGACAGAGCTGCCCGTACAAGAGAAATTCAGCGTGACCTCGCCGCTGGGATACCTCAACGACCACCACTCAGACTTTTATATCACTGGAAGATCGGAAAGAGCTAATAAGGATGCGGGCGCGAGCTTTCCGGGCGCGAAAATGAGTTGTCCAAAACTATCGGCAATTTGGTGATGCTATAAACTGTTAGCGCATGAGGCAAATTGGCGCACCTTCTAGACAATGGGGAGGCATAGCCTGCTCTGGGAAAAGAAGGAACAGTTTTTAGATTCCGAGTGCACCGCGTATAAATTGAAGAAAATGGTTTCAGACTCCTTTAAGGGTTGTGTTGCAACTAAAATGCGACCTTTCTACGGATTGCTGCCACAATGCAGCTTCGTAATTTTGTCATTACGGAGAGTCAAAAATTTCAAGATGACCAGGACAAAGAGACAGTTTCATAGCGTCCTATGCATTACTACGCAACAAAAAGGCGTCCTTCCCGATTTCATCCTCGAAATGAAAGCGCTTGCGTTCTGCCACAAACTATAAACAGGAATATACACGGTGAGGCAGCGTGCTTTAGCTGGTTTCATTCAATTATATGTGTGCAATAAACAGGATAACGCAAACAAAAAAGCAAGTTTATTCTAAGGTGATAACACTCTGCAGCACGTGTATCAAGTTTCTTTTCTTTCTTTCCGTCTAATCTTATGTTTCTCCTCTGTCGACGCCACGGCTAATGGCCTTTTTTTATCTAGCTGGTTCTGACGTCGCTACTTCGCGAGTCCTGCAAAGATACCCGCCTAGCCGATTAGCTCTCCGTCAGAGAACTGTCGCAACGTCAAAATATCTCGAATGCCAAGTCTGAGCGTAGAAAGTCGTACGGAGTAAGCCCATGTAGTTCTGTATCTACACAAGTTTCATCACCGGAAAAGGTAAGTAACAACGCTATGTTTTTACCCTCGTCACTGCGAAAAATGTTTTGAAGGATACGTGCCGCAACAGGAATCCGAGTGTTCACACGAGAGATGACGTTCTATGTGTGTGACAAGCTTCGTTTTGAAAATCACCGTCGGCACCAGCGCAACCCTTCTCTCCGCCTGCGCACCGCATCTACACTCCACCGATGCAATGCTGCACTGCTTTGTCGGCTAAGGCTCGAAGCGGCCTTCAGCAAGTATATTCGCTCTTTTCGCATTGCAGTGACCGTCAGTGCTTCGCCTGATGACTAGCGTCGCGAGGAAATTATTGAATATCTTGCGTCCGACTTTCATCATCACAGCATGCCAAAAAAGAACGACAGCTCGCGAGTGCACTCACACTTATGCATTGGTGACATAACACCATTGCCAAGACTGTAGCGCCGACTAAACCGAAGCGCATATATGAGCATGTCACACTTTGCACATAAACACATAAAAGTGGGTATTATGTTACACGCAAGTGTGTGCATCTCATAAATCAAGAGGAAATACAAAAACCTAAAGAATGCTCCTTGCATGATGCGCATTATTCAAAATGACGCGACGCTATTTCAGACGATGATATAAAATGAAGAGGCGATAAAGAGTTCGCTTGTCGTCGCTCTTCGGTCTAAGTCCTAGCCGATATCCGCGCTGTTACGTTTTCGAAGCACGGAAAACACGAGCGCTTCAGGATTCAATTGAGGAACTAGTACGACTGAGCAACCGTCCCCATCTATATTAACGTGCCTGGACTCAATTCCATATTCGGAAGCCATGATCGTTGGACCATAGCAATACCAATTGATGGCGCAGAAGGCAACTAAGTCATTACTGCATTACCTGCTGTCAGTAGCTCACTTCCACCGTTGATAGACTTGGATTGCATTTTCCCGTGTGCGTGCGCGCGTGCAACCACTTCTATTCATTTCGCGCACTTTTTTCAATGCGTTCCCCTCTGCCAGCGCCGAGTAGCAATCCGGACATGGTTCGGTTCATCGAATCATAAACGAATACGAATATTTACCATCGAATATTGAATCGAAAATCAAATAGTCAAAGAGAGAAGCGTATATTTTCCACAGGCATCTACGACTAGGGCGAAAAATGCAAACTATGTACCTGGAACAAAGCATGTATTTGCAAGGTAGGATCAAGAATACTTTTTCACAAGGACGGCAGGCGAAGCCCAAGGACTGGCTGATGGCTCGATGACCCCTTTGCGGAGCATCTTGTACTCTTCTAATTGGATGACTCGACGTTCAGCATGGGATACACGATAGGGACGCCAACGAATAGGATTCGTACCTCCAGTGTTTATACAGTAATGAACAACAGACGTTTGGCCTAATAGCCTGTCGCCCAAATCAAAGATGTCACTGTACGATACAAGCAGCAGTCGTATGTCCGTGGCCTGTGGAGCAGTGAGGTCAAATGCAATCATTTTCGCGAAGTCATCCGTTAAGGAACCAGAGCTGTCAGCTGCAATTGGCGCTAATGAGCCACTCTCGGCATTCAGACTCTCAATGTCAAATTCGCAACCACTAGAAAAGCTGGCCAAGAACATAGCGACCGGAAGCACTTGAGGGCACAGGCTGAAGTTAAGAAGCGGTAGAACGACGTCGTTATTAGTAACCGTGACCGACGTATCAGGAACAACAACGTTCCGGTTCAAAAGCACGTTGATGATGGGGTGAAGCACATATTCACCGTCAGGAGCCTGTGGCTTGGCAGTCAAAGTGACGTAACTGCATCGAGTGAGAGATGCATATCTTGAAGCGAGCACAAGCGCGGTGAGGCGGTACTCGGAGCATCGGCGAGTAGAGGTAGTTCTAACTGAAGAACGCCGGTGGTCGCGCAGTCGATGAGAGCAGAATGAGTAGATAAAAAGTCCAATCCAAGGATAACGTGGTGAGGGCAGTTGTCGATCACAGCAAAGAGAACAGAAGTTGTGCGGCCGGCTTTAACTAAACGCGCAGTGCAGATTCCAAGAACAACCAGCACGCCGCCGTCGGCCACACGAAGCACTCGGGCAACTGCTGGGGTGAGGACCTTCTTTAAACGTCTATGTAGGCTAACGCTCATCACAGATACGTGGGCTCCAGTTTCGACGAGTGTTTGGACAGGTACGCCGTCTATATTGATGTCAGTTACACTTCTCCTTGTGGCCACAGACAGAGTATTTGCTGCAGCAGTCGGCAATGCAGCACCAGCTCCGAGGGCTGCATTTCCTATTTTTCTGAAAGGGTGCGGCCTAAAGGCCCAGGGGACCAAAGGCGACGTGGCTGCGGCGAACGGGAATATGGGCGACGCTTCTTCGGTGAACAAGACTGGTGTCCGCGCGGTGATGGTGAGCGGCTGTACCACGTGTTCCGAGCAGAGTTGGCGGCGCTGTTAGACTCGGCGGTGGGCGAAACATTGCGGGTATTTCCATCAAAATGCCAGGTTGGTCGGCGTGCGAGGTGTTGAGGCCCACGTGTTGCAACAGCATCGGGCGACATGACCAATGCGGCGATAGGTGATACATATCGGTTGGTTGTCCGCAGTTCTCCACTAAGTCGGGTTGCGATAACGTGGAGAGAAGCGTCGGAGTGGAGCAAAAATAGTACAAGGGCGTTCGTTAGCTCTGGGATTGGCGACAGCACACACAGACTGTAAATCAATGTTTTCAACTTCCTGGCGAACTATGGCCTGTACGAGGGGAACTGAATATGTTGTAGCATCAGGGCCATGCGAACATAAATCTTCTGGCGCCATCACATCCAGTTCACGTCTAACGATTTGCACCACGTCCTTTGATGGCGACGCAAGCTGCTGTGCTGGTTTATCTTCACACGTCGACGTTGCGGCAGTATGGGCAAGTCTGGCGAATGGTTGCAAGACGCGTCGGCTTTGGCCGGCTGAAATTGTCGGCACTCTTTAATGATTGCGTCCACTGTAGAGCAGCACTCGCACATGAGTAGAATAAATACGTCGTCAGCAATGCCCTCAAGCACGTGCCCGACCTTCTAAGCTTCCGTCATGTCGTGATCGGCTTTACGACAAAGTGCCAGCACGTCTTGGATGTACGAGACATAGGCCTCCGTGGGGGATGGGGTACGGGAGGCCAGTTCCTGCTTTGCAGCAATCTTATGGCCGGCTAATTTGCCAAACAACTCTGTCAATTTCTCCTTGGATTGACCACAGCTGGTTACCTCCTCTTCATCGTTTTCTTACCACAACTTTGATGTGCCTCTTAGGCAGAAGAACAGGTTAGTTAGCATAAGCGTAGGGTCCCATCTGTTGGTTTCGTTCCCGCGTTCGTATATGGCCACCCACTCTTCAGCGTCGGCGCCATCGGTTCCACAGAAAGTTCCAGGGTCCTTGGATTGCACAACGACAACTTAAGGTTACAGCGACGTAGTTGGCGACGGTGACGTTGGAGGCGACAACGACGTTGATCCCGCGTGATCACCGTCATTCGTGTTGCGGACGGTGTGGCGACGTCCACTGCGGAGCTCCGTTTTCAGCCGTCGTACCCAACACGTACATCCACCAATATGCTGCGGGGATGTTGCGAGTAGATAAAAATTATATCTACAATATATATATACCGGACGAGTCAGAACAGCTAAGATGGCTGACCACCAACAAGACGCAGCAGCCAGCGTCTCCGCGATCTTGTTCTTCCTTTCTCTTCTCTCATCATTCCGTAACAAAATGAAAAAAAACTGTGCGGATAGTCTTTCAATACCTTTACAGCCTGCTTCTACACAAGCTTTCGGAGAAAGTAAAATGGCTGCTCCAGGCATATTAGAAAGAAATGACTACAAAAAAAACGTCAGCAGTTTTTCAGGAAAAAAAAGCTGTTGAAGGAATTGTGCCCTGCAGAAGCATCAGAAAAGCAAGCATCACATGTTCTTGCGCAAAAAAATAAACCTGCTAGATCGCTACACTACCAAAGCGACTAAATTACAGACCACAACTAATAATCACAGCTGGTCATGTAGGCTTCCTGAAAGAAACCCAAAACAAAGGCTGCACATCCTTCTATTGTGTGCATGGTCCCGATAACATCTATCGATGACTCACTACTGATAGCTTGGGATTCTTGTTTACCATATGAGTAACAGTAAGCAGACTTTATTCTTCTGCTTTATCAAAATAGTTTGTTAGTTCTTAAAATTCTAAAATACCAATCTTTCCGTTCCAAATGCAAACATGAATAATTACTGCAGAGCATTCGATTCATATTGAAAACCTAGGATATTAGGCAAGCGCTGCGTTCCCCCTCTTTTTAGTCTCTTTTTTTTCTGTCCAACAGAAGAACCAAAAACTACAAACTAGAACTGACCCATGAAATATCCTGCTGCTGTAAAAAGAAAGAAGGAAAATGCTTAAGCGTATTCACCTGCATCCACATACGTAACGAGCGTAGGTGGAACTTGACGCGTTTTTACGCAGACACAAAAAAAAAACACCAAGCCGACAGGCAAAATTCTGCCGCTTAATCTTTTTATCAGTCACGTGCTTCCAACAGGTCTGCTTTGTAAACGAGTTGTTTTATTTCTAAGGCTTGCACAGCCGCATGAAACATGTATCTCTCTTAGCGTCCGATAAGGACCCACTTCAATGTGCCGATATCTGTGAGAGCAGATGGGACAGGAATGTCTCTCGAGATGGTTTGCTCCGCTCTATGAAAGACAACGACCTGGTTTTGCGCGTTCTTCACCCATATTTGTGTCTCCCGTGTACTCGAACCGAAAATCCTTTCTGGTTCACGCTCCTTCCCGTGCCTCCGCTGTACGTCTTCTTCAATGCATTGAGAGTATCGGGGTAAACACATAGAGGTAGTTAATGCGGGCATACGAGTGCACAATGTGACAACTTGGGCGCAAAGGGTAATGAAAACTTCCATGGAATAGTCTTCTTAAAAACAGGTTTTTTTTTTGTCTCAATGTGGCGTCAGCTGTGCGGTGAACGCGTCAAAATGTATACATCAGTGTGGCCTTTATGTGTTCATTTTAACTCGCCACGTTTAATGTTTTGGGCCCGTTATACCGTGTGGGTGTGTTTTTAGATCGTATAGATTTCTTTTTTATCGCACGGAGTGTATTCCCCACCAGACTTAGCTACAGTTGGCAGCCCGGTCGGAGCGTTAACATGGATAGGCGATCGGGGGCATGGCTATATACTGAAATGTGTAAAGCGGCGCTACGCTATAAACGATTACTCATGATTATCTTGAAATGAAATACGCTGACAGCAGTGTATTCATCATATATTGCCCTTCATCGCCACATTTTTTGCATAAAAACCGCTGAACGTTTATATTTACTGGAAAGAATGTCAAACTCTCTTTCACCGGGAGACTCGCATCCAGCCGCACATACAGTCTCTGTTTTGGCTCTTTGATGGTTGTTATTCTTTGTGTGTCGTTTGCGTTCCGCCTACTCTACCATTGTTGTTGCACAGCTCAACACATATTTGCGTATCTCTCACGGGCTATAAAAAGGTATGCATCACCGTACAGCGAAAGTCAAGCAGCAAGATAATGCGAACTCAACATCACCGATTTCCTCATGCTTCTCCGTTTCTTTTGTTGCTGTTGTTTAGTTTGCTCTGAAATGCAAACAGGCAATCAGTTCAATTAAACAAGCTAGGCTACTCTGAGTTGAAGTACATCAGTAGGATCACCAAGTTGCTCTAAAGATTTTTTATCGCAGTTGCACTAACATGTTTCCCTTAAGCACAAAGCTGCCCTCACATAGTTCCAGATGCGACAGCGATGCGACAAAGCTGCAACGCTTTGAGCAGCTAAAATTATTAGGTAACTTTATCTCAGCTAATAATAGTTGCTGTCTTCCGTAACTCTAACCCCTCCACGCTACACAGCGAAAGAAATGATAAACTCTGCCTTTCAACTCATTGTGATGAAATCCTCCATCTAGACGCAGTCGTGTCACACACTATCCTCAAGTACCACTTATCTTAGATGAGTAGTACTCTTTCTTGCAGGGAAAGAGTATCAAAAAGTCCCCCGATTTACTTGCGGGGTAAGCCTAATATAGCGTAGTGGCATCACAAGCACACATAAAAAACTAGGCATAGCTAATTAAGGCTGGCCGCGTAACTGCTCAATCAGAATAATGTAAACATCGTTATATATCTAATCCAGTCATTGTGGCACAAATTCTATGACGCGATATAATATGACTGCAGGTATAGGTTTCTTTCTGCTGCTGCTCAGTGATCTTCCCACCAGTTCTAGTTCCGGTTAGTTCTTTAGTCCACTATGTTGCTGCATCGACCGTCCCATGGAGTAGCAGAATACGAGGCGATCAAGCGAGCCGGATGGTGAAAACGTCGCAGTCTTCTGCTCCCACGTGATCACATATTTTGTTATGACGTCACTACATCATGTACTGCGTAATGGAGCAGAAACTGGCTGCACAAAAGCTATTGCAATAAAACATTTAGGCTGCTGAGAGGCTCGTCAATACATTTTGCTAGACTTTAAAAATCTAGGATATTTATTGCACGCAAAAGAAAAAGGAATAATCGAAACTATCATGCCAGTAGCCTTAAGCCAGGGTATCTCAGAAGTGTCTTACAACTTCTTTTGAGTAAATTATGACTTCATTACTGCCTGACTTCCACATCACAATTGCAAATTGGACCCAAATGTGAATAGCGAAAAAAAAATGGAAGTATTTCATCTATTACTTATTTCTCTGGGCACCAGAATTTACAATGCACTTACTTACCGCCTCTGCCATAAGGGCACTTACCGCATGTTCGACTCAACGTGGAACAAGCTGCCTTACAAAGAAAAAAGAAAGAGACTTACGGTGATAAGACCAATGGTCTCTGGTTTGACGGCACTTTACGCGCGCTGGTGAATTTTTCTGTGATGAATAATTAACTGATTAGTCATAACTAATTTTACAACGAAAATCGAAGCCTCAGTTGCCCTTGTCTTTATTAATTCATACAGGCGTCTCGAGCGTGGCAGCCTTGATGACATTAGGTAGCATGTGGAGCTTCATTAACCGCCTGCCTGCCCTTTTAAGTTCGCTTGTTACCTGGCGCTATCGGGCAAAGAAAAGGGTCCTCGCCATCCACCCGCCACGGCTCTGAGTGGCGCTAGCTAACACCCCTAGGGCAAGATCTAGTGCGCATAAACAGCCAAGCAAGTGGATGGACTGATGACCTTCGGTGTGATGTATCGCCCGTGTAACGCGAAGGTTGTGGCTCGGTCCCCACTGGCGACCAATTATCTTTCGTCCATTTTCATTTCCCATTTCCTTCAGTGTGTTGCACATTTCAGTTTCAACGACACCTGATTACCTCTATGCTGGCTTTGGCTTCATTGCACGCTAGATTTTAATGGTCAGGATATTAAAAAAACGAACTCCTCTGTTTTCCTTCTCCTCGCTCTAGCGCTCTCTGCATTATCTTGAGTGGTAGCTTGCTTTTGCGAGGTGATAAGCCAATTGTTCTATATTTTTAACACTATCTTGCTTGTCCTTTGATATGCATCGGACTAAACATGCACTTGTTCCACACTGATCCCAGATGTTGGAGCATAAAAACGCAGGCATGTACTCAAGGTTGAGTAGACTAAACTTATAGGTCGTTTTTGTAGGTGCGTGCAACTGGCTATGAGCCGCTTTTTAACGAACGTCTTTTAGCTCAACTTTGGCACCTTCCACTGCGTATGTGAACCAGGGGCCACTAAGCGTGTACCGCTGGGTATCGGAGAGCTTTTCGACCTCTTAATTGACTACTAGCATTTCTGCAAAAGCGGGCTGGACCGGCGTACACGTGTCTCAAGATATTTGCCCAAAGAGCTGTGCCACTGGCTGAGTGCCGCTATCAGCGATCGCCTCTGACACCAACTTGGGGCGCGGGGTAATGAGCTGTTCCTGTGGGTATACGTGACACTGGGTATGTACTATAGGGCAAAAAAACCCTTCTCTTCAAAAAAAACATTTCAAGCGAACTCGGGTCAACAGTTAATACAAAAATAAATCCACCGTGCGCTGCACTACGCATCAGGTCCAAACACATCGCAAAAGAAAAAAACACACACACAATCCATTCGCTTAGGGAAAGTTATTGCTTGTAAGTACCGTTATGTACCAAAACCAACCACGGTTCGCATTTAGGAGTTGGCACTGGCGTTTGGCCTTCTGGAATATTTGCCGAAGATCTGACATGAACACAACACTTGTGTGCGCGGTGTGCATTTGCATTGAGCAGGTTTCGCAAATGAAACGTGTGCCGTAAAACGATAAGATAAAAGCGAAGACGCGGCAACCATCTCTGTAGTTGACAACGCGAGGCAGCATTCTCTTATCAAGTTCTTATCTTAGCCATCTCTGAGCAAGCATTTTCTTTCCGCCGGAAACGTGCGTGCCCTTTCTGTTTCGTCCATTTCTCCACACCTTGCCCTGCTGGGCTATGGTTGATGGTCTTTGTCTACTAAACGGCACTGTAATGCATTTTAAAAACGGTAAGAAAAGTTTACACATTTGTAGACAACGCTGCAGTGAACGCCAGGGCGACGTATTTTTGCGAAGCATGTAGCATGGCCCTCACAATATCGCTTAGTAGATCATAAGCTCTCCCTTGCAGCTTCCAAGGGTGCGATCTTGTACGCGTTCCAAAATAGAACGGAGGCAGTTGGTTCCACCGAGCCGCAAACGATTCGTCAATTTGAACCGTTACGAACGCCATGACGTCAATCGTGATGTGATAGCTGCTGTCAATCAGTACGAAAAGCTCGCCCTTCCTCTCACCTTTTTTGTTTGTTTTTTTGCAGCCGTCAATGAAGCCATATCCAGCACGAGAACACAAGGACATCACATATTAGCCACTTCTTCCTTGCAGCGAATTACTACCTAGTTGTGAGTTCCTTTGTATTTCTGCTGCCATTCTTTCACTATGTTTGTTAGGTTGTTCTTTTTTTTTACTTTCGTCACTGTGATCGGTCATGTTGGTGCAAAACATTATTGTCGAGTCCAACCAAGTTTCTTTTGCGATTACTTTCTGGTGGCTATCTGGGCGTTCTCTTACTCAATGCTGAAAGTAGAACAGCATATTATCACGTGGAGTGACGTATGAAGAACACAGTAGGAATACCGTGAAAGACGAAACTATCGTTTATTGGGCGAAGCTGTGCCCACAAAAACAGGCTACACTTATAGCACAACGATAGTGGCGAACACGGTCGGGGATCGTCGAAAATCTGATCAGCGGGTCAAGCGCGTCGGCTTTTATGCATTAGGGGTCGAATGTACCAGAGTAATCGCTGGGACCCGCGTGCCTTCTACAAAGTTCTACATTATTCGCGTCAGATAGTTGTCGCAGATAGCTCAATTCTAAATTATGAGCCAGTCTACTCGAAGCCGCGCACAGTACTTGCACAAAAAATTGAAATGCAAAATCGACTGATTCACGAGACTTCACTAATTAAATTTTAGATAGTTAGCTTGTCACTTATATTCCAATTTACAAATTCTAGCAGTGGACTTCGCAAGGCGGATCCACTTGGAAGAAATTCTCAGGAGGACACCAGTTTTGAGATATAAATTCCCGGACTTTGAGGAGGAAGGCTTTGGCGTTCCAGTTACTTGCGTGCTTCAGTGCATAAAACGATGTTTTGAAGATACGTTAACTGGAACGCCAATGCCTTTTTCATCTTTTTCAATTATGCATTGATTATGCATAATTTCACCGAACAAAACAAAAAGTACTTACTTCTGATTCGACGTCTTTATGCCATTATCTCTCGGCTATTGGTCAAACGTTTTTGGGCTGCACCCGCTTCACCTGCCTCGCACGCAACGTCACAAAACCGCAAAAACTTACCGCGTCAAAGTGACGCGTACGCGTTAGAATGCATTAATATGCCGAACGAAACTAAATTTTCTTCTGAATAGCCGCAGGCTGCCCCGTTCCGGAAGGAATAAAACATGGCTGCCGCCGATCGCTGCGGCACTGGCTACTCGCCCGTGCAGGAGAGCATGGGAATATTAGCGTGTAATAAAACTGTTTGGGTGGTCATGTAACGTTTTCAAGAACTTTCGGCATGTTTACGACCTCGTTCTGCCAACTCTTCTTTGCTGAGGATCCGTCTTAACGTCATTCTTAAGCTTCCGTTGCATGACGGCGCGATTGTCGACGAGCCACCGCAAGCTAAGTAACAGAAAGCGGACAAATCGCAGACGCCAGCACCGCCCTCTTCATCCGGTAATCGATATTCAGTGCAGTGGCTCCGCCCCATCGAATTCCTGTCCACTTGAGAATGCTCCTCGCCTCTTGTGCGCCTATTAGATAACACAAGCCGCTAAGTGCAGGCAATGTTGTTCGTTTTTCAAGCAAATAAAAGGGACCTCCTGTGAACGCGGGGAGCATTTGATTGGTTGGTTCAGACAACCCTACGGGTGACCACCCGATGCTTGCGTCGGTGGTTACGCAAATTTGACGTCAGGAAATTGGAATAACAACATATTGGAATAGTTTTACATTATACGGCCCCTGGTGAGGTTCGGAAAGCTTCGTTTTTAACAAACTACTAAAGAACGAGCTGTTATTAACATTTGCGTATTTTCGTTCAAGATCATAGGTACCCGCACAGTTAAAAGGAAAATGCGAGATACAACAGTGATCTTCAATGTCACTTAGGCATGCAAAAACTGAGCAACTCACGCACCTTTATTTCAAGCTGCGAAACCCACAAGAGATTTCGGGCCTCAGATTATAGTGTTACTCAGCACAGCAGACTACTTTCTCCCGGTATAACTGTAATTAACATTTATTATTCAACAACGCCTGCTTCTTCCGCACTGGAACCAGTGTGAAAAACAGTAAACCAGTGCAGTTTTCAGTACGCACCAGGGAACTCCAGCGATAACCAACGCGTTTATGCACGTTCCCGTGCGACCCAGCTCTTTTCTACTGTTTTTTGTGCCAAGCCCCTACTACCATCGTATTCAGATCAAGAAATGTAAGCAAAGGACCAGTGGCACGGACGTGATAGAGATATGTCTATTTATGTCTACAGAGGGGCGAATTAGAAAACTATACGACGGGCGATACGATGGATGGATGGAAGGTGGGAGCGTTCCCTTTGAAACGGGGTGATGGCAGTTGCCACCATGTTCAGCTTCTTATTTTTCTTTAACTTTTCTGTAAGTTATTAAAATTCGCCATTTTCTTTAAATACTTCTTCCTAAAATTTTAACCTTATGTCGCCTCTCTTCTTTTGAGCCACCAATCTTCCCATCGCTTTTTCGCTAATTTCACCCGAATATTTATTTACATGACTATTGTTATCTCTGAACCCTAGTGCCTCAAGAAGCGTGGCTGTGCCCGCATCGACATCGAGACGGATACCATCAAATTGTAGTATGATGTGTTCTATTGTTTCTACAGATTTACAACACAGAGTACATGTGTCTTCTCCGTTAAATTTCCTGTTATACCTGCGCGTTCTAAGACATCCTGACCTAGTCAGGATGTAGAGTAGGGCACT
Organism: Dermacentor variabilis; assembly: GCF_050947875.1. Lineage (NCBI taxonomy): Eukaryota > Metazoa > Arthropoda > Arachnida > Ixodida > Ixodidae > Dermacentor > Dermacentor variabilis. The sequence continues at coordinate 118,176,815 of NC_134574.1, read as the reverse complement.
GCCTCTTGAGTCATTATAAAACGTTTCCTTCCTGATCTGCTGTTTCCAGTATCGATATTGTTCAACACTATGCTTGTTTTCCAATGAATTTATACAGTTTTTACCTTCCGGGTGTTTAACCTGTCGTTTAATGCTCTGTTATTCTCCGTCCTCGTGTCTGGCATACTTACTGATTAGCTTCCTAGTTCTTTTCCGCCATTGTGAGTCAATGCTCTTTCTGTATAGATACTTAAATATCTTAGCTGTTCACCTGTTACCGTCCAATTGCCTCAGGCGTTTTTCGTATATTGTTTTACTCTGATGTTCCCGTGCTGAGAATGATGCCCAGCCCACATCCCCCTGCACTGCGTCGTTTTTGGTTTTCCCGTGGGCACCTAGTGCCAATCTTCCAAAAGCTCTCTGATTTACTTCAAGTCTCGACTGAACTTCTGCCCTTAAGCAGAAGACCGAATTCCTGAAAGTAAGCCCCGGCACTATTATTCCTTTCCAAGTACCTCTCAGTACTTCATACCTGTTGTACTCCCACAATGCCCTATGTTTCATTATCCCGGCATCTCTTCGCCCTTTTGCTATGAGAGGCTGTTCTTACTTTTCCGTGTACATCTGCCCTTTGTTTATCCATACCCCGAGATATTTGTATTCGGCCACTTGGGGTATTTCATGGCTTTCTATTGTAAGCTCCTGATCAGTTGTATCCCTGAACAACATCCACACCGGACTTAGCTGCGCTAAAACTGAAGGCAACGCTTTCTCCTTCGTCTCCACAATAAGTAACCAGAGTTTGCAAATCTTCCTGCCTATCTGCTAACAGTACAGTAACGTTCGCACACATTAAACCCGGTAGTCGTTGCTCAACATACCTTTCCGCCAAATCTATACAATATATTATACCCTAGATTGCTTCCTCGTAGCCTTCTTTCCGTACTTATCATATAAAGCATGAACAGCAGTGGTGACAAAGGACAATCTTGCCTTAATCCTTTGTGTACCTCGACACTTGTCGTACTCCTAATTCCATCCCATGTTATTTCAACATTATTTTCTCAATATATTTCCCGTAGGAAATCAATTACCTCATGACCGATAGCTTCATCTTTTAAGATGTTCCACAGCAGTTCAGAGTTCACGTGCTCGTATGCACGGCTTATGACCAGGAAGGCTGAAAACAGGTTTATTTTCCGCCTTAGCTATTTCTATGCTCTGGGTAAGCACGAACACGCTATCATCTAAGCGTCTACCACTTCTAAGCCAGTTCTGAAGTTCTCCCAGGATTGTATTACTTTCTATCCATGGCTGCATTTTTAATTTCACCGCCTGCATCTCAAGCCTATATATAACTGATGTTATCGTAATTGGTCGGAAGGATTTTATGTTTGTCTTATCGCCTTTACCCCTGTAAATCAATTTTCCTGTGTTTCCAGCTGTGCGGAATTTGCTTATTTGTTATGACTGCCTCCAATGCATTTATCAGCGTTTCCTTGCTTCTTGAGCCAAGTTGATTAATCAACTTGATTGGAATTTCGTCTATACCTGCGGACGTGCATTTTGGAACACTTGCTTCCACCTTTTTCCAGTTAAAATTGGTCAGTTTTAAGCTGTTTTCTACTGTGCTATACTGTGTTGCTCCCTAATTTGGCACGATTAACCTGTCGTCTTTCCTAAATGATTCAGCTATAACTGAACCAATAAAGTTCACAGCGTCATCGCCCTATAAACATTTTCCCTCGGCATTGTGAATCTGACGCTGCTTTCTGGGATTCGCTTTACCCAGCCAGCTTACATGGTTCCAGAATTTTCTTGACCCCCCTTTAGTTGCATCGCGAACTTCAGCCAGCCAGCGATCAGAGGACTGCTTTATTTTAGCCTGGACGAGGACCTGCACTTGTTTCTTTTTTCAATAAGGTTCGCATTTTTGGCCTATTGCCTCTTCAGATAACTGCGCCCTCTTGGCTTCTCTGTGCTCCCGTGATGCCAAGCGTCGTTGCTCGATGACCTCCCTAATTGCCTTAGTCCACCAACTTCGTAGCTTCCGCTTTCCTCTCCAGCAATTTACTCATTTTACTTCCTTTATTTTTATAGTAATGAGTAGTTCTAACTTACTATAATCCCACTTTTCCATGAGATGTTTCTCTATTGCTTCCTATATACTGGCCGCTATTCGCGCTATTTGTTCGCCATTTAATTTTGCGTACTCTTTTTGACTTCCATTCGCTCTCCTAGCCTCTTTTTAGCAGGGCTCCCAGCGGTAGACTAATACGCTTATGATCACTTCCGAGGCTGTACTTCCCCTATCCGTCTATTTCCATTATTTCGAGCTAGCTATATCCCCTGCGATATTAAGCCGTAGTCAATGGTTGTTAGCCCGTTACGGGATTCCCACGTGATTTGTCCCTCACACTTAGTTTCTCTATTTACTATAACTAGGTTGTGTCGCTCACAGAAGTCTAGCATCAACTTCCCGTTACAATCTGCGTATCCATCCAGATCCTCCTTGTGACCATTCATGTCACCCAGCAGAATAATATCAGTAGCTTCTCCAAACTGCTTCATATCGTCATTGAGACACTTCACTAGATCCTCCGTCTCTTGCCTGCCTTTGTCCCGTCCCTAAATAAACCACTCCTAGCTATGCATTTTACCGGCAGTTGTACCTGATACTCAGACATGTTCTTTGCAAGTTGACTTTATTCTTTGCCAATTTGTTCCTTGATGTATTAGCATACCTACTCCTCCTCCCTTCATCTCCGTTGTTGTTCTGTTGCTCCCTTCCCAGACGTAGCCCTCAATAAACAGTTGGTCTTCTAGATCGCTGAGATGTGTTTCGCATAGCGCGTATACAACTACTTCTACGCCCTTTAACTGATGTTCTATTTCAAGCCACTTCGCTTTCTTTCTACCGCCTTGCATGTTTATGCACCTAATCCTGGTGTTAAATTTCTTTTTTATAGTTTTCTTCCTGGACCTCCCAGTGGCCACATTATTGACGTCAATCTCTATTATTGCACTTTCTACATTGTTTGTACCTACCCCTACGCCCTGAGCTGTAGTGGACCCGCTAAAAAAGCTACTTCCCGGCCTGCCAGGCGTCAGCCGATCTCGGCTCCTAGCCTTCCATTAAAGTGGATGCCGTCCCATGTAAAGCCACCGGCAAAGACTGCTCTATGCACTTCTCTGTTTATGTCTGTCACTTCAAAGCCTTTCGCCTGACTTAGCTTCGTTATCTCCCGATTAACAGCCACAACGTCCTTGGTAATTTCTACGTTCCGTCCTTGCACCTCCGGCACTGTGCACACCACCATATGGACTTGCTGTGCTGTCGCCCTTAAATCATCAATTTCCTCCGCTAATTTTTCCACTACTTTTGCGGCTTCACCATTCAGGACATCATTTAGCACCACCGCTACCACTACCAAAGTGCGCTCTGCAACATTCTTAGAAAGTTCGCTTTTTGTCTCTCTCAGTACTGAATCCATTGTCCTGTCTGAGAACAGGCCGACTAATACCCGCTTATCACCCTTTACACGCTCCCTTATAGTTCTTTTGCACCTACCCATGTTTTTCTCACCAGCGACAAGCACTATGGTATTCCCTTCCTCCCTCCTAACTTCCAGATTACGCTGCCTCTTATCATTGACTGTGACCTCATTCTCTGGGGTTAGCTTGTTCCCCTCCTCTCCATCGCCTCTTGACTTCCTAGCTGCCATGTGTGCGTTGTTATTCCTGTCTGAACCTACCTGACCTTCTTTCCTATCGCTATCTATGCCAGGGCAGGCCCCACCCACGCAGCTGGTGCTGGAAAGTCCGCCAATGTGACTTCGCATGGCGGTCTCAGCCATTTTTTGTCTAACGATTCACGAGGCTGCTCTTGGAGTTCGCGCTTCTCTGCCCTCTCTACCTATAGTTACTTTTCTATAGCCTCCATACGTAACGCTAGGATGATGTTCGCTTCGTCAGCCCTGTCCAGGCGTGCACTTAATACACAGCATTTGCACATAAAATCCGCGATTTCGGCCTCCTCTACAGATTCGAACTGTGTTTCCTTCCACTTCACCAGCGCCTCACACTCGTTGCATTTAACGTTGAGTTGCTTGACCATCTTAGCAGCCCACTATAATCGCTACCACAAACGCTAGAAAAAGAACCACTTGCAACCACGTGCTCAAATGAAATTCTGCCTACCACAAAAAGCTCATCCCCTAGAAAAGAAATACTAACTACCTGTCTAAACTAGTTAACTTACAAATCAGCCCTGCAACTATATAGCTGCCGGCCGGAAAAGTCCCGGCCGTTAGGTCACTGACCTGCTCTTTCGCGAGCACTTCACCTGACTAGCCTAGATCAAAAAGCTAGTCAAAATGTAAATTCTCAAAATATTAAACGAAAGAACTCATCTGTTTGTCGTAGTCACGGCGCTCTCGCAGTCGTCCGTCCGTCCGGTTCCGGTAGCTACGCCCCTTTCTACCCTCGCCACGCCCTCCGGCGATGACATGCGGAACCTGCCCCCTGCGCGACACTGGGCCTCGGACGGCAAAGGCTCCACTTAGAATAGCTCCGCTGTTAAAATGCAAGGTCATGTATTCCTTACCTTCTCAGTTAAAGGGTAGATACTTAAATGCTGATCGCTCAAAGAGAAATGCGCGCAAAAAATCGCTGCCTTTCCAATCTGTGAAGAAAGATGACCTGCTAAGCTGTGTATGTGGGACCCTTAATGGAGAACTGTACTTCTGCCGTGGGTGGGCCCGTATTGCGCTATCTTCGAAGTCGGCCAAGGTGTACGGGGATTGCTTAACGCCTGCTTTACACCCGCCTCGGAACGGCCCGTCATTGCACTACCTTCGGGAACGGGCCACGAATGGCGAATTCTTAACGCCTGCTTCACCTCCGCGGCGGGCCGGCCCGGTATGCTACTATCTTCACGATTGGCCAACGTATGAAAAATTGTTAGTCTACCGGCGGACGGTATCCGCCAGAGATCCTAGTCATAGAGAGGGAATGAACATTTTCATTAGGTAAATGCAGCTTTGGAGAGACGTCCTCATTCCAGAATGCCTCGAGCTCGGGCCGCGTCCTGGGCCCTCGCAATCAGCCGTTGCTGATCTTCGAGGTCGGAGCTGGCCAAGACTTTCTCCCAAAGCTCGTTGGTGTGCTAAGGGTTTGGAGGACTTAATGGTGCCGCTCTGGAACCCGCTACAACGTGTCTCAGGGACCTGCACTCTGCGCAGAAGCGGCATTGCGGAGAGAATTGTGTAGGGGCTATGAGGTGATTTCTGGTTGGGTGAGGGAATCTATTATACAGTAGAGCTCGGAGGAATTGCTGCTGCTCTCTATGTAGTGATTTGTGTGGGTTGCATATGTTCTGCTGGTTAGCTTGTAGTATTGTGTGATGTCTTGGTACGAGACTAGAGGGTGCATGTCCTCGGGTATAGATTCCTCGGCGTCGGATCGCTGGGCTCGAGTATCGTGGTTGGCGACCTCGTTGCCAGCAATGCCGCGATGCGCTGGTGCCCGAATGATCATGACTGATCTCGTTAGCGGCTTTTGATTGATGATCTGGAGCGCAGTGGTATGAATTCTTCCGCCAGCAAAGTTACGGCACGCCTGTTGTGACTCTGTCACTATGACTTCATACTCTGTTTTGGAGAGCGCGAGGGCTATGGCCTGTTCCTCGGCTCGGAGGTTATTGTTTCGGGGGAGCGAAATGCTGCTTCAATGTTATTTGTTGACGACTACGGTGGCTATTGTGGCTGCTCGTCTGTGTAGGCTGTAGAGGCAAAAGTTTCGTATTGTTTTTGTACGGCCAGGGCCCGGGCCGCCCTACGCTGTGCGTGGTGCACTGGGTGCATGTTGCGAGGTAAAGGATGTACGGTGATGTTGCTCCGGATGGCATGGGGTAAGCTCACAGTCTGAGGCTACGTATGGCTGAGAGGGGCTGAGAGCCCTAGGCGTGAGAGGATGAACCTCCCCGCTTCGGTAACCACAAGCCTTGTTGGCTGACTGGATAAATGTGCCTCGATCAGCTCCTCGGCCGTGTTGTGCGCTCCTAGTCGTAAAAGGCGGTCTGTGGACGTACTGATCGGCAGGCTCATCGCCTGCTTATATGCCTTTCTGATCACTGTGTTGATTTTCTTGAATTCCGTCACGTTGAGTAGTGCGTGTGGAATAGCGTAAGTTATTCGAGACACGACAAGCCGGTTGAGAACGATGTGCTCTGGGAGCTTTCCTACACACGAAGTGAGGGAGATCGGTTGTAGGTTCTCAATGGCTGGTGGCTTGCCTGGCTTCGGTATCAGACGAAGCATGGCCATTTTCCAGTCCTCGGGAAGGTTTCCTTCCCTCCATACTTCGTTAAGATGAGCGGTAAGCTCTAGTAGCGTGGGGTTGTCAAGATTGACAATTGCCTTATTGGTGATTTGGTCTATTCCCGGGGCTGTGTGGCGTCTGAAGCCCCTTATCGCAGCTGTTCCTTCATGTAGATGAATGTCCTCATCTAGGAGACCGGTTGGGTTACCGGTGTAATGTGGCAGAGGCTGCGATTGCTGTCTGGACAAGTACTGGGCTTTGAGAGTCAAAAGGACGTCCGCCTCGTTCCCTGGAAATTGGTGGATTACTCTGGCCATATTGAGCGGGATCCCGTTTTGTTGCTGGCCGGGTTCAATAATTACCTCAATAACTTCCACGCCTTGAAGTACTCTGTCTGCGACAGCCGATTTTCTCTGCATAGCCTCGTAGCGTATTCCCCAGCTTCTTATGTGAGTAGTGCGCTTCGCCTCTTGAGCTTGCGATTATTTCTTTGCCTTTTTCAACGCTTCAGTAGGCTACCTACATACCCACCTACCCGGGCGTCCCACATGCGGAGCAAGTGAGCGTCAATGCTCGGAGTGGTGGTGGATGTTTCAAGCATGTTGGTGTAGGCCGTCACATCCTGGTGAAACTCAGTGATCCAATCCTTAATTGACTGAAACTGCTGGCTCGGTTCCTTTGTAGCTCTATGTTCTCTTATCTCCCGCAGCTTGGTCCAATCCGTGAGGCGAGAAGTGCCTATTCGGGCTTTGCATTCAAGCCCACGGAGAGTGGTGGCTAGCAGCGCGTAGTCGCTGCCTAGGTACTACTTCAGATTGGTCCAGCAAACATGGGGGATACTTTTGGTGAGGGTTAAGTCGGGCTTCGTGCCTCTTGAACACTTGTGCCGAGCCTCGTGCTACTTATTGCTTGGGTCGTTGACGAGTGTTAGATCCATGTCATAAATAACTTTCTGAAGCAGCTTTCCCCTGGGGCTGGTGTACGTATAAGCCCTGAGGGGGGTGGGCTGCATTGAAGCAGCCCACTATTAGAAGCCGATGGTTGCCTGTTGCGTGCGTGGCTTGCTCTAAAAGCTGTTTGAGGATCGATGGCTCGCTTTTCGGCCGACTGTACACGTTTAGAAGAACATGGGACCTTTCTTTGTTGGCTGCGGGATAATTTCGAGCAGAATGGCAAGTGGTTCGTAAAGTTGGAGATGGTGTTGAAAGGCCACTAGCTTCTTACTGACCAGGGTGTGAAGGCTGTCAGCTGTATCGGTGCCGTACGTGACGTATCCGGGTAGGCGGAGGTGTGTGTTCGTTTCTGGCAATGCGGTGATTTCACGTTGCCTTGTTGATGTAGCGATGTATTGTATAGGTGATCCGTACTTGTTCTTGTAGCCCTGGCAATTCCACTGCCCCACCATGGTTTCGCCTGGGGAGCCATCGCGCTTACAGCATATATGTTGAGGAGGAACCATGTTGGTTATTAAGGGGGGTGACGCGGCACAAGATGGGGTTCTGTGAAGCCTAGAGAATCTGGCAAATCTAGTAGGGTCTGATGAGCTGTGTTCTTGGGTCGCCGGCTTTGACTAGCTTCCAGTGCTAGTATGCGTTCTTCTAGTCTCGTGATGCCTTCCGCCATCTAAGTGTTAGAGTGTTGTTGTTCAATTGCGAATTCTTGTTGTGCCGCTGACTGTTCTATAGCTGTGAGTTGTTGTTGCGTAGTAGCTTGTAGGGATGTCAGAAGGCTCTGAATTGCATTTGCTACTATCTCCTCTACCTTCTGGAGAGTGTCATATTCGACGGGTATGACTCCCTGTGCTGCAGTGGGCTGCGCAGTTTCTCGTTGCGGTGTCGGATTTCAAGTGACTGTGTGCGCTGGCTGCTCTTCCCGTTTCCGCTTCTCAGGGGGTGGGGTTGAAGTGTTTTGTGTAGCGGTAGTGCTATTTCTTCCAAGGAATTCATCTTTAAGTGCTACAAACTCTGCGTGTACGTTAGTAATTTCTGCTTAGAGTGGTGTGTTCTCTTCAGTGAGACGCCTAATCTGGGCGTGTGCCTCTGCCAGCTCTGTGTCAACAGGCGGGGGTGGGGGACGCGCCTTGGGAGAAAGAACCTATGACCAGCTCAACTGCTGCGTGACCTGCGCTGCTCTCTCGCTTCCTCTCCTGCCACTTGCGGAACGACCACGGCTCGAGGTCCTGCCATGGGATGGCATCCGTCGTCGCGATGAGGTCCTGCGCCTGGAACCGGAACCAGAACGTGGCCTGGAACTGCTTCTCTCCAGGACTGCTCCGCGTCATTTCGGGAACCGTGACTTATGGAATGCTGAGCGCGCACCACGTGGTCTCCGAGACGAGGAGCTTGCTCTCAGGGCCTCCTGCGGTTTGCGGCAGTTGACGGGCGGCCAGAATCTGTTGGGGCAGGTTTTGGCTGCAGTTGGGAAATTCCCGCCTCACAGAGAGCACCGAGGGTGGCACTCGTGCTGCTCCATTGATGGCGAAGTGCCACACTCCCTGCACTTGGATGTGGCGGGGGGCCTCGGGCAGACGCCCTCTCTGTGGCCTGTCTCGTTGCAGGTTCGGCAATGTGGTACGGTCCTCTTTTTAAGGTAGCACCGCATAAGAAGGGCGGAAAATTTGATGTAATATGGAATGTGATCACCATTTGTGTTTTCCAGTCTTCTAAATTTTAGCGCATCGTATCCGGGAAATTCAAAGCGTTTAAGTAACATTTCGGGGCGTGGTGACATGATTGATGTTGTATATCACCCCTTTGTACGAGTTATCGGTGGATATTTCGTATGATACAATATCCTATATTGTTGCACCAATTGTAATTTTCTGCACATTGCTTAGTGCTGAGTCCGTAGATTCTGAGGCAGTGCTCAGAACAAGGATGTTTTGGTCTTCGTCCATGCGTATTTTGAATCCGGTGAGCCGATTTGTAGTTTGCCTCATTTGGGATGGCGTCTGTTGACTTCCCTGGGCTCACCTTGTTGACCTTCAGGTCGGAACCGCCAACTTGTAATCATGCGCAGGCAGGGGGTGTTGTCGGGGCTTGCGCATTGCCGGTGTGCTTTGGCGGAGAACGGGCTTCGGCGGCGTACGGAATTGATGGTGCGTGGTCGATCGCGTCTGCAGCCGACGACAATGGGCACAACTTGTAACGTTGATCCAAGGCTCACTGCCTTGTTCGTTTTCCTCAGCGGCAGGACGAAGTCCTTCCGATTCGTGGGTTTCCATGTCCTCGTCCTCCGAGCCCCGGTGGATGATTGGTGGGGTTTGTCGGCGTCGGCAATGAGCTGCGCCTTCACCATCTGCAGCGGTACGGCAGCCGCAGCCTCTGCTAGGCCTTGCCATTAGTGCAGTCGGTTTAGCGGGGCGGCCCCGGTTGGAAATTTGATGTGACCGTAAAATGCAAAATATAGCGCTTCATCCTCAAGTTCGGTGCAGACGTGATCTGGCTGACTTCAGACACATGATGATTTGTAGAATCTGGATGCCAAAATCATTTAGCCGAATAGCTTCAGTGCGGAGCAGATGTGGAGCCCGTCGCCGCACTCCATCATAGACAGCGTCGCTGTAATATAGTGCCATAATATAAAAGTATTTCAACAGGTTTTCGAAATAAAATTGTAAGTATGCTATGAGACAAAGTTTTAAATGATGCAGTATGCTAAGAACTGTGCGCCCTAAAGAAAAATATCGTATAGCGCGGATGTATTAGTATGTGTGATGCAAACTGGCAGCCTATTGCTACCCTGTCTTCTGAATTTATTCCCAAAAAATTAGGCACTCTCCTCCAGTGAGTTCATCAGTGCATGTGAACCTCTAACATGAGACGCTTCCTTACATGTCGGTCATCGTCTAGCCTCCTGCTTGATTCATGGATGCTGCAAGTACATCCCCTATCCTCACAAACGTTCAGGAAAAATTCCATTTGCGTTAAGCACTGCCTGCCTCGACTGCATAGTTTCAGTGGTTACGAATACATCAGTCATAGTTATAACATTGAAGGACCGACTAGAGCAGCAAGTTGACTACACCCGTTCTTGAAGCCTAATTTCTTCTGCTTGAACTCTTGAACAGAGCGTATGATGCGCACTTTAATGTATACACAGATGGTTCGATATGGAGCACGAAGCAAGTGCAGCAGCATTTGTTATTCCGTCCCTGTGTGTGTCATGGGCTCCTGGGCTTGACAGTATCGTCCCGGTGACACTATGCGAGAACATACCCGTTGAAGCAGCGTTAAAAAGCTACGGTCTTGTCTCGCGCATTCGGTTGCAGTGCAGTCGTTCTGCATCCACACTCTGTAGTTGTCACACCAAATGTTTGCTTTCCAGAAGTCACTCACAGAGTTTGTGAGCCTTGTCGCCGAACTGCAGTGTATCCAATTTATTAGCAAATTTCAATGACGTCGGCCGCACGCAGGTGTAAGGGACAGTGAGGTGAATGGTAGAATTACTCGCGATGCCGTAGAATTCGGGTCAATAAAACACTCTCCTAGAGACCCTCGACTTCGTCTAAAACAAGCTACTTCTAGTTATTTTCATCATTTATTCTCTGCAGCTCACCAGCCTTGTTTCGCAAAGGTAATCAGCACATAGAATTTCTTCGCTGTTGTATCTCTTCCGTACAGGGTCAGCGTTTGCTTCGGCATGGCTATACAATATTGAACTCAACTCGTTGCGGTGCTGTTTGACTTAGAAGAATCATGGTGATGTTGATCACTGTTCATTATGGTGTCTTCGACTCGATTGCGAACTCAAATCTCTCGTTGAAGCGCTCCAGTGAGTAGCCACTCCACACTATAGTGTGAACAAAACTGTGTTTTTTGCATGGGCACTGGACATTCATGAGGGTGGTGTCCGGACTCCTCCACAAGTTTTCAGTGATTTAAGTTACTCTGTGATTGATGGGATTAAGCAGACCCAATTCAGAGTGGAGCATTAGGGAGAAGAGGGGGGCATCGTGCGTGGCATGGCTAAAGTGCTGTGCCCTTGTATAATGTATCACCTCGATGTGCCCTTCGTCTTCTTTCTCAGTCTTTCACTGCATTTCTTAATGGCGATGAACTTTCCTTAGAGAAGCGCTCAGGTGCAACCATTACCTACAGGTCTTGCAAAGCTAAATCCGCCTCCAGTCAACATCCACCTCCCGAACGAATATCGAAAAGTCATAATAAAGCATGGCGCAGGGCTCAGCGCCATGCTCTTTTTGCATGCACACTGGACACTCATGAGGGTGGTGTCCTGACTCCTTCACAAGTTTTTTAGTGATGTGAACTTATTCTCTAATTAATGGCATTTGGCGGACGCAATTCAGAGTGGAGTATTAGGGATATTAGGTATTAGGGATATTAGGATCGTGCGTGGGATGGCTAACGTGCTGCATGCTTGCGTAATGTATCGCCTTGCTGTGACCTTACTCTTCTTTATCCCTCGTGCACTGGATTTCTTAATAGTGACGAAATTTCCTTAAAAGAGGCGCTCAGGTGCAGCTATTACTTACAGGTCTTGCAAAGCTAAATCCGCCTCCAGTCAACATCCTCCTCCTGAACCAACATCGAAAATTCATAATTAGGCACCGCGTAGGGCGCAGCGCCATTCCTTAATATGCTTATAGCATAATTCAACAGATAGAATAAAACTGTGCACGGGGCCTGGTGAGAGCAAACAAAATTATCAGCGCCTTCGTCTCTATTGGACATATATTCAAACTATCTCTGAATAGGAATGATCAACATTTCATGGAAGTGGAAGTTAATAGCCAAGAAAAGGCTGAAAAAGCTAGAGGCCCAAGGAGACGTTAAGGAATATATGCCCTCGGAAGTTGAAAGCCCGAGAACCATCCCTGGAGCGGTGGCTGGTACAGTCAACAGAACAGTCACATGGGGTAGCAAGGGAGGGGATAACGACAATAATATTGGATAGCAGAAAGAGACTTAGTGTGTGGCAGTGTAACAGCAGATGATTTCCGCGAAAAAAGAGCGTTACTAGCACGGATAGTAAGGATCGTTGAAAATAGGCCCAAAATAATAATGCTGCAGGAAGCTCTAGTGGAAGAGATCGGACTGTCCAGCGTTAACTCGATCTGCTAACGGAAGGAAACGGGCAGACGAATTGCCACCCCAACTGTCAAGAAAATTCCCTACATATAGCATGATTTAAAATTATGTGCGCATAAAATTGTATACATATGCATAGAAATGGTCCTAAAAGGCACAGAGGTAAAGCGCAAACTTTGTTCTGCCTCAACTTATTAGCCATCCCAGAAAGATGAAACAGAGCTTCAGATGTATTTTAATAGGGCCTTCGGGGGTAGCCCCAAATTCGCCCCTCATTATAGGAGGGGAATTCAATGCCCCCCACCAATCTCGGGGTTAGCGCTAAAGGAGTAAGAAAGGGCAAGGAATCTGGAATCTCGCCACGGATTTAGGCCTCGCTGTTGTCACGGACCCCGTCTATCCTACTAAGTGTGGCACTTTCACGTGTAGCGATACTACCCCGGACTTATCCTTTATTAATAACTTACCCAGGGAAGACTAGATCAACTCTGGCGCGGATCTAGGGAGCGACTATTAAATACTACACATAATGGTGGAAACGTCACGGGTGGAGCTAAGGCATTTCACTTACATAGACTGGAATTAATTCAGAGAATTAAGGAAAGACAGAACAGAGACAGAAAGGTGCACATCAGACTACTAGAGTGGGTAGCTCACCTTAGGGACGACTTGCATGCAGCAACGAATGCTATAGAGACAGTGGAAGTGGTCGCTCAAATTGACAGCAAATTGGCGCATTTGATCGAAACCAAGCAATCGATTTTACAAAGATGGAAATCAATACGCTTAAACAGAAGACAAAGGAAACAAATTGCTCAGCTCAAGAGAGATATCGAGGAGTAAGCACGATATTTACAGAAAGAAAAACTGAATAAGGCGTGTAAATCTGTAGATGGAAGGACAAAACGTGGAGGCAATAGGAGTTTGCTGAGGCACTTGCTCAACGAAAAAGGCACTAAATCGAATAGACGTACGGCAGTGGCGAAGCCGATACACCAGCAAAGTCAGACTGCAAGAGCAGAACGCATAATTGAGCGATTTGCAGCTAAACACTTCCCTCTCAGGAAAAAGAATCAGGAAGTAAGTAATGGCGATTACTTAGGGGTAGAGTGCAACTAAATGGATCAGGAATTCGCGGAAAATGGAGTACTCAATGAACTGCATGATTTGAATAGTAGGTCAGCAGCGGGCCCGATGGCATCTCTAACAGTTTGCTTAAGAATTTGGAGGAAGAGTCAATATCTGACCACATACATTCAAGAATTATGGAAAGATGGGGTATATCCAGAAGAATGGAGGACTGCCAGTACTATCTTAATGCCAAAGCCGGGAAAACAACACAACTTGGATAACCTCAGGCCAATTTCGTTAACATCAGCTCTAGGGAAGACAATGAAGCATGTCATATTGAGCAGGTTAACGGAATATGTCGAGGGCAGACATCCTACCGTATTGTCTGATTAGTTTCAGACCAGGCATGTCCACAGAAGATGCCATGTTGTTAATCAAACATCAACTGATCTTAGTCAAACCAAAGAACACTCGAGCTATCCTGGGGTTGGATGTCGAAAAACCTTTTGACAGAATTAAGCATTGAACAACACCTGAAGTCATTTCCGAACTGGGATTGGACAGAAAACGCTATGAAGTGGTTAAAACCTTTCTTGGTAATCGCTCGGCTCACCTTAGATACGGGGATGTTAAATCAAAGTAGATGGATTTCGGTGACAGAGGGACGCCACAAGGGTTGGTCTTGTCACCTTGTCACCGAGGGAATATGCTCCCGAGGAAAAACCCAGGTCATTAGTAACCCCGAAAGGAGGGTTGGGGGTAAACTTTTATTATAAAACCAGCACTTTATGAAGGCCGGGCCTACGCCTGCCATAAGGGGACGTCAAGGGCTTGCCTCGCCGCCGCCTCAAGGGCGTGCTGGGTCGCCCAGGTTTCGTCATCGCGGGCGTAGCTGCGCAGAGCCTCATGCCATCTCGACGAGAGGGTCATGGTGTTAATGTACTGGACACTCCCACAGCATATGTGGAAGCGTCCCCGGGTGACCGCCACAGCACGGGCAGTTGGCGGTAGTGCAAACGTCAAGCAATATAAGGTGGAGGCAGGCGGATGAAGGGTACGCGTTTGTTTTTAGCAGACGCAAGGTGCTAGCCTGCGCCTGGCACTACTTGGGGTGAAGTGGGGGGGAAGGTTCGGCGACTGAAGTAACAGGCCTTAGTGATATCATTATAAACGGTCCGATTGACCCTGGTGTCCAACTCGTCTCCATTGACTTTGGCGCAGTTGCCTAGGCCTCGCGCAATGGAGTGGGTGACCTCGTTGAGATTGGGGAGGTGTGGGTGGACAGGGCCCGCATGGGCCGGGAGCTATGTGAGGAAGATCATGCTGTCTTTAGAGCGTGGTGCCTGGCAGAGGATGCGGAGAGCTTGGAGAGAAATACGGCCTTTGCTGAAGTTAGTGACGGCTGAGCAAGAGTCACACATGACGGTGTGACAGGTGCGATCTAGAGTGGCCAGGGCGATGCCCACTTCTTCAGCCGTCTCAGCAGTGGGGGTATTCCCAACCACGAAGGCAGGCAAACCTATTAAGAAAGCAGAATTCATTAGTGTCTTAGGGTTATTCCTGGAGGCAAACGGGGCAAACGGAAGAACAATACAACACATCCCAAGCAAGACTGGATTGGTATAAGATTGCTAAGGAGAATCACTAACAGACACAGAGGGTTGGGAGAGGAGAACGTCATGAGACTCGTCCACGCTTTCGCCTTGTGTCACTTCTCATATGTAACAGGGATGCATAGATGAACACAGGCAGAGCTAAACAAGGTCAACAGATTAAACAAAAGGCTTGTCAAAAGAACAGTGGTATTACCGCTTACCACGCCGGATGATAAATTAATGAAACTGGGGCTCCTAAACAAAACAGCAGAGATAATTGAAGCTCAGCAAATTGCCCACAGAGAGAGACTCTCTGAAACAAGGTCAGGAAGATCAAAACTTGAAGAGGTCAGGTGGTACCCATCCGAATTCAATGTTTCAGGTGAAAACACGGTAGAACTAAAAGATAGCATAAGTGAGGTAATCAAGACGACTCCTTTCCCTAAAAATATGCACTCATTGCACAACCTCGAAAGAATAAAGGCGACGGGCATAGTTCTCTCGCAGGAAATAGAACACGACAGAGAACAAGCTGCTTTTGTAGACGCTGCGTGGGTCAGAGGAAAGAAAGCCCTTACGGCAGTAGCAGTAGATGCAGATGGTCTGATTCGGGATGCTCTTACGATCATGGCACAAGACACGACAGTCGCGGTACAATTAGCTATACCATTGGCTTTAAGGAATAAGTGGACGTGAACTTACAGTGACTCTCAGATGGCGATTGCACAGTTTACCAAAGGCTTTGTCACCAAAAGAGCTGCCCAGCTGATCGGTGAGATGGACAGCCCAGCGATCGAAATTCGCTGGTTTCCTGCTCACATGGGGTGTGTCGATCCATCTCGGAAGAATTTGAACGAGATGGCTAACGCAGCTGCACGAAGACTTACTATCCGTGATGTACGCGACCAGGACCATAAAATATACAGGAGGAGAACAGGGACCAATTACTTACATATAATGAAATAACAAAGCATTACTACCTTAAAGGAAGGGCATTCTGAGTGCCACACGTTAATCTAATAAGGCTCAAGTAGTAACTGAGGTTGCAGACAAGAACTTACCCAAGTCCAAACATTATTAACCAATCAATTGCGACAAGTGTAATGGCATCATTACTCTAGATCATATGCTTTGACAGTGTACTGCGTCTTTCACAGGCTGCGACAAGAGGCCGATGGCGATGAGTCCTTCAGAGTAGAGTTCGTTCAGATCAAGTACAGGCCGTCCTGAAGACTACCAATTCGGCGGTAAGATTAAATATTACTGTCCCGACATGGGAGCGGCCTGTGTCAACCAAAAGGTTGTCCTTCAGTACCTGAACAAAGTTCATACCATACCATACTCTTGCCCTGTACATCATGTGCTCAGCAGCATATATATCAGTCCTCATCTTTTTGCATATTTCTTTACGAACACTGTTCCATTAAGGTGCTTTAGTTTAATGTGCTTCTTAATAGCCTTCATCAGTGTATATCCCATTTAAGGATCATTCCCGATCAGCGCCGAGAGTTCGAAACCTCATAACATGTTTAAAGTGCTTGAAAACATCCGGAAAAAGAAGGAAGCCTCATCAAGAACCCTCGTTCTTCGGGCCATCTTCACAAGCGCTTTACTTGTTACGACGTCATAAGAACAAAACCGAACGTATAGCTTCGCCAAGTGGAACAGACTGCCGATTTTCACGCATATTTAGCTTTGCTATTATGCGAACATAGGTTCGTGTTAATTTTCCCCTCAATTAAGTTTTGGTTTTGCAGCATAGATCATCACATTTACTATGTGGCCGCAGACAATGATAATCCCATTCCCTATTTCTGGATTCCATCTCTTTTTACTTCTATATAATCACTGTAGTGACATTCCTGAAACGTGTAATATATATTCCGCGCCATCCAGTGCAGATACGACGGTCTTTATTGTGACCACTGCTACTGGGGGCTGTTTCGGTATCTTAGTTTCGGCCATTCTGTACACAACAACATATACTGCTAAACCTCTAAAAATATGTGAGTGGATCTCATGATTACTCACTACAGCGCACGGCGTGTCCTCTTTCTTCTTCCGTGTTCCAGGTGGTGTCCCTAAGTTTTTACTAAGTATGCACTAATAAGCCCTGTTAAATATGTTGCTCATTGGAATACTTCTGCCTAAATATATACTATTTATATTTATATATTATATTCGTACTTATATTAAAATTATATTATATTGTATTTATATTTACTATTTTATAGGAAACAACATAGGCGTCGAGAACATAATATATGTAATGTATTTCCTCTACCAAGTTCAATTTTGTTTTATAACAACGTTCCTAACATGGTACGTAGTACAGCAAAGGTGCTGAACAGGTCCCTGCATAATCAGCTAATGAACACTCATCAGTGCACAAGCACGAAAATAAAGGAAAGATAAAGTGTTGATCCACTCCCACCAACAGTTGCAATTATGTGACCTTATCTAAAATTATTGCCTTATTAGTACAAATAAGCAAGCGCTCTGGTTTTCTAAACCGTGCAAACGTTAGGATTTACTCTTTATCTATACTAGCTAAAGTGGAGCCGTTAAAAGGAACAAACATTACAAAATACGCACCGTAGGCAAGCGTAGAGTGAACATTTCATGCTTACTCAAAGAACACCAGCGCTCATTTCTTTCTATCGAGAAGAGTCATGAACGTGCTAATACTGTTCCAGTTAAAAACAGGCTAATATATCTCCGAAAAAAGTTCATTCAGGCATTCACCTCAAACTCTTCTGATTAAAAACCACCTGGCTAATATCGTTCAGAGTCTGCAGTATTACGCGTTAGGAACTGCATGGACGTCTTAAATTTATTGTTAAAATTAAGGTGGCTTTATTAGAAGCAGCTGCTGAAGACAGTAATATCAGATGCCGATGAGTTTCTGCTTGCGCAATTGCTTTTTTTCAGTCCTTGTTCTAGTGCACCGGTTCAGTTTATGAATGAGGATAACTCACTGGCTCTCAGGGTGTGTACTGCTTATAATTACACTCCAGATTAATGAATGATGTTTGTTTGAACCATTGAAATGGAAGATTCACAGGCACCGATGATCGATATACCACAATTATTGGTTACTTGCACCAATCGGTACTCTCTTGGACGTTTAATTTGTTCATTTATTAAGTTAACCTGCTAGAATTTGAAAAAGATGGCAGGACTGCTTACATATGATACAAAGAAGAAAAAAATATCAAACAGGAGATACATCTATGCTGAAAGCACAGAAAAATAACAAATAACAAAGCACATTATCGAGAATATTCAAACTCCTGCATGTTGAAATGCTACCAGCAAGCGTCGTAGATGAACATAGGAACGGGCCTTAACAGACCGATGAGGAATAATTCGGTGAAAACAAACTGCTGAATTCGAATATTAAAAACTAAACGCGTAAAATACTTTTACGGCTAGAACACATGGGGTATCTGTCACCAGAAATGCAATCAAACGCCGTTTGTAAAGCAGCATCAATTTGTAACACTCATTCATCTTACCAATACCTGACATCGCAGCTACGGTGTGCAGCAACTAGTGAACCCATGGCGCTGACTTTGGACTCCTTGAAGAGCGACCCATCGTTCGGGCTGGACTCGAGACGTAGCTGGGTGACGGCGGCATTTCTGAGTATATCCTTGACCATGGTGTTGACTGCGCAGCAATCGGTGGGTGTGCTGTTTTATGGCATCGTTCAGACATACGATGTGAGCAGGCAGGAAGCGTCGTGGCCACTTGTGCTGACCAATAGTCTGGCTTTCTTGGCAGGTACGTGGAAGCCATCTCTCATTCACGCATATCACAAAGTAATAGGTTGTTGGACAAAGTGTTGCGCTTTCGCATTATTTCAGCTCACACAGTACCCCACTCCCGGAATGAAATGCGATTGTCGAACCGCCCGTAGGCACCCGTGGAAGCAAGTTACCACACTGTGGTGTACCACGTGCGTGACAGCGTTTTTAAATCAGGATTTCTGCATCTGGTCGCAGTTGAGCGGATGTTTGGTTAACCGCAGATCTGACTGTTGAGACTGTAGCACGGGTCCCGCTGTCGTGTTTGTTTTCGCGAGTACTGTAAATTGAGAGAAGTTGCGTTCGCCAGCTATGATGAAAACGTAAAAGTTCAGACTTCCTAGAGTCCGTGGCGCCCATTTGCCGGCTACCCTGGCACATTTAGCCATTTCTGAAGAGAGGCAGTCGACAGTACTGTGCCTAATGCAGAGGAAGTGGGGACATTTGCGGGACCATTGGCCGAAATTGATTTGCTGAGCATAGCCATAGCGAAAATTTATTATGCGTGTAACGTCATTGAACGCTATTTCTCGTAGGTCCGGTCATGGGGTATCTCTGCGGCCGATGCTCCTGTCAAGTCGTGTTGCTCGTGTCGAGCCTGGCGGCAGGCGCTTCAGTCTGCGCTTGTTTCTTCGCTGACAGCCTATTTGCTCTAAATATCCTGTTTGGAATTATGCACGGTGAGCAAACCCTTACTTTTCTTGTGATACGTTAAAGACAACTACCCAATTGTCACGCATACCTCAACGCCTGGTACTCTTGCTTCAACAGGCAGAAGGAACACATGAACGCAAGGTACAGCGCACACACAACATTCATTCAATATGGATTTTTAACAAAAGCAACACACGGTCAGGTTCACCACTTATTGCACACAGACTGTGTCCTCCCTTGCTATGCTTTAGGCTCACACAACCGCGTTAACCAACGTCTGTGCGGCGACCGTCTATACGCTATAGTAGGGGCGCTTACACTACCGATTGTGATCGGGGCGGGTTTCGGCGTCCCCCGGTCTGTGGTCCGTCGTTGCAATCCGGTCGTCTTCCGTCGTCGCTGGTGTGCGGCGTCACCGATGCCCCTGCCGACGTGACGAAGGCCCAGTCACTGAGGAGCTGTCGAGCTCCGGCAGAGCGGGGCTCGTGCCGGCTGGTGCTCCTGGGCCCAGCTTAGTTCCCTATACGAGACGGTGACTGGCTGCAGCTAGCCTCCACGCGTCTACGTTCAGCGGCGCAAACGCTGACGTGTCCTAGCAGGTAGGTCCGGGCCAGTGGTATAGTTCCGGGGACGTCGGTCATCTGCTCGTCGAGCCTGGTACTCGGGCGGGACGTCAAAGCGTAGCCTAGGAATTGGGGCAGGACCCAGAGAGGCGATCTGCGGCCGTCTTCTCCTGGAACACTTCGGCGCAGCCACCACGTCCTTCTTTGCGCGCGCCCCTTCTCCAAAATGGCGGCTCCACGCGCTCACTTCACTCTCTCTTCCTCGTCTTCTTTCTTCGTTTACGCTTGTCACTCCTGACAATGCCCCGCCCCCCATTTTCCGAGTTTTCGCTCCACGAAAACTTGTCACTCTTCGTTAGCTTTTGGGTTTACACGGACACTGCATTTCGCTTCCCTACAGCACATATAACTGCACTTCGCCGTTTCTTCGTTCACCCATCGTTGCATTTCGCCGCACTTCACTGCACTACACCACATATAACTTCACCGCTTCTTCATTCACACATCACTCCACCGCACTTCACTGCACTCACGCGCACATCGCGTAAATTTTTGCCAAGTCTTAACACTACGTCAGTGTCAACGACTGCACCATTAACAAGGCATTGTTGTATTCCGCGAGTGCTTGAGGAAGACTCCTCAGAAGCTTTAAACATCATATGCATGCGCAGCAAGCTGTTCCCAAGTATGATTGCATACTTCTTCCGTGGTATTAACTAAAACGGACATATTCAGCAAAGTCAGTGATGTCCTTCGTGGCACGCTCACTCATGTGATCCATGGACTCCTGCCTACCGGTTCTTGTCTGGCATGGATACAGCCAGACAGGAAACTGTGCACTGGTCCTGGCTCTCTACGCCGGCGCCTCATCGAGACATGACCTCGGGCAGAATTATTTGGATGGCACCAAGAGTTGGCGCGGGACCTAGCCCTGCATGCCGAGGGCTTGTCAAAGTTGTCGGACACAGCGATGACACGTCCATTGCTCTTCAATTCTTGAGGCTGTCGTTTCTCACATACGCTCAGTTTAGACATCATGCTTGTCGTCTTCGCATTCTGACGGATAATTTCTGTTGTTGGGATGTCTGCTTGGTATGAACTTTCAGCAACCAACTCGGTGATGACCATTCCGATGCCCTTTTGACACGGTTGCTCAATAATAGGCGTAGTCCCTAGAGGCACCTTTGATATCAACCATTTTGGTGTGGATCTCTGGAATATGTCGCACGTTCGCACAAACCATTTAATGTCATTTTGCATGCACGGCCAAAATAATTCTTCTGATACTCGGCTGGTCGTCTTTCTTACTGCTTGATGGCCAGCCATTATAGTGTCGTGCGCCAGCTCGAGGACTGCTCTTCGTAAAACTCACTGGCACTACTAACTGTCGTGTTTCTCTTTCATCATGGGTTCTGACTACCTGGTACAATAAATCTTCAACCTTCTCAAACTTATGTATGACCCGGCTCTTCCTACTCTGAACCGATTTCCCTAAAATTTCAAAATAACGTCGCAGAGTACTGTCCGCTTCTTGTTTTTCTTTTTCATTTCCGTCGCGGTTATATGCATGGCGGCGCCTGAAGTATTCTTTATATGGACATCTTTCCTATCCTGGTTCCTTGTGCTTTTATCCACTGACAATATGGTAGCTTCTCCTGTATTGGGATCCGAAATTCTTTCGTTGTCTCTGCCACAGGCTTAAGTGGATTTATCCTCCGTCCTACTCGTAGTTTGGATATTGGGAAAACTCCAGAGGGTGTCTGGATCATCCACTCCTCTGAATCCTGGCACATGCCCAAGAATGGCAGGGTAAAGCGGTTATTTGACGCACCGGGCTTCAATGCAGCCGCAGTAATAAGGCGTGAAAACCAATACACGAGCGATAGGCATTTGCCGTACCGTAGCATCCGGCAATCGAACTGGCGTTTCTGTACCGGTGATATCTCTTTCCGGCACTATGAATTGCATTACTACAATAACGTTGGACCCAGTGTCTCTGAGTACAGACACTTTTCATCCCAGCAGCATTGCCACTACAGCTGGCATCCAGGTTTCCGGGTCTTCCGACCTCGGAACCATCGTGTCAGCGCTTGCCTTGTCGCTGGACTCCTTCTGTTACATTTGCGTCCTCTCACCATCAATGTGACTTTTGCTCGCAACAACACAGGCAATCTTATTTTCTAACTTAGCTCGGCAGGTTTGTATTGTATACCTCTGTCGTGCTATGCTTTATGCTCGCACTACCGAATTCACCAACCTCCTTGCGGCGATCGTCTATACGCTATAGTAGGGGCGCTTACAGTACCGGTTCTGATCGGGGCGGGTATCGGCATCCCCCGGTCTGTGGTCCGCCGTTGCAATCCGGTCGTCTTCCGTCATCGCTGGTGCCCGGCGTCACCGATGCCCCGGCCGGCGTGACGAAGTCACAGTCGTTGAGGAGCTGTCGCGCTCCGGCAGAGCGGGGTTCGTGCCGGCTGGCACTCCCGGTGCGCGCCGGCGCAGCTTAGTTCCCTAGGCTCCGCGGTGACTGGCTGCGGCCAGCCTCCGCGCGTCTACATTCAGCGGCGTAAACGATGACGTGTCCTGGCAGGTAGGTCTGGGTCAGCGGTAGTTGCGGGGACGCCGAGCCTGGCGCGCGCCTCTTCTCCAAGATGGCGGCTCCACGCGCTCGCTTCACTCCCTCTTCCTCGTCTTCTTTCTTCGTTTACGCTTGTCACTCCTTACACCAATCAAGGAAAACACGTGAAAATTAGCTCACCACCATCCTGACTCTGTGTTTCGAATGCAGGAGGCACCACTTATGCGTGTTGTATTCTATAGCGCAACGTCACGTCAATGCTCCCTTTTCGCACTTCTAGAGCTCTCTGCGGAATTGAGCTGCCCAGTGCCGGAAGCAGTTTTGTAATGTTTGGTCATTTTAGGCCACATTTCATCTGTGCAGTAATCGCACATGTTCTAAGCAATCCTTTCCACTTGATTCTTCATTGCTTACTCGCCGCTTTCCCATTTTTCTTACCTTAGTTTCTTATACACGCTTCTCCCACTCTCCTTCCCAAAGGGCAGGTTAGCCAACCGAGCAATTGGTTAGTTAAGTTCCCTGCCTTTCGCCTTTCATTTCTTTCTACCTCCCTCAGTCTCTCTCGCCCATTTTCCCTCTTTCGCATCATTCTTTTTCCCCTTTCGAGTTAGTCTTCTCATTTTCCAGTTATGCGGCAGCATCTAATTCCTCTCTTAATATTATCTCACTATTACGAGTGTCTCTACTGCACCATACCAATGTTCCTAATAAATGGATATCAGCGACCTCGAATAAGCATATCACTCAGCTCATTATATTGTTTGCAATTCTGGCTGTGTAATAAAGAGGAAAAATTTGGTAGTACCAGTAAGAGACGTACCAAAACCATGGAAGATGACTGTCAATCTAACCAAACTATCTCCAACAAACGAACGAAAGAAAGAAATCCCACGCGCGACAGTCTCCCTTGCCCTCTTTCCACCGGATTCTGTCCCGGACCTCCCCGTACCACGGTCGCGCGAGAGCACACGCCCATTCCTCGCCTCCTTTCTGTCGCTAGTCCGACCATCGGTCGTCAACCACGGACCACCGACTGCCACCGACCCCTGAAAAGGAGGACGAAAGAGTCAAACATTGCTATTCATGTTAAAAGAAGTGGGGACACAGTCGTCAAATGTTTGGCGCTCCAAAAAACTTTCGTATGCCAGCTTTGGGTAATGTAGATTGAGGGAGTGAATAAACTTTTATTTGCTCCAGCAAAACGCGATAAAACGCGCACCCGGCTAATCCCACGACGGGACTGGCAGATCTAGTCTGCCGGCCCGATCGCGAAGGCGCTGGACGGTCAGGATGTGGTCCTCAAAAACGGGACTTCGCAGGCGTAATGAGTAAGGGTAATGTAGAAGTTGCGGACTTTAGAGCAGAGGTTCGCTCAATCTGCGTCTGATGCTTGTGGCACCGCTGAGGATTAGCGAAAAAGCTGGTACAAAAATAAAATAAACGACAATAAAGAATTGGTTTACGACACGAGTTCTTCCGTTTTATTAAATCTGACAAGTAGACTAACGCCACCAGCAAATTATTATTGCGCTTACTTGTGTCGACTAACTGACTTACCACGGAAACTGACTAACTCATTACCACGGAAATTGAAGTTCGGCCAAAAATTTCCAAGTTTATGGCTAGAGCTCTCGAATCAACAACCGACCTAGGAAATAGCGGCAACTTATCGTTCAATCTTTCTCGTTAACGTGCGATGCACATAAGGGCAAATATTAGCACATGGATATCAATTCAGATTTGGTCCAATGCGGCAGCGGTCACTGCAGGGAGTGGCGCCGTGTTTATTGGCACAAATATGTTGGGGTAAGTTGGAGAAAGCATGCTATTTGAGAAGTAGAGGGCCCATCGCAAGCCTAAAGCCCGTCTGCGTCTTGCACACGCGCGCTGACTATATATGTTTCTGGCTTTTTTTTTTCCGAGGCAATCTCTCACGCGCCAATGCATGGAAAATATGTCAGTATTTTTTATGCAATAACGTTTCGCAGCTGCTTTTAAACGTCATCGTTTCGTTTAGAATGTCCTATTAGATCGTACAACAGTGTCCCTAGATGTTCGTTTTCCTGCGCCTCCTAGGGTGTTTTTTTTTATTTGCTTCACTAACTTTCAAGCAACAGAAAGTCTGAAGCAATCTCAATTTTAATGCTACCTGTTTTACGTAAAAAGATAATAAAAGCATGGGCCAAATTGTTTTGATGTCCATACGAAAATACTGTACAAGTGATTCTGAGATATTTACAAAAAATATGACAATTAGCCAGGGACGGAATTAGTAGCCTACTTAAAGTTTTAGCGCACTGAGTGCACTGAGCAAGTGGTCTAAACAATGTCCAATTTATAAACGCATATATGACTAGATTCTCTGCGTAAATGAAGAGAAAGGAACGAAATACAAGGAGCGGTGACGGCAGTTTTATGAAAAGGCAGATGGCACAGCTCAAATATAGATGTAACTTGAGATGTTATCCACTGAAGGAAGGGTTTAGTTTCAATGTTTCGCTATTTACAAAGTACAATATGTATACTGACTTCTGCACCTTCTCGTTTTCCTCCTACCATCCCTTATTTGGCACCTTGTATTTATATCTTACTTGTCAAGGGTGTTTTTCGTTTATTTACATATATTGTGAGCCATACTTCTGGTTCAAGTAGGTGGGCCTATATGCAACAGAAGAGCAGGTTTTTCTATCAACATGCCAAGAGAACCCGCTCCGAACAATTGCCCACGAACGCATTATTAAAGCATCTTAATCCATACAAATCAAACGTATTAGGTCTGCATCACAAAAATAACGCAGATAAGTAACGTACGATGAAATCAAAGAAATGCATGAACATTGGCAAAGAAGTTGATCATAACAAGCAACCGCACAAAAGCATAAAAGATGACTGAATCTTGTGGAGTGGAACGACATGCAAGAAAAGTGTAGACTACCACACTCTAAGCTCAACTACCTTATACTCCTTTAAGCAGCGCTAAGTTTTGTTCATACTGTTGCTGCCGCTTTTACATTATTATGGTGAACGTCACTTTGTATGATGCGAGACATCTACCTCATGGCGCCATGTACCTATCTACATCTACAGAGGTAAATAATTAACCGTATTGCGTGCAACGCTATAGGAAGAAATAAAAAATTACACTTTTTTACTTGCTTTTATTTCCTTATTTTATTTTATTTTTAAGACGTTATGCTGGAAATGTCATGCTTTTAAGTGTGAACTCATTTCAAGGCGTTACAATAGCTAGGCGAGCCGTAAGTATGTTTAACTTGACAAACTCGTATGTGGGAGGCATGCGTAGCGCGGAGTGACTGAACGGGCTGTGAACGAAATATTACTGCTTCCCTATGGCATCAAGGCATGTAATCTAATCCACCTATCTTGTATGCTTTTTCTTTTCTTTAGGAATGGCGGTGTGTGGCGTTCACGTTGCCGTTACTGTCATCGTGTCCCAGCACTTCGAGAAACGCCGTGCAACAGCGTGCAGCGTAATTTACACGGCCATGTGTGTCAGCAGCGCGTACTTGCCACCCTTGGCTGAGCTACTTCGAGTAACTTACGGCGTTCCCGGCACCTTTCTTTTACTCGGTGGCATGGTTCTCAACTCATTTCCTCCGGTTCTTGCCGTCCAAAGTCCCGAGTGGACAAGACCGAAAAAGCGTTCCCTCAACAAAACGGTGCATAATCTTATCGTGGAGAAGGAGAACATTCCGAACAATAGTCTCCTGCCTGCATGTGACAAGCGGAATGGGTGCTGTCCCGACGACGCCGAAATGCCGAACGGCACGGCGCACGAAACAAAGTTAGCAGAAGTACCACTCCGTCAGAACGACGACTTCGACCTCAAGACCGTCCCATTACTCTCGTCAAGTAAGAAATCAGTGGGCAAGGACCGCACAGCCTACCCAAGTTTCACTCTTATTGTGAGACAGTTCGCCAGCGTGCCGTTCGCCGTCAGTGCGATATCCTTCGCTGTCATCGGTCTAGGAATGTCGACATTTGTTTTGCTTTCTGTGGACATTGCCATGGACCGAGGGATCCCTCCATCCAGCGGCGTCTTTCTCCTGAACGCCTTCGCAGTGACAGACATTGTGGCGAGGCCCTTAAGTGGCCTGATAATCGACTGTGGTTTTTTATCATTAGAGAGTATTATGCTGATCGGATACATTCTCCAATTCTTGGCGCTAGAACTCTTTGTGTGGTTAGAGCATTTCCCGCTAATGCTGGCTTCCTCTGCGCTATTTGGCGTCAGTAATGGATTGAGGATCACTCTGCTCGCACCTCTTCTCGTTAAAGACTTTGGGATGGACCGAATGCCCCTCTTGCTTGGTGGCGTGTCCTTCTGGAGTGGCGTCGTTCTGCTCACAAGACCATTTCTTGTTGGTAAGTGAAGTCTTGCCGAACTCAAATCCTTAATGCCAGTTGCACGAAAGAACCTGTCACATATTTTTTCAGACGTGAAGCAAGATCAAGATAATTTAATGAAAACAAAAGCCTTATTTCGAGTGTTCTTCCCAAACAAAATGGAAGGAGGCGACCCGACAGAGCGCGACAACATACAAGATCACTTCTTCCCCAAGCCACGCTTTGTCTACCGCGAACGTGGCATTAAGATGCCTGCACGGCTTCTGCTTGAATGGCTTCGAATCTCAGACGCCCCTGAAAGAAAGCGTTCTGTAGCCTATTCTCCGTGCATAAAAATGGCGGAAGCTTCTGGTGTAAACACGGTTTCAATGCGCAGGTTGCTTCGTGTACTTCCCATATGTTTGACTAATCAGCGTCCGTCTCGTTAATTCAAAAACCTCAACGAATCACAAGTGCCCGATGGTCGATTTAAAACAAGGATCCCGATAGCAACAAACCGATGCTTTCTTTATTAGCCCGTGGAGGCCCACGTACCAAAAAAGCGAGCGCTTCCACTAGCCCCTGTCGCAAGATAGTACTTCAATATTCTTGAAGCGGAGCTAATATCAGATAGCAACTATTTGCGTCCGAAAGAAAGAGCATACACTGCGACAGCTGACTAGAAATATACGTGGTTTACACCTGAAAAAAGAATGCCACGTATTTCCGTCGTCATTCAGTCAAATCACATATTCTGAAATTCAGTGCTACAGTTTCAGAAAGACAAGAGAGTGACTGTCGTTAGAAGGCGGTGCCCTCGTGAAATTCTCTTTCTAGTCTCCAAAACTATAGCTGTTGTTGTCAGTAACGACATCGTGTCGCATTTTCATTACATGTGCAACACGATGCAGCTATTCTATCCTCCTTCATACATAGCAAATGTATGAGGCACTGGTGTGTGCATGCCCAGAGATGTTATAAATATAAAGAGTCAAGTTTAGGGTTCCTGCACCAGAACTTTTGTCGACTGACCGCAAAGCTCAAACAGCTGTAACTCATACATGTCGCTCGGTACCCCCGAATATGCGTGTGTTTTAGTGAGTTAGCTGAGACGCTTAGCGCGGTCAAGAATATATGTTGGATTTGTAATAGGAAATGTTACTGAAACAATTCACACCACTGCCACCAAGCGTAAAGCATGAATAGAAATGGCAGGACTTCAGATACCGCAGAAAATGGCTGAGCGTCTTTCACAAAATATAAAATTCTCAGACAGGATTCGATAGAAAAGTAGTTGACCGCCACCATACATCCCTAAAAGAAGAGGCCATAGTCTGAATATATATAATTATTAATTTCAAAGTGCCACTTTGCGCGATTCCGCATTTCCTTGGATAGTAAGGGACTGGAATGATCTTTGTCTGACAATATGTACATCATTTCCAATGAAAATTTGCGCAGTGCTCTTGCGTGCTTGAGTTGAGTGTAGTATATATATATATATATATATATATATATATATATATATATATATATATATATATATATATATATATATATATATATATATACCAAGCAGGCGCTGGCTAGCTCTTGTCGACAGTGTTAAATTCTTCAGAAAGTGGATGGTTGTTCCTTCATCAACTTTAATTTCGATTTATTTAGCAGTTGTTTAGTTGAAAAAAGAACTACAAATAATTTCCCCTATGCTCTCCTTGGCGCCGTGGTTTGTTGGATTCATATGGCCACACTCACGTTAATCGGGCCTGTACATGTCCTTTCTTTTCATTCATATATATATATATATATATATATATATACAGTGTTTCAGCGCGCACTTTCAAGAGTATGTAAAAATTGCCTGTGGTACACGCAGTACATACTTGTACCATTCTAGTACATGCACTCGTCTAATCGTGGAGCTGGACACTCACTGCAAAAACAACCGAACTGCATATTCGAATAATGAACAAAAATTCACTAATTAAGTGTTTAACTAATTATCTTATGGCACACCAAGGCTGCCAGAATGGAGACATTTGCGTTGAACGAAAGAGAAGAAGGAAATGCGAGGTAATCGATATTTGGTAATCATGACCACGTAAAGCCAACACACAGTAAAGCCAAGGAAAGCGTTGTGGGAATAACCTATACCTGAAAATGAATTACTTGTGCTTGAACAATAAAAGAAACAAACGATGAATATAATGGAAGTGAAAGTGGATGCGGAAACGACGCTACCGTAGCTCAAATAGTACAGTATGGTACGCGAAATGCGAGTGTTGTGGGATCATTCCCCATCTGCAACAAGTTCTTTTTTCATCCACTTTCATTTGCAATATTTCATCCTTTGTTTAATTCATTTATTAAGCAAAAGTAACTTCCCCTATATTGTCCTTGGTGTCACTGTTTGTTGGCTTCACTCCTGCTTTCAGCCTCTTTCGAATTCACCTGCTGTTCCATTCCTACTGTGTGTGGTATTCCGCGAGCCAGTATTTCGGAAATTTTTGAGAAGGGGTAGCATTCAAAATATTCAAAGCACGTCGTTATAAATCAATACGTGCACACCAGAAACAGATATCGCAGTCCCACAAAATGAGTTTGCTGATCATTTAAGCAGAAGAAATTTGGAATACATACTTTCTGTTGTTGTTAAATTATTAAGTTTACCAAAGCTTTTCGAAAGAGCTACAGACAAATTATCAGTCTATTTCGGAAGGGTGTGTCATGCATTACTTTCTCCGATTAGGATGTATTATTAGGTGGAGTTTCGAGGATTTATATCTGATTGCTTAGTTAGACATGTAAGCTTGATACCATGTAATTTGCATGTTAGTAATTTGCAATGAGCTTTTTTGAACATCTGTGGCTAACCAAACGCACTAATTTCCGGTTTTTAAGAACAAAAAACTTGATGAGGATTCGTGCAGTGGTCGCCGAGAAAAATGATTTCTCCAGCCCGATGTGTTTGGATAGGAGCTCCCAGGCTCAACCTTCCTCGTAAAGATCCGCAGAACGCGTATTACATAAGCACTGAGTGCGGGGGGGGGGGGGAGCAATTTCAATAAGTTTTGCCCTTTGCAGTGACGTCATGGCAGTCAAAGTTCGTAGTAAAATTCCATCGCAAATGATTCACGCGTGCTCAAATTATTCAGGCGTTCTAGAATGTTACATTTGGCCAGCCTCAAGCGTTGCCTCGACCCGCTCCCCCTGTGCTTTTTCTGCGTCATCCCTGGGTCTTTCGAAAATAAAAAAAAAATATACACCATCACCGTGACCGAATACGGTGCTTATGTAGGAAACGATGTGGATTGCTGGCCCATGAACCGACGCACTGCGCGCGTATTTCTCATTATTCGGAGTCGCAATTGACCACTAAACTGCCAGGCAGAGCAGAATAATGTAATCTTGAGCATTGGCCATGAGTGCTTCTACATAAAAGATTGTGTTGCCCCAATGAGATATTGGCTAGGAACCCCCAGAAAAGAAAAGTTTGCAAGCGTAGTGGAGTTACACACAGGGTTAGCGTAGAGGTTGCGTGTTCAGGTAAAGTTAATTCATGACGCTTAAGAGTCCCTAAGAATTATTTATCCGTGCGGTAGGGGTTGTTAGCCTATATTTGACGGGGCGCTGGCGGAGCTAAGGGCGAGGGCCTGCAGTAAATAGGCAGTTTTACTTTAGCGTACGCTATACCATTGCGTACGCTAGAATATAGCTGGTCGTCACTGCGCACGCGCAGAACGCTAAGCGAACCATAGCGTACAGCGAACGCACGCTATTTCTCAGATTTAGCGTTAGCGTCTTTGCGAAGTTTGCGAAGTTTGCGTGAAACATGGCGGCGGTCCCAGCTGCCCGCTTCTTATCGAATTTTGCGTTGCTTTTCTAAAATGCACTTCTTTCGTAGCGAATGGCTGTGTAAACGGCTTTCGCTTAGTTTCAGGCCACTTCGACGACAGAGTATTATGGGTACCGTTGTGGCCTTTTGCGAGATCGCTTTTCGTTTGGACGAGTTGAAGCCTAGCGAAAGAAACTTTCGAGATGTCAGCGTCACCTATCGCTACAGTATGGAGATAGCCCCAACGACAGCCTATGGCCTCTGAGATGCGAAGATCTCGCAGGCCAACTAAAACTGTAAAAAAACGTGCGCTGCTTAGCGTACGCTATAGTGGCGTACGCTAAACAAAAACTGTCTAAAGTGGCCACCGCTTCACTGGCCATTGCCGTAGCCTCTCCGTCACGCGGCATTGCAGATGTGCCGCCAGGGTACAGGTCCACCTGGGAACCCCATCTCACGTCAGAGTTAAAAGACAACTCCACGACATATGTGGCTCAAAGGAGTAATGAAACGCACAAACCTATTTCCAGGAATTGTGCAACGCACAGTAGGAGAAGTCGAGTTCTTAACTGCCATCGCCTTCAGCGCCAAGTTCGTGCTCTCAATCCGTAACGTGGTGCACAGCACTGACACGACATGAATCTGGAGGTTGGCATTATCACTAACAGTTCTGCTGTCCTGTAAGCAATAAACCTAGAATACCTTCGTTTTACTCTGAACGGTTAAGTAGAGTGCAGACGAGAAACTTCTTTATAAATCATTATGGCGTCTTTGATGCGGAAGCCAAAACTACGCATCGCTAATTGTTTTGCGGCAGTCTCCGGTAGTTTTCATTTGCCAGGTGTGCCAGCGACTCTTCTTGAAGCCGTGAGAGGGCATAGCAATCTTGCTTGTGTTGGTAAATTGTGTTCCCTGATAAGTTGTCTATGGAAAGTTCTATAGCCGCTTGTATAAGTGCATGAGTTCTGTAAATAATACTTGCAAAGAACCTTTGCGAGTTAATGTGGAATCTTTCTGTTTGATTTGTGATTGTGTACTTGCTTGCCTTACAATGTTCTAAAACACTAGTACACAAGAAACTAGAATGAAAGGACGCGTAGGAACAAATGCTAGTTATTTGCTTATTCTATTCTTTTCTGCGTTTCCTGGGAATAGTTGTGACAGCTGTAGTAATGTGGACTTTTTCTCAAACATGGCCACATAGACTTAGCGTTCTGCTCGACTACAGAATACTTTCGTTACTGCTACGAGAGAGAGAGAGAGAGAGAGAAAGAAATAGAAGACAGGAAGGGCGGGAAGTTTAACAAGACGCACGTCCGGTTTGCAACCCTGCACTGGTGGAAGGGGGCATATACCTCACATGGAATGTCACATATAAAAATATTAGGTATTTAAACAAACTTCCAATGTGCTTGATTTAGAAAATAAAACTTACCTATTTACGAACGTTGAAACAACCTGTACCGTGATTTTATGGAAGCGATCTGTTTGGATAACTATGCCAAACTGCCATTGTTCATAATTTCTTACATTGCCAAAAGCAAGGTAATCAGTATCTAATGCCTAACTGGTTGATAGGTTCATTTGGATCAATTGCTATTTTGTTAGCGATTTCTGAATTATCTAGTTACTCGAAAGTCATCAGCCATTCCATGTACCATCACAATTTTCCGCATTGCAATATTTCTTGTATCGTTTGTCACGTTGGCTTTTTTCATGCCCTTGTCCCACATTTTTTATACTAGCCTCTTGCTAAGCTCTCCTGGTCTCATTAATAACTGTCCATGCAAGTATAATTTCTTCTTTAAAACTCGTCAAGTGAACTGTATTGCAACAGTCATATTGTAGTTTCATGGTAATAATATTAAAGCAGTATGTCCCAGAGTTTTGAAATAACTCTATCGAATCAGAGAAATGTGACTATCGTAGGTAAATCTCGGCAATAGATTCTTCGACGTTTCCTAAGTATTAAAACTGCTGATAACTCTGTAGTGTTTATTTCTTGTTCAGCAATATTTATTACCTATGACTATCCCTATCCTCCGATTTTACTGCTTAATTCTTGGTCACAAATCTTTCAATTTTTTTCCCTGGTTCTGTAAAACCCACAAGGTCACTATTCTGAAGCCTTATGAAATCGAAGTTTCCCTGCACAACAAAAAGAAAAAGCCCTAACGCGGAGTTTTCTAGTGCAGCGTTATGTTTCAGAGACCACACTGACAGATGCGTCACGTAGCGAGAAAGGCAAACAGCACTCAATTTGGCAGCAGAACGCTGACCGCTCTATCGGAGCGACTTAAGGTCGCGCCACTCTTGCGACACTGCGCGACCATACAGCTCATATTAGCGATATCAGCTTCGACACTATGCCCCACAGTACTTGTGCACTTCATCGAACAAGCCACGTAAGAGGATAGTAAATGTATTTGTTTGTTTTCTTTTGGTTTCGTTTCTTACTTGTATTTATTGATTTATTGATTTACTTATTTTCATTTTTTTGGTATCATGCTTACCGTGCACGCGCCGTTATCTTTCATAGCAACAAAACGCGAACGCATGTCAGGCAGCTAAATTCTCGGGGAAATTTCACCACATTTTCTAATTTGGAAGTATATTTGGGATGAAATGGCTTATACAGACTCTTCATTTCTGCTTATACAACGGTCACATTTGGGTTTCGAACACATTGTTAGTAGCCTCGAATCGAACTCTTTTACACGATTTAAAATTACACGCTAGCAGACACGATACCTTGGCAAAGGCTCTTCATTTTATTTATATCCTAATTTTTCAGGTTACTGGAGGGACCACCTGGGATCCTACGATGGCCTTCTTCATTTCATGGCTATACTAAACGCTGTCGTTGCGCTCATGTGGATGGCGAAGCTTTATGTGCTGAGACGGAGAAAACGGCTTATATAGGAAAATAAAAACTTGTATTTATACGAGAGGACATTGCTTTTTTTTCAGTTTTTATCAGACAACTAAATTCTGCGATGTTTACTCGGAGTTAATAATTTTGGGTTTCCATTGGCATGATATCAAATTTAAAACGTGACTCGGTGCTTTCTCCTTTACAGAATGACACCAATATAACCCACAATCATCGTTGTATCTGACTGACAGGTAAGTCAGAGTCAACTGTAGCAGCCGGCTACAGAAGCGTTGGCATCGCCACTGTAAGCGCAGCACCATTGGCCTACATACGCGCTTCGTCACGTGATCGCCATCCTGTAAGATGTGTTGATCCTGGACATCGGGCACGCGAGAGTAAAGTGGGCGAGTGCCAGAGGTGGCGTGACAAGAAGCTGACATACACTGGAAAAAGTGTGAGACCCGATTCCAACAGTCGTCTCGTCAACCTTCCCGTCCCGTCAAAGTAACGCCAGAAGCATCCGTCAGGCAACAGCATTTCCTAGCTGTTTTCTCCTGGAGAGAAGGATGACCATGACGTTAGAAGTCACAGTTCAAGAGGGACGGAAATCAAAGAAAGTCACTGGAAAAGCGCCACCATTGTTAATTCGCCAAGCCGACCTTCGCCTGTTTTCATTCGCCTAGCCGAGCGAATGCTCGCGATTGTGGTGTTCATTTCTGCATCTTTCGTCTCTCTTGCGCTATATAAAATTATGGAACCAAACCAGCCAGCGCGGTCGTAGTGGGGACAAGTGCATCAGCGTTCCGTTTTTAGAAGAATACGGTCAGTGAACGTTTTATTGCGGGCGTCGCCCACGTGACGATGGCTTGAGGAGTGTGGTAATCAGGCCTTATAGTAAACCGGGCCGAATCCGGAGATAGTGTTGCCCAATTACGGCTTCTGCCGGACACTTAGGAAGAAAAAAAGATCGACTTGGTGACCGATCTAGACCCGATTTCACGGTACGTGTCTTCACAAGGGATTTAATTTTTTTGCAAAGCGAGCGGGTCCTAACGACAGCCTATATATATGGGGGGGGGGGGGCAGTGCTGCTACTAATAATGCTGTTGCATTTCAGTGGCACGGGTGTGTGGCATGCGGACATGGCTGATTTTCCTGTTTCATCGGGTTTAATGTTGGTGTCCTTGGGAGAAGGAGGCGTTCGGGACCATCAACGTAGCAGTAGCTTGGAGCTCTAGCGTACATACATATGCATCCTTCGTCTCAATAGAGTCCATTGTTAGTCAGCGCAATGTGTGCTTGTTGTGGGCCTCTTCTGCGTCCTCATGTTTCGTGCTGTTCCCTATTTCAAATAAAGAGGGAAGACACTGAAGACAGCACTGATATGAGCGTCTAGGAACACGTTTAGAAAGGTCGAACCTATGTAGCGCCGATACAATATACGCCACAAAACATGTTCATATTATTAGATGGGAGCGTAAATGACATTTACAAATCATACATTCTATTCTTTTCTACTGCGTTCCAACTCCGTTTGCAGCTATGCGGCCCCCCCCCTTCTCGAGATGGGATCCAAATAAAGGTTGCCGCAGGTGAACGTGCCAGGCGCCCCCAGTGCAAACGCTGTAGCCACGTGATCATGCGTCTGTCTGATCTCAGGTACGCTCCTAGGTTGGGGTGGGAGTGCTTCTGAGCTTTCTGAGCTGCAGCAAGGTGTTCTGAATGAACCAATCAATTGTGTTCTCAAACGCTCGATTTCAAACTCCGAAATATAAACAGCACCACAAGAGCGCTTCAGATCGCTCGTAATTGACCAGTCGAATGTCCCATAACTTTTGTAATGCAAGGCAGATAAGGTTTTTCAGCTGCCACAAACATAATAAACATCATGATCCAAGTTCGGTATTCATCATTATATACACCCATACTTGCAATTCCAAATAGCCCCACCGTGCAACTGCTTCTTAGTTTTTATTTGCACGAATGCGACGCACTCTAATTCGTTACACTCGTTCAAACAAGGAAGCGAATTGAATTCATGTTCAGGCATTGCTTCTACATGAGCAATGCAATTCCGTGCATGAAACTATCATATCACCTGCATAATTTCATAGAATATATACATTATTGTAACCTTAGATCCAAGAAAGTGAACACGTTTCGGATACATACAGGTACACATCAAAGAAGCTTCGCGTCCAACGATTACCCAATGCCTGGAATCCGCATATTATTTTCCCGCCTTTTTGTCTGTGATAACCTTTGCAAAATGTTGCTGTATTACTGGTAAATAAGCGCATCGCTCATACACAACTTTTCGCCAGCTGTCCTTTTTCCTTTGCTACATACCTCTCAGCCTTGTGGCGTGCACAGTATTGTATTTCCACTTCCCCATACGCGGTCCTTGATCATGACGGATGCTATACCTTTCATGCTGGCTCCTTACCCCTCGATGCATATGTTTCTTTTTTAAATGGGTAAGCATTTCTATGATTACCCAACAAGACAACGGTCCGTCTGTCCCTCCTACGCGTAAGACGATCGCTTTTAAGGTAGGACCAGCCAGCCGTTGAAAAAGACGACGACGAACGCGCGAGCAGTGGCACAAAATTTTGGGGGGTGGGCCAACTTGAAAATTTAGGGTGACCCAATGCCCAATTGAGCGCTGCTCCGCTTTCTTCGAGTTGTGAACACCTCGCGGGCAAACGAGCGCGCTGAGACGCTTGGTGCGTTTTCATTGGGCCCTTTCGGAGGCCGCAGTAATAACGCAGGCGAGAGCTTGTGTGGATAAGGAAAGGGAGCGCGTAACACAGGCTTGCGAGAGCGACAGCGACAGTGACGGGGCCCCGCAGCGATGCGCTATCCCATCTCGCCCCGCCTCAAGCGCTACATGGGCAGCCGGTTTTCCCATTCGTCCACTCTGCCCCGTCGAGACGCGCTCGTGCCGGGCGTCCCGATTCAATTGGTGCAATTGCACTGAATCAGTCGGATGCGGTGAGAAAATCTGGCAATTGTCTACTAAAGCCTAAGCATTCTTTGCCACAGGAAAGGACATTGGCAGATATGCACAAGCTGTGAAAGGCAAGTAAGCAACACTAAGCAAAAACCAAGTTGCAGCCAAGCCAAACAAAATTTTCGCTGTAGTAGGCAATTTTCGAAATTTCTGTAATATTTAAGGCTTCGTGGCGGAAAGTAACCACGCAAGGCCAATGCATTTGTATTTATTATTCATAGACAAGATACATTACAAGGGAATATTATACAGGAGGAGGTTCCGAGGTGAAAGATCGTAATGGGACCTTCTGTACAGCGTATAAGTAAAAATACGAACAGTTGCAACAAATAATGTAAAAATATTAAAAATTTAGCAAACGTATTATTGGTATAGGTTTAGCAGTACTGATACAAATCAGCTGCAGACACGCTAGTAAAAAAGTATAATAATTAATATTACATTCGACCAATTGCGAAACTATATTTGCCATTATGAAAAGTAGACGGATAATGAGAGATAACCAAATGAATTTTAGTTTGTGTCGCATAACCAAATGTACATTTGGAAGGCAGAAAAGGAAAGAAAGACTTCAATAAATGGTTGCAGATGATAAAATGTGGTCTTTTAGTTCTCGTTTAAATTGAAATGATTTACATGACTTAATAGTAGGAGGTAGTGCGTTTCAGAAGGAAACGGGCGAAAAATTGATACTCTGCTTACCATAATTCGTGCGTACCTTGGGAAGAATAATATTATTGTTTAGTGCAAATCGCGTAAAATTAGTATTCATTAAACAAGATTGAGGTATCAGACTGTTGCGGTGAGCGTTATCTAGTTGTCGGTATTAAAACGTACCAAGACTAAACTGAATGAGTTCGTCCATAGTAAAAATCCTATAGTTGTGTAATAACTGTATTGAATTTAAAGGGTTAGGACAAATTGTAAATATTCTAACAGCCTCGTTTTGTAACACTTGCAATTATTGTAAGTGGGTACGATACGTATTGCCCCAGCATGCAATCCAATAGTTTATATGTGAATGGATAAATGAGTAGTATAAAGAGAAGACTGCTTCCTGGTTAAATATACAAGCTTTTAAAAGTGTCCGTATTACATATGTTTCCCTTTGCCTAACGTTGGCTATGTGTTGATTAAATTTAAGGTTAGAATCACGTTCTGCATCCAAGTAGTTACAGTAAGTACTACGCGCTCTAAGATTATTACCAGGGTAGAGCAAAGGACTGAATGCGCATGAGCGTTCATAGGATG
Organism: Dermacentor variabilis; assembly: GCF_050947875.1. Taxonomy (NCBI): domain Eukaryota; kingdom Metazoa; phylum Arthropoda; class Arachnida; order Ixodida; family Ixodidae; genus Dermacentor; species Dermacentor variabilis. The sequence goes on along the minus strand of NC_134574.1, from coordinate 118,138,874 downwards.
TGAATAAAACAAATTTAGTTTTAGACGAGTTTATATTGAGCTAGTTAGTATTGCACTAATTTAACACGTTGTTTAGGTCGGTATTAATATTCGAAACTGGGTTCCCTACACAAATGTCACATTTAAAGATAGTCATGTCATCTGCTAAAGAATGCACTTAGAAGAAAGCAGACAATCACGCAGGTCGTTAACATATATTAAAAACAAGAGCGGGCTAAGTATGGATCCCTGAGGTACACCATTTTTTGTTATCATCGATTTACAAAAACACCAATAATCCTAACTCTTCTTGTTCTATTTTTTAAGTAATTTTGTATCAAACATAAATCAGGACCTGTTATTCCGATAGATTCAGGTTTAAAGGAAAAGATGCGGTGGTTAATTTTATCAAAGGCTTTAGTTAGATTCACGAACGCTGATTCAGCATACATGCCCTTATCGATTGCCATCTTTAATTGTTCAGTTAGGGCGATAAGAGGAAGTTCGGTTGAATAGCCCTTGCGGAAGCCGAATAGGAATGTTGAAAAAATATTTAATTTCGATAGGTGCTTAGGCGCTTTTCTACCAGCCGTTCAATAATTTTGCTAAAAAGGGGTAGAATGCATATTGGCCCATAATAAGTAATCAAGGCACAGTCACCTTTTATAAATACTGGAGTAATTCTACCTCGTTTTAGTTCTTGTGGGAAGGTTCTAGTCTTGAACTTTAGGTTAATAATACTTGCGAGAACATCTGAGATTAGGTGCGCAATTAGCTTGATGGGATTCAAATGCATATTATCAAGACCTGCGCTTGTTGTTTTTAGATTTCTTATGTTTTCTATTTATTGTGGTATGGTTGGAAAAAGAAAGAATGAGTGAGGTAGGCGTCGCATTAAATGGTTATATTGCGTGGGTATATGTGAAGCGCTGCTAAAGAAAAATTCTGCAAAAACGTCAGCAATGCCTTCTGAGGAGGTTACGCTCTCTCGTTGTGAATAATTTCTTAATATATCGCGATTGTTCTGCCCATTTAAAAAATCTTTAACTATCCTCCATTTTTTACTAATGTCATTTCCGCATTCTGATAATTTTTTATCGTAACAAAGTTTTTTAGCTTTTTTTAGTTCGATATAAAGAAAGTTGGAAATTTTTTACACTTCCTAGTCAAATTGCCGTCAAATGGCTGTAGTTTCGTTTTTTTATACAGATTGTCTTTTTTCCGCATCAAGGCTCGAAGCTTACGTGACAGCCAAGGATTCTGTGGGCACGCAAACTTTTTTTGTGCATTTGACTTTGTGGGTGTGGCAGTCAAAATACGATTTTAGCACAGATATAAAAAAGGAGCAGGCCGTTTTAGGATCTTATTTGCTATAGAAGACCAATCAGCTTGGCTCAGTGAATAAACGAAAGCTTCTTTGTCAAGTGTCAGCTTTCTGTAAGTGGCTTTGAAAGAGTTCTCGTTATTCTGAAAGCGTAAAAATATCGGGTCATCCAGATCAGCCAGATTTTGTAACAGGACGCCTGCGCCTGGTGGCGACAGCAAATTTGAAAGCACATGATCGATTATTGTACCATCTGCATAGTTAGGGCACCGCGTAGGCACTTTAATTAAGCATTCGTAACCGAAGCGATTGAAACAATTTTAATATTGTAAGGCGTAGGCAGACGACCTTTCTGCGAGGTTAATGTTATTATCGCCTATAATTAAAACGTTCTTATTCTCGTCTGCAAGGATATTCAGCACGTCATGAGGCGCAGCGCAGAAATCATTTATAGACGATCAAGGCGAGCGATATACACAACCTATTATAAGATTTTTGTTGCCCACATTAATAAAGCCACTTTTAGGTTCGACCCACACTGATTCACAGTCACGTACGCTGAGGAGAAGGTCGTGCCTTCTTTTGTACGTAAGAGTACTTAATATAGAGATTACACAACCGCCACGACAGCTGCAAGGACGATTTGAGTATTCTGCTTCATAGTTAGGAAAGCAAAACAGGTTATTGTCGTGGCCACTTCACCAAGTTTCCGAGATCCCAATTATTGAGCGTGAGAATTGAAGTGTCGCAAACATATTTGAAAAGTCATTATAGTGTCTCCGAATTCGTCGTGCGTTAAAGTGAATGATAGATTTGTGATTATTGGACATAATTATTCAGCTCGTTAGTTTTAAAATATGATGACATAGTGAATTTGTCTGGTGATGCGATTTGTCAAAGGCGAAGGTAGTTAAATTATTATAGAATGGTCTGCCTCCGTGATGATCCGAAAAACGCGGCTGCCAGTTGCTGTGCGAGCCTTTATTTGGCAGTTGTCCATAAGAATTGCTATTTATTAGATTTCTTTAGAGTTAAGGTTTGATGTTCCGGCGAAGAAGACGAAGATTTGTTTCCTTTTCCCATGCCCCGAATAGACGAGATCATCAATGAAACTGGTGGATCAAATTTTTTCTCTCAGACCGACCTCTGTAAAGGATACTGGCAGGTGCCACTACAAGAAGGCTACAAGCAATACACTCCTTTTGTAACACCTTTCGATGTGTACGAGTACAACCGCTTACCATTCGGTTGGAAGAATTCTGGAGCTTGGTTGCAGAAAATGATGAATGGCATTCTTGATGAGTTCCTGGGAAACTTTTGTAACGTATACATTGACGACAGCATCATATACTCACGTACAAGAGAAGAACATGAAAAACACCTTTCGTACGTGTTAGAAGCCCTCAGCAAGTCAAAGTTAAAGATTAACAACAACAAGAGTGAAATTTTTCAGCCGAATGTTGTCTTTCTAGGAAGGGCTTTTGACGGCAAAACTAAAACAACAAAAGAGGAGTCTAAACAAACGATGAAGACGCTCGTCAAGCCATATGACCTACACTCACTCCGTGTTTTCCTCGGACTCGCCGGTCATTTTCGTGCGTTGATTAAGGATTACGCTGCAAAGACACGATGCCTCACCAAGCTGACGCAAAAGGATGTGCCATTTGTCTGGTGTGAAGAGTGCGAGAAAGCGTACGAGTACCTTGTTCAAGCTATATCGTTGGATCCTGTGCTTGTGCTACCTGACTTCAACAAGCCTTTGGAACTGTGCACGGACGCTTCACAATATGATACAGGGGCCCTTCTATATCAACGAGACGCAAAGGAACAGCAAGGACGCCAACTCAAGCTGATTGGCTATTATTCTTCTACGTTCTCAAAAGCTCAAGAACATTATACGACCACAGAAAAAGAGGCTCCGGCTGTTGTGATGGCACTCCGGTACTTCAGAAGCTACATAGAGGGTCGTCATTTCCGGCTTTTCACTGACAACCGAGCGTTAACCTACCTCTTGGGATTAACCCAGCCTAAGGGCAGGGTGGCGCGTTGGTGAAATACAACAGTTCAGTGAAATACAACAGTTCACTTTCGAAGTAAGCCATCGACCTGGTGATAAGCTTCCTGACGCAGATGCTCTTTCCAGGCTTAACATCACAAAAGTGAAAACATCTGATCATGAACACGTTTACAGCTTGTGGGAAGGCACCGAAGACCTGACTTGCAATAATGGCAAATTTCGCGTGCTAGGAACTTTGGTGAAAAAGGTTTTGAAGCTGTACCATGACAGCCCAGAGTCAGGAGGGCATGATGGATTGTGGAAAACTTATTGGAAGATAAAAAGTCGATTAATCTGGAAAAATATGAAGGAATATATCAAGAACTGCGTGCAAACCTGTCACCAATGCCAAATTAACAAGGCCAAGTATCGCCCAACAGGGAATCAAATGGTCATCGCTAATCATTCCCAAGTACCATTTGAAGTAATTAATCTAGATTTTGCCGAAATAAAGAAGGGAGGAGAGGGAGTCAGTAAGACCCAAGCATTCCTTGTCGCAATAGATGAATGCACACGCATGGCAGCTGCAAAGCCATGGAAAGGAAGACGCCAATTCTGTTTTGACGTTACTGGAGAGGAATACGTTCACGAATACCAAGGTAGTGGTCTCCGACAACGGGCCAGCTTTCCGCAGTAAGAAGCTTCAAGAATGGGCCCGTGATAGAGGAATTGCCCTGAGATTTGCCACACCCTACCATCCAGAAGGAAACGGCCTAGCTGAGAGGCTCTATCGGGATTTGAAAACATTCATCGGAATTTACCATGATTTCCGTGGAGGATGGAAGTGTGCCTTGGAAGCAGCAGTCAGGCACCACAATCATTCTCATACAAATGAGATTAGGATGCACGCCTAACTTTGCTGCATTAGGCGAAGCAACTTGGCTACCGGCAGACTATGACCGTGGAATTGTTGGGAAAGTAGATCTGCAGGAAAGGCGCAAGACAGAAGAGGAGCTTGCACGCTACAGATCAACCATGAAGAGACCCTTCGATCTGCGACATAGCTCGAAGATGCCTGTATATAGAGCCTGGAGATACAGTTTTAGTCCGGAGGAGTTTAGATGGACCAAAGTCCAGATTTTCTGGGCCCTGCACAGTGATAAAGACCATCAAGCAAAAAAGGAATTTTGAAATCGCTACACTATTTGGGACCGCAAGGAAAAACAGAAATAGCAACAGTGGGAAATGTCATACCCTATCATCCCAGGACGGATGAAAACCGAAGTCCGGGAGGATGTGACGTTCCGGAGAAGAAGACAGAAGAGACAAGAACAGGAGGGGAAGAGGAAGAAAAGGAAGTGATCAAGATGGATACCGGTAAATAAATTAGTGTATTTTAACTTGTACTTTATATAAGGCATTAGAAAAGACAGGCCTTATTTTCTGGTGTTAGGCGTCATTTACGTATAGCGGCGTTTGTTACTTACCGTTATGCCAAAGGCACCTAGAGTCAGCCGCGCTTTCTTTGCTTTTGTCACGAAGTCCAACTTTTTTGTTCGCGAGATAAAACGGGAAATGAAGTTTGTGTTGTCAGTTTTTGTAAGCACACGGTGAACCATCTTAATGAACAAGTTATCTTCCCTCCTCATTAAATGTCCTGCCCATGACCCCCCCCCCATTTCTTTTTCTGATTTCAACTAAGATCTCATTAACTCGCGTTTGTTCCCTCACCCAATCTGCTCTTTTCTTATCCCTTAAAGTGACACCCATCATTGTTCTTTCTATAGCGCGTTGCGTCGTCCTCAATTTAAGTAGAACCCTCTTCGTAAGCCTCCAGGTTTCTGCCCCATAGGTGAGTACTGGTAAGACTCAGGTGTTATATACTTTTCTCTTGAAGGATAATGGCAACCTGCTGTTCATGATCTGAGAATGTCGGCCAAATGCACCTCAGATTATTAACCTCACCTTCTGATTATTTCAGTCTCATGATACGGATCCGCGCTCACTACCTACCCAAAGTAGATGTATTCCCTTACCACTTCCAGTGCCTCGCTACCTATCGAAAACTGTTGTTCTCTTCCGAGACTGTTAAATATTACTTTAGTCTGCTGCAGATTATGAATGAATTGCTACGCAACAAAAAACATCCTTCCCGATGTTATCGTCACAATGAAAGCAATTACATTCCGGCGCAAACTAGAAGCAGGACTATATGCGCTTAGGCAGCGTGCTTTGGCTGGTTTCATTCATTATGTGTGTGCAATAAAACGAATAACGCTAGCAAAAAAAGTGAGTTTGTTCTGACATGAGAACACTGCAGTACGTCTGTCATGTTCCTTTTCTTTCCGTCTAATCTCACGTTTCTCCTCTGTTGACCCAGCGGTTTGTGTGTTTTTTATCTAGTTGGTTGTGACGTCGCTACTTCGCAAGTCTTGAAAAGACACCCGCGTAGAGGATGAGCTCTCAGTCAGATAACTGCTTCTACGTGAAAACATCTCGAACGCCAAGTCAGAGCGTAGGAATGCATCGTACGGAGTAAGCCCGTGTACTTCTGTACCTGCGCAAGTGTCATCACCGCAAGAGGTAGGGAACAACGATATCATCCGGCGCTTTTACCATCGTCACTGAGAAGAAAAAGTGGGTTTAAGGATATGTGCCACCGCACGAATCCGAGTGTTCGCAAGAGAGATGACGTTCTATGTGTGTGACAAGCTCAGTTTCCAAAATAACCGTCTGCACCAGCGGAACCCTTCTCTCCGCCTGCGCATCGCTCTACACTCCACCGATGCGATGCTGCCCTGCTTTGTCGGCTAAGGCTCGAAAAGGCCTTCAGCAAGTATTTTCTCTCTTTTCGCATTGCAGCGACCGTCAGTGCTTCGCCTGATGACTATTGTCGGGAGGAAATCATTGAATATCTTCTGTCCGACTTTCATCATCACAGTATGCCAAAAAAGAACGACAGCTCGCGAGTGCACTCACACTTATGCATTGGTGACATAACACCACTGCCAAGACTGTCGCGCCAAGTAAAGCGAAGCGCATATATGAGCATGTCACACTTTGCACATCAATACATAAGAGTGTTTGTTATGTTACAAGCAAGTATGTGCATATTATAAATCAAGAAGGGAACACAGTAACCTAAACGATGTTCCTAGTATGTCACGCATTATACGAAACGACACGGCGCTACTTCAGACGTTGAAGTAAAATGAAGATGCGATAAAGAGTTCGCGTGTCGTCGCTCTTCGGTCTATGTCCTCGCCCAAATTCGTGCTCTTGCGTTTCTGAAGCAGGTAAAACACAAGCGCTTCACGATTCGATTGAGGAACTAGTTCGACTGAGGAACCGTCACCCTCAGTATTAACATTGCTGCACTCAATTACATATTGGGAAACAATGATCGTTGGAGAATAGCAACACCCGTTGGTGGCTCAGACGTAACTAAGTCATTACTGCATTACCTGCTGTCAGCAGCTCACTTCAACCGTTCATAGACGTGGATTGTGTTTGCTCGTGTGCGTGCGTGCGTGCGACCATTTCCATTTATCCCGCGCGCTTTCTTCCATGCGTTCCCCTTTTCCAGCGCGGAGGAGCAAACCAGATGTGGTTTGGCTTAACTTACCTACAAGAGGATAACGAAAATCGAATCTTTCGAATACAAACGAACACGAATAGTTACCATCGAGTATCAAATCGAGTATCAAATAATCAAAGACTAAAGCATCCCTTTGTCCCAGGCATTTACAACCAGGGCGAAAAAAGCAAACTATGTACGAGGAACAAAGCATATCTTTGCAAGAGAGGATCACTAATTGTGATATGGAAAAAAAGAAATAAAAGAAAACTGCCAGAATAGCCTTTCAGCAACTTTAGAGTCTGGTTCCACGCAAGCTATCGGAGACAAAAAAATGGCCGCTCCAGGAATGTTCGAAAGAAATGGCTACAGAAAATATGACCAGTTTTGGAGAAAAAAAAAAGAACAAGCTGTTGAAGCACTTCATCAGAAAAAAAACATCACATGTTCTAGCGCCAAAAAAAAAATAAACCTACCATATTGCTACACTACCAAAGGCACTAAATTACAGACCACGATGACCTGTCACAGCTTGTCATGTAGGCTTCCGGAGAGAAACCAAAAACAGGCTGCACAACCTTTTATTGTGCGCACAGTTTCGATCACGTCTGTCGTTGGCTCACTACTGATAGCGTGAGATACTTTGTTTAGCATATGAGTAACAGTAAACAGGCTTTGTTCTTCAGCTTTTGCGAAATATTTTGTTAGTTTTGAAAATTCTAAAATATCAATCGTTTCTTGCCAAATACGAACACGAATATTTAGTAGAGCATCCGATTCATATTAAACCTAGAATATTATCCAAGCACTGCACCTTAGCTTTTTATTATCTTTCTTACTCTTCAACAGATGAAGAAACGCGAGAAACTAGAACTGACACTCGAAATATCCTACTTCGGCAAAGAGAAAGAAGAAACATGCGTAAGTGTATTCACCTGCATGCATATACGTATCGAGCGTAGGCGGAACTTGACGTGTTTTTACGCAGATACAAAAAACGCCGAGCCGACAGACAAAATTGTGACGCTTGCTTTGTTTATCAGTCACGTGCATCCAACCGGCATCCTTTGTAAACGAGTTATTTTCAATCGACGGCTTACACACCCGCGTGAGACATGTATCTCTCGCAGCGTCCGATAAAGACCCACTTCAATGTGCCGATATGTGCGAGAGCGGATTGGACACGAGTGTCTCTCGATATGTTTTCCTCCGCTCTGTGAAAGACAACGACCTAGTTTTGCGTGTTCGTGAACCATATTTGTATCTCCCGTGTCCTCAAGCCGAAAAGACTTTCTGGCTCACGCTCTTTTCTGTGCCTTCGCTGTGCGTCTTCTGTGCATTGTAAGTATCGGGGCCAACACGTATACGTAGCAAATGCGGGCGTACGAATGCACATTGCGACAACTTGGGCGCAAAGAATAAAGAAAGCTTCCATGGAAAAGGCTTCTTAAAAACAGGTAAACATATTTTTTCTCAGTATAGCGTTTGCTGTGCGGTAAGCGCGTCAGTAAGTATAAATTAGGGTAGGACTCGCCACGTTTATTATGTTTTGGGACCGCTAAACCGTGTGGATGGGTTTTAGGTCGAATAACGTTTTTTTTTTTCGCACGGAGCGCATTTTCCGCGAGATTGAGCTACAGGTGGCAGCACCGTCGGAGCGTTAGCGTGGGTAGGCAATCCGTAGCGGTGGCTATACATTGAAATATATAGAGCGACGCTTCGTCATTAACGATTACGCATGATTATTTTGTAATGAAACACACTAACAGCAGTGTATTCATCATATATTGCCATTTAGCGTCCCAATTTTTTTGTATAAGAATGCGCAGAACGTTTATATTTACTGGAAGGAAGGTCAAACTGACATACTGGCATTCAGCCGCACATGTACTCTTTGCTTTAGCTCTTCTATGGTTCTTATTGTTTGTGTGTCGTTTACGTTCCGTTTACTCTATCATTATTGTTGCACGACTGAATACATCATATTTGCGCATCTCCCACGGGCTATAAATATGTATGCATCGTCGCACAGCGAATGCAAAGCCGGAAGTTTATGCAAACTCAACATCACCAATTGCCTTATGCATCTCGGTTATCTTGTTGTTACTGTTCTTGTTGTTGTTGTCGTTGTTTAGCTTGCTTTGAAATCCAAACCGGCAATCAGTTCAGTAAAACAAGCTAGGCAACTCCGACTTGAAGTACGTCAGTAGGGTCACCAAGTTGCTTTAGAGGAGATTTTTTATTACTGTTGTACTAATTTGCATCGCGTAAGCATAAAGCTGCCCTCATATGGTTGTGCGCGCGACAGCGATGCGACAAAGCTGTAATGCTTTGAGGAACTAAAATCATAACGTTATTTCACCTCAGATAATAATAGTCGTTGTTTTCCGTAAATCTGATCCCGCCATTCTACACAGCGAAAGAAATGTTAAAATCTGCCTTTTAACTCAGTCTCATGAAGTCCTCCCTCTATACGCAGCGCTGTCACACATGATCCTCAGCTATCACTCATGTTAGATTTCCTTTTCTTGCAGCGAATCAGTGCCAAAAATCGCACACTTCACTTGCGAGGCAAGTCTAGCATGGCGTAGTGGCATCACAAGCACATATTAAGCGAAAACATCAGGCATACCTAGTTAAGGCTCGTCGTGTAACCACCAAGTGAGAATAATGGAAGTATCGGTACATTTCCAATGCAGTTATTGCAATATAAATTCCACGCTGCGATATAAAATGACTACATATATAGGTTTCTTTTTTTTCTGCTGCTCAGTGATCTACCCACCACCTTTAGTTCCCGTTAGTTCTTTAGTCCACTATGTTGCTGCATCGACCCTCCCATTGAGTAGCAGCATACGAGGCAATCCAGCGACCCGAAGCGTGTGTGAAAACGACGCAGTCTTTTGCTTCAACGTGATCACATACTGTGTCATGACGTAACTACAACAAGTCCTGCGTAATGAAGCAGAAACTGCCTGCACAAAAGCTATCGCAATAAAATATTTAGGGTGCTGAGAGGCTCGTCAATATTTCTTGCTATGCTTTAAAAATCTAGCATATTCTTTTCACGGAAAAAAAAGGCACAGTCGAAGCTATCATGCCAGTAGCCTTAAGCTAGGGCATGCCATAAGTGTCCTACAATTTCTTTTCAGTAAATTATGACTTCACTGATTGTTGTGTTCATAGGAGGTTGTGGCCAAGTACTGCACCAGGGTGGCCAATCCTGCTCTGGTGAGGGAGCGCGTTACCGGTTCTGGTCACCGGGATCAGGCCACACTCCAGGCCTGTTTGTGCAATTTTATCAACACGCGGATTCTTTTTTTTTTTTTTTTTTAAATCCGGTGGGAAATTGCCGGCACCGTGATTCGAACCACGGACCTCTTGCACGCGAGGCGGGTGTTCTACCTCTACGCCACCACTTCACACTATCAATCAAGTGATAGAGAAATGTGCAGAATATAACCAACCCTTATATATAGCTTTCATTGATTACGAGAAAGCGTTTGATTCAGTCGAAACCTCAGCAGTCATGGAGGCATTACGGAATCAGGGTGTAGATGAGCCATATGTAAAAATACTGGAAGATATCTATAGCGGCTCCACAGCCACCGTAGTCCTCCATAAAGCAAGCAACAAAATCCCAATACAGAAAGGCGTCAGGCAGGGAGATACGATATCTCCAATGCTATTCACAGCGTGTTTACAGGAGGTATTCAGAGACCTGGATTGGGAAGAATTGGGGATAAAAGTTAATGGAGAATACCTTAGTAACTTGCGATTCGCTGATGATATTGCCTTGCTTAGTAACTCAGGGGACCAATTGCAATGCATGCTCACTGACCTGGAGAGGCAAAGCAGAAGAGTGGGTCTAAAAATTAATCTGCAGAAAACTAAAGTAATGCTTAACAGTCTCGGGAGAGAACAGCAATTTACAATAGGCAGCGAGGCACTGGAAGTCGTAAGGGAATACATCTACTTAGGGCAGGTAGTGACGGCGGATCCGGATCATGAGACGGAAATAATCAGAAGAATAAGAATGGGCTGGGGTGCGTTTGGCAGGCATTCCCAAATCATGAACAGCAGGTTGCCATTATCCCTCAAGAGAAAAGTATATAATAGCTGTGTCTTACCAGTACTCACCTACGGGGCAGAAACCTGGAGGCTTACTAAAAGGGTTCTACTCAAATTGAGGACGACAGAACGAGCTATGGAAAGAAGAATGATAGGTGTAACGTTAAGGGATGAGAAAAGAGCAGATTGGGTGAGGGAACAAACGCGAGTTAATGACATCTTAGTTGAAATCAAGAAAAACAAATGGGCATGGGCAGGACATGTAATGAGGAGGGAAGATAACCGATGGTCATTAAGGGTTACGGACTGGATCCCAAGGGAAGGGAAGCGTAGCAGGGGGCGGCAGAAAGTTAGGTGGGCGGATGAGATTAAGAAGTTTGCAGGGACGGCATGGCCACAACTAGTACATGACCGGGGTTGTTGGAGAAGCATGGGAGAGGCCTTTGCCCTGCAGTGGGCGTAACCAGGCTGAGGATGATGATGATGATGACTTCACTACTGCCTGATTCAACTTCGCAATTGCAAATTACGCCAAAATGTGAGTTGTGGAAAAAATTGAAGTATTTAATATATTATTTATTTATCTGGGCACCAAAATTTACAATGCACTTGCTTACCGCCTCTCCCAAAGCGCACTTACTATATGCTGGACTCAACGTGGACCAAGCTGCCTTACAAAAAAAAAAAAAAAGACCTACGACCTATGGTGATGAGACCTACGGTCTCTCGTTCGAAAACGCTTTACGCAGGCTGGTGAATTTTTCTGTGATGAATGATTAGCTAATTAGTCATGGCTAATGTCACAACGAAAAGCGAAGCCTATGTTACCCTTGTCATTATTAATTCATAACCGGTGTCTCGAGCCTGGCATCCTTGATGACATTAGGTAGCATGTGAGGATTTATTAGCAGCGAGCCTGCCCTTTTAAGTTCGCTTGTCACCTAGCGCTATGGAGCACAAAGAAAAGGGGTCCTCGCCATCCACCCGCCACGGCTCTGGGTGGCGCTGGCTAACAACCCTAGGGCTAGATCTAGTGCACGTAAACAGCCAAGTGGGTCGATGGACTGATGGCCTTCGCTGTGGTGTATCGCCCGCGTAACGCCAAGGTTGTGGCTCGGTCCCCACTGGCGAAAAGTTATCTTTAGTCCATTTTCATTTCTCCTTTTCTTCATAACGTTGCACATTTCAATTTCAACGGCACCTAATTACCTCCGAGTTACCTTTCGCTTCATTGCACCCTAGATTTTAATGGTCAGGATTTAAAAAACAAAGCAAACCCCTCTGTTCTCCTCCTCCTCATTCTAGCGGTCTCTGCATTATCTGGAGTGGTAGCTTATTTTTGTGAGGTAATAGGGCAATTGTTCTCTATTTTGAACACGGCCTTGCTTGTCGTTTGATATGCATCGGAATAAACGTACACTTGTTCCACACTGATCCGAGATGTTGCAGTATAAAAATGCAAGCAGGTACTCAAGGTTGAGCAGACTAAACTTATACGGCGCTTTTATAGGTGCGTGCAACTGGGTATGTGCCCCTTTTTAACGAACGTATTTTCAGTCAACTTTGTAAGGTGCCACTGTGTATGTGAACCCGGGACCACTAAGCATGCGGCACTGGGCATCGGAGAGCCCTTTAACCCCTTAAATGACTACTAGCATTCCTGGATAAGTGGGCTGGACCTGCGAACAACTCTCTCAAGGTATTTGACACTGGCGATGTGCCACCATTAGGTGATCCCCTCTGACACCAAGTTGGGTCGCGGGGTAATGGGCTGTTCCTGTGGGTATAAGTGGCCCAGTGCATGTACCATAGGGCAAATGCCACTCTTCAACCAACAAATTTAAGTGAACTCGGGTCAACAGTTATTACAAGAAGATATTCCCCGTGCGCTCACCCCGCATCCGGTCCAAACACATCGCAAGAAAAACACAATCCATTCGCTGCGGGAAAGTTATTTGTAAAAACAATTGTCTACCAAAATCACGCACGCTTCGCACTGAAGAGATGCGTACTGGCGTTTGGTCTTCTGTAATCTTTACCGAAAAAGTTATATGAATACCACAATTAAGCGCGCGGTGTGCATTTCCACTGAGCAGATTTCACAAGTGAAATGTGTGCTTTAACATGATAAGATAAACGCGAAAACGCTGTAACCGTCTTCTCAGGCGACCACACTAGGCAGCATTTTCTTATCAAGTTCTTATCTTAGCCATCTCCTAGCCAGCATTTTCGTTCCGCCGGAAGCGCCCATACTCTTTCTGTTTCGTCCATTTCTCGACACCTTGTCCTGCTGGGTTATCGTTGATGCTCCCTATTTCCTAATCCACACTGTAACAGATTATAAAACCAGTAAGGAAATTTTAGCGATTTGTAGACAATGCTGCAGTGAATACTTGATTGAAATATTTTCGCGAAGCATGCAGCATGGACCTCGTAATATCGCATAATAGATCAGATCTTATCCCTTGCTGGTTTCAAAGCTCCCCTTCTCCCACCTTTATTTTTTGTTTGTCTTTTTGCAGCCGTCAATGAATTCATATCAAGCACGAGAATACAAGTACATCACACTTTAGCCACTTCTCAGTTGCATCGAATTCCTACCTAAGGGTGAGTTCTGTATTCCTCCTACCGTTCTCTCAATATGGTTGTTTGAATTTTTTTTTTACTTTTGTCATTGTGATTGGTTATATTGTTGCAAAGCATTATTCTCGAGTCCAAGAGAGTTTTTACGATTAAATTCTGGTGGCTATCTCGGCGTTTTCCTGGCTCAAGGCTGAAAGTAGAACAGCATATAGGTGATTAGGTGTAGCAGTTTTAGTTTTAGTGGACTCAACCCGATGATTCGGAATATTAAAAATGTGAGGCCATGCCGAATGTAGTCCAGTCTAAAAAATTGCAACAGAATCCATCTCACGTTGACCAACGACAATGATCCGTTAGTGTAGAGTCAGTATAGGGATTCATTGTGTTCCCACCATCAATATGAGTTATGCGAGAATTGTATTGAAGCGGAACTCCTCTTTCGCGCTTCTCTATAAAAATCTAATATTATGAGGCGCCGCTGACGCAACGCCTGCACATGGCCTCGAAAATGTAAAGAAAGCTATAGAGACAATTTTATGGCAACAAAACGTAAAAAAAGCATTAGAAAAACTATTGTCCGGATTGAATCATCTGATCTAATCATACGAAGCCCAGCACTTTAGCACTGAGCCCCGCCAAAAGGTGCTAGGACACGAACAAATTACCCCCTCACACAGTTCCAATTCGTGGTTAGAAGTCGCGCAAAGATATATTATTTGCGCGCTCTCCCAGCACGAAATCTTACGCCTTTATGAGACAACAGAACATGTCCGCACGCAATATTATGCCCTAAAGAGCTACAACACCCATTTTCTTTTACAATTGCTGTTTTAACTTCGAAGAAAAAATATTCGCCTTAATCGCCGATCCGGAACGTTATACGGGTAAACTGCACATTTTGATAAACGTTTTACAGCGAAGCTGTCTCTGGCGACGATCCAGGGATTTCTTCACAATGTAACGTCGACAGAAAGCTATCACCATTAATGGCTTATACCTTCCAAATGCGATCACTCATACCCCCGTTAGGCAAGCACAACAAGCACACGGCCAAATGAAAGGAGCACTACATATATTCTTTCGAATCACGCCTACGACATACAGAACAAAATACGTTTCAATAAAGAACAAGCTCAAAACAAGCATCCGAACTACATAATTGATGATAAGGCGCTCCTGCGCCCACATGCAGTGCGAAGTACGTAGCTTTCCCCGCATGCGCTTCCCGGTAAATATTGCTGTTGAACAAGTTAATTGCCGCGGCGGTGGCAGCTGGACTGCAACATACGATGAAGGGAGTGGCCAAATTACAATTTCATACGTAAATTAAGAACCCGCCTAGGAAATGATTTGAGTTGTGACATTAAATTGGGTTGCCAAGTATAGCGAGGACTCTTGAAGATACGCGGTGTGGCGGATTCCTCCTCTCTTTGGTCCACTTTCTGTAGGTGCACAAAGTAGCGGCGCGAGTGAAGTCGCAGACCGTTGAAACGTCTTAGGCTAATAATTGGATAAAGTGCATCTAATAGTCACCGCGTGAATAATTTCAACCAACTTCTGAAGGGGTAATCATTCCATTTGTCGTTTACCTTAGATGTCCAACCACCTTCACAGCATAGATTGGAGACTATTTCTTTTTTTTTCGTTATTCGCATCAGAAAAACTAAATGTTATCTTAGTCTAACAATGTGTTCCAACCATCACACCTGTCACACCTTTTGTGACTGAGTCGCATATCTCAGTCACAAAAGCGTAGATGAGTGGGCCTAGCAGTCCGCGGTGACAAGACATATTCGTTAATTTACAAGGAACCCTATATCGGTGCTCGCCACTTCTTGTGCGGGCACTGTAAACAGCAGCAAATTGTATTTCTTTTTCAGAAACACTAACTCCAAACCTCAACTATGAAGTGCTTTTTCTTCATCAGTTTCGTTTATGATCGCGCCTGAACGAGCCGACCGCGTGTATACTGACTCAGTCCGCGTGCTATAGGGCACATCTTCCGAAGGAGGTAAAGATCTCGGCTTGTGCGCATAACGAACATGAAAAGTGTGCATATTTGAGGTCCACAAGTATTACTATTTTTTCACAATTTTTTCTACCTCCGTCTCTCTCTCTTAGTACAATGACCCAGGTAGATGCGCATGGCTTGTGTCAGCCTTGTGATCGGCGCAATTATGTCGTTCAGCGGCGCGCTTCACCGGGTCCATTTTAACAAGTTGGAAAAACAACTGGGTTTGTTTATTCCCTGTCCACTCCACAATATTGCGACATTATGTTGTCATTTGTCGCATCATCGATACGAGAAAACGAGATAGCATCGTTACAAGAACACGCTACGCACGTGAATCCGGCATAAGTGAGGTGAACCAATACGATGTGTAAACATGCAAGCAGCTGTGAACAATAAATACCCCTTGACGCCAGGACGATAAAAAATGCAGCATACCCAATGACTTGCAATGCATATACAACGAAGCTTTCGTGAGTGGGTAAAGAGCGGGCCCACGATTACATGCACGCACGTACGCTCGCACACACGCACACACACGCCCACACACACAACTTATAGTGAGCCCTTTCTTACGCAGAGTTCATGACTACTAGCCAGTACAAAAGGCGCCTTGAACGCATCATGGCTTCAGAGGCATCATGCACATACGTACACCACCCAATTTGCAACCCTTCTAACCGCAAAAAGTGTTCAATTTCTATTACCGTACCTCCGCAGATGCGCCATAGTTCTGGTTTATTGTAGTTTTTTTTTCTTTTGTTTTGCTTTCCTTCGTACGGCCAAACGCATCTAGCGGTGTTGTAAGGAACTCAGCCGGGCGCCTGTACTCCTCTGTGATTGGTTGGTCTACACGGAAAAGCAAGGCCCCAACCAGGTTCGCGAAACCTGGCGAGGATCGCAAAGTTTAACTTTTAACGAACTACTAAAAAAACCAGGCATTATCTACATTTGCATATTTTCGTTCAAGATCCTAGGCACCCTTACAGTCAAAAGGGAAATGCGTGAAACAAAAGTAATCTTCAATGTCACTTAAGCATGGGAGAACTGAGCAGCTCACGCACCTGTATTCCAAGCTGCGAAACGCAGAAGAGATTTACGACATTATATTGTTATTAAGGACACCAGACTACTTTCTTCCGTAAAAATTGTAATTACCATTTATTATTCAATAATGCCTGCTTCTTAGGTATTGAAACCAGTGTGAAAAGGAATAATCCAGTGCAGTTTTCAGCACGCACCAGGGAAGTCCAGCAATAACCGACGTGTTCATGCAAGCGCCAGTGGGACCCAGCTCTTTTCTGGATCGCGCGCTAGCGTCCCAGTGACTCGCAGAGAGTGCGAACGTGTCTATTTTGGTCCACTACCGAAAATAAAATAAACTCCAAGACGCTGGTATTTGCTATAGGACAGCACTCCGCTTCAGCGTGTCACAACTATCAAGAGCATTGCCTCTTCACTTCCTGCACTTCCTGCTCTGTTCTTATGATTTGGGTCGTCGGATATTTTTGGCACCATGTTTTGGTCAGGCCGCCGCCTGAATTTAAAGAATGGGGCATATAATGCATCCGCCTTAATAAATAAAACAAAGTATGGCGAGTTGCACGCAGTGAAAGCTCTCAAGACAACAATGTTAGTGGTCATTTACTCAGATTTGAACTCGTCTTTAGCGCGACTTTCATGAAAGTTTTTGCCTCATTGTCGTTTTGCTAGATTCAAGCTTCAGTTCCGGATTGCGCACTCTTCAGTTGCGTAAGGTTGTGATCAAACCACAGTCTGTCGCACACCTTGCAGGTGTGGTTGCAGTCACTGTCAAGGAATTTGTTCTTGACCCGGCCATCGGCACCCTCATTGGGACGAATCTCCCTGCGTCGACGTCTCTGCTCGTCCTCCTACTCTCGAATTTGGGGGTTGGCTTGCCTCTGCTGGCGCATGGCTTGGGTCGCCTTCTTTTGAATGTTGGGGTTGGCTTGCTTCCATCGGCGCTTTGCTTGCGCTTTGCGCTCTCGAAGCTCGGGATTTGTGCGATGTCGGCACGGCCGCTGGCGCCGAGCGGAATCAAATGGAGCGAAATGGCGTGCGCCGGCGAAACGCTTACTCCTATAGTCCTCTCCTCTCGCCTCCGCAGGAGCACGGTTTGATTGGTCCGCTTGTCACCCCCCTCGCCCTCCCATTGGTCCTTTCCCATCCCGACAGGGCCCACGGAGGAAAGAAACTCAGGAGAGGCCCTGACGTCACTCTTTGTGAAGCGAAAGTGAAGCCGGAAGTTGGCGTTGCTCATGGTGTTGCTCCGCCTATCGGGCCAGCTCTCCTCTCTTGTTTACATTTCTCGCGAAAACTTGCCGCGCTCCGTGCAACCGTGCTGCTCGGACCCGCGCGCTCCGCAGCAATACTAAACAATCGTTAGCACGTTAGCATGATTCCGCCAAAGCGGGCAAAATTTACCGCGGATATTCCTTCGTCCTTTGCCGATGCCGTGGCGCGGTACATTGCGTACAGCGTTGCATGCGCGTTCATTTCACGAACTTTAGTTCCTCCTATGCCACCTGGCCACAGCAACCTCCGGTATAGCACGGTCCGAATAACGCAGCGCAACAAAACACAGAGACCAACGCAAACTTGGCCGCACGGCGCCTTTGCCACGGTACGAAACCTACGGAGCAACACGTGTGAGCGCACAGAACAATAACAAAGCCGCCATTCTGGCCCGAAAGGCGGGGCCACTACAGCAAAGAAATTAAAAAACAGCAAAACAAAGGAAAACCTACTACGTCATTTCCTCTGCACTTTTCTCCCAGCACGCGGAGGGGGTAGGGCCTCTCCTCAGTTTCCTTCCTCCATGGCCGGGCCCTTTCGTACCCTCGGCGCGCCCTCTGGCGATGAAATCCGGAACTAGCCCTCTGAGTGACACTGGGCCCCGGAAGCGACGACTCGAATTACAATAGCTCCGCTGTTAAAATACAAGGCCATGTGTTTCTTATCTTCGCTGTTAAAGGGTAGGTACTTGAACGCTGATTGCTCACACAAAATTGCGCACAAAAAACTCAGTGCACTTCCACTCTGCGAAGAACGATGACCAGCGAAGCTGTGTAGCTCCACTGTCAAAATTCAAAGCCATGTATTTCTTATCTTCTAAGTTAAAGGGTAGCTACTTGAACGCTGATCGCTCAAACAGAAATCGGCGCAAAAAAATCAGTGCCTTTTCACTCTGCGAAGAAGGATGGCCAGCGAAGCTGTGTATGTAGGACCCTTAATGGCGAACTGCATTTCTGCCGCAGGTCGGCAAGCTTTTACACTACCTTCGCGAGCGACACTCCTGTGGGTAATACTTAACGCCTCCTTCACCTCCACCGCGGGTCGGACCGGTATGGCACTATCTTCGGGATTGTCCCACGTATCAAAAACTTAGAATTCGGGCAAAGGCGATCTACCAGATCCTAGGCATACAGAGCTTAAGTGTAAAAGAGTGCCACATTACAAAAGTATTTAAATACGTTTTTAAATACGATTGTAAACATTCTGCGAAATATCAAGTTATGATAGTGCAGTGTGCCGGTAACTGTGTGCTCTAAAGAAAAATATCGTGTCGCGCAGTTGTGAGAGTATCAGCGACGCGAACTGGCAGCCTCTATCTTCCCAGCCTTCTGCATTTATTCCGGAAAGACTAAGCATTCTCCTCATGTGAGGCCATCAGTGCGTGTGAACCTAAAAAAAATGACACACGTCTTTAATGCCTGTCATTGTCCAGCCTTCTGCTTGATTCATGGATGCAAGGATACCACATGTCCTAACAAAGGGTCAGGAAAAATTTCATTAGTGACAAGGGCTGCCTACCTCGACTGTATGCTTTCAGCGATCACGAATACAACCGTGAGAGTGACAAGAATGAAGGACCAACTAAAGCAATAAGTTTTCTACACCTGCTGGGGAAGCCTAATTGCTTCAGCTTAACCTCTGGCCAGAACGTATGATGAGCACTTTAAAGCATGACCCGATGGTTTGGTCGATATGGAGCGCGGACCAAGCGCCGCAGCATTTGTTAATCCGTCCCTGTAAGTGTCATGGGCTCCTGGGCTTGACAGTATTGTCTCGGTGACACTATGCGAGAGCGTACTCGTTGAAGCAGCCTTAAAAAGCTAGGGCCCTGTCGGGCGCATTGAGAGGCTGTGCGGTCGTACTGCTCCCATACTCTTTAGTTCTCACATCAAATGTTTGCTTTGCAGAAGTCACACGCAGAGTTCGTTAGCCTTGTCGCCGAACTAATCTAATATTTGGGGTTTTACGTGCCAAAACCACTTTCTGATTATGAGGCACGCCGTAGTGGAGGACTCCGGAAATTTTGACCACCTGGGGTTCTTTAACGTGCACCTAAATCTAAGCACACGGGTGTTTTCGCATTTCGCCCCCATCGAAATGCGGCCGCCGTGGCCGGGATTCGATCCCGCGACCTCGTGCTCAGCAGCCCAACACCATAGCCACTGAGCAACCACGGCGGGTTGTCGCCGAACTGCGGCGGAGTCTCCAATTTACTAGCAAGTTTCAATAACGCCACTCGCATGCAGGTCTCGCGGACAGTGAGGTGAATGCTAGAGTTACTCGCGACGCCATAGAATTCACGCCAATAAATAACTGTCCTGGAGACCCTCAACTTCGTCTAAAACAAGCGACTTCTATTTATTTTCATTACTTATTCTCTGCAGGACACCAGCCTTGTTTCGCAAAGGGGATCAGCACGTAGAGTGCTTCGCTGTTGTATCTCTTTCGCGCAGAGTCACGGTTTGCTTCGCCATGGCCATACAATGTTGAACTCGCCTCGTCGCGGTTCTGTCTGACTTGTTAGAATCATGGTGATGTTGACTACTGTTTATTGTGGTGTCTTCGACTCGATTCCGAACACAAATCGCTCGCTGAAGCACTCCAGCGAGTAGCCACTCCACACTATAGTGTGAACAAAACTGTGTTTTTTGCATGGGCACTGGACATTCATGAGTGTGATGTCGCGACTCCTCCACAAGTTTTTAGTGATTTCACTTACTCTGTGATTGATGGGCTTAAGCAGACGCAATTCAGAGTGGAGCATTAGGGAGAAGAGCGAACATCGTGCGTGGCATGGCTAACGTGATGTGCCCTTGTGTAATGCATCACCTCGCTGTGCGCTTCGTCTTCTTTCTCTGTCTTTCACTGCGTTTCTTAATGGCGACGAACCTACCTTAAAGAGGCGCTCAGGTGCAACCATTACGTACAGGTCTTGCAAAGCGAACTCCGCCTCCAGTCAACATCCATCTCCTGAACGAATATCGAAAAGTCATAATTAAGCACGGCGCTGGGCCCGGCGCCATTCCCTAATATGCTTATAGCACAAGTCAACAGATAGCATAAAGCTGTGCACGGGGCAGGGTCACGGCAAAAAAATATTAATAGTGCCTTTATCGTGATTGAATCCATATTCAAACCATCTCGTATGGACGACGAGCTCTCCTCGTAGACCGAAGACCGCAAGGAAAGAATGGTTGTTTGGTGGTCACCAATTGAAGGTCGCGATCTGCGAAAAATACCTGGGGAGCTGGTTGAGCTGCTAATTTGACCTAAGAATTACAAAGAAAGGAGATCGCGAACAAAGGTGCTGCTGGGGCCGACAAGCTCAAGCGCCGAATTTTGAAGGCGTCAAGGATGCCGCAACTGCCAGAGGAGCACAGGCAGATCATCGTGAGGCCTCGGGGAGGCCTCAACCATAAGAAGGTCAGCAC
Source organism: Dermacentor variabilis (assembly GCF_050947875.1). Lineage (NCBI taxonomy): Eukaryota > Metazoa > Arthropoda > Arachnida > Ixodida > Ixodidae > Dermacentor > Dermacentor variabilis. The sequence goes on along the minus strand of NC_134574.1, from coordinate 118,117,586 downwards.
AGCTATTCGAGAAGCGATCGTCGAGGTGTACGGACTTACAACAGACCAAGCGAAGGAAGACATCGTCTGGCCCTCTTTCACCCAAAATATCGTCACCCAAATACCGGACTCCGTTCATGCCGAAAGGTATGTGAGAATCATGTCTGTTGCACTCATGGAGGCGGAATATAAAGTGAGTGCTTATGAAACAGCCCACCACTCTACGTGCAAGGGGGTTATAGAAGAGTGAACCCTAAAGACAAAGTGTGATCACGAAATAGGTTGTGCATGAATACAACTCAAAGGCGTTGGCTGCACAACGTATCAAAGCTACGGGCTCGGTCCATGTGCATTTCGACAGATTCAGGGTGTCAATTTTCATCGAATATGGATCAACCCCCGTGAGGTGCTATCTGTAGAGGAAACAATTTGACGTATGTTACGCATGTGGAAGAATTGGACGAAGGCCAGACGTTTGCCCCCCCCCCCCCTGATGTTGTGCAGTGCAGGGGATGTGGTATGCAAGGCTCTGGGGACGGTCATGCCTGCTCGCCAAATGCAAGCTCTGCGGTGAAGATCACCCACAGGTGACAAGTCTTGCAATCAGTGGTACCAAATGCCATATGTAGTATGAGTAAGAGGAAGACAATGCTCCCAATTGGAGACCGAGACGGAATTGGGTCAAGCGACAAAGGAAACAACTTCGGGCACCGGAAGGCACTCATGCTCAAGAAGCACATCAAGATCAAGACAGAGTTCAACATCGAGGGGAAGAAACCGTTCCAGGTCACGGGAACCGTTCCAGGCGCAGCTGCGCTTGGAGGAGCAGGAGCTGAAGACAAATAAAAAAGGAGCCAGAAGCGACTAGGGCCAAAAAGGCCAAAATACTGTGAAAGTCAGAAGTGCAATAGCCTCGCAGGAACAAAGCAATGATGCCAGAGTAAAACAGTTGATCAGAGAAGTTATATTACAAAAGAAAGCAAATGAAGAACTTAGGAAGCAGATGCAGGAAAAGAACAAAGGCTTGAGGGTAGAAAGCGGCAGTGTGGCAATAGCTAAGCCGGTGGGCAGAAGTAACAGCCAGGAGGAAGAAGGCACACCAGCGCCCAAAAAGGGAGCTGTAGTCCCGGAGGGGGAGTCGATGTGCTTGGTTTTGGAGATTAGCAATGCGATTAGAGACCTAATGGACACGGAAGACAGCGTAAACCTTAAGGTGGACAAAACATGGAAGTAGAAGTTAATAGCCGAGAAAAGGCTGAAGAAGCTAGAGGCCCAAGGATAGGATAAGGAATATATGCGGTCGGAAGCCGAAAGCACTAAAACAATCTGAAGAGCGGTAGAAGGTACAGTCAAGAGAACAGTGGACAGGGCGTAGCAAGACAGGGGGTAACGGCAATAATAATAAATAGCAGAAAGAGGCTCAGTGTGTGACCGTAGAACTGCAGAGGATTTCAGCAAAAAAGAGCGCCACAAGCACAAATAATCAAAACGGTTGAAAATAGGCCCACATTAATAATGCTGCCGGAAACTCTAGCGGGGGAAATCGGGCTGTCCGGCTTTAACTCGGCCTGCAAAGGTAAGGAACCGCGCAGAGAAATTTTCACCCCATTTGACAAGAAAATTTCCTGCATAGAGCATGATTTAAAATTAGCACAAGTACAATTGAATACATATTCATAGAAATGGCACTAAAAAGGCACAGACTTAACGCGCAAAGTGTGTTCTGCCGCAACATATGCAACAGTCCCAAAGAAATGACACTGAGCTTCAGAGCAATATTTAACAAGGCCTTGGGGGGCAGCTAAAAATGCGCCCCTCATAATAGGAGAGGACTTCAACGCCCGCACCAAACTTGAGGTTACCGCTGGAGTAGAAAGAAATGTGAAGGAATCTGTCGTCTCGCCCTGGATTTAGGCCACTCTGTTATCACGGACACAGCCTATCCTACTAGGTGTGGCACTTCCCCGTGTAGCGACACTACCCCGGACTTATCCTTAACTTATAACTTACCCAGGGCAGACTGGATCAACTCTGGCGGGGACCTAGGGTGCGACCATTACATGCTACAGATAATGTTGGAAACGACGGGGGTGGAGCTCAAGAAGTTCACTTACATAGACTGGGATCAATTTTGAAAAATCAGAAAAGACCGAGCGCTGGCAGATAGAAAGGTGCACATCAGACTACCAGAGTGGGTGGCTCAGCTTAGCGACGACTTGATTGCTGCAACTAAAGCTATACAGACAGACGAAGAGGTCGAACAAATTGACAGTGGATTGACGCATTTTATCGAAGCCAAGCAATTCATTTCACAAAGATGGAAATCAGAAGGCTTAGACAGAAGTATTAGGAAACGAATTGCTCAACTCAATAGAGATACCTCGGATCACGCACAATATTTGCAGAAAGAAAAAATGGGATGAGGGGCGTAAATTTGTAGATCGAAGAATAAAACGTGGAGGCAATTGGAGTTTGCTCAGGCATCTCCTCAACGAAAAAGACGCTAAATTGAATAGAGGTACGTCAGTGGCAAAGCTGGTACACCAGGAAAGTCAGATTGCAAGCACAGAGAGCATAATGGTGCGATTGTCAGCTAAATATTTGCCTCTCAGGAAAGCTGATCAGGAAGTAAGTTATTCCGATTGCTTAGGGGTAGAATACAGCTACATGGCTCAGGAATTGACAGAAAGTGAGGTACGCACGGTGTTGTATGATTTCAATAGTTGGTCAGCAGCGGGACCCGGTGGCATCTCTAACAGATTGCTTAAGAATTTGGACAACAAATCAATAAAATATCTGACCACAAACAATAATGAATTATGGAAATATGGGGTATATCTATATATTAAGCATTGAACAAAACATGAAGTCATTTCTGAACTGGCATTGGGCGGAAAGCTCTATGAAGTGGTTAAAACCTTTTTTTGGCAATCGTTCAGCTCACCTTAGGTTCGGGGATATTAAATCAAAGAAGTTGGATCTCGATGACAGAGGGACGCCACAAGGGTTGCTCTTGTCACATATGCTTTTCAACCAGGCAATGTCAAAAGTGGCAAAGGGATTAAAAGGGATAGAGGGCATTCACTTTGACAATAATGCACACGACGTAACTATATGGACCGCTGAAGGAAGTATAAAATAGGCGGAAAGCAGACTTCCGAGCAGCATTTACGAGGTAGAGTCTATTTTAGAAGACGTGAGACTCAAATGACCTGGTAAAAAGTCTGAACTCCTAGTGCTCAGTAACAGGAGAAGGGGTAGAAAATCGAGGGGATATGTGCCCATGGGAAAACCCAGGTTTGTACTAACCACGAAGGCAGGCAAATATATTAGGCAGGTAGAATCCAATAGAGTTTTATGGTTATTCGTGGAGGCAAACGGGACAAACGAAAGAACAATACAAAACATCACAAGCAAGAATGAAGAGATAATAAGATTGCTAAGGAGAATCACTAGCAGACAAAGAGGGTCGAGAAAGGAGAGCGCTATGAGACTCGTCCCCGTTTTCGCCTTGTGCCACTTTTCATATATAGCGGAGATGCTCAGATATAGAGACAGAGCTAAACAAGATGAACAGATTAATTAAACGGCTTGTCAAAATCACAGTGGGGCTACCGCTTAACACGCCGGATAATAAATAATGAAACTGCGGCTCCTCAACACAATAACCAAGGTAATTGAAGCTCGACAAGGTGCCCCCACATAGAGGCTCTCTGGAACAAGGTTAGGAAGAGCAATACTCGAAGAGGTAAGGCGGTACCCATCTGAATCCAAAATTTCAGGTGAAGACACAGAAGAAATAAAAGATAGCATAAAAGAGATAACCAAGACGACTCCTTTCCCCAAAAATATGCACCTAGTGCACAACCTGGAAAGAAGAAAGGCAAGGGCAAAAGCTATCCTGCAAGAGATAGAACGCGACAGAGAACATGCCGCTTTTGTAGATGCCGCATGGGTCAGAGGAAAGGAAACCTTTACGGCAGTAACGTTAGATGCAGACGGTCTCGCTCGGGTTGCTATTACAATCATGAGTCAAAACATGACAGTCGCAGAACAAGTACCGATAGCATTCGCTTTAAGGAATAATAAGTGGATGCGAATACTCAGTAACTCTAATATGACTATTCGGCACTTTACCAAGGGCTTTGTAAACAAAAGGGCCGCCCAGCTAATCGGTGAGCTGCACAGCCAGGGGATCGAAATCCGCTCGTTTCCTGCACACATGGGGTCTGTCAATCCATCTCGGAAGAATTTCAACGAGATGGCTAACGCATCTGCACGAGAACATACTATGCGTGCACGACGCGACGAGAACCGTGATGATATACAGGAGGAGAATAGGGACCAATTACTTTCATATAATGCAATCGTGAAGCATTACTACATGAACAGAAGGCAATTCCCAGTGCCACACGCTAAGGTCAATAGAGCTCAAGCGGCGACCCTTAGATTGTTACAGACGAGAACTCATCCAAGTCCAAACTTTATTAACAAGCAATATCTAGAAAGAGAGGTACCAACCCCGTGCGAGAAGTGTAATGGAATCATTACTCTGGATCATATGCTTTGGCAGTGTCCTGTGTCTTTCACAGACTATGACAAGAAAAAAGGCTGGTGGCGATGAGTCCTTCAGACTGGAGCTCTTTTAGATCAAGTACAGGCCGTCCAGAAGGCCCATGATACGGCGGTAAAGTTAAACTTTACGGTCCCTGACGTGGGAGCCTACTGTGTCAACCTAAAGGTTGATCCTCAGGACCTGAATAAAATTAAACATACCGTATACCATAATCTCGCACCACTTGTCACGTGCTCAGCACCATATAAACCAGCTCCCTTTTCTTGCCATCTTTTTACGAACACTGTTCCAGTAAGGTAGTCTAGTTTAAAGTGTTTCGTAATAGGCTTCATCAGTGTATATCCCATTCTATGATCCTACCCGATCAGCAGAAAGTTCGAGACCTACTAGCAGGTATAAAGTTCTTGAAAAGATCTGGACAAAGAAGGATGACTTAGAAAGAGCCCTCGTTCTTTATGCCGTCTTCGCCAGCGCTTTACTTCTTACGGTGTCATAAGAACAAAACCAAATGTATAGCTTCGCCAAGTGGAACAGTCTGTCGATTTTCTCCCGTAGTTAGGTTTGCAATTATGCGAACATAGGTTTGTGTTACTTTTCTCCTCAATTCAGTTTGTTTTCCAGCATATATCATTACAGCTACCATGTGGTCGCATCCAATGATATTGCCATTCCCTATTTCTGGATTGCATTTTTTTACTTCTATATAATCATGGTAGTGACATTCCTGAAAGGCGTAATATACATACCGTGCAATCCAGTGCGGATACTAGTGTTGTTGTCGTTACCACTGCTACTGGATACTGTTTCGGTATTTTAGTTTCGGGCACTCTGTACACAAAAAAAGATTCTGCTAATCTTGTAAAAAGCTGTGAGTGGATCAGATGAATGCTCACTAGAGCGCTCGGCGTGTCCTCTATCGTCTTTCGTGTTCCAGGTGGTGTTCCTATGTATTTACTGAGTATGCACCAATAAGCCCTGTGACAAGTGCTGCTCATTGGAATACTTCTTTCTAAATATTTACTATTTATATTTATATATTGTATACATATTTATATTACAGTTATTGTACGTTTTACTTATATTTGCTGTTTTATAAGAAGCAACAGAGACATTCAGAAAATATATGTAATGCATTTCTCGTAAAATATCCTATTTTATTTTACTACAACGTTCCTAACAAACTACGTAGCACAACAAAGGTGCTCAACAGGTCGCTACATAATCAGCTAATCAATACTCATCAGTGCCCAAGCACGAAAATAAAGGAAAGATAAAGTGTTCATCCACTGCCACAAACAGTTGCAATAATGTGGTCTTATTTAAAATTGGTGCTTTATTAGCAGGAATAAGCAAGGGCTCATGGTTTTCTAAACCGTGCAAACGTTAGGATATACTCTGCCTTTATGCACATTAAAGTGGGGTCGTTAAAAAATAAGCGTGAGAAAGTACGCCTCCAAAGGCAAGTGTATAGTGAAAATTTCATGCTTACACAAAGAACACCAGCGCTCATTTCTATCTATCCAGAAGAGTCATGAACATGCTAATACTACTCCTGCTAAAAATCGGCTCATAAATCTTCGAAAACAGTGCACTCAGGCATTTACCTCAAACATGGACCTCTCAAATTTATTGGTAAAGTTAAGGCGGCTTTATTGGAAGTGGTTGCTAAAGATCGTAATGTCAGATTCCGATGAGTTTCTGCTTGCGTGACTGCTTTCTTTTCAGTCCTTGTTCAAGTGCACCAGTTCAGTTTCTGAATGAGGATAACTCGCTGCCTCTCAGGGGGTGCACTGCTTTTAATTACATTCCCGACTAACGAATATCTTTGTTCAAACCATTGAAACGGAAGATTGACTGGCACCGATGATCGAGATAACAGAATTATTGGTTAGTTGCACCGCTCGGTACACTCTTTGACGTTTATTTTGTTCATTTATTAGGTTTATCTGCTACATTTTGAAAAAGATGGCAGGACTGGTTACATATGACGCAAAAAGGAAAAAAAAATCAAACAAGAGATACATGTATGCTGAAAGCACAGACGAATAACAAATAACAAAGCAAATTATTGAGAATATTCAAACTCCTGCATGTTCAAATGCTACCAGCAAGCGTGGGAGATTAACATAGGAACGGGCATTAACAGACTGATGACGAATAATGCGGTAAAAAAAAACTGCCAGATTCGACTATTAAAAAGTAATCGCTTAAAATTTTTACGGCCAGAACGCATGGGCTAACTGTCACCAGAAAAGTAATCAAACGCCGTTTGTAACGTAGGATCAATCTTTTAACAGGTATCCATTTTACCAATAACCAATATCATCAGCTACGGTGTACACCAAGTGGCGGAACCATGGCGCTGACTTTGGACTCCTTGAAGAGCGACCCATCGTTCGGGCTGGACTCGAGACGCAGCTGGGTGACGGCGGCATTTCTGAGCCTATCCTTGACCATGGCGTTGACTGCGCAGCATTCGGTGGGTGTGCTGTTTTATGGCATCGTTCAGACATACGATGTGAGCAGGCAGGAAGCGTCGTGGCCGCTTGTGCTGACCCACAGTCTGGCTTTCTTGGCAGGTGCGTTGATGCGATCTCTCATTCACACACATCACAATATGATAAGTAATGTGGACAGAATGTTGCACTTTAACATTATTGCAGCTTATACAGTACTCCCGGAATGAAACGCGATAGTCGAAGCGTCTCGCGGCCGATACGCGAGACGCTTCGCGATATGCGGCCCGCGAGCACCCGTGGAAGAAAATTATTACACTGTTGTATGCCGCCAAGGTGGCAGCGTCCTTTCATGCAGGACTTCTGCCTCTGGTCGCACTTGAGCGGATCGCGTGTTAACCGTAAACCCGACTGTTGCGACTGTCGCACAGGTCTAGCTGTCGTGTTTTGTTTTCGCGAGTACTGTACATAGATAGAAGTTCATGAGTTCGCCAGCTATGTTGAATGCGCTAAAGTTCGCACTTCCTAGAGTCTGTGGTGTCCATTCGGCGACTACCCTGGCGCAGTCCTACATTTCAGAAGGGAGGCAGTGTGCTTAGATGGCTCCTTATTTGACAGTATTGTGGCTAATGGAGAGGGAGTGGGGACATTTGCGGGACCATTGGCAGAAATTCTTTGCCAAGAATAGCTATAGCGAAGATTTATGATGTGTGTAACCTCACTGAAAGCTATTCTTTCTAGGTCCGGTCATGGGGTATCTCTGCGGCCGATGCTCCTGTCAAGTCGTGTTGCTCGTGTCGAGCTTGACGGCAGGCGCTTCAGCCTGCGCTTGCTTCTTCGCTGAGAGCATATTCTCTCTAAATTTCCTGTTTGGAATTTGCCACGGTGAGCGAGCCCTCATTTCTTTTGTGACACTCATGTTAAACAAATATACTCAATCAGGGTCTATCACGTCAAAATTAGCTCAAGACTATCCTGGCTGTGAGCGTAGAATGAAGCACGCACCACTTATGCGCGTTTCATCCTAGCGTAACGTCAAGGCAACGCTCCCTTTTCGCACCTCGTGAGCTCTCATTAATTGAGGTGCCCAGTGCCGCAAGCAGTTTTGTAATTTATGGTCAGTTTCACTTCGTCACTTTTGACCGCATTTTATCTTTTGCACTTTATTCTTCATTGTTTAATGGCCACTTTCGCATTTTCTTACCTCAGTTTCTTCTTATACATGCTTCACCGTCTCTCCCTCCCAAAGGGCATGTTGGCCAATCGAGCACTTCCTTCGTTAGGCTCCCTAATTTTTGCTTTCCATTTCTCTCTCCCTCTCTCAGTCCCTCTCGCCGTCCTCTCTCTTTCGCCTCATTATTTTGCACCTTTCGAGTTCTTCTTCCCCTTTCCCAGTTATGGGGTAGCCCTTAATTCCTCTCCATATTCTCTCACTATTACCAGTGCCTCAACTGTCACGTACAAATGTTCCAAATAAACGGATATGGGCGGCATCCAGTTAGTATATCCCTCGGCTCATTAGTTTCTTTGCCATGCTAGTTTTGTAATAAAGAAGAAAACGTTGGCTAATAACGCTTATCGAAATCCAGCCTAACCATAACTGTCTTCCTTTCACACACATCACAATATGATAAGTAATCTGGACAGAGTGTTGCACTTTCCCATTATTGCAGTCGAAATACCATGATCGTTGTGAACGACGACGCAAGTGCTGCCCAGGGGGACAAATATTGTGCAGCATTACTAAGACCGTCCCAATTACTTCAGTTACAATTTCAGTTTATTCTTCATTAAGAAAACAATGAGTAAATAACAAATAGTAAGCAGACGAGGGTGCCAAAGTCAATGACTGCAACGGGACCCTCCGTTCTAAAAAGAAAAAAAATGTGTACGAAACGTGGGAAAGCAGCAAAGAATTAAAAAAAAAGTACGAGGAAAGGCGGGTGAAGCAGACGTGAATAATGAGCCACAAATATTCTAAAACCCATAAATATTTGTACAGAAAAATAAATGTGCCGAAACCATGGAAAACGACTGTCAATCTAACCTAAATCTTCCGAGCAAACGAACGAACGAAAGAAAGAAACCACACACGCGACAGTCTCCCTTCCCGCCTTCCCACCGGCATCTGGCCCGCACCTCCCCGTACCACGGTCGCGCGAGAAGACACGCCCATCCTTCGCCTCCTTTCTATGGCTAGTCCTACCATCGGTCATCAGCCGCGGACCACCGACAGCCACCGACCACGGAAACGGAGGACGAAAGAGGCAAAGGTTGCTATTCATTTTAAAAGAGTTGAGAATAAGGTCTTGAAATGTTTGGCGCTCCAAGGAACTTTGCGTACGCCAGCCTTGGGTAACGTAGAAGTCAATGCGGCAGCAGTCGCTTCAGGGAATGGCGCCGCGTTTATTCGCACAAATATTTTGGGGCAAGTTGGAGGAAGCGTGCTATATGAGAAGTAGCGGGCCAATCGCAAGCCTAAAACCCCGTGACTGCGTCTTGCGCACGCAGTGACTCTATATGTTTCTTGCCTTTTTCCAAGGCAATCTCTCGCGCGCCAATGCATGGAAAATACCGCAGAATTTTTTATGCAATAACGTTTCGTAGCTGCTTTTAAACGTCATCGTTTTATTCAGAACGTCGTTTGAGATAGTAGGACAGTCGCCCTAGATGTTTGGTGTCATGCGCCTCCTTGCGTGTTTTTTATTTGCTTGGCTAACTTTCAAGCACCAGAAAGAGTGAAGCAATCCGAGTTTTAATGCTATCAATTTTCCATGAACCAGACGGAAAAGCATAATAATATCTCAGGCCAAATAGTTTTAATGTACATACAATATCATTGCCCAAGAGATATAATAATATTTGGGGTTTTACGTGCCAAAACCACTTTCTGATTATGAGGCACGCCGTAGTGGAGGACTCCGGAAATTTTGACCACCTGGGGTTCTTTAACGTGCACCTATATCTAAGCACACGGGTGTTTTCGCATTTCGCCCCCATCGAAATGCGGCCGCCGTGGCCAGGATTCGATCCCGCGACCTCGTGCTCAGCAGCCCAACACCATAGCCACTGAGCAACCACGGCGGGTATTGCCCAAGAGATACCAGGATATTTACAAAAAGATGACAATCACCCAGGGATGGATTTAGTAGCATACTTAAAATTGTTAGCGTACTGATTGCGCTGAGCAAGTGGTCTAAATAAAGTTCAATTGATAAACGCATATATGAATTACTTATCTACGTAAATGAAGAGAAACGGACAAAATACAAGGAGCGGTGCGACAATGTTACGAAAAGGCAGATGGTGTAGTTCAAACATTGATATAACATGGCATGTTATCCACTGAAGGAAGGGTTTACTTACAAAGTACGATTTGCATACTGACTTCTGTACTTTCTTGTTTTCCTCCGTCCGTCCCTTATTTGGCACCTTGTATATATATCTTACTTGTCATGATATATTTTATTTTTTATTTACATATATTGTTAGCCATAACTCTAGTCCAAGTAGATGGGCTTATATACTACACAAGATCAGGTTTTTTCTAACAACATGCCACGAGAACACATTCCGAACACACGCCAGTGACCGCATTACTAGGACACCTTAATCCATACAAATCAAACGTATTCGGTCTGCATCACAAAAACAACGAAGATAATCAATGTACAATGAAATCAAAAAAATACATGAACATTATAAAACAAGTCGAGCATAAGAAGCAACTGCACAAAAGCACAAGAAATTAATCAATCTTGTGCACTGGAAATACCTACAGGAAAAGTGCACACTACTGCACTCTACGCTAAGCTACCTCATAATCTTTTAAGCAGCGATAAGTTTTGTTTATACTGTTGCTGCCGCTTTTTCATTAGTATGACGTCGCTTCGTATGATGCCAGATGTAAGGAGCTCGTTACCAGAAGACGTCTACCTCATGGCGTCATGTACCTCATCTACAGCTACAGAGATAAACTATTAACATATTGCATGGAACGCTGTAAGAAGAGAATTAAAAACATGGCATTTTTCTACGAGTAGTTGCCTTTATTTCCTTGTTTGTACTTGCTTTTTTAGAACATTGTGCTGGAAATGTCATGCTTTTAAGTGTAAATTCATACCAAAGCATTACCATAGCTATGCGAGTGAAAAGTATTTTTAACTTCGCAAACTCGCATATGTGAGGTGGTAGCGCGGAGTGACTGAACGGACTGTGAACGAAATATTACTGCTTCCCTATGGCATCAAGGCATGTAATCTAATCCACCTATCTTGTATGCTTTCTTTCTTTTTTTAGGAACAGCGGTGTGTGGCGTTCACGTTGCCGTTACCATCATCGTGTCCCAGCACTTCGAGAAACGCCGTGCTACAGCGTGTAGCATAATTTACACGGCCATGTGTATCAACAGCGCGTACTTGCCACCCTTGGCTGAGCTAGTTCGAGTAACTTACGGGGTTCACGGCACCTTCCTTTTGCTCGGTGGTATGGTTCTAAACTCATTTCCTCCGGTTCTCGCGGTCCAAAGTCCCGAGTGGACAAAACCGAAAAGGCGTTCTCTCGGCGAAACGGTGCACAGTCTCATCAAGGAGAAGGAGAACATTCCGAATAATCATCTGCTGACTGCACATGACACGCTCAATGGGTGCTTTCCCGACGACGCCGAAACGCCGAACAGCACAATGCACCAAACAAAGTTCGCAGAAGTACCACTCCGTCAGAACGACGACTTCGACCTCAAGACCGTCCCATTACTCTCGTCAAGTAAGAAATCAGTGGGCAAGGACAGCACAGCCAACCCAAGTTTTACTCTGATTGTGAGACAGTTCGCCAGCGTGCCGTTCGCCGTCAGTGCGATATCCTTCGCTGTCATCGGTCTAGGAATGTCGACATTTCTTTTGCTTTCTGTGGACATTGCCGTGGACCGAGGGATCGCTCCATCCAGCGGCGTCTTTCTCCTGAACGCCTTCGCAGTGACAGACATTGTGGCGAGGCCCTTAAGTGGCCTGATAATCGACTCTGGTTTTTTATCATTAGAGAGTATTATGCTGATCGGATACATTCTCCAATTCTTGGCGCTAGAACTCTTTGTGTGGTTAGAGCATTTCCCGCTAATGCTGGCTTCCTCTGCGCTATTTGGCGTCAGTAATGGATTGAGGATCACTCTGCTCGCGCCTCTTCTCGTTAAAGACTTTGGGATGGACCGAATGCCCCTCTTGCTTGGTGGCGTGTCCTTCTGGAGTGGCGTCGTCGTGCTTACAAGACCATTTCTTGTTGGTAAGTGAAGTCTTGCCGAACTGAAATCCTTAATGCCAGTTGTACAAAAGAACCTGCCACATATTTTTTTCAGACGTGAAGCGACATCAAGATAATTTAATGAAAACAAAAGCCTTATTTCTAGTGTTCTTCCCAAACAAAATGGAAGGAGGCGACAGGGCAGAGCACGATAACCTACAAGATCACTTTTTCCCCAAGCCACGCTTTGTATAACGCGAACGTGGCATTAAGATGCCTGCACAGCTTTTTCCTGAATGGCTTCGAGTATTAGACACACCTGAAAAAAAGCGTGTTGTAGCCTATTCTCCATGCACAATGAATGGCGGCAGCTGCCGGTGCAAACACGATTTCAATACGCAGGTTGCTTCGTGTACTTCCCATATTTTTGGCTAATCGGCATCTGTCTCGTCAATTCAAAATCTCAATGAATCATAAGTACCCAATGGTGGAATTAAAACAAGTATCCCCCGCGCAATGAACCGATGCTCTCTTTAATGCCATGGACGTCCGCATGCCGACAAAGTGAGCGCTTTCACTAGCTTCCCTGTCGGAAAATGGTAGTTCAATATGCTTCAAGCGGGACTGATATCATATAACAACTATTTGCGACCAAAAGAAAGAGCACACACAATGATAGCTGACTAGAAATATACGTGGTTTACACCTGAAAGAAAATCCCACGCATTTCCGCCGTCATTTAGTCAAATCACATTTCCTTAACCTCAGTGGTTCAGCTTTATAAAGACAAGAGAGGATTGTCATTGGGAGGCGGTGTTTTAGTGAAGTTCTCTATGTGATCTCCAAAGGTATAGCTGTTGTCGTCAGTAATGGCACCGTGTCGCATTTTCATTACAGGCGCAACACGATGAAACTATTCTATTCTTCTTTATACACATAAAATGTATGAGCTACTGGTGTGCGCGCGTCCAGACATGTTAGAAATATGAGTCAAGTTTAGGCTTCGAGCACGAGAACGTTTGTCGACTAACAGGAAATCTCGAACAGCTGTATTTAACACATGTAGCTCGATACTCGAAGACGCATGTCTTTTATTGATTAGCTGAGACGCTTAGAGAGGTTAATAATTTGGCTTAGATTTGTAATAGGAAATGCTATTGAGACGCTTGACATCACTGCAACCGACTGTGAGCTGAAACGGAAATGGCAGTATTGAAAGATGCCGTAGAAAATGGCTGAGCCTTCTTCACAACATATACCATTCTCAAACAGGATTAGGTAGAAAAAGTGGAGTTGACCGTCACCACGCCTCTCCAAAAGAAGATACCGTAGTCGGAAAATTTATCAATATTGTCTTGAAAGTGCCTCACTGCGCGATTCGGCTTTTCTTTAGATAGTAAGGGAATGGAATGATCTCTGTCTGTAAATATGCACATAATTTCAATTGATAAGTTGCGCAGTGTTTTTGCATACTAGTGTTGAGTGCCACACACACATACACACACACTCATGTATATATATATATATATATATATATATATATATATATATATATATATATATATATATATATATATATATATATATATATAATACTGTTTAAGCGAACACTTTCAAGAATATTTAGATACTGGCTCTTTACATGCGCGGGTCTAATCGAAGAGGTGGACATTACTTGCAGAAAAAAAATACAGATGCGTAGTCGACTACTGAACAAGAACTCACTAATTAAGTGTTTAACTAATTACCCTACAGCTCATCAAGGCTGCCAGATACGAGGCACACGCTATGAATGAAAGAGAAGAACGAGAAGCGAGGTAATCAATATTTGGTAATCAATTTGGTAAATCAACAGACAATAAAGCCAAGCAAAGCGTTGGGAAAATTAACTATGGTTCAAAAGGAACTCTAGGAAATTATATATATATATATATATGAGGATCAACATATTTCAGTCTAGGATTCTACCTCTAGGGGACTCTTCCATTCTTTTTCTATAAAGGTCCATTCATTGCAGTGAATAGTGTGGTGTATGTACGCACACTATTTACAACGCTGCGATAACCACCTGGTCATAACCAATAAGTACACAAACAGCAGTACCATCGCGTTCACTATGAAATACAACGAGCGAACGCGTGGCGTGTCGCCCCTCCATGTTGGATGGCGACGTCCAGTGGTGCTGCGTTCTCAACCTATAGTGCCAGGGTGCTTCTTTTATTGTTTCGAACATTGCCCTTTCATGGCTGCTTTCGTTCTCTCTCTCTCGCAGCCTTGACGACGAAATTTTTGTCTCTCGGCAAAACTCCGAACAGAACCGTGCCCACCTACCTATTCTGCGTGCTGATGATCATTTATGGATCTGGAAATGAAAGCTATCTTCCGTGATCTGAAATATCTTAAGCTTGAGCTATGGTCCCTCGAAGTGTCGTCACACAAAGGCGCTATAACGTAAAGCTATTCCAAAGCGTTTCTATTTTGTTTGTGCAACCCCCATTCCTCTATAAGTAAAAAAAAATATTTCCGGTTCTACGCTTTTTCGCCGTTAGTTCTGCGGTATGCGACACAAGCTTTCGGGATGTGTCCGCTTCGCCTGACTTTCATGCGGCGTCACCAAACCGCGAAAACACACCACGTCAGGGCGACGTGCCCACATTAAATATGCATTAATATGCGGTACAAAGTTGAATTTTTACGCAATAGCCACGGACTGCCCTGTTGAAAATTAAATGGAAGATTTCTGCCCGTTGGCCCCTGTAGCTCTGGTCACTCGGAGCTGCCAGAGAGAATGAATTTGTCTGCGCGTAATAGAAATTCTTACGTGGCAGTATAAGACTGTGGAACCCTTTCGCAACGTATAAGAAACCATTCTGCCATCTTTTCTTCGCTGAGCATTCATTATACCGTCCTTTCTACACTTCGGTTGCACACCGTTGTGATCATCTAGCAGTAAATGATGGTTAGCGGACGGAAAACGCTCCAGTCAGAGACGCCAGTACCACCCTCATCAACCTGTTGTCTATATTTCACTGCGCTAGCTAGGCCCCTCCAAAACCTCTCATCTTGTGCGTACTCATTGCCTCTTGTTAGTCAATTATATCAGAAAAACCTGTCAACGTAAGCAGCGCTAATCGCTTGGAAAGCAAACACAAAGTCACCTGCTGTAAGGCCGCATGCTTGTCTCGTATATGTTCACCGCGTCACGAGTAGTCCACGTACTATTCTGTGCGGGATCCACTCCTTTACGCGTCCGAGTGGCAACCGAAGGAATTTTCTTTTCTTTTTTGAGTGCTAAGAAAAGCCCACCTAGTGTAGAGGGACGAGTCACAGTGCGTGAAGCTGAGGTGCGGTCACGGATGCTTAGAACGCATTCGGGAACGCGGTCTTGAAAACACCGGGTTCGGATTCCGCCAATGGTCATGAATTGTGCTCGCGAGCAAATCTCAAGTGAGAGTGGTGTACGCGCTGTTGCGTTGCCGTGGACCTCCCGAACTTCTTGGTGGGCAGGAACGCCGGTGAGATTGAAATGACGTGGCAGTAAATTTTGCATGCCTCCCTTGATCCCTTTCTCCCTTAATCCGTGACTGACTACGTGGAAATGAGAAAGCTCCACGTGCTTGCAGGAAGAGATAAAATTGTTTTCTTTTCTTTGCCTTTAGTCTTAGGAGTAAGGACATCCCTATTGGGCCTCATTGGCCATTGCATCAGTGGGACGGGCCAATGGCTCTGCCACCCTTTCACGTTGTCTGTTTGACCGATATTGACCTGGACGAGGTTTTGTCCCTCATTCTGGGCTGAAATCATGCAGCATTGTTGAGAGATCAGTGAGGCTCCGTATATTGTACGTTAAAGAAGTTTGCGCTGTTATCAGATTTGATGATCAATAAGGGAGGCATCATACAGTAGTGTGGGATGAAATCAGGATTGCTGATAGGTCAGTGAGGTTTCGCACAAGGGTAAAGGCAGTCTGGCCTGCAGTAATAAGACTTGCTGATCGATCAATGAGGCACCGTGTCAGTCTGCATTCTAACAGCAGTTGAGACGGTCGCAAACTGAGAGACTGCTTTCTTTATTGTTGGCATTGTAATTCATTTCCTTTACTTCTCATGCATTTAGATATAAACGTTTAGCTATAAATCATTCGAAAGGCCATCTGGTCGACACCACTTCCTGCCGGCGTTTGATCATATGTGCCGGTCATTATTCGAGAGATTTTAGGTTCCAACGAAGAACGGAGAAGCTAGAAGAATAACCGACCACGAAACGTTATCGGTTCCATAAGCGAGGACAGCGTTTCACTGGGCTGTTCAAAGACGCTAAGGGTCATCACCCTATGACTGCATCTGCAGTTACGTAAATTTCACGTCAGAAATAAACCAGATTCGAACACTTTTTACGTTCCAGAGCCCCAGATTTTTTTGTATTACCACTCAGTGCAGACACTTACCCTTCCTGACTCTGCGTGTCATTGCAATACATGTATCATTAATTTCGCTGAGTACTCGCTGCCTCTTATTTGCAACACTTCACCAGTTAAAACGTGTATAACAACAAATGACGCACATAGCTCCCACAAAAGCTGGTGCCCACTTCTTCTTATCGTTTGTGTGAGACCAATATATTACAAACTAAACTTGGATTAGGGGGCGGGAAGGCCGAAATCAGGGTTGAAGGGTAATGTTCGAAACAAGAACGTCAAAACCCTCGCCGTTTAGGTGCGACTGCGCACCTAAACCTGGCAGCTGCTTTCGCCATGCTCTCGCACGTTGTACCTTATGCTCACTGCGATAGTACATACAAAAAATGGCATCATACAAAGGAACGCCCTTCATCAAACGCAAAAACGAGAAAGGGAAAGCTAAATACTTTTTCAAAAATCTGTATGATTTCGCAAGAACATTTACGCTATAAGCCGCCCAGCCGATATTCTACAGCAGCGGAGAATATTCATCGTGAGGAGGAGGATTAGGCCAGCCGCGACCATGATTTGCCTAATGCCCCCGCAGTATATTTGTATTCAATAAAGATCGTGCCCCTGCCTTCTTGTTCTAGCATGTTGCCTTCTCGGTTGCGGAAGCCGTCTTATATTTTCTTTTACGTGTAATCACAATAATAAAAGACGTCGTCTTCGCCTTCATTATGTCCACTTCTTCTATCGCTCTGCTTTTGATCGCGTTTACTGGATGGCGCTTAAGTCATCTTCATTTCGAGAAAGATAGCGTGAAAGCTGTTAATAAAGTAGCCCAATCTCAGTTTGAAAAAAATCCAAATGAATCCAACAATAAGAAGTTTTAGGGGAGTTTTAGTAGAGAAAAGTGGCTAAGTCCGGACAGGTAAGAGGAGGGGGAACATCAAAGTTTTTTTGTTTTCAATTCAGCACCGGTAGAATGAATTGCGCAAATGAATGCGGCACATACTTTATTTTTGCTTCTCGAAGGAAGATTGATTCCTTGCGCCTGCTAATATTCCGTCCTAAAAACGCCGCAGTATACACTTTAGGGCTTACTGTGCAATTTGTTTCGCAACCTATTTTGTTGCAACTTCACGTTACATGCGAAACTATAATTTGTTTATCATGATGCCCGTGTCGTCGTGCCAGCTAGCCAAAAGGGACTCCCACAGTACGCGAGATCAGCAAGCTTTTTTTTTCCTTAGTATTTCATGCCGTGCTTTCACCGTTTTTAGAATTCACCTCGCGTTCCATTTCTAAAGAATTAAATTAAATTAAATTATGGGGTTTTACGTGCTAAAACCACTTCCTGATTAAGAGGCACGCCATAGTGGAGGACTCCGGAAATTTTGTCCGCCTGGGGTTCTTTAAAGTGCACCTAAATCTGAGTACATGGGTGTTTTCGCCTCCATCGAAATGCGGCCGCCGTGGCCGGGATTCGATCCCGCGACCTCGTGTTCAGCAGCCCGACACCATAGTCACTGAGCAACCACGGCGGGTTTCCATTTCTATTGTGTGTGCTATTTCCCCGAGCCAGTATATAAGAAATTCTGGAGAAGCGGTTGGGTTTGAAATATTCAAAACGCGTCATTTAATATCAACAAGTGCACTACAGAAAGATATCACAGTGCCGCAAAATGAGTTTGGTGCTCATTGAAGGCATAAGCATTTGGAATATATATTTTGAATGGTTGCTAAATTATTAGTTTACGAAAGCTTTTCGAAAGACTTACACACAAATTATCGGTGTATTAAGGAAGGGTGTGTCATGCATTATTTTCTCTGATTAGGGTGTAATATTAGGCGCAGTTTCGAGGATATATATTATATCTGATTGTTTGGTTAGACATGTAAGCTTGATGTCCAATAAATTTGGATTTTGGTAGTTTACAATAGGCTTCAGTAAAATTTATGGCTGACCAAACACATTCATTTCCGGTTTTTAATGGCAACAAACTTGATGAGGCTTCGCGCAGTGGTCGCCTAGAAAAATGATCTTTTTCGGCCCGATAAGTTTGGAAGGAGCTCCCGGGCCAAAGCTTCTTCGCAAAGACCCACAGAATGCGTATCATATAAGCACGGAGGGGGGGGGGGGGTGATTTCAACACGCGTGCGAACACGAGAGGTTGTTCCCTTTGCACTGACGTCATGGCAGCCAAAGTTGGCAATGAAAGTGTATCGCGAACGATTCACGCGCGCTCAAATTATTTGAGTGTTCTCAAATGTTAGATTTCGCCAACCACAGGCATTCTCTCGCTACGCTCCCCCTTTGCTTTTTCTGTGTTATCCTTGTGTCTTTCAAAAATAAATACGTACACCATCACCCTAACCAAATACGGTGCCTATGTAGTAAGCGATGTGGATTGTTGGAGCGAGAACCGATGCACTACGCACATATTTCTCATTATTCGGAGGCACAATTGACCTAAACAGCCAGGCAGAGTAGAATCAGCTGCATGTAATTTTCAGCATGCCCCACGCGTGCTCCGACATTAAACATTGTGCTGCCCCGATGTCATAATGGCTAGGAATCCCCAGAAAAACAAAGTCTGCAAGCGTAGTGAAGCTAGCGGCAGAGTTTTTGTAGAGGTTGCATGTTCGGTAAAGTTATTTAGCGGCGCTTAAGCGTCGCTCAGAATTATTTATCCGTGGGGGTGGAGTTGTGAGCCTATTTTTGACTGGGTGCTATCGGGGCTGAGAGTGAGTGCCTGTAGTAAATGGGGTCACGGCTGCACTGGCCGTTGTCGTAGCCTCTCCGTCACACGGCATTGTAGATATGCCGCCAGGGTATAGGTCCGCCTCGGAACTCCATCTCGCGTCAGAGTTAAACGAAACACGTGGCGGAAACGTGTAACGACACGTACAAACATATTTCCAAGAAGTGTGCAACGCACAGTAGCAGACGCCGAGTTTTTAACTGCTATCGTCTTCAGCGCCCATCTCGTGCTCTCGATCCGTATTGTTGCGGACAGCGCTGAAACAAAATGAAGTTCGAGGTTGACATTATCACTAACAGTTCAGCTGTGTGTAAGAGGAGAAGCAATAAAGCTAGAGTACCTTTGTTTTACTCTGAACGGTTAAGCAGAGTGCAGACGAGGAACACCTTTCTTAATTATTATGTGGGTCTTTGATGGGGAAACCAAAATTACGCATCGGTAACTGTCTCGCGGCAATCTCCAGTAGTTTTCATTTGCCAGGTGTGCCAGCGACTCTTCTTGAAGCAGCGAGAGGGCGTAGCAATCTTGCTTGTGTTGGTAAATTGTGTTCCCTGATAAGTTGTCTACGGAAAGTTCTATAGCCGCTTGTATAAGTACATGAGTTCTGTAAATAATGCTTGCAAAGAACATTTGCGAGTTAATGTGGAATCATTCTGTTTGATTTGAGATTGTTTACTTGCTTGCCTTACAATGTTCTAAAGCACTACTACGCAAGAAATTAGAATGAAAGGACGCGTAGGAACAAATGCTAGTTATTTGCGTATTATCGTATTATATTCTTTTCTACGTTTCCTTGGAATAGTTGTGACAGCTGTAGTAATGTGGACTTTTTCTCAAACATGGCCACATAGGCTTAGCGTTCTGCTCGACTACAGGATACTTTCGTTACTGCTACGAGAGAGAGAGAGAAAGAAATAGAAGACAGGAAGTGCAGGAAGTTTAACAAGACGCACGTCCGGTTTGCAACCTTGTACTGATGGAAGAGGGCATATACCTCACATGGAATGTCACATATAAAAATATTAGGTATTTTAATCAAACTCCCAATGTGCTTGATTTAGAAAATAAAACTCACCTATTTACAAACGTTGAAATAACCTGTTCTGTGATTTTATGGAAGCGATCTGTTTAGATAACTATGCCAAAATGTCATTGTTCATTATTTCTTACATCGCCAAAAGCAAGCTAATCAGTGTCCAATGTCTAACTGGTTGATAGGTTCATTAGGATCGATTGCTGTCTTGTTAGCGATTTCTGAATTATCCGGTTACTCGAAAGTCATCAGCCATTCCATGTACCATCACAATTTTCCGCATTGCAATATTTCTTGCATCGTTTGACACGTTCGCTTTTTTGATGCCCTTGTCACATATTTTTATACTAGCCTCTTGCAAAGCTCTCCTGGTCTCATTACTAACTGTCCATGCAAGTATAATTTCTTCTTTAAAACTCAAGCCAAGTGAACTGTATTGCAACAGTCAGATTGTAGTTTCATGGTAATAATATTAAAGCAGTATGTCCCAGAGTTTTGAAATAACTATGTCGAATCAGGGAAATGTGACTATCGTAGGTAAATCTCGGCAATAGATTCTTCGGCGTTTCCTAAGGATTAATACTGCTGATAACTCTGTTATGTTTATTTCTTGTTCAGTAATATTTATTACCTATGACTATCCCTATCCTCCGATTTTACTGCTGAATTCTTGGTCACAAATCTTTCAATTTTTTTCTCTGGTTCTGTAAAACCCACAAGGTCACTTTTCTGAAGCCTTATGAAATCGAAGTTTCCCTGCACAACAAAAAGAAAAAGCCCTAACGCGGAGTTTTCTAGTGCAGCGTTATCTTTCAGAGACCACACTGACAGATGCGTCACGTAGCGAGAAAGGTAAACAGCACTCAATTTGGCAGCAGAAAGCTGATCACTCTATCGGAGCGACTTAAGGTCGCGCCACCTTTGCGACACTGCGTGATACAGCTCACTGTAGCGATATCAGCTTCGACACGATGCCTCATAGTACTTATGCACTTGATCGAACAAGCCACTTAAGAGGATAGAAAATCTATTTGTTTATTTTCTTTTCGTTTCGTTTCTTATATTTACTTATTTATTCGTTTATTTCATTTTTTATTTTTGCTAGGCGATAGCAGAATTCAGGTTTGGTACTATGCTTATTCGGCACGCGCCGTGATCATTCATAGCAACAAAACGCGAACGCATGTCAGGCAACATAATTCTCGGGGAAATTCCACCACTTTTTTTTTTAATTTGGAAGTATATTTGGGATGAAATGGCTTGTACAGACTCTTCATTTCTGCTTGTACAACTGTCACATTTGGGTTTCTAACACATTGTTAGTAGCCTCGAATCGAACTCTTTTACACGATTTAAAATTACACGCTAGCAGACACGATACCTTGGGAAAGGCTCTTTATTTTATTTATATCCTAATTTTGCAGGTTACTGGAGGGACCACCTGGGATCCTACGATGGCCTTCTTCATTTCATGGCTATACTAAACGCTGTCGTTGCGCTCATGTGGATGGCGAAGCTTTACGTGTTGAGACGGCAAAAACGGCTTGTATAGGAAAATAAAAACTTGTATTTATACGAGAGGACATTGCTTTTTTTTATTTTTGAACAGAGCATTGCCTTCGGTGATGCTTACTCGGTGGTTGCAATTTTGGGTATTCATTGACATGATATCAAATGTGATACGTGACTCGGTGCATTTTCCCTTTGATAATGACACCAACATTACCCACAATTATCATTGTATCTGACTGACACGTAAGCCAGAGGCAACTGTAGCAGCCGGCTATGGAATCGTTGGCATCACCACTGTAAGCGCAGCAGCATTGGCCTACGTGCCCGCTTCGTGACGTCACCGTTTTCGTACGTTTTATTAGTGTGAGATGTGTTGATCCTCGACATAGGGCACGCAAAAGTAAAATGGGTGAGTGCCGGAGGTGGCGCGACAAGAAGCCGACCTACACTGGAAAAAATTTAAGACACAATTCCAACATTCCTCTCGTCAACATTCCCGTCCCGTCAAAGTAACGCCAGAAGCGTCCGTCAGGCGACAGCATGTCCTCGCTGTTTGCTCCTGGAGAAAATATGACCATGACGTTAGCAGTCACAGTTCAAGAGCGACGGAAATCTAAGAAAGTCGAAGGACAAGCGCCACCATTGTTTATTCGCCAAGACGATCTTCACCTGTTTTCATTCGCCTAGCCGAGCGAATTCTAGCTATTGTGGTGTGCATTTCTTCATCTTTCCTCTCTCTTGCGCTATCTAAAGTCATGGAACCGAACCAAACGGCCTGGTCGTAGTGGCGTCAAGCCCATCAGCATAACGTTTTTGGAAGAATACGGTGAGTGAACGTTTCATTGCAGACGTCGCCTACATGACGGTGGCACGACGGCGAGCTTGACGATTGTGGTAATCAGGCCTGATAGTAAACCGGACCAACTCTGCAGATAGTGTTATCAAATTCCGGCTTATGTCAGACACGTAGGATTAAAAAATAGTGACTTGGTGACCGATCTGGATCCGATTTCACGATACGTGTCTTCACAAGGGTTTTAGTTTTGTTTGTAAAGCGAGTTGATTCTACAGACAGTTTATATAACGGCTTGTAGTGCTGCTACTAATAATGGTGTCGCATTCCAGTCGCATGGGTGTCGCACACGTCTGGCATTGGTGTCCTTGGGAGAAGGAGCCGCTCGGTAATATCAACGTAGGAGTAGCTTCGAGCTCTTGCGTATGTCGATTTTACATATGTGTCGTTCGTCTCAATAGAGTAAACTATTAGTCAGCGCTACGTGTGGTTGCCGTGGGCCGCTTCTGAGTCCTAATCATTCGCATTGTTCCCTATTTCAAATGGAGACGTAGAGCGCTGACATGAGCGTGCAGGGACGCGTTTATAAAGTGCGCACTTATGTAATGCCGATACGTTGGGCCCTATAGCGTAAAATTTTTCGAATATGTTTTTATTCGAATCTCCTGACGTCAACTTTGAGTAACCGCCGCCGTAAACATCGGGCGGTGACCCGCAGGGTTGTCTGAACAGACCGACCAAACACTCACCTTGTTTATAGAAGGTAATCTTTGTTCACTTTACGAACGAATAACATTGCCTACACTGAGCGGCTTATCTTATCTAATTGGCTGAGAAGAGGCAAGGAGCACGGTCAAGTGGAGAAGGATTCGATGGGACCGAGCCAGTTCTCTGAAAATCGATAACCGCATGAAGAGTGTGGTGACCGCGTCTGCGATTGCTCTGCTTTTATTTGCTTAGCTTGAGGTGGCTGGTCGAAAATCGCGGCGGCGTGCAACGAAAGCTTGAGAACGCCGCTAGAATGGAGGCCTCATCAAAGAAGAGTTGGCAGAGCGAGAACACAGGCTTGCGGAAAGTTGGAGATAACGTTACACAGCCGTGCAAAAAGTTCTATTGCACACAAATAAACCCATGCTCTCCGGCAGGCGCTTGTAAACAGTGCCTGAGCGATCGGCGGCCACCATCTTTTATTCCTTTTGGAACGGTAAATCCTGCGACTTTTCAGAAAAAGGTTCAGTTTTCTTCGGCATATTAATGCTTCTTTAACAGGCATACACGTTACTTTGACGCGCTAAGTATTCGCGTTTTTGTGACGCCGTGTGACAGGCAGATGAAGTGGATGCCGCCCGAATACTTCTGATGAGTAGCCGAGGGCTAATGGCGAAAAGGCGTTGAATCAGAAATAACTATTTTTTCTTTTCTTCGGTCCAGTCATGCATAATCCGTGTGTACACGTCATATCAGACGGAGAACTAACGCGGTTTTCGTGACGTCGCGTGATAGACAGGCGAAGGGGGGAAGGGGGGTTAAAAAAATGTTGACCAATCGAGGAGGGCTGATTGCACAATGGACTAGAACAATTTGGAATAGCTTTACGTTATAGCGCCCCTTATACGCCACAAAATATGTTCGTGTGGTCAAATGGGACCCTAAATGACATTTACTAATGGTGCAATCGATTGTTTCCTACTGCGCTCCAACTCCGTTTGCAGCGGTGCGGGGTCCTGTCGAGATTCGAGCCAGATAAAGGCTACTGAAGCCGAAGGTACCATGTGCTTGCAGTGAAAACGCGGTGCCACGTGATCAAGTGTCTGCCTAATCTCGGTTACGCTGCTGGGACGGGGTGCGAGTGCTTCTGAGCTTTCAGAGCTGCAGCAAGGCGTTCCGAATGAACCAAGCAATTTTGTTTTAAACGCTGGATTTCAACTAGTCAAATATAAACAGCACCACAAGAGCGCTTCAGATCGCTCGTAATTCACCAGTCGAATGTCCCATAGTTTCTCTAATGCCAGGTAAAATAGATAATGTTTTTTCATCTGCCATAAACATAATAAAAATCATGCTGTACATACGGTATCCATCGTTACATAGACCCATACTTCCAATTCGATATAGCTCCACCGTGAGACCAACTTCTTCTCAGTATTCATTTGCACGAATATGACGAACTCAAATTCATTACATTCGTTCAAAGAACCAAGCAGATGGAATTAATGTTCACGCATTGCTTTTACTTGAGCAATGTCATTCCATGCATGAAATAGCGATAGCATCTGCATAATAGTATATAGTATATACATTATCGTAACCTTTGATCCAGGAAAGTGAACACGTTCCGCATACATGTAGGTAGACATCAAAGAAGCTTCGCGTTCAACGATTACCAAATGCCTAGAATCCGCATATTATTTGCCTCCTTTTCGTCTGTGATAATCATTGCAAGATTTTGCTGCATTACTGATAGATGACTGCATCGCTCATACTCTACTTTTCCCTAGCTGTACTTTTTCCGTTCCTGCCTGTCTGTCAGCCTTGTGGCGTGCACGGTATTGTATTTCCACTTATCCATACGCGGTCCTTGATCATGACAGACGCCACACGTTTCCTGTTGGTTCATTACCCCTCGAAGCAGACGGTTCCTAAAAGGGTTAGCATTTCTACTGTTACCCAACGAGAAAACTGCCCGTCCGTCCCTTCTACGTGTAAGGCGATCGCTTTCAAGATAGAGCCCGCCAGCCGTGGAAGAAGACGACGGCGACGAACGCGCCCGCAGTGGCACGACATTTTCGGGGGGTGAGCCAACTTAAATTTGAGGGTGGGCCGACATGAAATTTTAGTGTGGCCCTGCTTGACGCTTTGGGGTGACCCAATGTCCACTTGAGCGCTGCTGAGCGTCCTTCGAGTTACGAACACCTCGCGGGCATGGCAGCGCGTTTTCATTGGGCCTTACCGAGGCACAGTAAGAACGCCGGCGAGAGCTTGTGCAGGCGAGGAATGGGGGCGCGTAACACAGGCTTTGCGAGAGCGACAGCGAGGGTGACATGACATCGCGACGATGCACTCCCCCCTCACGCAACGCCTGACAGGCTGCTTCGGCAGCTGGGGTTCTCTGTCGACCGCTCTGCCCCGTCGAGGCGCGCTCCTGCCGGGCGTTCCGGCTCAATTGGTACGAGTGCACTCAAGTGGTCGGATGCCGCGAGAAAGTCTGACAATCGTCTACTAAATATTAAGCATCGTTTGCCACCGGAAAGACCACTGGCGGACGTGCGTAAGCTGGGAAAGGCAAGCAAGCCACACTAAGCAAGCACAAAGTTTCAGCCGAGTCAAACAATATCAACGCTTTAGTAGACAATTCTCAGAATTTCCGTAATTCTTTAGGGCTTCGTGGTGAAAAGTAACCACGAAACGCGGATGCATTTCGTCGGACACTTTGAAAATAAATATGATGACACTGTCGCAGTCGCGAGAATTCGTTCTAAATTGATGTGCCTTGCGCGCTCACTAGCTACAATTCGCAAATTGAAATATGCGCCATAAAGTAAATAACTTAAAAATGAAATTTCGATCGTGGGTTAAATTGTGGTGTCTGCCGTACGCAATCCTCGAAAATGTGGTGCTTAGAAAAAGTATATTTCAACAAAAGACAATACGAACACTTTGAGTCACATGACGGCACGATTCCTCCAGGACAACCTACCCAAAGTACGATGGATTATATACGTGGCAGGGTTCAAAGAAATGTCCGAGTCCACAAGGCCTGACTTACATATAACATCGTTCACCCGCGGAAACGTACAGTTACAAATAAACCAAATGTAACAATATATAAGACCATGTTGAGTATATACAATGGACACAATGTTTATGTGCAATGAAGATGCGACAAACACACTTTGCATAATTTTGTAGCGATGCTTAGAGATGCGTAATGCAAAATTATATTGCATACGAGAGCATGCGCACACACAAATCCTGGGCACAAACATTCCATGTACATTCATAATATTTTTTAATCCTATTTCAGAAATCTCAGCACTAATTTAAAAGCTCCCTTGCATATTTTTCTAGGGTCGTTTGCAACTACGTAGAGTTCGGTTTATATGCAGACGCCGAGAGATTCATTGTAGTTTTTGTGACCTAAAATTTGATTGGCACAAACGGCAAACACGCTTCGATTTTTGCCGTTGCGATCAGAAGTTTTGGTCAAATAGTTTATATGTTCATGAAAAGATAATGCCTTCACTTGAGCATCCGCTATATCGATTCATTCCACAAGTGATTAGTGCTAGCCTTCTCTCTCGCTCAAAGCTGTCTGCAAGAAGCACAAAAATTGGGCATATGCATCCAACGGCTGTTTTTAAACGAACAATAAAGAGTTGAAGCATATATCCACACGGCATCGCTCAAGTACTTTTTGCAGTCTAGCATGGAGTCAAGGATTATACAATTTTACTCTTTTCAAGTCTGATACTTTACGTACCCTAACATAAAGTTATTTACCACTTCTAAGGAGATTTTGCTTTGTCATGAAGCTCTTGTTTGTCCATTTGTAAAAAAAAATTACCTGAAGGCAAAATCCTGTTCTCTAGTGCGGCATGCGTCGCAGAAGTCTGTAGCTACTTTTGAAACTAAGAATGACACTGTACATGGGCGATTTTTTTCGTTCAGTGTCGTCATGACACCAATACGAACCATACAATGCACCTGGATCTGATAACCTTTCGCTTCTGCCCATGTTTTGCACCACGTGGGGCAGACCAAGCAGAAAACAAAATCAAGGTAGGTGAACGCGAACTACAGAAATACTGTCATCTAAAAGACAACAGTCAGAAAGATCAGGCTTGCACATGTACACTCATCAACAACGTGTGTATGCAATTGTAAGTATTTTATAAGAAGTTTGCTGCTAACCGCTGCTGTATTGACGGGAAGCTTTCTAGGCGAACCCTCGAAGACTTTGCTAGCAATGTATGCTGGTGTTGGCCGCTGACAAATGACTGAGACGCAAGGCACCGCTCATAATCATAAATCAATCAGAAAGACCTCCCTTAGCAGCACAGGCCTTAAAACGCTTTCCGTTACAGAAAGAAAAGCCCGTTTAAAACTCGTCTACCATGTAATGCACAATCGTTTCAAGATAGACCGAACAACTACATTACTCCATCGACGTCACGTGTGTCGCAAAATCCAGACGGAACCGTTACAGCGTTCACAATGACATATTCAAATTTCTCTTTTTCCCAGGTGAGGTCAACTAATAGAACCCTCTCGACACTCCGCAGCATTTCCCTCTCCGTCGCTTTTATAACTCGCAAACCTTCTAGAAAGATCAAACGCAGGTAACGTCAACTGTGCGCGTTATGTGCATCATAAAGGGCGTGCTTTTATTCATTTTTTTTTCTTGCGTACAATAGATATGCATCTCCATCCGCAACTATGGTCGCTCGTACGCCGTGGTCTGTCGAACTTCTGAAATTTTACGTGGACCGCTTACAAGGTATTCTTTGCATCATTTCATCAATATTACATCTTTACATCTACAAGTACTGTTATTCTAGCCATAAATGTTGAAGTTTAAATTGTCATTGTGATTCTTGCAATACCCGCTCTTGCTTTCTCTTTTCTGCTCTATTGTATAGCGTAGGCAATTTATTTTCTTGGCGTAACCTTTTCTATACGATGCTCGCTTGTCATCCTCTCGTTCAGGTTGACAGTATTCGAAGTAAATAAATAAATAAAACACAACAGCTTATATTTAGCGCAAAGAGGACTGCCCTACAAATGTGCCAATCATAGGCTCTGTTTCATACGGAATACTGCACTGAAACAAACGATACTCAAACATCCGGCCCGGAAAATAGACGTAGCCATGCACATAATTGAATCGAATTTAGTTCTGGGGTGTTACGCACCCAAACTCCGATTTTAATATGAGGCACGCCGTAGTGGGGAACTCCGGGTCATTTTTGACCACCGGCGGATCGTTAACATGCCTGTAATGCCCGAGACACGGACGTTTTTCCATGTCGCCCCCACCGCAATGCGGCCGCTGCGGCCGTGATTTGCACCCGCGACCTCGAGCTTACCATGTTCGACAACGCCATTTCTTAGCATCCGTAAACATAACGAACGTTAAGCTCGCAAAATAACGTACGTTATCGTAGCGCGCGTAAACCACGGACACCCAATAACGCTGGGAGCATGCGCAGTGAGGACGACGCTCTTTCTCAGCGTACCTAATGCGTTAACGGTTGCCTGAAACGCTATTCTAAAACTGTCTGATGCCGCCCACGTGACTGGCGTGAACGAGCTGCCGCAGCGTTTCCTGACGCTGACTCCGACAAAGCCAGTTTTCAGATTGTCCTTCGACCAGTCTTCGTCAAATCGGCCGCAGAGCCTAAACGTCGCATCGACAAAGAGATGGCCGTAGCAGCTATAGTTTAATATAGTTTATTTTATATTGTGTTGTATTAATAATATCTATAATATTTTTTAATAATTCTTTCTATTTCTTTTTATAACCTACCAATTACTGTCATCGATGCGCGAAAAATATACGGAGGATGCGAAATGAGACCAATGCATGGGAGCTGCGGGATATCATAATAGATTTGGTGAAATTTGGAAACTCTGAAATGTTTGCGGTGGGATGCAGTGAACACGGTTCATGCACGGCTTTTATTGTTTTATGCTACTATGCCGTTACTGTTGTTAATAATGAATCTCGACGCTCTTTTATTTAACGTATTCGAGTTAACTAGAAAATTATTTCCCTACTAAAAGAACCCATTTACATCCTGCGCGCCTCATAGTGATGACTATTACTAGTTCTCTGCAAGTAGTGTGGCGTCTGACTAGGAAATTCAAAAAAGATTACTATCAGTGTTTGTTATCGTTCGCCATAGAGCACTGCAGCATTCAGTGAAAGCATTCATAAGTGTTTACACCAATTGCTAGACGGTATTTTGGTGCGGAATTTCTTAATCGGTTCTCTAACTTTCTGAAGATTGTCTTCTCCAGATTGTGCTCATTTTCAAATACCTCATGAACCAAGCCTAATAAATTTATCACCCCTCCCGTTGATTTAACTCTATCGCACATAGTCGCATTGCCATCACGACGGGTGTCAAACAAAGCTCAAGGCCTCTACTAGATCTCCTCACGTCAGTAAGGTGAAACATTCTCTACAGTCCCTCCCTCACACCGGCTCTCACGACCACGACGTGTTGACTTTAAATTCATCTGTTTACATTCAACAGCCTCAAATAAGTAGACGGCTAAATACGTTGAGAGATTAAAGAAGAGCAGACTACAGAACCATTATATGAGAACTTACTTCATTCCTTGAAGTCTTGCTACCCGGAGTATTCCAGCGATATTTAGATAGGAATTGAAATACGTTGAGAATGACGACTTTTAAAGTACTTAACAATATTTGTTTACTCGACAAATGTTCTCGAAATTACGGTGCACCCTGGTTTAACAGGTGCATAATCGGACTTGTTTAACTTGTCGGACTTGTACATAATCGGACTTGTGCATAAAGGACGGTTGTTTTCTACGAGCACAAATATATTGGAAAGTTTCCCATCCGTTAAATGTAAAAACAGTCGTTTCAACGTGCTTTACCAGTTTGAGGTGTAGCAAATTTTCATATTTCAACACTGCGCTTCAAAACATGCTAAAACCAAACCCAGAAGATTTTCAAACGCAGTGAACAACAATGCTCTCAAGATAGCCTTCTCCTAATTATCTGGTGATCCGGTACCGACACATCTATGCGCCTCTTTATTGAATGAAGCATTTATTCGGTCCTTTTTTTTCTGCAACACGTTATCGAATACCCAACCTTCCACTGTTTAACCACTTTCCTATGGATTCAAAAGTTTTTTGGGTGTGGCTGGAATTGCAGCGCGGATTGATAAAGTGAAACTAAATTCCTTTGTCTGGACGATTAGATTAAGGCGAACTTTCTAAAAAAGAACTAAAAAGAGTACAGCTAAATTATTGAACAGTGTGTAGCGAAGAATAGGAACACTGTAGTGGGCCATCCTCTCCAGCGCTTTCTGGTGGGTCAAGTTCTCCAGCGGTGTTCCCAGGAAACGCCTTTCGTTCTGAGAGTCCGTGCCCTGTTATAACGGTCATTCCCAAATGCCGGTCAATAATAAATGCCTTCACAAGTGGTGGAGGTAGCTTCAGCCTACAACGTAAACCCTGGAATCTTGGTATCTACTGAGGTGATGGCTTGTCATGGAAGTGACACTTATTTGCTAAAGGGAACGAAACCGTAGGCTGCCTGAAAAGAAACTTCTGCCGTTCCTAGCGATCACTAAAATTGTTGCTTTATACAGCCTACGTTCTGCCTCAGCTAGCTTATGCCCCGTGTGAATGGGAGCAGCAAAAAATTACACTAATAGGGACTCTTTAGGCAGTACAGAATCGTTCCGTTCCTTGTATTTTAGCTAATTATTGTCACACTTCTACTGTCACAGAAATTTTTTTTAAAATGCTCTTACTTTTTCCTGCCCAGCTAGTCTTAGAAAGCAGCCACGTATTTGTCTTTTTAACAAAGCGTATCTCCACAACTCTACTCTTTGTGCCTTGCTTATACTTCCAGAACTCTTTCGCTCACATTAGCTTGACCATCCGCATAAGGTTAGCGAACCCTAGTCTTCAATGAAAGCAGGCTCACAATGAAGAAACCTTTAAAAATACACTGTCAAATCACCCCTAAAAATACCGTATGAATAGTTGATTCGTGATCTTTTCTACTTTAAATGCTTAACCTATTCCGTATAACGCTTCATTTCTGGTAATCTTGTCGTTCTATTTTGCTATGTTTTCCTCTCACCTATGTAATGTACTGATGCCCTTAGAGTTCTGTAGGTAAATAAATAAATAAAAAGCATTCTTCCGTGATTTTTTGAAGTTCAACCGAGAAGCGGGAACCAGACGTATGCAAATCAATATTTCACTACAGCGGTGCGCTTACAACTAACATATTATGTCACCAAGTTTTCATCAGATGAATGTGCACAATCGCGTTGTCTATATTTATTCTATGTCTTTCTAATTTTCCCCTATCTAAAGCTGAATAAAGGCACGCTTCAAGGCACGCTTCAAGGCACCAACATCCACTTTTGCCGGCAAAACTGGGTCGGACATGCTATCTATCGAGGGTGTTTGCACAGCAACCTCGAATACAGAGGCCCGTCTTACGACTCAATCGGCCTTGACCCAAAACTCTGCAGTGTGGTTTTGCTTTTCCAGGCTCTTCAGTGGTTGCGCTCTTCTACTCAACCTTACAGGAATCGTGGCGGACATTTTGTGCTGTAAGATGTATGAAACTCCCTGAACAAGTTCACAACGTGGGTGCCCTTGTCCGAGAAAAGCTACGGAGAGAACCAACCCAAATACATGTGAGATAACCTTTTTCTTTTCACTCCAGCATCATTTGAATGCGCTGCACTTCAGACACCACGTGCTAGCGTCATGCGCAAGTAGTGTACGGTTTTTCACGACATTGGACAGGGAAAGTTTCTCTATGACGACCCACATAGCAAACCGAGTTATCATCATAGAGTATAGTTCAAAGTTGTCAGGAATTTTTCCAACCGCAAAGAATTCGTAGGTGGCACGACAAACTGGGTTGCCCGATTCGCGACCCAACCATGCTGGTTCTGCTTAAAGTATGGTACGTATTTTGAAACAATGCGTCAAAGACTTACATTTGCGTGTTTCTTGTGACACGGGCAAAACCACCTAAAAAGGCGGAGATTTGAACGTTACGTCGTTGCCTTCTTATTTCGTCTTTTTTTTTTACAATATTGACTGGATAAAAGCAGTAGCAAGAGTAACCCAAATGGTTTTACGAAAGAGTCCGCAATACCATATTCACAACAATTTATTATTTCTTAATAATGATCTGCTGTGAAGCATGGAATTATGTCTCATATAATTTATGGTTGCATGCACCTTTGTTTACAGTAGTACGGTAACTGACATTACATATTCTTCTTCAATGTAAACCTGGCGTAATTGTACATCCTCTGTGACTTGTATTTATAGCCTTGGGTGCTTGAGCTCGGCAAATGAAGGTGTCAGCTAGGCTTCTTATTTCCGACCTGTCAGTTGGCCGTCGATTCTTGCTATCGCCATGTTGTTGCCATAGGAGTGATAGCTGCCGAAGGCCTGATGATAAGCAGCAGAAAGGTGCGACAGCCTGGATGCCGAAGCAGGCAGTCAAGACACTTAGCGACGCCTAGAGTGTGTCTTGCAGACAAATGCTCACAGACTCCTCTTTTACGCCATCTCACCTCGTGCCATTGGTGGTAGCAGCTAAATCCCCGGCGACCTCACCAGTGCCAAAGCATGGTGCGTTCAAGGACGTCACTGCGGGATGACCCATGGTTCGGGGTTGACTCCCGCTGGAGCTGGGTGACGGCGGGCTTCCTTAGCTGGCTGCTGTCGGCGGCCACAGTTTCTCAACAAGCCCTGGCTGTTTTCTTCTACGGCATCGTACACAGCTACGGCGCCAGCAGGGGAGAGGCGTCGTGGCCACTCATACTGTGCGGCAGCTGCTCCAGCTTGGGCGGTATGTTGACTACCTCAAACATATAAATGCCTCATGATTACGAGGCTGACGCAAACCTTCTTCATTCAAAACGTTCTAGTGGCACGTGTCACGAGTGTTGGCCTCTTGAAAGATGCTAACACATATAAAAATTCAACTAATTCGTAGACTTGGCTAAGCTAATTGGAGTAAAATATTGATTCTTTGTTTTATTACCAAGGTAGATCCAAATGTATCGCGAAGCTTCAAGGGAAAAGCGGTTCAGAGCAAGCTGTCACAATTCGAGCGCGACAGCGTGACGAGAGAACAAACGTTGGGAAAGTAAAAAAGCATTTTTCATCAAAACGCGATACACTTTGATTCATTCAACGAAAATACCATTCCTAATCTACTTCATATATGCGCGGCGAGCTAAGAAAATAGAACTCTATTTTACTTCATGACTAGCAATAAATACATTTTTTTTCCTCGCCAACTATATGAGGCCGCTATCACTTGCAATGAAGAGCGCGGAGAGGTTCACCTTGCAATACGCCATCACCACAAGTTGGGTTGTTTTCCTTGTCGACATTTTTGCGAATGTGGCGCGAGCAGTTTCGTCGCTCCTTTACCTGTTCAGTGAAAACTAGCAACGATGGGGCCACTACTTTACATCCAGAGCTTTCGTTGGCCTGCGATGAAAGTGTGTTTTATGAAGGGGTTCGATATCTAAACCACTGGGGCTGACATTATGCTGCATCGGTTACCGCGCTGAAAGTTCGAAACGGCCATCAAGCCGAATGGCGGGTCGTTTGAAAATACAGCTCTAATGGCCGACCACCAAAACAAATTTCGCACCTTTGAGAACAAAATGACCTCCCTTCTGTTTTTAACGGATATGGCGTAACATTTTCTCTTTTTTTTCTGCCGGCAGTATTCCTCGACATACAAATAGCGCTACACACCATGAACCGAGAATGAACCGCCATTTCCTGCACTTATGGGCTTCTATCGAAGCTTCGCTACCAGGCACATTTACCTTGTCATTACTTCTTCAAGTAAGCAGGCTTCCAAGCCTCTTCTACTAGACTATACTGCAGTTTCAGTTCTTTCCCCTGCTTTTCCTCAAGTTCATATGCTTCAGTCGATCTTACTGCTTCTACCTTATTCAATGGCTGAATACTATGATGTTCTAGCATATCATGTTCTATACATCTTGCACCAATTTCACACGCGACACACTATTCGCGTTCATGATAATTTTTTTATAAGTAGCTGTTCTCGAGCATCAAACGGTATGGCAATGTGCTTTGAGCTAGCACAAGACCTTCCTTACCTGTTTTTTCCCTTTCTTTGCTTCGCTGCACGATACTATTTTATAGCAGGTTCCTTATTTGTTGTCGTTATTCAGTACATTGTTTCGGCATGCCTGACTCTACACTTCGAGTGCGTTTGGATCTATCTACGTCGGCTAAATATCGTGTTAAAAATTATAGTCTTCAGCCCTAACTCTAGTGGGCAGCCAACTTTTCATCTGATGTGAAAGAACCCGCTGCCTTATTGGAACCTCTAGCTGTGCTTTTGTTGCCCGCTAAGTTGGACTATTTGCATTCTAATTTCTTTGGACTGTTGCCCTGTTTTGTAACGGAGTTAGTCCTACATTCTTCTTTCATTTAGCAACGTGTGAGATAGTTCAATAACATTACATCAAGAAAATATAATGTTCCCCAAAATACCTTGCTTTCCTTCTGCATTGGTTTCTAAAAAAAGAAGTAAGTCCTAAAAATATGTTCTTACTGGTTTAGTTCTGGCTGAAAGAAGGGCGGAATTCCGCTGCCAAGGCACGTGTGCGTAGAGACCACATAAAGAGCAACAAACGTAACAGTAAAAATCTCAGACATATTGCTAACGCACTTTCTTTTTTTATTGCAGGGCCACTTATGGGATACCTCTGCCGGCGTGCTTCCTGCCAAGCAGTATTATTAGTCTGCACAGTGGGAGCCGGTATCGCACTCTGCATCTGCACCTTGGCTGACAGCATTCTTGTACTTACATTTTTCTTTGGCATTGTGCTTGGTAAGAAAAATCACCATGCACTTGTCCAATTTTTTGTAATAGGACGTATCAGTAGTGAAAAAAAACCTGAGTGTAAGAGGCATCAGCATAGATAATTTACGAACAGCGTGTTTCAGCTAAGTGCGGGAAAACATTAAAGCATCCACGTGTGAGTTACGGGAGTGCGACCAACCTAGTATTGTTTGCTGTTGTCTTGAGCAACTGAGGGGATATTTCACTAGGAGCTACAGCAAATATTTACCGATAAATATTTCACAAACTTTAAAGCATTAACATAAACGCAAACTCTTCCCTGCAGACGTTGTAGAAACTATTCAGAAATATCCAAATATTTTGTTTCTGTGCTGATAGCTGCGGTAGTTTAAATTTTTCAGGACTGCAGAGAAAGCGTGCGATATACGAAAAAACATGCCACGTGACTTCTCGCTTACCTGTTGCGATGTCAGGGCTCTCAAGTACTCTACCAACAATGAATCGAATAGGCACGCAGGAACCGGAGGCTTGAATAGGCCTCTTGCAAGAATGACAGGTCACGGCCACACTCTTCAGTTTCAGTTCGTTTATTCGCCATTCAATAACAATGAGTAAGGAACAAACAGTACGCAATCGCGGGTCTCAAAGTCAATGACTGCAGCGGGACCCTCGATTGCTCTATTGATTCACGGCCATCGGCCGCCAAAACCTGTCAACTGCAACAACACTGCCAGAGCTTCAAGCATCGACACGTGTCAGTTATCGCATATCCCGTCCCTACAACTGACAAGATATCTCGACGAACGTGGAACTAAAGACCACTGTTTTCGATACATCTCAGTTCTTCAAAGGTGGTTCGGGACTTCGGTCTGCATCCTGCATCGAACCGGGCAATGTACGAGGTTGCTCTTGCACTGCGCCTAAGGGCGTATATGGCACTACTCTAAATCTCGCGCGCTATCCTTACAGCCGGGAAAACCGAAACTGCAGCGGCTATCATCACGGAAAAAAATTATTTGAATACTTTTCATTCGGCACTCCAACTTCTACGTTGAAGATATTGAATTTAATATATTATTGTAAAGTTGATCAATCATTTGTTGTAAATTACTTGCCTAAGCTCATATTATACAAAAATTACCTTGAGCTGCGCAAAGGGACAGCGAACAGTACTAAGTTGGTTGATTTTCGCAACGATTACTTGCACTTCACAAGGTTTGGCTTGACTTTGCTGAAAGACCCTGTATAACGTGTGCTGTTAGGCACCATTGTCGTTACTTCTAACAATTTGAAAAGATTAGCCTTATAAAATGTGATAAGCACCATCTATTTATTATTATGTTTTACTCATATTGGTTGTCGCTTTTTAGTTTTTTTCTGCTAAAATATAAAAAAAAACATACGCATGCAGGTGTGTGTTAATATATATTGCCATGTCACAAATAATTATGTTCACGCTTCTATCTATACCCTGCAATTACATGGCTCATGCACACCATTGCGTTCAGTGTATAGATAGATTTCTAACATTATTTATGCATTCGTCTTATTGTTTTCCACCTGGCAGTACTATTCGCGTGTTAGTGCATAATTCTTAGACAAGTTAACGGAAACTATATGAAAACTAACATAACATAAATTTGGATGCCGTTTCATTTCATAGACCAGTTTAACTGCGGAGCGCGAATGTTACTTCTTGTTCTTTTAATCCCAATAAGGTGAGTGCCTTGTGCTTTACAGTGCAGTTTCGGTAAGCAGAGTTCAGAATCGTAAGCTCGCTTCCTGATATTAGGAGTGGTCTCCCTGTATCAACTACAACGTGTTAAGAAGAAAAAAAGAACGTTCTGTATGTAACAGGTGTAATTAAAACTTTTCAGCTCAGCAGTTAACGTCCAATCTTCGAAGACGGAACTAGACGCCAGCTAAGGAAGAGCTAATGTGTAGTTAACAGGAAGCCATAAGCATGTCTCGGATATTTTCTAGAACGGAATTCAAGATGTCATTCATGAAGCCTGGCTTTGAGCTTCGGCTTGTTAACTACCCAAAATTCACTGGGATAGGAAGCCGGAACCATCCCATCACTATTTAGGGTGCAAAATTGACATGTGTCAGTACTGGTTACTGTGACGCAGAACCTCAACGGGCAAGCTGCGTGCCGATTGCCAGAAAAGTTCTCAAGACATCTGTGGCTATACTACGCTTTCCATTTCTCTCCATTATAGACGAATGACAACTCTCAGGGCTTGTTTCAAATTGGCTGAAAAACCAGTACAATGACTAGGCGCTGATATACATAGCACCACTGCCTTAGTCGTGTATCTACACTTGGTCACTATACCTTACACGGTTTTGTAGCGCTGTAAGCGTGCTTCAAAAGGATGTCGAAGGAGGTATAAGCTATAACTTCGTGTGATTTATACGTATATGCTTGTGACCCACTTCCAGTGCAAGCGGACTCCCGAGGAAATTCTTGATGTGCACACTTTTTTTGTTTGGTGAACGCAGGTCTATCACTGGCGGGCATCCACGTAGCGGTCAACGTCCTCGCGTCGCAGCACTTCGACAAGAGGCGCGCAACCGCCTGTAGCATCATCTTTTTCTTCGCTGGCCTCAACATGCTGTTTGTGCCAACGCTTACAGAGTTCTTCCGTGTCACCTACGGCATCCGCGGCACTTTTCTGCTTTTGGGGGGCATCACCTTGAACGCATGTCCAGCAGTTATCATCACCCGAAGCCCAGAATGGATGACGCGCGAGCTTAGCTCCTCCACAGTTCTACGCGTCGGAGCTTTGGAAAAGTCAGAAGTTACGGCAGAAGAGCGGCTACTGCCTTCTTTCGCATCGACAACACAAAGCACTATCCAAATAGACGAATTATCTACTTCAAACGCGAAACATCTAGGTGACAATCAAATTCCGGTGTTATTGAAGAACAACGTCGTAACTAAAGCCATTCGCTTGATAACGCCGTGCCGCAAGCCCGCAGGACTGAATGAAGAAAGGCGACAAGGCTTCGCCACAGGATTCGGACAATTCTTGACACTGGCGTTCGCTGCCAACGCCTTGTCATTCGCTGTTATAATGTTTGGGGTGGCATCATTCCTTCTGCTTTCAGTGGACATTGCGACTGATAAAGGTGTCGCTCCATATCAAGCAGTCTTTCTGCTCAACGCCTTTGCCGTTGGCGATATTGTGTTTAGGCCTCTCAGTGGCCTCGTTATCGACTCAGGACTTCTGTCATTGGAAGGTGTAATGCTCTTAGGTTTCTTCCTTCAGTGCATCGCCTATGAACTCTTGGTGTGGCTAAGGACATTCGTGTCGCTGCTGGCCTGTTCTGTGCTTGCTGGCGTCAGCAATGGATTAAGGGCTTCATTGCAAGCCCCGTGTCTGGTAAACGACTTCGGTGTCGACTCGCTGCCACTGCTGATGGGTGGAGTCATATTCTGCAATGGCGTTCTTCTTCTAACAAGACCACTTCTCGTTGGTGCGTATGTATAGCTTTGGTGCCACATCACAATTTTTATTCTTTTCTTTTTGAATGACGAAGTGTAGGGAGGAGTTTGTTGCCCATAGAACACTTGCATAAAACCATATCTTGCTTACTTTCAGTTGTTTAGAGTATTGCGATCTTCTAAATTTTATTTGGCAAATCTCAGTTTCAGTTTTGCTCCAGAATGCTCTGAGAATATTAAACATTCGAGCTCAGCGCCCATTGCGCATTTAGTATGTCTGCTTGCTTTTAGCGCTGTGACAGTACGCCAAAATTTGTCACGGTGAGGATTACAAAAATATTGTCACTTTTCAAATCAAAGTGGCATCAAAAATGTTCAGCTGCTATTGTTTGATAAAAGACGCGAACAAAAATAGATTAATTTTGTTCATTTGTTTCTTACAGGATACTGTCGAGATCACTACGGATCCTACGACTTGCTACTTCATATGATAGCTGGCGCTAGCATTGCCCTCTGCTGCGTGTGGGCTGCTAAGTATTATGCACGCAGGAGAAAGCATAGATAGCCGCAAGTGAAAATTATTTATTTCACATTTGCGTAAAGTAATCCCCAGAGAACAAAGCATTTGAGCATATCCATGCCACGCCAATTTCATGTTCAAGGATAGTGGTTGTTTTCTAAGGTCATAGAAAGCAAATCTGTGAACACGCCCAGTTGCAAAATACAACAGGAAATTTCAGTTTGTCGTATTTTAGGACGTCGTGTCGTTATTGATCGATATTTTTTTAAATAGTCGACAGAGAGCTGTTTAGGACTATGTAAATTTGTTAGTGCGAGAATTGAAAAGTGAGGACAATAAAAACTTCTTACGCGGGTATTTGAACTTACGACCCAATGCGTCTGAATCGAGTATGTTACCACTACACCACGCCGAACTTCTTTTTTCCTTCTTTATTGCATGGAAAACAAAACTGATGGTATATTACAGAGCGGACACAACTGCACACTCAAAACTCAGGCAAACACACATGTGCGTCCAACAAGTGCGTCCAGTCTGGCGGAGATTCCTGCGCAGCATACACACTTCTCACATAAGCGGCACTTTCGCGAAAGAAGGCTCTCCGCTCTGTAATATATATCTTCAGTTTTCTTTCCCATGTAGTAAAGAAGAAAAGTTCGGCGTGGTGACCTTTCCCGAAAGTACACCACGCCGAACTTTTCTTTTTTATTGCATGGGGAACAAAACTAAAGATATATTACAGAGTGGACACAGCTACAATATCGAAACTCTGGCAACCACACACGTGTCCAACAAGTGCATCCAGTCAGGCAGAGGTTCCTGCGCAGGGTACACACTTCTCTCACAAGCTGTACTTTTTCGAAAGAAGGATCTTGTAGATCGCGGGCTTTCGAGATGACGAGCAGGCAGTCTAGATTTCCATAGGCTGTATAAATCCAGTACTCTCAACATGTTTGAATAAGATTGAAGAATGTTCAGAGAAGGGCGGCTACGTTAAATATGTCTAGATTCAAAGTTACAGATTCAGTGACTGACATGCTCCGTCAGCTAAATGTACCTTAACTATCAAACCGAAGAGAGGTCGCCAGGCTAAAATTTCTTAATCTGTTGCGCAATAATCACTTCAACGTAAACAGAAGCTTTTACTTGAAGCAGCGTTGCTCGCGAGCTGCTGCGAACTTCTCACCAAGGTCAGATTACATCCACGACGGCCCGAATTAACTTCCTTTAAGTACTCTTTCTTTTCAAGAACAATAGCAGAATGGAATTCCCTGCTTCAGGTTCTCTTACAAGCAGATAAGCTGCTCAATTTAAACACTGTCTTTCCCGTTACTTATCCGAATAGAAATTTTTGTCATTCTCTAGTATGCCTTGCCATGTCTTTCATGGTATTTTCGATTTTCTCTGGTCTCAAACACATCATACCCTGTGACTATTGGTCGGTAAATATCTTGTATTTCCGGCCTTGACCCACAAGGCTGCTGGGCGATTGTGTTATCGTGGTTGTTGGTTTCCAGTTAAACGAACTAGGTTTCTATAAATGTTGTACTTGTGGCTGTGTGCACTTGTTGAGCTGCATTGTTTGAATCCACCCTGTAACGGCCTTACGGCTGAGAGTATTCATAAATAAATAATAAAAAGAAAAAAATCATGCGGAGGAGCGCCGGAAATCTTAAACGGTAGCAACCTAATTAGGTATGGGATTATGTCAATGTCCTTCCTAAGCGTCTGTTGGAGAATGTCTAATGAAAAATACAGCACCCCTACAATCTATGAAACAGTAATTTAAGGTATCGGCACGTGCACAGAGTCCACAGTTTGTTTACCACAGCACAAGGCAGCCTCCAGAGTTTAACCAAGCTTTAAGCGGAAGTGTCTGCGAATGCAATTTAAAATAGAATGCTTATAGCCCAGGACATATACGCATTTCACGGACCCACCTAACTACATCATGATAACGCCGACTACATTAGGGTGCACTATACAAGGGATGCGGGAAAATCGAGTTTAGACTGACAGTGAAAAGGCATCCCAAGCTAAATCTAACTTTCAAAAAAATAAATCAGTCAACGACCTCTTTGAGAAAGCCCAAAGGAGCCTGTGGGAAGAAG
Organism: Dermacentor variabilis; assembly: GCF_050947875.1. Classification (NCBI taxonomy): domain Eukaryota; kingdom Metazoa; phylum Arthropoda; class Arachnida; order Ixodida; family Ixodidae; genus Dermacentor; species Dermacentor variabilis. The sequence continues at coordinate 118,076,152 of NC_134574.1, read as the reverse complement.
AAGCCGGCTGGAACGACCACGTCTGCGACGAGCTCTCCTGGAAATAGCACACCAGCCCTCGGCCGAGGATCATACTCACCGTCAAATACTGAGTCCGGTAATTATAAGGTCGATCTCCCTCGTCTATGAACTGGCAACACCGTTCTTAATTCAGTTTTCTTGCATGCTAACCTTTCAGTGCTCAATGCAACTGACTTCCTCAGCGCTGGACAAAAGCAGATGAGCCGTTTGTGGTTAGTGACATGTGTTAATCGCGAAACAGAAACTTGTTGACAAAGGCGAGTTGTTCCTGAAGGGCCTCAAGTGTCTTGTATAGATTTGGACTGCAATAATATAAAGGTGCAGCTTCTTTGGCTTCCCCCTCATCTCTAACAGAGACAAATTGTTGAAGTGCTAGAACAATATGGCACAGTGCAGTCTATGATGAGATAAATGTGGCGGTGGAACGGCAGGGAGGGCGGGCAAATGAATAATCGAGACGTGGCCAATAAACTACCAGTTCCTGCCCAGTTTCTGATAGTAAACTGCCTCAACCATTGAGCATATATAAGCACCAATGTGTCTACTTGGTTCCTGGCGCACCACCACTTTGCCCGCGGTGCAAGCGAATCGGGGATATCCGGCGACAATGTAGAACACCATACTGCAGTAACTGTCAGAGCTACGGTCCCCTCACAGATGCATGCGTCGCAACCTACGCTGACGAGCTTCGAAGGAACAGACCAGCTGAGGACGAGACTATCACCGATCATCTAATGGATGTGAGAGACGTTGTGGATGCAACCGGTTAAACATCCGCTTAGGCTCAACGACAAGAAGACACAAAGCCTTCATCGGCTGATAAAAGCTTTAACCCGAAGCCTGCCAGTGAGGATGTTACTGATTTGCCTGACAACGAATCGACTATATCTTGGGCATAATTGCCACCAGTTCATGATGGCGCACCTGTACACAGTTACTGGAAGATTTTACTGCAGAAACTCCCCAGTGGCATACGTCAGATGATTCGTAAAGATAATTTTCTGCCGCTCATCTTACAATAATGCAACAAGTGATTGAGTGGCCGAGTGGCACACATCAAGACTCACTGTGTGAAGAATCATGCAATGTGTTGCGAGTATTGCAGTGAGCTGTTGCAGCTGCCCAGTCGGCGAATGTTATGAGTCGGTATTAATCTTATCGTACGAAATTATTCTAATGGTTGTGTAAATGCTTATGTAATATAATATGAATTAATTTTAATTACCATTGTTATTCATTATTGGGCTTAAGTAATATAATCGAGAATAATTTGAATCACGCTTGCGTAACCGTAAATACCTTTACTTCAACCTGATTAGCGTTATTTAATTTAACGTTAATCGATTGAAATACGGCTCACCTTAATTATTATTAATCAATGTAATGCCAAGAAATCAAAATTAGGCTTAATTACCGTGAACATGCATAATTACTCTTAATCGGGTATAATATTACGCATATAATTAGGGCAACTTGATTACTTGTTGTGGCAACTAGTGGCCCGCTTTATTTCTGCAGCGATTGTATGGTAAAGCCCACTGTATTATATGCTTTTTTGCGGCAACTGTAGTCGCCAACTTCCTACACTGGCTGTATAATATAGCTACTTGTTGTGGCAACTGCAGTGGCCTCCTTTCTTTCTGAATGAACTGTATGGTATGGCAACTGTTTGGTATACTTGTCGCGGCAACTGTAGCGCCCTACTTTTGTTCCACGCTAATTGTATCATACAGTTCCTTGTGCAACTGTGGTGGCCTGCTTTCTTTCTGCGCCGACAGTATGGCATGGCACAATATATAGTATACTTACTTTCTGTGGTGACTTTAGTGATCAGCTTTTTTTCTGACTTTACGGTATACGGCCGACTGTATGGTATACTTGTCGCGGCAAGTGTAGTAACCTGCTTTCTTTCTACGCTAGCTCCAGAATATAGTTGCTCGTTTTGGAACTGTAGTGGCCTGCTTTCTTTCTTCGTGGTATAGTTAAATTTTCTGGAAAGCGCACTCCTGGTTTCTTTTCGCGCTGACTGTTGCGGCAACTGTAAGGGTTCTATATGCTTTTCTAAGTAAAATCAAATGAAATGTTTTAGTCTGCTGACTCTTACACGGGTTATTTGCGGAAACATTGTAGCGTTACTAGTTGTGCCGTCTGTAGTTGTCTACTTTTGTTTTTCTATGTCGACTGTGACTGCAGGTCTATAGTCATAAATCTCAGTACTCATACGTAGTAATAAGGCATTGTCATATATACCGCGTTTACCTACGGTGCGCAACGTGTCACGCGTTTCGGACGAACAGATTTCCAATAGAACTAGGCCTAAATTGGTTACACATTAAAACGGGGAAGGCAGGATTCGCGAGATACCACCGGGAGCAACGACCCACCGACACCCGGCGTCTATCCAGCTCTGAATTGCTACCAATGCACAGGCCATATTCTGAACGCGAGAGGACCACTCCAGACTAGGAATGAATCAGCGCAGCAGCCCGATGTGCTAATCATTCGACAGTGAGTACCCAGTTATCCAGGTGGACGAGAAAATGGTAACAGACATGAATATGCAGCCTCTGCCACGTGCTTCAGTCACTTTAAGAATGGAAATCGCATTAAAATAATTAAGCAAAGAGAGATGAGGGAGGCCTGTGCTATTACGAAAGAACATGTTTCAAGCGCGTATGCATGCCTATAATAACGTTCACCGACGCCGAAATAGAGTTCGCTGGATACAACAGGTGCAGGCAAAATTTTCTTTTTCTTTTTGCCTTTTGCGTTGTCAAACGTTACGATCTTTACACATATTACAGCGAAGCTGTTAGCCTCGCCTTGGTCGGCGTTTCTCGTGCTCATATCCGTGTGCCATAATGTGGGCCGACCCCGGGGGTGGTGCGATAGCGGGCCGAGCCGCGGTGGCTGCGAATAAATTTTTTGGAATCAAGATTGCAACATACTGAGAACCCTTCGTTTCAATAAAAAGCAAGCCCAAAACAAGTATCCTAATCTCATAATTGATGATAAGGAGCTCCTGATAAGAATCCCAAGCATGCAGCGCTCCCCACATACGTCTCCCGGTAAAGATTATTGTTGCGCAAGCTTCCACAGCGACCGCAACTTGCGACGTTGGGAATGACATCCCGAGCCTTTTGTATATAAAAGAACCTGCCTAGCAACTTATTTCATGGTTGCTGCAGCACCGCTATAAATAAGCAACACACAGGAGTCCCGAGGTGTAGCGTGTATACTACAGGAGCGACAAAGGGAAAAAGAAACGCCAATATGAACAGCGGCGGTGCGCTGTCAAATTACCAGTACCATTACACTAAATTACAATTACTATTATGACTCTAATGCAATAAAACATTGGTATACTCCTCAGTAATTGTAGTGGTCGTTCTCAAAGTGGGAATCGACTTTCGCAGGGTGGCGACTCAATTTTTTCATTTCATCACCCCGTATTCAGATATCTGTGTTCAGGGTGAAAAATAAAGAGTTAATAGATCCCACTTTATCTTTCCATCTCATCTTCTGTTCTATCAGTGTTGAAACAACGGGACACAATGACGAGCAGTGTTTCCTTTTCCGCCAATGACAGGTAAACTTGGAGGGCATTGGTGAAATGCAGAACTATGCCAGCTATGTTAGAGCACTTGTTTACCATGGGACTAACGCCCATAAATGTTACAGCTTGAGCTAATGTGTCACACTCGATTCATATAACGTTAAAAACGGTGTTCGATTCGGTGGTTGCACGTAGGACGATACATTTCACTCACGGCCGAGCGAAACAGACAGCACTCTACTAGCGTGACATTCTGAAATGATCGTGATACTGACAGCAGGCTGGTAAAATTTAGGACGCATTGGCTGGCACACAACTTTGAAAGGATGACCCGCCACTGGGCTCCTCTTTTGCCAGAGGGCGCAAGGATCTAATCTAAAATTAAGCGTTAAGCCCTGGATCTTCAAATAGCAGCGAGAATTGCCAATAGCACCTCCTGGTTTTTGTCGTTGCTGCTTAGTGATTTTATAGTCACTTCATGCCATCGTCGTCACGTGTTATACTCATACCCAATGGTCCAAGTTGCCTGATAGCTTCAGCCACGAGGTATGTGTTTCGTGTCATGATGCTGCCCTCGTCGTCCCGTTGTCGGCATTCCAACTTTTTCATCAGACTCTTGTTATATCATCGCCATCACGACATGATCCTCATACTGTTGTCGTCGTGCCTTCTTCACTATAGTAACGTTTTATGATTGCAATCACTTCAATAACACCATCCAATTGTCATGCCCTCGGCGTCATACCACTTTCGTCGTTCCATCGATGTCAATCTTTGTTCGTCATTGCGTTCTAATGATACTGTCATCATTCAGTAATAATAATGCCACTCTTGCCTTATCGTCAGATAATTGCTGTCCTACATCCATTGTGAGACCATTATCGTACAGCCATATCAGCCAGTCTTGCCATCATCGTCCCTACAGCTTCGGCATCCGACTTTTATCATGCGGTCGTCACACCATCGTCATCATAGAGGTTTCGTGATAGAGTAATTGTCCCGCAATTGTCATTATACACTCGTCCTCGTCCCTTTGTCCTAATGGCGTTGTCATTACCTCGTTAGCAGTGCGTCTTCGTTATGCCGTCGTCGCCATATATTCGTTGACATAACATCGTCGGGATCCCGTCGTGGTCGTTCGATCGCCATCACTATACATTAGACATACGACTCTGGTCATGTGGTCGTCGTCATACCATTGTCGTCATGCGATCATGGTCACGTCAGCCTGATACAGGTTTAGCAACAGAGTCATTGTTATGTCATCGTCATCATACATTTGCCTTCCCCTCATTGTCCTCATGCCGTTGTCATGCTATCGTCGTTACTGCGTCGTCATCATACAGTCGTCCTCATGCATTCGTTGTCGCACCGTCGTCGCAATGCTGTCGCGGTTGTTCTATCGTCACTACTGTAACATTGACATCCGACTCCCGTTATGCCATCGTCTTCATAGCGTTGTCTTCATGTCATCGTCATCCCGCAGTCGTTCCACCATCGTGATCATTTCTGTATCGTCATCCCATTGTCATTTCGTCGTCGTCGTACGGCTTTCATTGCTTCATCAATGCGATTTCTTGTTCGTCATTCTATTGTATTCATGCTATCGTCATGCATTTGCGATTATGCCCCCGTCATCATGCCATCACCGTCATTGCGTGGTCATCTCACATGTGCTAGCATGTTTATACTGTCATGCCATCGTCGCCATCACATCTTGTTTGGGCCATGCATTGTCATTTCAGCTTCTTTGTCCGGCTTTCGTCATATCGTCGTCACCGTCTCATCGTCCCCATATCGTCATTGTGACGTTGTCATCTTATAATAGAATTTATAATTCACATCGCATTGTCATGCTGTCATCATTACACGTCTTTGTCATTCGATCGATATAATTCCTTCTTTGTCCTTCCGTCGTTACTGCGTTGGCGTCGTACAGTCGTCGTCGCGAAACCATGCCCATGGGCGGCCTTGCCAAACAGGTGCCATAGAAAGTGGGACGATTTTGGAGTATTAGCATATAGCCAAAGAAACAAAAGCCTAATAATTACCACTACGCTTATTAAATACACGTGACTTTTGGAATATGGGCCGTCACTGCTCTGATCGGTTGCTATTCGCATTACCGTCGGCTGTCATTGTGAGATTAGCTATGCCGTAATATTTTGTTGGCAAATGTCGTCTCTAATATTTCGGCACTTCAAGCAAAAATACGCGGGGTAAATTTTAAAAAACTGACTCGTCATCCCGGCCATGCGAAAGTGGATGGCCAGCCAAGCTGTAAGAAAACCCCTCAAATGCTGTTGATGGCGATATGAAATATTCTACTGTTTTGCCCAACCTTAGCATGACACCGCTGTAGAGCATTAAGGTTTTGTACTCTTCGGCACTCATCATATTCGCGCTACTCTTCGGGACTCTTAACATTGTGTGGTGTACTTATAGCGGTCTCGCAATGAACTGAGTGAGTTTCTAGGCAGGTCTTCCTCTTATGTATTATGTTTGGTGTCGTCATTGACTAATTTGTATACTGCTGTTGGCCCCTTTGGAACAGGAACATATTGTGCAACCGTAATCTTTAACGGAAAACGTACGTAGGGAGAAGAAAGTAACGTGCCTCGCTTTGTTCACTGGCGCCTGATAATACATCATGCGGTTTTGACGCTTGTTTTCTCCTTTTCATTATTGAAATGAAAACTTAGCTGTATGTTGTATGTCTCACTCCAAAGGATATATGCACACTTTCTTCCATTTCATTTTTTTTTTGCTGACAGACACGAAAAATCCCGACCAACTAAAGGCTAACAGCTTCGCTGGAAAAAGACATGACAAGCTACCGCAGACTCCTACCTATTTCTTCTACTGAAGCGAGCGCGCCCGAAATGCGATGAGCCTCGTTTTGTTTTCATTGTTTGTTTGTATTTTTTCGTTCGAGAGAGACGAACGGGTGCTGAAAATAATGTCACCATGGCTGCTTGAGTAGAGCGAGTGACACATTATGTGCTTCCCTAATGAACGTTTATCCCGTATGCAAAGACCGGCTGGGTGAGGCAACCGGCCGCTTGAAGCACATGCAGACTATATGTTCAACACAAACAACCTGCCACAACTAAGCGCACGTGCTGGAACATATTAAAAAAGAAAAAAATTCCAGGACACAACATAACATTATTTTTAGTCACCGGGATGGGATGCCTTTTACTGCGCCTCCTGGCACAATACAGATCATCGCAGCTCAGTCGGCACTTCGACAGCGCAACAAGGATACCTGATTGGGCTGCGATCATTGTATCGAATTTACGTGACGTTATCTACGATCGAGAAATCGAGGACGCTGATTTTGTTCGCAGCAATTGATTGCAGCTTGCAGCGGTGGCGTAGAGGCAGAACACCCACCTCGCGTGCAAGAGGTCCGTGGTTCGAATCCCGGTGCCGGCAATTTTCCACCGGATTAAAAAAAAAATCCGCGTGTTGATAAAATTGCACAAACAGGCCTGGAGTGTGGCCTGATCCCGGTGACCAGAACCGGTAACGCACTCCCTCACCAGAGCAGGATTGGCCACCCTGGTGCAGTACTTGGCCACAACCTCCTATGAACACAACAATCAAACCCCGGCCCTCAGTCCCCAGCAGCTGCGAAGCAACTGACCACGGCGGCGGTCAGACCTGCGACGCAGCAGAGGTTGCTAAGAATCACTGGCTCCGGACAGGCCGCCATTGGAATATGAACCTGGCAACGTTTAACGCTAGAACGTTATCTAGTGAGGCGAGTCTAGCAGTGCTATTGGAGGAATTAGAGGGCAGTAAATGGGATATAATAGGGCTCAGTGAAGTTAGGAGGCCAAAAGAAGCATATACAGTGCTAAATAGCGGGCACGTCCTGTGCTACCGGGGCTTAGCGGATAGAAGAGAACTAGGAGTCGGATTCCTGGTTAATAAGAATATAGCTGGTAACATACAGGAATTCTATAGCATTAACGAGAGGGTGGCAGGTCTTGTTGTGAAACTTAATAAGAGGTACAAAATGAAGATTGTACAGGTCTACGCCCCTACATCCAGTCATGATGACCAGGAAGTCGAAAGCTTCTATGAAAACGTGGAATCGGCGGTGGGTAGAGTGAAAACTAAATACACTATACTAATGGGCGATTTTAATACCAAGGTTGGCAAGAAGCAGGCTGGAGACAAGGCAGTGGGGGAATATGGCATAGGCACTAGGAATAACAGGGGAGAGTTATTAGTAGAGTTTGCGGAACCGAATAATATGAGGATAATGAATACCTTCTTCCGCAAGCGGGATAGCCGAAAGTGGACGTGGAGGAGCCCGAACGGCGAGACTAGAAATGAAATAGACTTCTTACTCTGCGCTAACCCTGGCATCATACAAGATGTGGACGTGCTCGGCAGGGTGCGCTGCAGTGACCACAGGATGGTAAGAACTCGAATTAGCCTAGACCTGAGGAGGGAACGGAAGAAACTGGCACATAAGAAGCCGATCAATGAGTTAGCGGTAAGAGGGAAAATAGAGCAATTCCAGATCAAGCTACAGAACAGGTATTCAGCTTTAACTCAGGAAGAGGACCTTAGTGTTGAAGCAATGAACGACAATCTTGTGGGCATCATTAAGGAGTGTGCAATGGAAGTCGGTGGTAACTCCGCTAGGCAGGATACCAGCTAACTATCGCAGGAGACGAAAGATCTGATCAAGAAACGCCAATGTATGAAAGCATCTAACCCTACAGCTAGAATAGAACTGGCAGAACTTTCGAAGTTAATCAACAAGCGTAAGACCGCTGACATAAGGAAGTATAATATGGATAGCATTGAACATGCTCTCAGGAGCGGAGGAAGCCTAAAAACAGTGAAGAAGAAACTAGGAATTGGCAAGAATCAGATGTATGCGTTAAGTGACAAAGCCGGCAATATCATTACTAATATGGATGAGATAGTTCAAGTGGCTGAGGAGTTCTATAGAGATTTATACAGTACCAGTGGCACCCACGACGATAATGGAAGAGAAAATAGTCGAATTCGAAAAAGTAGAATTCGAAATCCCGAAGGTAACGCCGGAAGAAGTAAAGAAAGCCTTAGGAGAAATGCAAAGGGGGAAGGCAGCTGGGGAGGATCAGGTAACAGCAGATTTGTTGAAGGATGGTGGACAGATTGTTCTAGAGAAACTGGCCACCCTGTATACGCAATGCCTCATGACCTCGAGCGTACCGGAATCTTGGAAGAACGCTAACATAATCCTAATCCATAAGAAAGGGGACGCCAAAGACTTGAAAAATTATAGACCGATCAGCTTACTGTCCGTTGCCTACAAAGTATTTACTAAGGTAATTGCAAATAGAATCAGGAACATCTTAGACTTCTGTCAACCAAAGGACCGTGCAGGATTCCGTAAAGGCTACTCAACAATAGACCATATTCACACTATCAATCAAGTGATAGAGAAATGTGCAGAATATAACCAACCCTTATATATAACTTCCATTGATTACGAGAAAGCGTTTGATTCAGTCGAAACCTCAGCAGTCATGGAGGCATTACGGAATCAGGGTGCAGATGAGCCATATGTAAAAATACTGGAAGATATCTATAGCGGCTCCACAGTCACCGTAGTCCTCCATAAAGCAAGCAACAAAATCCCAATAAAGAAAGGCGTCAGGCAGGGAGATACGATATCTCCAATGCTATTCACAGCGTGTTTACAGGAGGTATTCAGAGAGCTGGATTGGGAAGAATTGGGGATAAAAGTTAATGGAGAATACCTTAGTAACTTGCGATTCGCTGATGATATTGCCTTGCTTAGTAACTCAGGGGACCAATTGCAATGCATGCTCACTGACCTTGAGAGGCAAAGCAGAAGAGTGGGTCTAAAAATTAATATGCAGAAAACTAAAGTAATGCTTAACAGTCTCGGGAGAGAACAGCAATTTACAATAGGCAGCGAGGCACTGGAAGTCGTAAGGGAATACATCTACTTAGGGCAGGTAGTGACGGCGGATCCGGATCATGAGACGGAAATAATCAGAAGAATAAGAATGGGCTGGAGTGCGTTTGGCAGGCAGTCCCAAATCATGAACAGCAGGTTGCCGTTATCCCTCAAGGGAAAAGTATATAATAGCTGTGTCTTACCAGTACTCACCTACGGGGCAGAAACCTGGAGGCTTACGAAAACGGTTCTACTCAAATTGAGGACGACACAACGAGCTATGTAAAGAAGAATGATAGGTGTGACGTTAAGGGATAAGAAAAGAGCAGGTTGGGTGAGGGAACAAACGCGAGTTAATGACATCTTAGTTGAAGTCAAGAAAAAGAAATGGGCATGGGCAGGACATGTAATGAGGAGGGAAGATAACCGATGGTCATTAAGGGTTACGGACTGGATCCCAAGGGAAGGGAAGCGTAGCAGGGGGCGGCAGAAAGTTAGGTGGGCGGATGAGATTAAGAAGTTTGCAGGGACGGCATGGCCACAATTAGCCCATGACCGGGGTTGTTGGAGAAGTATGGGAGAGGCCTTTGCCCTGCAGTGGGCGTAACCAGGCTGATGATGATGATGATGATTAATTGATTAGGCACTCGTTTCATGATCAAGTTTTTGATCGTGCACTTTTGCTAGTGCAGCATGTGGCTGAACGGATCTTCTTGATCATTGGTAAAACCCACGCATGAATTCGTCGGCGCACACGCAAACATACCTAAAAAACTATGATGCTTGCAAAAGGCGGCGTTGGCTTTGTTTAAATCCACCCCGCAGGGGCGTCTGCGTAAGCAGGCGTTTGGTGTGTTGCGACACCACGTACCCGTGCACACGAGGGTTGGACCCTCCCGCGTGTAGCCGTGCGCGGCTTAGCCGTGTCCGGGGAAAGGGGGATCCTGGAGGTTGAGCCGATGCCGGGTGTTCGGACCTTTAAGGCCCCCCGGCGGAGGCAACACGCCTCTTTGGCCTCTGCTTCACATAGACGGCACCCCCGGACTGACCCACCCGGGGGAAATCGGTAGTTGCCTTTTCCTGTCTCTCACTCTCCCTCCAACCTTCGTCTTTCCCTCACTTTCCATCTTTCCTGTCTTCTCCTAGCTTCCCCTCACTTCCAATTTTTCCAGGCAGCAAGGGTTAACCTTGTGTGAATAGCCAACCTAGGTTATCTCATATTTGGTTATAGTGATAACGTACAGCTGGCGCTTACAGGACCTGCTTTTTACAGTCCCTGTAGCGTCCCCTTGTAGGGCTCCACGGTGGGTGGTTGGCGTTATTGCCGAAAATTCAATCCCTTTATGGCAACCTCTCTCCCTCCGCTTCCTGATCGCCCTCAGAAAAGAGGGCGCACCGAAGATGTATTTCACTTTTTTGGACGACAAAGACCCAACTTCCCACGATTTCACGTCGTTCATTCAGAAAAGCCAGATAAACAAGTACGCACAATCTCCCCATTTCTAGTTTCTAAGTCTTTAACTGAGGCTCTTGGTCCAGGTTACAAGGCATCAAGGATGGCAAGTGGAGATCTCCTTTTGGAGCTCCGTGACCTGAAACAATACGAAAAGCTACCTAATCTAGTGTGTTTTGGTGACTTTCAAGTGACAGTGACTCCACACCACACTATGAACACTACACGCGGCGTTGTCTCAGATGATGACCTGCTTCAGCTGACAGAGGCAGAGCTCCTAGAGGGCTTCAATGCGCAAAATGTTATCAATGTTAGAAGAATAAAGATAAGGCGAGATGGTAAAGAGATTCAGACGAAGCACTTAATAATCACCTTCAATTCAAGTGTCCTGCCCGAATCAATCGAGGCCGGGTACATAAAGCTCCGTGTCAGGCCTTACATGCCTAATCCACTCCGATGTTTCAAATGCCAGCGCTTCGGCCACAGCTCCCAGAGCTGCCGAGGCCGCCAAACTTGTGCTAAATGCAGTGCCAAAGAACACACCACTGAAACTTGTGAGAACGCTCTCCGCTGTGTAAACTGTGATGGGGAGCACGCCGCGTACTCGCGGTCGTGCCCATCCTGGAAGGAAGAAAAGGAAATTGTTACAATTAAAGTCACGGAAAATATCACCTTCAAAGAGGCCCGCAAGCGGGTTTCATACCTGCCCAAGAAAAGCTTTGCCGATGTGACGCGTCAGGGGGCAGCGTCACAACGGCCTCCGGCGGCTGTCCGGCCCACAGTCAGTGAGTCGGCAGCTACGCCATCTGCCCCCGCGGCGGTTGCGGCTAGCGCTGCTCCGCCAACCCAGCAGACGGGGCCATCGAACCCGAAGGTGGGCGCAGCCGAGGCTGCCCCAACCTCAGAGGCCCCTTCCAGCGCTGGCAACGGCCGGCGCAGCCAAATACCCCAGGGAGCCCCATCGACCTCCGGGCTGGTGGGCGCAGGCATCTTGCCCTCCAAGGCGGGACCCTCGCTGGTAACTTCCCGCTCGCAAGAGCACGTGTCCGTCGCCTCACAAGAGGCGCTGGACACTACACCCATCCTCAAGGCGCACCAAGCGCCTAAGGAGCGGCGAGGCTCCTTCGAGCGCTCCAGAAAGAACAAAACCCCTATTACAGGGCCTCGAAAGGGCTCTGTAATTTAATCACTGAAATCTTCGTAATTAATACTTCTGTTTCCGTCTGCACAGCACCCATTTGCTCCCAATATGGATACACAAATAATTCAATGGAACATCAGAGGTCTTCTTACGAACCTTGATGATGTGCAAGAGCTTATCCAAAAACACAATCCAACAGTGCTGTGTCTACAGGAAACACACATAAAACCACAACATACAAACTTTCTCCGACCGTATGTCAAGTTTCGCAAAGATCGCGATGATGCAGTCGTATCATCAGGCGGTGTTGCCATTTTCGTTCATAAAAGTATCTCCTGTCAGGGTTTACAGCTACAAACGCCCCTTCAAGCAGAGGCGGTTCGAGCTGTTCTTTTAAATAAACTCGTCACCATTTGCTCGCTTTATGTACCCCGACACTTCAAGTTAAACAAGCATGATTTTCAGTCATTTATAGACGAATTGCCAGAACCTTATGTTGTTCTTGGCGATTTCAATGCGCACAGCTCCCTGTGGGGCGACTCTCGCACAGACGCGCGAGGTCGTCTTGTTGAACAGTTCCTCTTTTCTTCCGGTGCGTGCTTGCTGAATAAAAAGGAAGCCACATATTACTCTCTAGCAAACAGAACATTTTCTTCAATAGATCTTAGTATAGTTTCCCCGTCTATACTGCTCGAACTTGAATGGGAAGTTACGAAGAAACCTTACGGGAGCGACCACTTTCCCATACTGATAAGAACATCTAAAGAAAACGAATATCCTCCGCAAGCTCCTAGGTGGAAGATAGACACAGCCGACTGGGAGAAATTTCGAACTCTCACTAACATCTCATGGGCCGACATGTCTTCTCTAGAAATTGATGCTGCTGTGGAGTATCTTACATCATTCATAATAGATGCAGCATCAAAATGCATATCCGAAGTAAGCGGTTTGGCATGCAAACCACGTGTACTGTGGTGGAACAGCGAATGTCGGACCGCCCGTAAGAATCAGAACAAGGCGTGGGGGTTGCTGCGCGCTTCTCCCACCACTGAGAATCTTGTCAATTTTAAAAAAATAAAGTCCCAAGGCAGGCGAACCCGCCGACAGGCCAGAAGAGAAAGCTGGCACAAGTTTTTATCGAGTATTAACTCGTTTAGGGATGAGGCCAAAGCCTGGAACAGAGTGAATAGGATTAGAGGGCGGCAAACACATTCACTCCCCCTGGTAAACACACAGGGCGATACACTGCAAGACCAGGCAGACTCACTTGGGGAATATTTTGAGAGCGTGTCAAGTCCAACAAATTATACACAATCCTTTCTCAAATACAAACAAACAGAAGAACGGAAGCCATTAACAAGAAAAGGTCGAGAGAAAGAGCCTTACAACCGTCCTTATTGTATTGCCGAATTGAGAGCTGCCTTGAGCGCATGCAACAGCTCCGCACCAGGATCCGATAGAATCATGTATGAAATGCTCAAAAACTTAGACAACGACACGCAGGTTACACTACTCATACTTTTCAACACCATTTGGGATGCAGGGTACCTTCCAACTGCATGGAAGGAAGCCATTGTGGTCCTGTTTTGAAACAAGGCAAGGACCCTTCCTCAGTGGCAAGTTACCGCCCGATAGCCCTCACAAGTTGCATTTGTAAGGTGTTTGAAAAAATGATTAATCGGCGACTCATTCATTTCCTTGAACTGAGCAAAATCCTTGATCCCTATCAGTGCGGCTTCCGAGAAGGGCGCTCCACAACTGACCATCTTGTACGTGTAGAAGCAAATATCCGGGACGCATTTGTACACAAAGAATTCTTCTTATCCATATTCCTCGATATGGAGAAGGCGTACGATACTACGTGGCGTTACGGAATCTTAAGAGATTTGTCAGAAATGGGCATCCACGGTAATATGCTTAATATAATAGAAAGCTATCTGTCAAATCGTACTTTCCGGGTAAAAGTCGGCAATGCACTCTCACGTCCTTTTACGCAAGAAACGGGTGTACCCCAAGGAGGCGTGCTCAGCTGCACACTCTTTATCGTGAAGATGAACACGCTTCGTGCTTCATTACCACCCGCCATCTTTTACTCTGTCTACGTGGACGACATTCAAATAGATTTCAAATCTTGTAACCTCGCAGTCTGCGAGAGACAGGTACAGCATGGCCTGAACAAAGTCTCAGTGTGGGCAGACAAGAATCGATTTAAGATCAATCCTAACAAAAGCTCTTGCGTTCTTTTTACAAGAAAGAGAGGCCTGGTTCCGGATCCTTCCTTAGAACTGTGTGGACAACGAATACCTATCAGCAAAGAGCACAAATTCCTAGGTATCATATTTGACTACAGACTCACTTTCATTCCACACATTAAATATTTGAAAGAAAAATGTCTAAAAACAATGAACTTAATGAAACTTCTATCCCAGACTACATGGGGTAGTGACAGGAAGTGTTTAATGAACCTTTACAAGAGCCTTATTCGGTCTCGATTGGATTATGGTGCTGTAGTATATAACTCTGCCGCCCCGAGCGCGCTAAAGATGCTAGGCCCAGTTCACCATCTAGGAATCCGACTGGCCACTGGCGCTTTCAGAACGAGTCCCATACAAAGTCTATATGTAGAATCAAATGAGTGGTCTCTGCAGCTACAGAGATCATACATTAGCCTTACATATTTCCTTAAAGTACGCTCTAATCCTGAACATCCATGTTTTGATACCGTTACTGATATGACGTGCGCTACACTTTTCAGCAATCGTCCCTCCATAAGACAGCCTTTCTGGCTGCGTGTGAAGGAGCTTAGCGATGAAATGCATGTCCCACTCCTCGAGCATCGCTTAATGCACACAATCAAGCTCTTACCTCCTTGGGAGTGGAAGGTGATACAATGTGACATATCCTTTATAAAAGTTACAAAGCACGCTCCTGAGGCCGAAATCGGAATGCATTTCCTTGAACTCCAGCACAAGCACTCCTGCGCAGAGTTCTACACAGACGCTTCGAAGTCAAATGCCGGGGTATCCTATGCAGCCGTCGGCCCATCGTTTTCGGAATCCGATGTACTGCATCCGGAAACAAGTATCTTTACGGCCGAAGCCTACGCATTACTCTCTGCTGTAAAGCACATAAGAAAATCGAAACTTCCAAAAGCAGCGATCTATACAGACTCTCTCAGCGTCGTGAAAGCCTTAATGTCACTCAGCAAACATAAAAATCCCGTATTTAATGAACTATATTCGGTCTTGTGCAAAGCGTACTCATCTAACCAGAATATCATAATATGCTGGGTCCCTGGCCATAGGGGAATCGAAGGTAACGTTCTGGCGGACGAGATGGCCACGTCAATCACCTTGCAAGCTGTTAACCCTACCGCTGCGGTGCCTTTCACAGATCTGAGGCCTTTCTTGCGAAGGAGGCTGCGAGATCACTGGCAACACATGTGGGATGCGGAAACGGATAATAAGCTCCACCTGATAAAACCACAGTTAGGATTTTGGCCCTCTACTACAAAATCGCGCCGAACAGATGTCCTATTCTGTCGTCTCAGAATAGGACACCCGTTTGGCACCCATAATTTTCTACTCACCGGAAGTGAGCCTCCAACCTGTGGTAGATGCGGGGAGAGGCTGACCGTACTCCACGTCCTCCTGGAGTGTCGGGAAGCCGAATCTGAGAGAAAGAGACATTTTTCATTAGCATACCGACAGCACATTCCTCTTCATCCTGCAATGCTTCTTGGTCCAGAACCGCTTTTTAATACAGACACAGTGCTAGGTTTTCTTAAAGATGTGGTCTTACATGTTATTAGTCCCATGAATTCGTAGCGCCTCCTCTCTCGAGAGGATGCCACTGCGATAATTGTTTTGCATAAGCACATGCCTCCAGGCCCTTGTGTTTCAAGGGCTCTAAGGAGGCAGTAGTGCTCTAGGATTTTTTACAATGAGATATATTTTACCCATCGTATCATTCTTTTTAAATGCATCTAAATGTTCATAGTACAAGTCATACGTCATCGCCATAATTTTATCATACAGATTTTACGCACTTTAGAGCGTATATTTTAAGGCCTCTTTACAGCCACCTCACACGAACTTCATAGTAATCATAATTACACTGCAAACTCATTAGCACAGACATGGCGCTCTTTGGCCATACCTGGCCCTTGCGCCACAAAACCCCATACATCATCATCATCATTGTTTATATCCACTACAATTCCATTGCGCGGGATTGGACATATACAATCAAGTCAAGGATGAAGCAAGAATATGCGGGTGACAAATATAGCCTCCCACGCGTGACCCAACGTTTGCAGATTAGACTGTTTTCCGGGTCAACACACTTTTTATAACATCATCTACTGGCATGGACCTCTTTTCTACTGTACAGTGTCTTGGATAGGCCCACTTCTGGTCAAAGGAGGCGTAGAATGCTTCATTTTCTAGCGACACTCCTCTGGAACTAGACGTGCGTTAAAACGCTACATAACTGTTTTCGTGGTATACTACGGTATGGTAAAACTTTATTTAGGTCCTGGAGATCATGAGTCTTCACGAAGCGGGCCACTCGCACGTGCGAATCGGGAGGCCGAGCGTCTCGGCCGCATCGTGGACCTGCTGCACAGCCCAGAGTTGGTCAGACAGAAGAGACCTGCGGAGAACGACCTCCCATCTGGCCGAGCTGTTATTGATGATAGAGCGTGACCGGGCACACCCCCAGAGCACGTGTTTTAACGTGGCTATTTCTCCCCAATAGCGGCAAGTACCATTCATGTAAGCATCCGGATAGATTTTATGTAAGCGGATGAGGAACGAAGTAGGTTCAACGACTGAGATATCAGTGTTTAGTAAGCTCGTTGTAGGTGGAGTAGTGTCTCGAATAAAACATTTTATTCACCAAGCCCATATTTAAAGTATATGTGGGACATGCTAGGGACGACACCCGCCGTGGTTGCTCAGTGGCTATGGTGTTAGACTGCTGAGCACGAGGTCGCGGGATCGAATCCCGGCCACGGCGGCCGCATTTCGATGGGGGCGAAATGCGAAAACACCCGTGTACTTAGATTTAGGTGCACGTTAAAGAACCCCAGGTGGTCGAAATTCCCAGAGTCCTCCACTACGGCGTGCCTCATAATCAGAAAGTGGTTTTAGCACGTAAAACCCCATAATTTAATTTTAATGCTAGGGATGATTGTCAGAAGAGCTTAGCAGTGTCTGGGATTTTAAGGACCTAAACAAAAATTGCTAGATCCTCGTTTCCTGCCCCTTTAGGGTAGTTGTATAGAACGCATAAGAAGTTTGTGTGATAAACTGGGGAGAACTATTGCATTATCTTTATGCTTAGCCTAATATTTTCGTCCACTGCAAGACGAAGGACTTTCCCCATGATCTCCAATAACCCATCTCTTGCGCACCTACAAATTTCCTAATTTGAATACCACACCCATCTTGACAGCAGTTGAAGTGACACAGGTTAACGTACAGACAATATGTACCTCTGCTCCAAGAATAAGTGTTACATCGTGTAACGATTCCTATCTGGCGCTGAACGTAAGAGTATATTGGCCCTGTACACTTTAATAGCATCCATGTTAATTTCAGGCTTAATAAAAGAGAACTGAATGATCGAAGCCCACGTGGTTCTTGCTGGTATTTATGGTAAACGGAACAGCTTGCTTACAAAATGCTAAAGTGCACCTCGTTACGCATGGTAGCAGAATTCGAAAAAGCTGCATAAATAACAGGTTCGCTTTACTTCTATAAATATTGACTTCCTTATAGTTACGCTTCATTTAAGCTTCAATGTAAACAAATGAAATAGCTAGAAAGGAGTGCTACATGAGAGATTAACTGATGAGTGCTCAACTGTTTGCGCAATGTGCATAGCGCACGCCGAGACGACTGGCAAACCAAGGAAGTGGAAAAACACGGGCCCTGTATCGGTTGCCGCGCACTCTTAGCATCTTGCGTACACAAGGCTAAGTAAGCAGCCTTGCCTACGCGCCCTTGTGCTCGTCTCTCCAGCAGCTTCAAAGAATTGCCCTGTTGTGGTAGGCAGTGAGAGATCACTCTTGGCACTACTTCAAATAGAAAAGCCGCTAACGGGCTTCAGCGTTACGGAAAAGGGTTCAGGGTTAGTTCGCCGAGACGAAAATAACTAAGCAGTGTACCAAGTAAAGATAGAGATAGAAAAATCTTTCTCGGCTTAGTGTTTCTGTACGTTTTCATTGTTTGCTCTCTTTTAATTTTTCCATGGACTCTTTGTGCCAAACCGCAACGCCAACAAACCTAAACAGGCCGAATTGAGAACCCTGGCGCGGGAAGACATGTACACAGAACGTACCACAGCGTGTCAAGTGCCTGAGCTTCTCCTTATCCACCTAACATATACAGCAATGGTTCGATTTTCCAATCATGTAAACTCTGTTAGCCCTACCTATGGTAATAAGCAACATGTGTCTTCTTGCGTGCTACATTTCACCAGTTTATAATATATGCGCACTGTAAAAGTCGGCAATTACGAATATGAACTGCCCAACCCAGTCCCTTAAACCGACAGCTTCAACAAGATAGAATATTAGGCTTAGAAGGGAGGATGCTCGGCCCAGTTTCCATGGCTTCATGATGTTGCTGTTCCGAGAGAAAACATGTTGCACGGTTTTCTCATGCTGTATAGGAACATCATGAGCATATAACACTTTCATGTAACCTTACATTGGAAGTCAAATTGGGAAAGTTCACCCGCTTCACTAATTGCATACACCAATAGAAAACGAGAAATTGGGTCTGTTCCTTTCGGCCTCTTCATTGGGCAATCATCGTCATCAGCAGCACCAGGACCCCCGGCCTCACCTTCAAGCTCACCGTAGTGAGAAGTAATTACGTACTTGAAGCAAGGCGAAGGTTCCCGTGCTTTGAGGTAGTAATGACACGGTGGAAAGGCCTTACTCTCTGAGGTTCGAACCGCCAGGACAAATTTTTCTTCATCTTTCTGTGCTTTGAGGTATTCATGGCACAATGACCAACTGGAAAGGTGTTACTCCACCGGGCATTTCTCCATCTTATCTTACTGCGACGTCCAATGGCTCTCTCCCCAGACACTTTTAAACCTTATGAACTCGAGAGCGCTCTATGATGAAAAATACTCGGACTGTGGCCACATATGTCGCTGACACAAAAAGCGTTGAGTGCACTAATCCGTCATATGAAGTGCACCGGCCTGTGTTCCCGTCCATAGTGCTCCTGCGCGTGCTGCCTCGTGCATTGAATGCGCACCCTTTCCTCCCTTTTTCTAGTCTCCCTTTTCCTTACCTTAGTGCAGAGTAGCAAAACAGACGCTCGTCAGGTAAATCTCCCCGTTTTCCCCATCTCTCTATCTGCGCTCCAAAGAAGAAAAAAAGTTCAGTGCAATTCCATTCACTGAAACTGGATGACCAGCGAAGCTGTGTGTGTGGATCCCTCAACAGGGAACTGTCCACTGCCATGCGTCAAACGCTGTATGCGCATAGATGGATAGCGAGGCTGGACTACTCGCTCCTCCAGGATGTTGAGCCTCGCAAGGTGATGAGGCACTGGGGAAAATGCATACACATGTGTTGTTGCAAAACGCGGCGCGGCAACTCTTACTAACGAATTCGGGCAAGTAGAACAAGCACGCAACCTCATCGCACTCCGAGGGCACGCACTACGCCGTAGCCAAGGCGATCGTGTGTTGGCTGACGTCCCGAAGTTCAGTAATGATTTTGAGCTCACGTGAAAACCACAAGCGGAGCCAACTCCGAATTGGTTCCCACTAACTCCCTCTGAAACCTGGCCGTTGCTGCGGCGACTTTCCAAGTTTGCGGGATCAAGGCCACATGAACGGTTCGCATTTCTTTCCGCCTCACGGTCCTGACGGGCAGCCCCCTTACGAGACCACCACCACGGGAGAGCGGAAAGAGAGAAAATGAGACACACAAGAGCTCGGAACACCGACAAAGAGCGGACGGTGTGAACGTAGACATGGCCGACGCGGGTCAATGTGTAGTATCTGTTCTTATCAGCTTAATATATGACACGGGTTGTATTTGGAAATAAGATAATAAAGATATTTTTGCAAGTTGGCGAAGTGCTTAAAGCCAGCTTCGCCTTCGCCGCGGCTCGTCCGGGCATTGCACTATCTTCGGGATCGGCCCACGTATGGGAAGAAATTCTCCATCTACAAGGCTCGATAGACGAACGGAATTTCGTCCGGAACCTAGAAATATGCCCCTTTACTGTAAAATGAAACTCATGGCTAATTTTACCTACAGATTCTTCATAAGGCTTCCTTTCTCACTATGGAAACCATGCTCTCCGTTCCGTGTCAGATTTCTACACTGTCACAGTTCTAAATTATTTCAAAGTAAGGCGCAGTTCAAATTAGGGCGCAGCCGTAATGGTGTTGCAAGGCGGAGCGAGCCAACGCTAATTCCTTGCTCAGCCCTTCAAGAAGTTTTCCGAATATGTTTAAACTCAGGTTTTTATTATTCCTTTCTTCACTCTTCTTATCTGCACTACAGTATTAGGAAAAAAACTCGAAGAAATGTGTGCAGCGCGACCGACGCAACGAGAACGCAGAGAAATGGAGCACACGATTAAATCATTAGAAAGGGAGTTCTCTCTCTAATTACAAAAACGAAGTGGACGTGCGCGCCAAAGGTCTTCTTCAAGTACTCAGACCTAACATTCATTTATCAAGGAAGGCCTTCCCGCTGAGAGTTGCAGAAAATAGTACAACTGCCTCGCGCATGAAAACGGCAGCTATCTTCTGGGCAGTATCGCCGACACTAGGTCAGTGATGCCGCACTTATGCAAAAACATCCGCCGATAGCCCCTTGAAGAGTCTGCGCTATTGTACGCAGTGAAGCACACTCCATAACGCAGCCGCCTAACGTAAATACCGGACGTAGTCCCCTTGCAACAGCAGACGCGCACTTTTACCACCCCTTGCGGCTAGCTGATTTGCTTCGTTGGGTCCAAGATGCGCATCCTGGCGTTGAGCCTCTTCGTTCTACTGGGATCCAGAGGCCGCTGCGTAGCCCAGTCCTCAAGGTGTGGTACTTCATTTTCGCCTGTGTCAAATAGACATTGAGAAGGCGCCTGCACAAATTTTGCTTTACCATAATGAGTATTTATGAGTTCGAAAGCTTGTCTATAGCTTTTTAATGAATTCTGGCGCAGCAGGTACAATGTACAAAACACTTTTGCTAAATTCTATACCTTTACCACCCAACGCTCACGAGCAGCCGTTTGTTGTGAATGCATAGGCGGAACGCAACTCGTACGGATGTAAATAAATTAGGGCGGTATCATTAGGTTATCCTGTCCCTGTGTTATTTTTTATACAAGCAATATAGACGTAGTAATGTGGACCTATAGACCTAAGCAATATAGACCTGCTGGACGGCCCATTGCTGCTCTTGTAGGAGCGGGATTCGTAGGGTCTTCTCGCACTTTTTGGAGGCAGAGTCGGGCGGAGCGTTTCTGCACTCCCAGAGCACGTGTGCGAGTGTCGCCGTTACACCGCACGAGGGGGCACGCATCGTCGGGGTAGAAGTCCGGGTAGCTGATGTGTAAGATGGCGGGGTTTGGAATGGTATGTGTCTGTAACAAGCGCACCGTTAGTGCCTGCGGCCTGTTTAGTTTGGGGTGCGGGGGCGGAAAGAGACGTCGTCCCAAGTAAAAGTGTTTGGTGATTTGATTGTACGTTTCTGGGGCGTCCCTGTTCGCCTCCAACTCATCGAGACGCGGTTGCGCGAGGGTGACGGCGCATTCGGTAAGGACGCGCGCGGCATCGTGGGCTGTCTCGTTGAGGTTGGGCGGGGCGCCCAGGATTCGACCCACGCGAGTGGGAAACCAGATCACAGTGCGGCGTTTGAGGGTCCACGGGTCAGTGCCTCGGAGGACGCGCAACGCCTGCTCGGAGACGACTCCTCTCACGAACACTTTGATGGCCAGTCTCGAGTCGCTGAATAACTGTCTTTTGCTTATCGTCGAGCAGTGTCAGGGCTATGATCACTTGATCCGCCAACTCCGGGTCGCGTATGAGTACCGTGGCGGCGTTTACGTTCGCTGCAAGGGCGAGACCGCTACCGCAGCGAAGGCTCGGTTGCATCGGTAGACGGCGCCGTCTATGAAAGCGACATCGTCCGCTATCTTGTTTATGCGTTTGAGGAATGCGGTCGCCCGGGCTAGGCACCTGCCTCGATTGCGTTCCGGGTGTACGTTTCGCGGAATGGGTGCGATCGTGATCAGGTAGCGGTGCTCGCGGGGAACCGGCGTAAACTCCAGTGGATCCTGGGTGTTCGGTGGGAAGTACCCGAGCTCGCGCAAGATGTGACGGCCGGTCTTGGCTATCGTAAGTCGTATTATCTGCGCTCTCTCCTGAGCTTCAACGATCTCTTCGAGCGTATTGTGCACCCCGAGATTGAGGACTCGATAAGTCGGCGTGGTGACCGCGAGCCCAAGGGCCCGCTTCACTACCTTTCGGGTGAATGTATTGAGATTGCCACGCTCCAATTTTTTCCACTTGTGCATTGCTGCGACGTAGATAAAGTGACATAGCACGAACGTGTGTACAAGACGCAGCAGATTGTTTTCTTTGAGGCCGTGGTGGCGGTTGGCCACCATGCGTACGAATCGTATTGCGTTGTTCATCTTTGTCGTCAGCTTGTGGACCGTTCGGATGTTTGATCCTCCCGCCTCGATTATCATTTCCAGTACTCGGATGGAGTCGGCCCTGGGTATTGGGCGACCGTCTCTGCTGTGAAAGGTGATCTTGCGCTCGGTCGGGGATTTCCACCACTTTGGCCTTTTGCCTTGTTTTGGACAGTACAACAACAGCTCCGATTGGCGGGATTTGTCGCGATTTGGCCCGTGTGGTCGAGGTAGGACTCGGAGGTTTCGACTGCCTTCTGCAGAGCGGATTTGATAAAGCCGTCCGACCCCGCGGAGCCCCAGATGATGATGTCGTCCGCGTATACCGTATGGCTGAGGCCTTGTATCTTCGAGAGACGTTCGGAGAGCCCAATCATCACCATGCTGAACAGCGTCGGCGAGAGGACGGAGCCCTGGGGGGTGCCACGTTGTCCGAGCTCGACTTCTTCCGACGTGAGGTCTGTGGCACGGAGCACGGCCTTGCGACGGGTTAGGAAGGAGCGGACGAACTCGTAGAACGTGCGCCCGAGCCTTAGATCCGCAATCACCTTAAGTATTGCCCAGTGCTCGATGTTGTCGAACGCCTTCTCCAGGTCGAGGCCGAGTATGGCGCGGGTGCCCTAAGTGGCCCCGGGGTCTATGATCTGGTGTTTCAAGAGAAGCATCGTATCCTGCGTTGAGAGCCCACATCGGAAGCCGATGATGCGGTGTGTGAAACATCTTGGTATTCGAAATATCGGCCAACTCTGTTGAGTACGACATGCTCGGCCAACTTACCCACGCACGATGTGTGCGAGATTGGGCGAAGGTTATCGACGCCAGGCGTCTTGCCCGGTTTCGGAATGAGGATCCTCTGGGCGCGTTTCCAGGCGTCAAGTAACTCGCTCCGTCCCCACGCGTCAGTGATGGCGTGGCGCCCGTGAGGTACACGACTAAGCGGTCATCTAAGCTTCGCAGCAGCTTGTTGGTTATGCCATCGGGGCCCGGGGCGGAACGGCCATTCAGTTCTTGAAGAGCGCGGCGTACCTCTCCGACGGAAAATTCGGCGTCGAGGAGGGTGTTGTCGGTACCTGTGTAATTCGGATATAGGGTCGGGGGGCTTGTGGGTATGGGCAAGTACTTATGCACAAGGGTCTTGATGACGTCATCCGGCGAAGCAGTGCCTTTGGCCTGGTGAAGGACTTTTGTGAGCGAGTGGCGCTGGTTCATGCGGGTGTTGCTGTCATCGAGCAGGTGTTTGAGGACATTCCACGTTTTCCCGTTGCGGACCTGTCCGTTGCGAACCTGTCTGAAATGCGTTTGCGGAGCCTGCGGTTGAGACGCTGGCTCTTCGATCGTGTCAGTAGAGACTATTTGGCCTCGAGCAAGTGCGCGAGGTGGCTGTCCATCTTCTGGGTAGCCATATCCGTGCTGAATATTTTTGTGGCGTTAGCGATGTCGGCCTTGAGCTGAGCCGTCCACGTCTCGAGGTTCGGCGCAGTGTCGGGAGGGAGTCGAGAGGCGCGAGTCTTGCGAAAGAGGTCCCAGTCGACCCACGTGTACGACTTGGGCTTCCTAACGATGGTGGGTAAGCGCACGGCCAGTATGAGATAGTCGCTGCCAAGATCATCCGCAAGATTCGACGAGCGGGCATCTGCTGTGTTCTTCTCGAAGCAGAGATACACGGCGGTGTCTCTGTAAGTGGACGTGCCGATGCGGGTAGGGAACGCCTTGTCCGTCACTAGGGTGTGATCCAGGTCGTTCGTATGCTGCCACAGAGCGGTACCCTTGGAGGTGCCATACACGTGACCCCAGGTGCGATGCTCAGCGTTAAAGTCGCAAGCTATCACGAGCTGGTTTGAGCCTGCAAGACGGATGGGTCTCTGGAATAGGCGTCGGAAACGTTTACTCTTTTGTCTAGGGCTGCTGTACACGTTGAGGATGTACACACTTTGTCGGGACGCGCCACTAGGGAGAATCTCCGTCATCACGTTGTCCACCTCGTACGTGTCGAAGTCAAGCGCGAGGCAGGTAAGCTTTTTAGACCGGCGTGGCGGTACCACGTCCTCCAGCGAGGCCTGGTGACCACTGGTAACCGGTGAACGTAGCGATGTGTGTGATAGTTTTTTACAGTTGGATTACGTGCGGCTTGGCGTTCTGGCTGCGTAGGTATTGCTGCAGGGAGGCTTTCCGCGAAGTGAAACTCCTGAAGTTCCACTGCCAGATGCGGAACCCCCAATCTCGCCTGGCCATCTTGATGCACGTTGGGGTCGGCCTTGGCGCCTGACGGTTCGAAGGGGGGCGCGTGTGGGGGTGGATTGGGCATGGGGTGCTGTTGCGAGACCGGCTTAGCAGCGGCAATGGCAGGGGCTACGACGTTTTCGAGATAATATTCGACTGTCCCCAACCGATTACCGTGGGCGTGAGGGTGGACTGTACGCGGGTCATATTCTTTCCGACAACGCGGAGGCTCTCTTTAATTGCCCGCAGTGTGCTTCTAATCTCGTCTAACTCGTGTTTCAGTTCTGATGGGGTGCGAGCGTCGGCGCGTTTCCTGGTAGCGCTCTCGCCGTCGGCGCTACCAACGCTAACAGGTTGCGGTGGTGTTGACAAGGCTACTGCCTCGTCACCTGAAGCAATTTCACATAAAGGAGCCATCGCACTTCGTGCTTTCCGGTGCATACCCACGCTATCCCTGATTCGACCAAACATGGTCGCTTTCATCACTAGAGTAGAAGAGTCGGATCACCGCGCTTTCTGCTGAATTTGGACTTTATAGTGCAAAGCTCCGGACATTCCATGAAGTGACAGGAGCCCGTTCGTCGGGCGCCCTTATGTAGATGGCGTGATGAAACTATGAAAGTGCTGATAACCTGCGCGTGATAAAAATAAATTTGCAAGACGATAGCCAGTGGAACCAATAACATGGTTGTTTATTCTCCGTCGGTGGGGGTGCGGGAGCAAACGTCAACACTTAAAGACGCCTAGCCCGCCATTTGAGCCGTGGGAGGTACAGCTGACCGGCGACACCCTGGCGGGAGAACAAGCTGTCGTCCAGCAAGTACGTCGAGCAGCCATGAATAGTGGAGTCCTGGAATGAGGACAGCACCCCCTCGACGTCAAGAGCAACGACCTCGGTGGCCCTAATAAATGTTTTCTCTCTCTCTCTTTCTCTCCGAGAACTTAAACAATACTTGTAATACAAAAAAGAATTTCCTTTAAAGAAACTTGATCTTCTTTGTTCAATTAAGTAAGGTAAACCTGCAGCATTTCGCTTTCAAGAACATTTTGTTTACTTCTCTGGCCGAAGCAGTTATCAATTGGTGCGCGCCGTTTCATGATGTGGACGCTCTAGTGAAGATAAGCCATGAGTGTAGTCTGTGCCGCAAGGATCACTTACTTAAAGTGTAATTTTTTTTTCTCTTCCAAGGAACACCATTCAGGCCGGGAATGCTGACCGTACAATATCCGTTCCATTGGTCAACAACAAAAATGTAAGCAAACGCAGAACTTCCCCTAAATGTGCGACAACTTGCGTGGCATATCATTTTGTTATACAATGTGACTAGGCGACAATTTAACACTAACTAAACGAGCTTCCGTAAACAAAATGAAACCACACAGATTAACATCTCTACGCACACAAAGAAACGCGAATGACATTGAGATGAGAGCGAAAGCGTCATTCTTAGAAAAATAGAGGTGATAGTGTACTAGAGCAGTGACTCAAGTAGTGAACTACATTTCGAAACGGTGATGATGCAAATTTAGTGGCATGAATCATTAAAGTATCGCAACTCATGCATCCACGGTTTGGGTTGTAGTAGTTTTTATTTCGTGCGCTCTATTGTGGAGCCGAACGTTTTCGGCCTCAAGTTCATGCCTCGTGCCGTACAACGAGTGCCATGATTACTCTAAGCAAGAGGCCTGTCTGCTATTTCGTAGCTTTGTGGCTCTGGCATTCTCGCTAGCACAAATGTAAAAAAACATAGGTCGTAAGATCTAAAGTCATAACTCAGAAAGATTTCTTGAACACATATGAGCTATTTAACAAAACTTGTTGCTTGGCTATTTTGCTCCTGACATAAAAACAAAGGTTACGGCGCTAAGCAGACGAGGACGAAGTGCGATAACTACATATATGGCCCCTAAGTGTCATTTGTGTCTGACTTCGTTATCGTCGGCTAAGCGCCGTGTCCAGTGGTTCTATAAAAGCTAGATTTTCGTGATAATTTTTATTTGATCAAAATACCCTTTTTTAAATGTCGTGCTGATGAAAGTCTGTAACTGTTACTTTTGTATTTATTTTCCATGGTGAGCCTCAAACCAAGGAAGAAAGTACTGCTAGCTTGGGCATACATTTCAGATAGCTATAAAATCATAGCGGGGTATGAGCAAAACTGCTACGGACAAAAAAATATACGACACAATGCCGCAATAACTACGTTTGGATATCGCATACAGCAGTAAAACTGAGCGAAATTATACGCTTTATATAATCTAATATTTTTACCACTTAGTACATCTTTTAGTACATTGTTTTACTTTTTTGTTTAGAACACGAGTAATTTAAGAATGTGACACACAGCGTACACAGCTTAATATCATGCGCGATAGCAACTTTGCTATAGGAAAGTCGCATGTGCTTGAATTCTTATTATAACAAGGCGCTCAGTAACTCTCTTCGCTTTGGTAAATCAAGACCATAGTGCTTCCGTAATAACAGGCGCTCCTTAGGCATTGCTTCTATCACATGCTTCAATTACGCTTTTTCTAAAAAAGATAGAGACTAAGGAAGCTGTCCTAATGGCATATCTCGCAGCTCACATACACCATGGTGCTGAAGATAGGTACGCCACGACAGGAATTCAAGGTCATGCTAGATCCGGCGGGAATTACCTGGGTCCCTGCCTACTACTGCACCGAAGGAGAACCCTGCTGTATGTATTATTGGGCAAAATTTTCTCAAAAGACTTAGCAAAACGATTGTGTGATCATCTACTCAACTTTCAGGTCAGAACACATGATGATTAAAAAGTGAACGTACGCGCGTTTCGAAGTATAAAGCATATTCGGGTGTACGACAAAAAACACGGGAGTTTCTCACTTAACAAATAATACTTGCAAAGGTACCCACATCTGTTCTTCATGCTTTCAGTGCTTTAGGATCGACACAAAACCCTGTTTATTTATGTATATAGTTTTTGACCACCGTGTGCAAACGTTGCGTTTGATGACTGTGGTCCTGAGTGGTCTTCAGCATGTTCTCTGTGACCGTCTTTTTTTTTCTTTTTTTTTTGCTACAGTGCGCAGGAACGATAGGTCTGGAGTGAGCCAGGTAACACTGAACACGACTCGTTGTGAGAGTAATTTCATTTGCAGTGCATATCATACGAGTATAAGGGATAGTCGTTATAAGCGACGCTGTCGCTTGTAGCAAACTTAATGGCTAAAACTCTGCTAGAAAGCAGCTTCAGCCGTTACTGGCGGTAATTGTGCTGCACGTGATTCAATGCAGCCATAGGGTGCGGCGATCATCGCACACACAACCTACAGTAACTTTAAGCGCTATCTTTACCTCCCTCTCCACCCCCCTTTGTGCTTATCCTTTCTCATTTTTCTAAACTCTCTCATTTCCTCAGCGTGTCCTCCCTTTGTTTCCTCTATGCACTTCCCTCAAACCCTTGACTTGCAATGTGCAAAATACATACTCTAACATTTTTCCATTGCTGTATTTCTTATTTACCGCGTATAAATACTTACTGCATAAAGTATACAACGGTTTCTCCCAAACATAAGCGAAATTCTGGAGGTAAAAATATTGCTGCCTAAAAAGCGTATACTTACAGATATTTAGAAAATGAGGCGAGCAGCCGAAGCTTAACAGCATCCAAGACAGACTTGATTTCTTTCTACGATAGCGCATACCCACTGAGCAGGATGGACCAAAATTTGGATGGTGTTTATAGTAAGATGCTGTTAATAATAAATTGGGGAAATTGTCACGACTAAATGAATAACAATAACTTTTGAATACAAAGAGAATCGCCCTGAAACAACTTTGAATTCATTCACGCCTGAGCAAACACCCCTGTTCTAGTTTCCAGGAGACGAGGCTCCTAGAGAAAGGATATTCAGAATAGAAAAGTTTAAACCAAGTTATGTGAACGTTGACCTTCAAATGTTTTTCCTTAAAGAAG
This sequence comes from Dermacentor variabilis, assembly GCF_050947875.1. NCBI lineage: Eukaryota > Metazoa > Arthropoda > Arachnida > Ixodida > Ixodidae > Dermacentor > Dermacentor variabilis. The sequence goes on along the minus strand of NC_134574.1, from coordinate 118,047,188 downwards.
GAAACGGCGGCAGAATAAGAAAAAAAATTTGGTGGTCTCATCCTTTCTACAGAATGGGCACAGAGAGGAGGGCGCCAGACCAGCGCCGTGATGATAAAAGTTTAATACTTGTGTTCAACAACGTGATCGAGTAAACGTTACTTCAGGTTTTCTGGTGGGAAAGTAATTTTTTGTAAATAGATTAGAAGGCGTCAATATTCTTAAAAATTTAAGGAGCCATTCTACTCTGTAAAGGTGAATGACAAGCGAAGCTGGAGCACACCACGCAGGTCTAGACAAGGGTAAATGTATTTATTTTCATCGCCTGGTAACGGCACTGACGTTAGCTTTGCGATTACTGTGATATACACTGATTCGTTCGAGTAAAAAAAAATTATGGGGTTTTACGTGCCAAAACCACTTTCTGATTATGAGGCACGCCGTAGTGGAGGACTCCGGAAATTTAGACCACCTGGGGTTCTTTAACGTGCGCCTAAATCTAAGCACACAGGTGTTTTCGCATTTCGCCCCCGTCGAAAAGCGGCCGCCGTGGCCGGGATTCGATCGCGCGACCTCGTGCTCAGCAGCCCAACACCATAGCCACTGAGCAACCACGGCGGGTATTCGTTCGAGTACAACCTTAAACAGAATCTTCGTCAAACTTAAATCTGTACACTACCATTGTTGAGTAGTTAAGTGACTTGGATTGCTGTGGTATTTCAGACCAAACCTTTCCAGCACAAACTGACTGAAACTGTTCTTGTCTGATTTTTTAACTGTCCAGAGTGATGTCCCCAACAATAACCACAACGATAATGTCATCAAGCATAGCCCATGCACAGTGCGCGGCCATGAACTGCTTGATATCCCACTTGCGTGTGTCCGGAAATATATGCACAGTGGATATCACAACTCCGCCTTTCGTTTTTACAGCTCAGACATCCAACCCCAAAGTCGGTAGCATTGTCCTCTTGCGAGTCAAGAGGACAAATGCACATTCCTTTTGTAGCCATTAAGCTTACGGGGCTATGAGCCATTGCACTTTTTTGCTTGCTTGCGAGGGTATCAGGCACTGATGATGACAGCTTTTGAAATGCCGTTCTCTAGGTTGTATGCGTGATTAGAAAGAATGTAAGCACTGTTCGCTTCACTTTGCTGACTGCTTGTAGCTTCTTCCTCACGGGGCTATGAGCCCCTTGTTTAAGGGAATATGAGTGGTTACGGGGGCATGAACAATTGATTATTATAGTTTTTCTTGACGCATACAAGAAATACACGGAACACTAGCCAAATACAGCTTCGCTGTAAAATTAGCTATAGCTAGACGGCAAGCTGCATCATCTAGCTTTTCTTCATCGAAGTTGGCGGAATGCGGCAGTCGTCTTCATTCTCCTGCTGCATTACCTCCGGCGTACTCACTCGAAGCATCCGGGCCGGTCAGCGTGTTCCATGCGCAAACGGGTTATACGGCTTTAGCCACTCAACGTCAGGTACATCAGGCGGGGTGGGGGGGGGGGGGGCGATGATGGCACCATTTGCTTGACCGATGTAATCTTATACGTCACATCGGTGACTTGGCCCAGAACGCGATAAGGGCTGTTGTAGCCTGGTTGAATTTGCTGACAAAACAACACTTCGAGTTGGCGGCCAGAGGAGCCATATGAATGCAAGAGTGCATCGACATCCCTATGACGGCAATCACAACAGAACTTCTGTGGCGCCTGCGACATCCTAAGGTGGTCACGCATGATATGACGAGCAGCGTTTGCCCTTGCGAGAGCAGCATGGCGTACTCCGATGGTTGTTGTGGAGTGGCTGGTAGTAAACTATTCTAGGCTAGTGTCCCTATTCAGGCCCAAAAATATGTTAAAACAGCCTAATCAAGCCGAATGGCGAGGCATTTAGATATACAGCTCTATAGGCAGACCACCAAAAAAAATTTCGCGCCTTTGAGAACAAAATGATGTCTCTTCTGTTTTTAACGGATATAGCGTCACATTGATTTTTCTTCGGCAGGAAGTGTTCCCTCCTCGTACAGATGGTGCTAAGCTCTATGAACCGCCGATGAAACGCCATGTTTTGAACGTATGGGCTTCTATGGAAGCTTCGCTACCAGGTATATTTCCCTTGGTAAGCCTCGATGTCCTCTTGCTTCGTCGGCACACTTCACAGTTGCCAACATATCTGTGTGCGGAGCGATAAAGCCCAGACCCCAAGAAACGACGCCACATGCGATCATAAGTGCGCGTTACACCAAGATGGCCTGCTGTGGGTTCTTCATGAAGCTGCTGGACAGTAGAACGCATATGGCAGAGCACCACAAACATATGCTCAGGGCCATCGGCGTATATCTACACTCTGGCGGTATAAAGTTCCTTAATGTAGGGTAAATATAGGAAGCGACTTGTCAAACGTCGCGGAGCTGAGACGGCTCATAAAGGGAACAAAGCCGTATCACGCCACTGTTCATCGTGAAATGGAAAAAGAAACTCCAAGATACAAACAGCGCAAGCTTCGGCGTCAGGGTTTGTGCTGTCGGATGGATAACCAGGATATCGCGACAGTCAGTCCGCGTCCTGAGGTAACAGGGCAAACTTGTGCACGACAGCAACAAGAACTCATAAACGCAAGGCCCAGCGTCCTAGACGGCCTGTAGCATCTTTAATGAGGAAAGCCAGCAGAGCGCATGGGAGTCAGCTAATACGTTGAGTGGACGGCCAAATAGGTACGGCCAAAATTTTGGTATGTCCCAAACAAGGGCAAAGCAGTCACGCTCGGTAATGCAGTAGTTGCGCTCTGGGGCAGAGAGCAGGAGGCAGGCGTACGCTATGACACTCATGACCATGCAAGAGCTGGGCAAGACAGATTCCAATTTCGTATGCGCTGAGATCAGTCCGAACTTTCGTAGCCGCAGATTGGTCGAAGTGTGTCAATATACGTGAAGTTTTGAAAACGCAAATAAGCGCAGTAAATGTGCTTATCTTTCATCAGCTTATCAATTATTATCTTATCTTATTTGACCAGCTTTCCCTTATCTTTCACCAGCCGGTAAACCAGCTGGTGAAATCCCTATAAAGGACAGCAAGAAAACTAACAAAAAGAGAAACAAGCCTATCAAAAAGGTGCGTTGAGATGATAAGTTGATGGAGGCAATAACTTCTATCACAGGGCAGTTCGAAAGAGCTCCTGACGTCACACCACGTTAATGCGAGCGCGTATACTGCACGCTCAGGCGACAAAAAGTGACTATAACAGTGAAATGCAAATAGCCGCTGGAACTCGATGCCAAGAAACCAAACACAGGCTTTGCGGGATACTCGCTTTTGTGGCATGATAACGCGAATATGAGAAGGACCATTATATGTGCATTTAGAGAGACAAAACAAAAAGCCTAGGATAAGGAAGCGCAATGAGCACTCAACAGAATCGGCTTCCTGAAACGCTACTACATTTATTCAGACACCCAAAGAACATGTTTTGACAATGCCTCCGCTTCGCTAAAACAACCCTCGCCAACCGCTCCTCGACATCTTTATAAGGCGCTCTGCTTCTACGGAGCAAAACATAAGAAGCTCCCACTGAAGCACAATATACTGTATGTTAAACGCTACGTCAGCTTAGTTTCTCTTCCACAATCAGAAGTTTCTAGTATGCTTACTGACGAAAAGAGGAGAAATAACGATACCCAAAAGTATTTACCTTAGCAGGCTTGCTAGGTCGATACTGTCACTCTTTGTCACACGTTCTTCGTTATTCGGCTAACCACAATTTCCAGAGCTTCTCGCTACCATTCCTATTGCCAATAGATGTGTATATTCTACGACTTGAGCGAGCAAGCCGAAAAAAGAGAGGAAATGCAGGTTGGTTAACCACGGAAAGATGCTCCATTGCAAATAATACTAGGCATTTCATAGGATTCTGAAAATTATCAATAGAAATTACAAACAGAGTGCCAAAATGTGAGCTGGACAAACGGGGCGCAAATAAAACATGTGGCGTCAGTGCCTTTCTTCCGTTTTCACCTGTAAAACGCATGTATCAAAGAATCAATCGTGACTTATATGGTTCGCACACACTCGACGAAGGACAACCTACGAGTCAATTGTATGTTCTGATCTCTTTCCAATGCCGCGTTGACTTAGGGAAGTTTGATTGGTACGACGTGCGCATCATTCCGAATTTGGACAAGCTTGGCTTTTTTTTTTCTCTCTAGTTGGACACAAGATGTACGACTACACCGAGTCGACAACGCAAACAACCGATTGGGAGGACGGCGTCACTGACTTTGGCACGTGAGCGTCTGCTCCTGCTCCTCAATCACGTTTTCTTTTTCATTTCCACTTTAAAAAGGCATTCAAGTAATGGCTCGAAGTAAAATACCTTAAAGTGGACAGCCTTGCCACAATGAATGACACATCATCGTCATCAAAAGGTTGGCTGTTCTATGCATGTTATGCTAGAAATCTTATACCTCGGACAGCAATGTTACATCATTAGCCTATTAATATAGTGACGAAAAATACTGTTTAGGCAGAATTCAAGCAACATTTTAGAAAGTCATACAAACTTAGGAGAAATCTGCACACTAGCTCCACCTTCCAGAAACCCATCCCTTAAGTCTGCTTCGATGTATATTCCCTTGCATTTGATAATTTTCAGGAAAACATGCTGCCACAGCTACATCGAGTCAAATTGCAATGGTTTCTGGCACGTTTTGGACGTGATCAAATAAAATTATATTTTGGCCCTCTAAAATTTGACATATAAAAGCACGATTTGCAGAAGAAGCTGCATATTCACATAATGTAACTGGAATTCATGAGAGCACTATACAAAATTTATAGAAATGATGATGTCTGTATTGCGTTAAATGTATTAAAAATGGACATGCATAACTACTGCTTGAACATTGACATAATTGTCATATGGGGCCTAAAGTAAATATTTCAGAACCTATTTAGGTTGCATTCTCTTTGTAGCACGTTTAACCTTGCGTTTTGTTGTGCGCGAAATGGCTTACGTATAAAGTATTGTACCCGCTAAAGCAAAAATGTAACTTAAGACAGAGGTGCAATTATTTTATCCGATAGCAGGAAAATAAGATGTGGGAGATTAATGTGCCATAACTCCGCTTAGATTTCTAGTAAACAGCGCATATTGCGGCTGTTGAATGCCAACAAGAACTACAATTTCTTATTACAAAAATCTCTTTCATATAATGTTGACACAGAGTAGCCTTCGTACAAAATATCACGCTCGATATACCTGTTGATTCTTCGTGAAACGTTCCCAAAAATGGATGTCTCTGACACCTCAGCGTCAAAATTACTCTAGCTGTAGATGACGCTGAACCTGAAGCTTTGCGAAAAAATCCCAGCATCACTTCAAAGACCAAGCGACACTTAAAGTCTCGAAGGCCATGTTATCCTACCAGTGTAGTATCATCTAGCCACGCTGTCTCTCAAAGCCCTATTAAATATTACTTAATGATTACGCACTGCCAGTCCCGCAAATTTGTTAAAATCACTTCGGTAGTATATACAATTCGTTTGTATGAATCGTGGCCCAAGCAAAATGACGCTGCAGCTTATCCTCACACACACAAAAGTAGCATACTCTATTTTTTTCATATCACTTATAAATGGAATCACAGTCCTAATTTATTGCTTGATGTCGCGTTATTAGTACGCATTGAAGACAACTAGTTTGGTTTCGTTCCCAAGTAGCCTGCCATTGAGCTTCGGCTTTTTCGGCTTTAGTGATAGAATGGAAAGAATTTGACTTATTTTCCCACCATCTTTCTCTTACGGAAAGTCGGAGTGGAATGAGCACATACGGAGCAGTACTGCTTTATATAATCTTCAAAGTGTCGCACGACGTGAGAGAGATTATTTTTCTACTGTTGTGAAGGAGAGGCTCCCTCCCAAACGCTCTCAGCCAACGTGCACCGAGGTGGGCCAACAATTAAGCAAGGAAAATAAGGATGAGCTATTTACCGTACAAGCTTTAAATCTTAACATTTCAGTCGTTTGGTCCCTCCTATACGAAGTATTAATTTGTGTTTATTCCTTACTACAGTAATCGACAACCACGTAGTAGATTTACTTTGAGTGTTACGTCACGGCGTAAGCAACGAATGATTCAACTGGTTCTTTTAGAACGTTACTATACGGTGCAGTACACCGAAATGTTTTATGAAGACATATTGCATGCTACACAACTAAATGTGCTTAAGATATTTCAGGAATAAATGTTGTACTCTGTATGTGTGCAACGTCCTCAGCTTAAGCACTTCTGTCTTGTCTTCAGGGGCAACGTCACCGGATTCGCATTTCGGGATACACACGAACTAGGCGGTGTCGACGTCGGGAATCTCTATTTCGTCAGCGGCACCGGCTTCCACGAAGTACCCAGCTTCGTGAACGAGTCGTTCGATGGCGTTTTCGGACTCCGCCTCGGTACGAACTCGTCGCTTTACGAAATGGCCAGCTCAGGAGTCATCGGCAAGCCCTGGGTGGGACTGTACTTCAGCACCGACGAAAACGTTCAAGGTGAAGCGCTGTTTGGGGGAGCAAACAAGCAGCACTACGAGGGTCCGCTGACTTTCGTGGATGCCCTCGACAGTGCTTTCCAGTTCCGTCTGGATGCGTAAGTGCTACAGCGAGGCTATAAATAGTGGCCGACTTTGATAAGTCACTGCAGCTAACGTTTCGACAAGACTTGTCGAGACAAGTCCTCTTGTCGAAACGTTGGCATCAGCTACAGTCCTCGTTCTGCAACCGCTGACCCCTTCAAGCCTCCGCTTTCCTGTGAATATAAGTCGGTTAGAGTTTCCGCGAAAGCATGTGAAAGGCTTACTTATTTTTGACGAGTGTCGATGGTCGAGCTAGGAACTGCGTGTCGGGGGAAATTGCACTGTGAATAGTAAATTGATCTGAAAAATGTTATCTTATAATTACTTTTTGTATCCCAGGCCACTGCCCGCACTTGGAAGCGGGAAGTGTACAATGGGACTCCAAACGCCCACATCCGCGTATGCATTGTTTACGACCCCTGGTTGCATTGTCTCGTGTTCAGATGTCTATTATTCTAGTCTTATTTCAACTCTCTACTCTAACCCCAATCCCATATTCAGGTACGAAATAATTGGTCAGAACCATGTGCTACAACAGTCTGCATCGTGGGCTCGGCCAGCTCCAACCGAATCATTCATTGGTGGCCCAGCCAGCGAAATCAACAAAATCAACACCCTACTCGCCGCACGTAAGGTCGAGAATGGAAAAGTAAGTAGGAGGACAGATGTAAGTAAATAGGCGGTCAAGAAAGTTGCCGGGACAAACTAGTAGTGCACTCGACTGTCTTAGAGCATTCCAACTCAATTTGTAGCGACGCCGAGCTTTCTCGAGATCGGAGTCAAGAAAAGCCTGCCCCCGCTGAACGTGCTATAAGCGTACCCGGATAAATCCGTGTAGCTACGTGATCGAGTTTCTGTCAGATCTCTGACGCGCTCCTGACGGTTGAAGATCGAAGCACCTCCAATCGCTATGAGCTATAGCACGGAGCCCTGATTGGACCAGGGAGGAATGCGTTCCGAGCCCTCCACTTCGACCAGCTGAATGATACAGAACCACGACAGCGATCTAGAGCGCTCGAAAGTGGCCAGTACAATGTAGCATTAGCAATTGGAATTTGCCACATAGTTAAGGCCGCTCTTGCGCACTGTTTAAAATAATTACAAAACATCACTTTTTTACCGATAGGAAAGCAGTAGTCAGCAGCAGAAATACCGTACCAATTAAGAAATTTAGCTAACATTAAAGCAAGCACGCCGAAACCTTGCGTGCATAGAATACGCGCTGTCACAAAATCCTGGAATGTTATACGCATTTTAAAGGAAAATCCGCAAACAACGGCTTTCATTATCTGTGTATTGAAGTGCGGCACTTAAGGCGGGGGCCTTTTGGGCTAATCAGTGTTGCGCGCTGGAAAGGAAACTAACCAGTGCAACGAATCGTTAAAGGAAGGCAATGACATAAATGAAATGTTAGATAAAATTTGTACCCTGCTCCTCCTGTGAAAGCTCACTCCTACTAAAAAGGAGGCGCTGTGTGATGGTTCTGAAGTGCTCACGGGCTCATAAGAACATGATTATTGTAAATATTATTAACGTGATACTGACGACGAAATGCTGCTTTCCACTTCATCAGTGCTGGAGCATGCGTGAATGTGTGCTTTAGATATTTTTTTTGCGTGTGTAAACTTTTTCCTCCATTTTTACGTCTGAAACAAGCGGGGGTCGTCCAACATCCATTGACATAGTATCTTGTGTCATGCAATACTTTTGCTTAGCGGCTTGTGGTCTTCACCGCCGGTGATAATTATGAAGATGCTGTGACGGACACATAGGGCCTGAGCTGCCAACGAAAGGGTTGGTTTAAAATTTTAGGCTCCCTTTAGGGTACAAATGTAGAGTTATCGCCGTTGTATAATGTGACCTTATGTATGACGAAAGTTCGGCATAAGAAAATTTATCCCTCAGTAGTACGTGTTTCTGCGCTATTATTTTCGTAATGAACCATTCCAGGACATAAAATATAACGCCACTTAGTGCAATATCAAAACAAAGGCTACGGATACAAGGGGAGTGCTAGAGGCCACAGATTTTATTATCTCATATTTATGCTTGTAGCATGCTTGAATCATTTACTGGTTTACCAGTTAATATGATCGCTATAACTGGCGTCAGTAGCCATACTGGTTTGAAATTATTTTGTCGTCAACCGATGCAATCACCGGAAGGAATTCAGGTGACTGGACAAAAATGGTTTTGATCACACTGCTTGTTATTACCTAAACCTGATCCGTTTATCTTACTGTTCGCGCTGGTATCTATGGTGGCCGATAATATTTCCACGAGTTCTTTTTTTATGAGAAACGGAAAGTTTATAATGATGTCAAGCACTTTTATCCAGATTGCAACATGAAAAGAATGAAAATTATTCTGTAAATGTTTGTAACGTGGTAGACAAAGCTACACCTGATGCATAACTGTAGTGTGAAACGAACAATCAATCAAATTTTATTTTCGCCACAGACAATACATTGTTACTGCGAAAATAGGGGGCCAGAGAAAAGAGCTGCATCTGTACAGCTTGACTAAGCTCTAGCCACCCGTATAGCAGCAGTGACACGGCGATTTCTTGTAAGGATTCAGTTATATAAACATATCAGCAAATAAAGAAACGATCAGACAATCCCATCACAAATAGCAGTTACAAGAACAATTGGACAACATACATATTTCAATGAATAATCAGACATACAGACTGTTCCAATACAGTCGCACAAACAGTTGAAATAAGCTTCTGTTAGTAAGGGCCAGGACGTCAACATTTTTGTGGTCTAGCTCATTTAGTGTAGTTGCCAGTGCGTAGTCAAGTCTTTCTTTCCCATAATGGGTGCGCGAGAAGGGAACGTTGTATGGCGGTTGATATCTGAAAGGGTAGGAAATTGTACTCTTGCTGAGATATGAAAATGCTTGTAATAGTTCCACCCTGCCTAATGTGGCGTTTTTATGGATTCTTAATCACTTGTAACAAGCGCTTTGCTCCTCATTTATCATTGCCGAACGCAGTACGAACTTCGCTGCCACATCAGGCCCTCCGAGGTCACCTTCGTGATTGGTGAGAAGAAGATTGTTCTACGTCCAGAAGACTACGTGGTGAAGGTGCGACCTCGTTTTTCTCTGCACAGAAAGTTCTGCCGCTCCCTATTAGGCTGATATTCCACAGGTGCTCAAGCAGGAACCTGGCAGTATCATTTAAAGCGGTGTCTCTGTTCTTTAATATTTCCCACGTGCAATGACGTTCAAGGATTTAACTTTTATGCGCCGATTTGCAGAATGTATAGGTAGTGCACCAGAAAGAAACAAGTGTATCGAAATCTTCCTTAAAAGTAATTCTCGTTACAAAATACAAGCCGGTAGATTTCAGTGCCAGATTGTTGATTCTCTTATAATCTGCCGCGCATTCTTTAGCACAGTCAGGCTAATCTTGCTCAGTTGATCCTACTTACTGAACAAATAAAAATATCATAAAATTATTCACCGCATGACAGAGTAGCAGTAAATCGGTGATATAATAAAATATCCATCGTTCTCGTAAGCCCAAACACTCTGGGCCCAAACTGGCAGTTAATGCAACAATAAGAATTGTATAATGTGAATGGATAGATGTCAGTGCGGTGGCCAAGAAATACAATATTGCAAACGGAATGATACATTCCACTTTTGATGTTGCATAAACGGCATTTATTTTCGAATGCAGTAGCTGAGTATGCCTGGGCAATCAAGGGTGGTGCATTGAGGACGCACTGGTGTTTTTAACGCACTGACTACATCTTAGAGGATCGTGAAATTGAAAAATGTGCAATGCGCTTCCTCTCTCACATCAGGATTTGCTAAAATCGCGTACAAAGACAAGAATTAATTTAATGGTCAAGCGACACTTTCGTGTAATTCTGGTGCAAAAAGAAATATACTGAAGGAAAAAAAGCTTGAGTCATTGTTCGAAGTAAGATCTCTAGAAATCGAAGAAAGCCCCGCGCGAAATCACATGACACCACACGGCCTACGTATATCAAGATTGTTATCGTCCTTGGAAAGCTCCGCATACAAATGCATTATATTGCCCTATGAAATCGGAGCTTTTTTTATCCACGAATATATCGAGAAAGATGTGATGGAATGCGTTAAGCATGAAATTTTCGTATGTGCAAGTACTCAAGACTTTCAAGTCTCACTGAAACAAGTAACATCGTAACAATCGTAAGTAAAAGACGCGCTTTTCAAGTTCATGTTCCAAGTTCATGACCTTCGAGTACGTATGTTTGTCCATAGTTAAGTGGTGGTGCTCGAGATGTCAGTTACACTCAACCCTAGTTTGCTCTAGAACGTACCGATAATTATGGCGCTTTCTCATCTCTCATTAAGGTGAAAAAAAGTGGAAAGCAATACAAAACTAAGGAACTATGACATTTTTGTTCATGTTTTATGAAGACGCTTGATCTACGAATAACTCAACGAACCTATACTGCCATAATAATGGCAAACCTCATCATATTCGCAGGTTTACACTGCTTCGGGCACCACATGTTACAGCGGCTTCGTTGAAGCAGAAAAGAGAGCGAACGCAAGTTGGCAGTTTGGCCTGGTGTTCCTCCGACGAGTATACACCGTGCTCGAGGCTCCGCTTGAGCCCTCAGGCCACGGCCGACTGGGCCTGGCCATAGCGCACTAAGTTTTCTGCCCGTGACTCGGAGTGTATACGCCTTGTCTTCAAGGCAAGAGTACATTATGACCTGCTGTATTGAAATAAAATATTGAACTTATAGAATATTTTCCAGAGTATCGTAGATGACTGAAACGCTTAAGTGCCAGGTTCTTGTATGATTTCTTTCTCGTCTTCCCCGTCTAGTAAATGCACATCGGGTACAGCAGACGTTTTTTGTTTATCTAGTCCAGTCTGTTACTCTTTTCGACACATTCAGAGCAAACATACCTAATCTCGAATCCCATCGCGAGCTGTTTCGGCAGATCGCGCAAGGCTGCCACCTTGATTACGGGGGAGCTAACGAAAAACTTACTGAGAGAACACTGGCGACAAGCATGCAGTAAGTACTGGCTGAGCGTTATTGCAGTTGTTCCCTTGTTGCATTTGTTGCTGCCTGCAAAACGGCGCCATGGACCGCGTCAAGCCTTGCTGGCTTTTTGTCCACGGTCCTCAGCATCAGTTGAATGTTGAAATAAACTTGATTTGGTTTGATTGATTTGATTCTTTAGTTCCTCCTGCCAGTTCCCGCCATTGCCGGCAAAAGAGGGCTGCGAGCTAGAAGCGATTAAATTGCCGTGACAGGACGAATTATAAACCAGTGATGTATGTCAGAGTAATGTCCCAGTCACGGTGACTGACGGAAAAATACGTGGAAAACATATCAGTCATTGTGCGTTGAGGCGTTCGTTGAGGCGGTTTGTTAAAAGACGGAATGACATGGTGACCCAACAATCTGCGGTTTCCTGCGAGAAATTGTAGTAGAGGGTCTATTATGGCTATACACGGGCAAAAACGCGGCAGTCAAAGCATATTTTAGTCCAAAATATGAGCTCGAAATGACCAGCTCTAAGCCATGCCCTCCGGCACCGACCGCCATATTGCCATGTTATGTGTGACGTCATGTGTGGCGTGGAACCGAGCCATCGTCTGCTGCAAAATCAGCCACCGCACGACATGATGTAAGAGCATGGCTGCCGTTTGTTGCCGCCCTTCGTGAGCCAAACGAGAACAAGGTAAAAGCGGGTGCCAATGCTTCGACAAGTGGAGTTGCCTTCTTGAAAGAGACAAGTTCACTTGTCGAAGCGATGGCTCCAACTTTAACCTTGTTCTCGTTTTGCTGACCGTCTTGATATCTCTGGGCTGATACTTCATTTAGAGGTAGTGCGAACTCTGTGGTCATTGCAGTAGTGTGCCACGTGCCTTGTAACTGCTTCTTCATACGTACAGTCAATGCTATTGCATCACACTTACATTTAAAACTCTCACTCTCCTGTTACCGCCTCTCACATTTGCACGATCAAGTATTTTTGATATTGCCCACGTATGGATGTCTATAAATCGACCGCGCCCTTGTATTTAGGTTTACTCTGAAGAAGGCGGTGCCAGGAGGGCAAGTCTAGCAAGCAAATAAGATTTGTAGTAGGCATAGGCACGCTTCTATATATATATATATATGTGTGTGTGTGTGTGTTTGTGTGTGTGTGTGTGTGTGTGTGTGTGTGTGTGTGTGTGTGTGTGTGTGTGTGTGTGTCTGTGTGTGTGTGTGTGTGTGTGTGTGTGTGTGTGTGTGTGTGTGTGTGTGTGTGTGTGTGTGTGTGTGTGTGTGTGTGTGTGTGTGTGTGTGTGTGTGTGTGTGTGTGTGTGTGTGTGTGTGTGTGTGTGTGTGTGTGTGTGTGTGTGTGTGTGTGTGTGTGTGTGTGTGTGTGTGTGTGTGTGTGTGTGTGTGTGTGTGTGTGTGTGTGTGTGTGTGTGTGTGTGTGTGTGTGTGTGTGTGTGTGTGTGTGTGTGTGTGTGTGTGTGTGTGTGTGTGTGTGTGTGTGTGTGTGTGTGTGTGTGTTATGCATCTACTGACACACCAACGAACCCAACGCACAGCAGCAGCAACAGGAACGAATAAAACGCGCCAGAAAAAATTATACACATTCAAATATCAGTCTTTCCCTTCATATTTCCCTTTATTTATCTACCTATCCGACATTGGCATTCAGAAAAAAATTATTGTGAGTTGCCGCAGATATTTCAGCAACAAAACCTTTGTCCTTTTTTCCACAGTTCGTGTGGCACTCACATTCTCGCTACTGCCGAAATTGTCGCCTTTGTTTAGGCGAACTAGTACTTTCGATTCCCATACAGGTGCCTCTCAAGAAAACAGACACCTTGTTATAGTAAATGCCAAAAATAAGTCTTGGACCAGACATTTGCCTTGCGCAAGCACCTAAATTATGTTCTGACCTCTAGTATCTCACTTGGTCTTTGCAGAAACGTTTTCATAATTTGCGTAATAGTTCTGCGTAATAGTTCTGGCATTCATTTGACATGTATTTGTGCTACATAAAGAAAATTAAAGCAATGTTAAAATTGTAGGTCATTTTTCGCGCCTTGCCAGCTTGAGAGTTATAACATTACACCCTAACCTGCTTTCGATGCTTCGAACTAAATTCGTTCAGAGGCTCAAACAGAAGTGCGTCAGAGAAACCGGCCAACAGGAGCATGGCATTTTGGTGTTCTGAAGTGTACGTTGAATAAGCAGTAACTTTTGAGAAGTTTCTAAATTCAGCGTTTGCGAGAGGACAAAGACCTAAAAAAACTGCAAATGCCAGATCACAGCGGCGCCTCTGGTTCGATCGCAGTGAGTTTTTCTCGCGAGGCTGATGCATCAGCGCTGCTGTCAGCAGCTGATTAAGTGACGGCGATGCTTCAAAGAGGGGCAGCTGATTCTTTCTGCGCGCTGCTGATAAAACCGAGCTGTCGTAGTAAAAAGCGCCAGCTACAGCGCTTGCGAGGTCGTCGCTAGCGAGAATTCCTAGATTTCGAGTCGCCCAAGGTATAGCCATTGATTGGTCTTTGCATCTCTGATGAGACTCTGAAGAAAAACATGTATATCGCTCCTCAGAGGAGGGGCCTTTTCTGACTGAAGATTGAGGACATACGAAAGGACAAACTGCTTTGATATATAAGATAGTGCATGTTGTTGCTCAGCTCAGCGATAATGACATTTGCGCATGGTTCCTTAGAGATGGCGATCGATGCAAAATAACTGCTCTACAATTTTTGAGATGCAGCACGCCGGCTACAAAATTGGGTGGCTGTCTTCTGAACAGCACGCCATCGCAAAGCCCCTTGACGAACTTCAACGCCAGTTTCACTTGAAAAAAAATGCGAACTTACAAACAGTGAAAATGGCAATGCCAGAGCACGGTAAAGTATAAACAACGACTCCGGTATTCCTTATAAGTAATAAAGACAACTATGTCTCAAGCATTCATACGCACTGGTTTTAGTATAATTCGCTTAAAGTGAATACTATTGCATGCTGGCAGTGGTTCATCGAGGAACATTAAATTACGGGGTTTTACGTGCCAAAACCACTTTCTGATTATGAGGCACGCCGTAGTGGGCGACTCCGGAAATTTAGACCACCTGGGGTTCTTTAATGTGCAACTAAATCTAAGTGCACGGTTGTTCTCGCATTTCGCCCCCATGGAAATGCGGTCGCCGTGGCCGGGATTCGATCCCGCGACCTCGTGCTTAGCAGTTCAACACCATAGCCACTAAGCAACCACGGCGGGTTCATCGAGGCACATCTTCAACGTATGAAATATTATATATGCAAAACATACTGAAAGGGGAATGCAGTTCTTGCTTCTATAAAGATCGACAAAACAGCCTTTTCCTGATTTTGGCACTCCGTCGCCCAGTTATATCGGGCATGCACATTCCAGATGCTTTCTTTCTTAGGAAGCAGCGAGACAAATAAATTGTATCCCATTTTTACTATATTTCGATATACTCAGCGTCAACTGTACATTAGTTCTAACGAATGTGCTGCGCCTCGCATGCGATTTGCTCCTGCTCTAAGGCCATCGTTCATCAAAACTGCGAGAAAGAAAAACGCAGGCTTGACGCGTTTTTTGCTCAGCTTAAGAAGTTAGCACGCGCTCTAGAAAAAGGAAACCCTTTAGTACGATGTAAGCAGCTCTTGTGAGGGAAGATAACACGAAAAGGCTGTTTAAGACTTTTTCTGCGTGGTCCAGCAACACCACGAAGAGCGCGAAACGACGGTAAGCAAAACACGTAAACAGGTTGCGTAGTCGTGGCTTCTGGACACGGGAAAGGAACACACCGCCGCTGCGATGCTGGACCACCTCTTGTCAACAACGTTCATAGGACTCCTATGCTTCGGCGCCCCTAAGGCGAGCAGGTAGTACATCGCCTTGATCTTTATGATAGTTTTATATCTCAGCATGGCAGACAGTTCAGCGGGCTAGATTTCAAAATCGGTGCTTGGGGCAGCGGGGGATTCTGTAACAGTATCTTCTGCTCGTTCCGTCATTTAATTTTGTTGTTTGTTGTCCAAGCTGCCCTCTTCGTAGCTTTTTGTCTGCGGTCTTCTTCCTCGTTTTAGGGGCACAAACGTTTTTATTTTTAATTTGAGAAGGAGATGCACCGCATTTATATAGAAAAAGGTGCCTGGATTTTCATGTTTTAAATATTATTTGACATTATACCATTGATCATTTACAAGGTATGACATCCTGTTGCCAAGTATATATGTTGTTAGGAAGCTGCCGTGTTAAATTATGTATGGCAGGTGCCACTACAACTAAATTTTCACAATTTCAAGCGTATAAGGAGCAGGTGTTCATATATGCATTTGTGTGACGAAACGGCAGTTTCTCGTTACGAAATCAAGAGTCGAGCGTGGTGCAACAACTCAATATAATTTTTTTTCTCTTCTTGCTCCCGACCACAAGGATTGACCTGTGGTACGCAAGGGGTGACAAGAAAGCAATATATTCAAGCAAAAGTATTTGATTCATTATAATATAGCCGAACGTTACTTAATGCATCATTAAATCATGTTGTGCAGCCACAAACATTAAGCAGAGTAATAGTAGGCCGTCATTATCTTCAGGTTATACAATGGGGACCATATATAGTAAAAGAATTACTTAGGAACCCTCGACCACAGTGCTTTTTTTATTCCGCATGTAACCAGAACTTCTATGGACACGTAATGCTCTGAAAAATCTGATAAGCACAGGACGAAACCGCAAAAGGAAGCAGAAGCGAAGTGAAAGGGCTGCCCTTGTACCCTCGGCAGCTTTCCAAATAGTGATAAATATGTCAGCTCTCCTTTCATGAAAAGGCTTGCCTGCTCGCTTTGTGTTTGCTTGCCAGTTCGCTTTCTGTATATTTTTGAAAACAAACAAAAAAGTTCAGTGCCCTTCCACTCCGTGAAGAAGGAAGCTCTGTATGCGGGCCCCGTAATGGAGGAGTGCACCTCCGCCGCGGGTAGACCTGTTATCATACTATCTTCGGGATCGGCCCACGTATGGGGAGTGCTTAACGTCTGCTTCACCTCCGCCGCGGGTCGGCCCGCCATTACACAATCTTCGGGGTCGGCCCATGTATGGCGAGTTTTATGTCTACAGGCGGACACGATCCGAGGGGAACTAACCCTTAACATCCTCACTGTAAAAATATTTTACCTGTACCAGCTGTGCACCTACACTGAAAAACTAACGCGTGTAAAGTCGTGCTGTTGAAACTCCTCAATTCCAGAAACAACCTAAAAGCGGTGCAAGGCTTCAAGCTTAAAACTGCGGTTGTCTCACGAAGACTGTCCGTTTGTCCAAACTTGGCTCCAGACATACGATTCCACTGTTCACCCAGTTTCGATCAACAAAAGTCGCTATTTTGCTGGTTGCTCCTGTGTTCTTCTTTTGCATAAAAAGCGGCAAAAACTTTTCTTTTCACATTACGATATAGAAAGAAAGAAAGCCAATTTTTTCTGCTTAGCATAGAATGTTAATAAATAAAGTAGGACGACACATCCCAATGTGCACTTTGGGCAAATTGTGACATTAACTGGCTGGGGAAGCTTGAACGTTTTGTAAGGGTGGCTCTTGGTACGCTGAGTACAATAAGTTCAGTGTACGCGTCTCAATGGATATTATGAGAAAAAATTCAAAATTCAACTCACGGTTCAAAGTACGGAGAAGTTTTGTTGTGAAGGAGATGCTAAGGAAAAACCGGCACATTGTTGTGCATGAAGTTCACCCTTGCTCGACAGTGCTCAGGTTTTGTAAAGTACGGCCCACGAAATCACTCAGCCTTCAACTGCATGCTTTCACACTTTCATGTAAAATTTCTCGCTCAGTCATCTTCATTTTATGATAATGCGCTTCAAAAACAGTACTCTAATACAAATAAGAAAATCCGACATCTTTTTTGGCTAAATATGACTCTATAGGACGTTTGTTCTTCACCTGTGGGCAACATATAATTTTATGTATTTATTTATACCATACTGCAGACCTTGCACAGGTCCAAGCAGGGTGTGTACAGAAGCATTTCAATAACACATGAAAAAATAACATAAATCAATCAGTAGTAGATACAATTAGGTAAACAGGTACATATGGTACATATGGTTGAAGGAGGCACATATGTAAATATGTAGTAGGTACATATGGTTGAAGGAGGCACATATGTAAATATGTAGTAGGTACATATGGTTGAAGGAATGACTGTTAAAGCATTTGCTGAATTTCAACTGCGATCTCCTGTCCGGATAGGTTCTGTAAAAGTCGTAAGCGGGTCATTGTGGGCGAGGCATTCGAAAGATTATCTATAAATTTCTGCACGAGAATGATCTTGATTTCAAACTTCGAAGAAAGTTTACTGTCATTCATGTTCACTAAAAGAACCATTCACCTCCTCTTTAGAAACGCTTTTTTCTTTTCTTGATCATCTAACAGCCATTTTCTTTCCCTGATTCTTAGTAGTCGTTCAGAACTTCATTTCATGAAAATTTCTGAGCTTTTGAATTATGATAAGCATCTCTGTCAACGTTGCTCGGCCCTCTTGGTAGCAATCCCTGTTTTAGAGCATACGATGCTGTAAGTCCCACTACTCTTCGTCCTGGAAGCCGGATAATATAAGCAGATTGAGACTGCGGTCTATTCATGCGACAGCATTTATAGCAGATTATGCACAGTGCACAGCATTACGCTGATTCATAAGTCTTACGAAAGCGTTTTTTTTTTTGCGTGCAGGCCCTGCTTGCGTCAGACCGAAGGAAGAGGAGGAAATGCGATTCCCGGCATTGGAATATTAGCGGTGCCACTTACAAATTACAACAACGTAAGTCCCTTAAAGACAACTTTTAGTGCAAATCCTCGAATCACTAAAGGAATGCCTAGCAGCGCATTTAAACTTTCTTGTGGAAAGGTGAATACATAATATAATACTTTGTAAAGTGTAAGGTAAAGGCACTCTTTACCAAGCTTTGGGCTCGAAAATGCAGAATATCAAGGCTACGTAAACGTCATCCACGCGCTACAGCAGACGTACTCATATCAAGTCGCGAATTTACAATTCGGGTTGCATGTACGTATGACGACATATACAACGCAGTGAGCACAGTTGAGAATCACAGCTCACACGCAAACGAGATACGAAATTATTTTATTTGACACATGAAAGATAAATCACACGTTTAAGTACTAATTCACCAAACTTTGACTTTTTCTTGATGGATGAGATATGATATACGGGAAGTTTCTACGAGAATTTCAAGTAATATTTAAAGATAGGCGTTTCGATACACAGGATCGTTCCTTGAGAGCTATGCCGCCAGTTTATTTCGAAATGGCACTATTTAAATATTACTTAGTCTTCGTAGAAATACCCCCATACAGGGTCTCCCAGCTATCCTGCACTGCGCTTAAAGAAGCACACGGGTCATTCTACACGAAGATAACCAAGTGCATGTCGCTCACAGTTGAGTAACATTTTGCTGATGCTATTCAATTTATTATTAATTTGTGATTAGCTTATACCATAAATACTGCTCTGGATGCCGTGCTGCCAAAAAAGAATTGGAATAAATCGAGATACCCTTATAGCAGGCATGTTTCCAGCAAAGTACTTTTTGACCGTTCGTTTCTTCCGGCTGATAAAGTGAGCCCACGAAAAATGCAAAAACATCACGTGGCTAACCCTCCACCCGCTTCAAAAAAGCGGTAGTAAGATCTCAATGAGGGCTAGTTGATTCATATTTAGAACTTTAGTTCATATTCAGCGCTTGCCTGCGGTGTTTGTTTCCTTGTGTCCTTGTTTTATTCGCGCTGTTTAACCTCAGCTCCAAAAAAGCAGCGCCCTCAAACAAGCTCCATAGCGGTTCGCGTCCGAGCCAACGCGTTATCTGGCGCACGCCGCCAGTGACAGCGCGGTTCCTTGGTGTTGATAAGCAAATAATGGCGATAAGTGACGGTTGATGCTATAGAGTTTCTTGCAATAATTACTAGAGCAAACTCCGGCGCTAGAATCGTTCACCGACCATCGGAATGATGGGAAATACATGGATTTATCTGATCTTCAAGGTTGCGGATTCAAACGTCTTTGTGGCTTTGTTTATTATGCTTCGTACGCCTTCATTATCAGAAATTTCACAGCAGTCTACATTTTTCCAAGTGCAGAAGGCACTGCGAACACACACAATCGCTACTAATTACGACGGTTCAGCTTGTAGAGGCGGGCCCATCTAAGCGCGCCAAGTGTCTGAAGACACTGACTTGCCCGCCATGAATTCACAGAGGCGTTTTATGTCGCTCGTCAATGAATGCGTCCGTGGCAAAGTGGTTTCAATATCGGGCTTGCTTCTGTGCTAGAGGTTTTGTGTTTGAAACCTGCCGTCAGACAATTTTATTGATTTTTGCCTAGTTATTTATTACTTAAGTTACAAAGCCGTTTGAAGTCGGAAGGATGAAGTTTAGGCAAACCCATGTACTTCCGATAATTCCCATGCCTCTGAACCACCTCAATTTCAGCTCCCGTAGACACTAGCACCGGAGCCCCTCTAGCAAACATTGTACGAAACCTTATGGTTGGTACCTCGTGGAAACGGCGCTCCTAATAACTCCTGTGGAGCGTGTTTGAGGTCGTTTCGTTTTTATCAGGGCGGACAGTTAGTGACGCAATATTTTGCATTTTCCCGAGCTTTCTTTATCACCTTGAAAAATATCTGGGAGAAAAGTACCTGACTTAAAACATACCAGCTTTTAATTTCTGCTAATGCTTTATTGACACAAGGCCCTTTAGGGCAGTAATTTAAGCCAAAAGGCTATTCCCAATAAAATAATAAATCCAGCGGAATCAACAAAAGAGTTAATGTTGGCTATTCTACTCCACTTCCAAAAATATGTACGTTGTTATCTTCCCGTCGAATGGGCCGCCTTCTTTTAAAAAAAATATGTGACATGCATAATAGCTGAGACACCCTGTACAATTCCCATAAGTTCAAGCACACTTTTCAATTTTGGGGAGGAAGACGACGAAGTGTCTTCTTGGCAGAACACTTGTTTCTGTGCTCGGTGAATTTTTGGTAAAATCTTCGGCTTTCGAGGTGCCTCGCCTCCCCGTCTTGCAGCCATGGACGTGGAGCATGCTAGAGGCCCGCCTGGCCAGACGTCATCACAGCCGTCAACCGCAAGGAAGCGAGTTGGCTCCCCCAGTGACACCGAAGACACCGAGCTGTACTCCATGTCGGACGACTCATCCGACGACGGCTTCATACCCGTCCGGAGTAAGAGGGCGAGAAGAATAATCGTCAACACAGCGCCGTCAACTCCTGCGAGCACAACGACTATGAAGTCAAGGCCTGCGCGCTGGCCACACGTCATCATCTATATGCCGGAAGAGCCATCAAGCAACCTACGATTGCTGAACAGGCAAGCCCTATCCATTTTTCTGGAACGTGCGGTGCCGGATCAAATTAAAGATATAAGAATAAATCCACGCAAGAATATACTCGCCATAGATGTGTTCAACGCGACTGCGCTTGGAAAACTTCAAGCGATCACGGAGCTAGGCGGAATCAAAATGCGCCCCTTTATCCCGATCGACGACACATCCATAGCCGGTGTGATTTACGACATCGACATAGCCATTCCTAATGATGACTTACCTAGCCTCATCAAGCCGGCATACGAAGGCACGATCATTACGCAAGTGCGCCGCCTTGGGAATACGCGCTGCGTAAAAGTAATATTCAAGGGGGATTGTATCCCATCCCACGTTAAAGTCGGACATTTTCGACATCCGGTTCGACCATTCATCCAGAAGCCGCTTCAATGCCATCAGTGTTTCAGGCTAGGACACGTTAAGGGCGTGTGTCCCAACTCGCTACTGTGTCCCCGTTGCGCTGAACCTCATGCAGCACAGACCTGCGGTGCCACGGTCCTGAAGTGTGCCAACTGTAGCGGCCCTCACGCGGCCTCGTCGAAAGACTGTCCCCGCATCAAGAGGGAACGCGCGGTTCTCAAGCAAATGGCCAGAGACAATTCGGCCCACAGGGAGGCAGCCAAGGTAGTCCGGCGTCGGCGTCGACGTCGGCACCATCGTACGTCTTCGAAGAAGACGCATGCGCGAAGTGACAGTACCCACTCCTCTGCGGTGCCAGTTAGCCGCGCCGCGAAAGGGCCCACCACTTCCACGAAGGAAGCAGAAAAGACTCTATCTTTAGAGGAATGGCCTACGCTACCGAGCCGCTCCCTTGCGAAAGAACCTCAGAAGGTCGGGGCCCCACCTGATCCTTCTCCGGCCATGGATGATTCACCCAAAACAAACCGTCAAGTCATCTCGGTGCTACGTTCTCTCATGGAGGCCTTTCGAGCGCTTTTAGTGGACATGAGGACACCATCTGCTCGAAGCGCACTTAAAGTGTTGGACGCCTTAAGCCCAGTGCTTGCATCCCTCAACTAGAAAGATGGCTACTCATACCCCATCCTTCCGGAAAGAAGTCAAAGCAGCGTCCGTCATCCAGTGGAACGCCAGAGGGCTAAAATCACGAATTTCAGATTTTCGTCAGTTTGTCTACACCAATGGGTTTCCACTCATCGTCATTTGTGAGCCCAACTTGTCGAAACCAATAAGACTGTCAGGATACGAGTTTATCATGTCATCAACAAACGGTGCATGCAGCAAAATCGTCGTTTTTGTTCGTCGTGAACTAACCTATGTTTTGCAACCAATTGCGCCCCACGACGACAATCAATATATATGCATCACAGTTAAAAAGAACAAACTCTTGTTTACTCTCATAGGCGTGTATATATCGCCTTCCAGCAATTTCAATACCAAAAGATTTGAGGATATCTTGAGTGTTTGTCCCGCCCCATGGGTCATCATAGGAGATTTCAATGCGCACCATCCAGCATGGGGAAGTACAAGGACAAATGCAAGAGGACGAAGATTGGCAAGTATCGCCCACAACTATGGCCTTACTCTCCTGAACGATGGTAGCCCCACCTTTCTTCGAGGCGTGACATACGGCAGCTGCCTCGACCTTGCTTTCGTCTCCAACTCTCTCGCCAGATGTGTGAAGTGGTTTCCAGACATTGAGACACATGGGAGTGACCACATTCCCACCTATCTGAACATCAAAGGCTTGTCGTCTACATCAGGCTCACGGAATACCATTCGGACGATTCAATGGGCCAACTTCAAATCTGAGATGGAAGATGCCTGCCGCGAGGGCCTACCCTCTGGGTTAGAGCAAACGATTAAAATGACGATGCAAAACGCCACTCGCATGATGACGATCTCTTCCACGCGAAATGACTTCGACATAGAATTAGAGCGACTTCGAGCGCTTCGTCGCCGGGCGGAACGTCGATATCGACGTACAAAATCAATCCATGACCTTAGGGCAGGCAGGAGGATGCAAAAGAAGATTCAGCGTCGTATGGATAGATTAGCGTCGGAACGGTGGGCAACGTTTTGCCAGACACTCGACCCTCGCAAGCCACTGTCTCACATTTGGAAAACGGTGCAAGGTCTGCGTTGCCTTCCGGAACGGCGTTTTCCATTCAAGGCGCTAGCGCTTTTCCAAGGGCGGCAAGACATCGATGTCGCAGAAGACTTTTGTGCGCGGATCGCAGACCAAGCGACTCGTCCAGATCCTCCAGCCCGAGCTGACGTCCCCCATTCCCGTGATTGCCGCATGGACCTTCCTTTTACAATGGAGGAGCTCGAAGCGGCACTAGCTCTCTGCAGGCGCTCATCATCTCCGGGTCCAGATGGTATATCATACCGGGCCTTGTGCTATCTCGGAGAGTCCGCACGGATAGAATTGTTGAGCCTTTACAACTCCTCATGGCAGGAGGGAAATGTTCCTGACGAATGGAAAGTAAGCCGCCTGGTGCCACTCTTAAAGCAG
Source organism: Dermacentor variabilis (assembly GCF_050947875.1). Lineage (NCBI taxonomy): Eukaryota > Metazoa > Arthropoda > Arachnida > Ixodida > Ixodidae > Dermacentor > Dermacentor variabilis. The sequence continues at coordinate 118,023,653 of NC_134574.1, read as the reverse complement.
GGCAAATCCCCATTAGAACTCACCTCTTACCGCCCAATAGCACTGGCCAGCTGTGTAGGAAAGATAATGGAACGGATGATCCTTGGCCGCCTGGAATGGTACCTTGAATTTTACAAGATTTATCCGCTTTCCATGGCTGGTTTCCGACGTGACCGCTCTTCCATCGACAGTGTAGTTGATCTCGTTTCATATGTCCAGCACGAAAGGTCCCGTAAGCGTTTATCTGCAGCTTTATTCTTAGATGTGAAAGGGGCATATGATAACGTATTACATGAGGCCATTCTCGACGCTCTTGCGACGGTTGGCCTAGGTGGTCGAGTTTTCTTGTGGATTGCAAGTTACCTGTCTGCAAGATCATTCTATGTGTTAACTGACGATGGCCCAACTACGCGACGCTATACCAGCAGGGGCGTTCCTCAAGGCGGTGCTCTCAGCCCGACGCTATTCAACCTCGCTCTTGTTGGACTTGCTGAATGCTTGCCAACTACCATCAAGATTTCAACATACGCTGACGACATCTGTGTCTGGACTTCGGCAGTCACACGTCCTCAGATACGTGCGCGACTTCAAAGAGCGGCCACTTTGACAGCGAACTACTTGTGTAAACAGGGTCTCAGCATTTCACCTGAAAAATGCGCACTAGTCGCATTTACTCGGAAACCGATGACGCCTTATGTCATCTCAATCAATGGGCGGACCATTTCCTATGTCCGAAACCACAGATTCCTTGGCGTCATTATTGACCGAGACCTCTGTTGGAGCCCACACGTGGCCTACATGAAACGGCGCCTGACAGCTACTTCCCAGTTGTTCAAATACTTGACAGGGAAGACGTGGGGGATGTCAGTAGACGCAATGCTTAAACTCTACAGAGCTCTCTTTCTCGGTTTTTTAAGATACAGTCTACCTGTACTGAACAACACCTGCAAGACAAATATTCGTGTTCTGCAGGCAGTACAAGCTCAAGCACTCAGAGTCTGCCTTGGTTTGCCCAGATGTACGTCAACAGAGGCGACTCTTGCGATTGCTCGGGACCATCCAATGCGAACTCACATTACGGTGGAAGCCCTGAGAACGCACATCAGACATTTTGCACGTGCCCCCTATCACCACCTTGCAGCACTACCTTCAGACAGGCACCAATCATCATTCTCTAAAACTATCAACAAGTACAACGACAAACTTCCCTCGGGCTTCACCGCTGCATCTAAACCATCGATACCCCCTTGGTGTCTTATCAGCCCCACAGTACATCTCAGTGTACCAGGAATCGGAAAAAAGTCTGAACTGTCGTCGCCTGTCCTCAAACAACTGTCTCTGCTTCTTCTGCACGAGAGGTACGCGGACAGTGAACACATTTACACTGATGGTTCCACAAACACCCAGTGTTCGTCCGGTGCTGTGGTTGTCCCAGCAAAAGCTATTACCATCAGCTTCAGGACTGACCACCCGACAACGTCGACATCTGCTGAACTAGCTGCTCTTCGCGCCGCACTCCGTTTCGTCAGTCGGGAGCCACCTCGACAATGGTCCATCTTCAGCGACTCAAAGGCAGCCCTACAATCTATACTATCAGCTCTGCGTCGCGGGCCATTCGAACAGCTCGTATTCGATATTAGATGCCTACTCCATACATCACAGGAGAAAGGACACCACGTGACGTTTCAGTGGCTGCCAAGTCACTGCGGCGTCACTGGAAACGAAGACGCCGATAATGCCGCTCGGGCAGCTCTTGAAGACGCACAAGAAGAGGCCATACCGCTTTCACGATCCGACGCAGCTAGCAGACTTCGAGTGCTTGCACAGGAGATGACGCTCTCTTCATGGTGCACACCAAACAGCCAGACCAACCAGAGCAACCGTCAATACCACCTGCCCTCTTTGATGCATCTCTATATGCCAACTGGACTCCGCCGAAGCGAGGCGACACTGCTTTATCGCTTATGGTTAGGGGTGGCTTTCACGAAATCTTACTCATTCCGCATTGGAATGGCCGACAACGCTCTCTGCAATGCCTGTCTTTGCGAGGAGACGCTGCAACACATTCTGTGCGACTGTCCTGAATATAATGTTCAGCGACAGTCCCTGGCATCCGTTCTCGCGCACCTTGACACTAGACCATTGTCCCTCGACACGATTTTCACATGCCGCCGACAGAAGACATCGCAGGTGAAGGCGACGAAGGGACTACTTCAGTTTTTGAAAGAGACGGGATTGGACAAGCGGCTCTGACAGTGTTATCACGTACAATGCCAGATTGATGGACTCTACCGGACGATGTTTGTGTGTTGTGCTATGTGCTCTCTCTCTCTCTCTCCCCCTTCCCCATCTTTCATCGCCCCCATCCCTCTCCCATGTGTAGGGTAGCAAGCCGGTTACGCTAAACTGGTTAACCTCCCTGCCTTTCCTTCTCTACTTTTTCCTTCCTTCCTTTTTTTTTCCTTCAATTTTGGTATCTACCTCTGCCATTTCCTAGAACCTGATGTTTTAGTAGCTGCACGGTTTACCTGTCACCGTCAACAGCAGCAGGCGGGCAAAGAAGAGCCGACAGCACCACTGCGTGGAGGTGTAGAGAAGGAACACTACGCCCTGCTTGGAGCTCGTGCGGGCGTCAGAAGCCAAGTAACTCGGCTATGGGCGTGCACAACAGCCCGCCCGTGATGCACGGCATTTCCTCAGTCTATGTGCAAGGGGCATACATTTCACGAGATGCTTACCTTGGATATTTACGCTCTCAATCGTAGAACTGGCATTCTCGCACACGTAAAACAGGGCGTTACTGAAAGTTTCGCATCCCAACGGCGATGCATTCTTTGAGAACTTTCTAAGCGGTAACTGCTGTCCCCAGTACAGACAGGAGACTAGCGCACGTTGCGCAAGCAGTAAAAAGAGCTGAGAAATTGTCCTTGTGGACTACTAGTGATCGTTAATGATTCGATAATACCTTTCCAAACAATTCTAGTACCTCTGAAGAAAAAAAAATTTCTGGGAATATGATGGTCTGAACTAATTGTTCCAGTCGTGTCCCTAATTAAAGCATGTATCGATTGCGGCATTAGAGGTAGTGAAATTTATGGTCATTTTTTTTCACCCATTAATGTCTTGAATTCCTCCATACAGCTCCAATACTTCTGTGACCTAAACATTGGCTCTCCTTGGCAATCCTTCAAAGCAGCCTTTGATACGGCTGGCGCCAACTGGGTGCTTTCTACAAACTGCAAACAGGATCTGGAACTATGCCGTGAGTAGATCTTGCTGTTACAAAGGGCAACTCCCACTGTTCGTATTAACTGTATACCAATAGAAAATTTTCCTACACTAGAACTAGCTATCTTCTCACGCGCCACCAATGCTGCCTCCTCCCCCATGTTACCTACGCAAGGACACTGACATCACAGAGACAGAAACACACTGTCGTATTATTCTACAAGTGCAGAAAACGCAAAAGTGCCAACGTATTCGACAAGCGCTTTTACCGAAGACAAGAAACGTACGCTGCTTCTTATGCTGCGAAACTGATCATTTCTTTTTTCGCACTGGCTAAAATGACGTAATTAATCCTTGATAACGTCACCCATAAGAGGTGACGTCATCCACTGGCACAAATTTCACAGAGAGGAAATATATGAGTGTTAACCTGAGAGGCACACCTTGTGTGCATGAGTCACTGAACATGAACTCATGACACCGTACAATTAAACATCTAACAAACACCAACAAGCGTACACACACTCAGATTTCATAGTGTTCAAGTACGCCTGGAGCAAGTTATCGCAGTAAGCTTTGTTCCTTAAGTAAAGCAGTACGCAATAATCAAAGAAAATGATTATTACGCTGTCCAACGAGAAAGTCCGTAGGACATTGAAACTACACATTTCATTGGCGCAAAAGAGAATGTATTAGGCACTGTGCTAATAAATCTATCAACTTCTAAAGACTTAATGGTATACGTGCGTCTCTCGCACAGGCTAGCCATCTGAGATGGAGGGTGGCTATACTCAGGCGCAGCAGCAAGAGTTTGCGAGGATGTAGCCAGAGTAGCCACGATTTGTTCTATTGTCCACCAGGATGGCCGTCTTTTTTTTCTTCCTGTTTGTAATGATTCTGTTGTATTTTTGAAATAAATTAAGTAGACTCCAGGGACGACAAAACGATAGTGAACCATAACTACACTCGCGCTGCACACAGGTGGACGCAACAAGTACGACCCACGCGGTTCTTCCACCCACGTCGACGGCATGGACGTCGCGTCCGCGCCGCTAGGAAACGGCACTGTGCACGGCACGGCGTCTTGGGACCGCCAGCAAGTGGCCGGCGTCACAGTGCCACGAATGCCGTTCCTCCGCATCGGTGACTTCACGGGCCAGAAGGACATCTTCTGGGGCACGCCATCCAACGCCGTCCTAGGACTCGAACAGGGTCCCCTCTCCTTTTTCGGCGCCCTTGTGCGCGAGCGCCTCCTCGCGGAGCCGTGGCTTGGCTTGTACTTTAGTCGTGACGACGCGCACGATGGAGAGGCGCTATTCGGAGGTGCCAACAGTGAGCACTACGAGGAGCCACTGAGTTTTTTTCCGGCCCTCGGCACATACTGGAACTTTCACTTGGATGCGTAAGTAGTTGACATCCACTATTATAAGTAAAACATGCCTAGTACGAAGGGAGAACCGCCTATTTAAATTTGTGGAGGGATTCCTGCCCTCGCTCATTTGTAAACTGCTTTGGAAAGAGAGAACAGGAAATCCCTGTGATCGAGGGAAGCATAAGTTATCGCATGCCCGATTTAGATTTTGGCATACATTGAGAAAACCGTAAAGTTAGCTGTGTAATTTCAATTTCGCATTAGAATAGCTTTATAAACAGGAAGCACGTGCTCGGCCGGCAGCCGCTCTACGAGAGTGTTTGGCACATATTAAGGTCGCCGAAACTTTTTTTTTTTGGTAAGGAGACACACGAAAAGGATTGATTTGTTAATGCCGCATACTTGATGTCTCGGCGTAGCCACTTTTTCTGTTCATGCGGTTGGTGTGAGCCCGCTGTCGGTGCTTAACGTTTAAATCCCCTATCTGAGCCATCATTATAGGGACCTCCCACAGACGCAGAGCCTTGACGTCCGATGAGCTCAGCTTACGCCTTATTCGGCACCGCGCAATATTTCAGCCATATTTCTATGCGACGCCTTTTGCTTGAGACACGTGTGCCCCTAATTTTGCCCAAGACGTTGGTCCGAGCTTCCTCTGTCTTTACGTCTTTGAATGGTCGGGAAGTGCTTGCCACATAGGCGCATTCATTGTTCGTATACCAAACTTCGAGACGAGCAAGCACCAACCTCGGTTGTTTTCGTTCTTGTCAGTGAAACAAAATATGCGGTGTTGCATCTCCTATTTTCGGCGTTACCTGGTGTCCCGTAATTCGTAGTTCTATCACGCACTTCGCAGACATTTCATGAAAAAAAAATTGTTTTAATGGCCAAACCTAAAGCATGCACTGGGAGGGACGTCCCAGTGCAATAATTTGGATCACATGGAGATCCTAAAGATGCGCGTAAGTCAAAGTACTTAAGCACTTTTTAATTCCACGCTAACCGGAATGACGGCGGCCAATGACAAAAATTGTTCCATGCTGACAAAAGTTTCACATGTGGTTCTTTGTACTCCCCCCCCCCCCATACAGAATCGAGATGGGGCAATACGGTCACTACTGTTTCACGGGATGCATTGCCAGGCCCGCTACAGCCGACCCATACATAGGAGGACCGCCAATCGAAATACAGCGAATCAACAATGACATCGGAGCCATGAAGGTTGATAGCGGAGAGGTAAGGCAGCGTCATATACTACCAATTAACATTTCTTTTTTCTCTACCTATACAATGGTTGTTCATTAACATTTTTTTCTTTTAGGATAAGTATGAAAAAGATAAGCGACACATCAAATATAAAATACATCTGCGAGATGTGCAATGAACATTCGTTTTGTCACACGTCTCTTGGCATTCCAGTAAACAGAACCGTATTTATGAAATTTCATGCTTCAAGAAACTTTTAAAGTCATGAATATCCTTACGCAAACGATGATAGCATTGCACTTACATCCTCAATTACGCCTCTAAATGTTTTTGTTTGCAGTCATATGTGCGTTTTCGTCTCCCTACAGTGTTATTTATTTGCTTGCTTTATCTTTTACATGTAAATAGCCAATAACTACATGCAGGCGCGATATCACAGTCGTTTTTCGCTCGTGTATAGAAACAGTAGTTTTGGGAGAGCAGGAGGCGCTGGCGAGGGAGGAGAGAGGATGGAAGTATTGCAGATCGTCATGTACGTAACGTTAGGGAGAAGTTCTTCGGAGGTCATTACAGCGCGCGGGCAACTTCTATCTTGCGAAATGCCCGCCCGCAGATCTAGCTGTTACTGCAAGAAAACAGTGCTTCATTATTTGTTACACCTTGGAGGGGCCTGCATGGCCCCAAAGGCTCAACGGGAACAACAATGCTGGAATCCAGGAACTGCTCTTAACCGTCTCACTGCTCGTGGCATGGTTTGCAGATTCTGTGCTGCCTGATTTATTTACATCTCGGGTGCTCTGTGCAGAATTTGCGCTGTGAGACGCGCGCAGAAAGATGCCCAGCGCAGCGCCACCAAGTCACACAGTGCGATAGTAGCAGCAGCGGCGGACAGAAGTTCATTCGGAACGCATACGTCTGGCTTTCGTAAAATGTGCTGATCGCACTGTTTATTATTATTATTATTATTATTATTATTATTATTATTATTACAAAAACAGAACGATAGGCCCGGGGAGCTTTTTCTTTTGGCTTACTGCTCTGGGTGTAGGAATTAAAAAAAAGAGGCTCAAGAGAAAAGGAAGAAAGTGAAAGTGCGGATGATAGTGATAGTGCAAAGTCAACTGTCTACGTTTGCGATACGGATACGTTTCCTCTGCACAGAACGCCCCAATTCGCAAGTGTCTTTCATGTATGCTACAGCCTGGGGGTGTGGCAGCTCACCATAAAAAAAAATATGAAAATGACTTGTTGCACCCAGTGCATTGCGCGTGTAGGCTAATGGCTGCACAATTGTGCGCATCGAAGGTTCGTCGTTTGGCTTAGACATGTCACATGTAGGAAAATTATTTAAAATTACTTGCGACGTCGTACGTGGGACTGTGGGCAATCCTGAAAACCCTATACAGTAAAATAAATTTTTTTCGGCGCTCCTCCTACTCTGCCCATGCAAGGAATGACACGATAAAATGCGGTACACAGCAACTCTGCTTCCCTAACTCACGCTCAATTTGCTCAGGAAGGCTGTAACTCCAACTTTACTTCAACTGGAGGTGAAATCCCCTTTTTCCTAATGGAATTATTTGTAAAGATGTAATATAGCTTTGCAAAAAGAATGGATGAAAATTGAAGAGCGACAGGAACTTCAGAAGCCCCCTATGTCACTTGTCAGAATCTAAATTACCCTCGTAATGTCATAAATCCAAAAGATGGTGTCGGACGCCACAGCAATACTCCAGTAGATTTTAACTTTGATAAAAATATTTTTCGATTACCATTCGTGCTTACTTCTTGCTCAAATTTCGTAGCTTTATCACACTCTGGGTCTGGGTCAGTTACATACCAATTGGCGTTGTTACTTGCGTAGTTTGTTCCGAGAAAAGAAATTCCGGCAGAACTCGTATCAAGATGGATGTCAACGGTAATTTCAATAGCACTGGAGCAACCATAGCGCGACATCGTAGTACAACCACTGAAACGCGTCTTGTATTAGGCGTGTATGCAGCCTGGTTCCAGTCGCCTGCTTCTTCGCCGGAGAAGCTGCGCCACCTGGTAGCGCAGCCGCGAAATCCGCGAGTGGTGTGTCTGTGATTATATATTCAGAGGACAGTGACAGTTGTTCGCTTCACTCCAAAACCAGATACGTGTCAAATCTTCTTTTTTTGTAGAGCAATTAACATTCCGAGGGCACTTCACCCATTCTTCGGGGGCTGTAAGAGCATCCGTCTGCATCCATCTTTTCGCGCTCTCTCGGGGAACTGGAATTTGCACTGGGGTGTGTGCCACCCTTCAATGAAACTCTGATGTCGGCCTAGAGCAATGAGCGCTTGTTACTTCATCTATGCGGCTCCTAAAAGCACCCGACGCCAACTTGGGACACTGAATTCTGTGTCACTTGGTATGGTGCCGCTCTTCAATGAATCTCTTGAGGCCAACTTGGGTAGCTGAGTATGTGCCAGTGCGTGTGTAGCGCACTTCAGTTACATTAGTTACTCTTTTCCCGCCAAACTTGTGTTACTGGTTATGTGCGAGTGCTAATCCGCAGCTATTCAATGAACCTCTTCGATGCCAATTTGGGCAACTCTATATGTTCAACTGGATAGGTGGGACAAATCACATGGCGTTGTTAAACCGAAAGCCTTAAGTGGCTCATGGGTCGAAAAATTCGTTGTTCAGCGTTATCCAACAATTGGTTGTTTTAGTTATGGCACCAGAATTCATTGGTATCACAATTGATGGCGACACCCACGACCGATCGAGGGAGTGTAACCCTCGACCATTGATGGAATTAAGTAGAACCCACGACCCTAGGTGTCCATTAAAGCAAATTTATTGAAGGCACTCGAACCCCACAATTGGTGGGAGTCTAGCCCGCGATGATTGGTGTTAGTCAAACCCAGGACCTTTGGTGTAGATTAAGGTGAATGGACGTTTAATTAAGGTACAGTTAACTCGGTATCCGAACCCACGATCTTTGGTAAGAGTCCAGCGCGCGACAGTTTTCGTTCCTTACGGCGAAGTTATTTGAGACGCACTTAATTAAGATAGCGTTAATCTAGGCGCTCCAACCCCAAGACCTTTAGTTCGAGTCGAACCCTTGACCTAAGGTGTGACATAAAATCAATGGCAACAAAAATGATGGTGCCACCACTGATAGTCGAACAGGCGGCCATTGGTGGGTGTTTAACCCACGACCTTTGGGGGGTGTAAAGAAGCAATACAATGTAGCAGTGCATTATAATGAGAATGTCAAGTAATTTAAGGCATGTCTCGTGAGCGCACAGGCTTGCGCCTTCATCCTCTTTAACGTAGGCTAAAGTGACTGTCAACTTTTTTAATGCGTTGGCATTCATAGAATACTTGGCGCATTTCCCGCGGGCCAAGTATCTATCTATCTATCTATCTATCTATCTATCTATCTATCTATCTATCTATCTATCTATCTATCTATCTATCTATCTATCTATCTATCTCTTAACAATAAAATTCAAACAGCGCTAAACGACAGGACCAGAATGAGGAGGACACAAACACGGCGCTGAACTTACAACTGAACTGTTTGAATTTTATTGTTACCATGCAACACCAACTCGCCCAATCCGCTGCCCTTCTGCTATCTATCTCTTGCTGCCTACACTGGGACACTGGGCAGTCTGAAGACGAATAACACATCGGGCTGCTGTGCTGACGAAACAGGGTTCCAAACGAACCGTCGGACCAACTTGGGTCACTTAGTATGTCGCAACGTGTACATACAAACCTCTTTTTCTGCATACATGGGTCACTGTACATACCGGACTAGATCGCTGCCGTTGCTCGAAGAAACTCTTTGACGGCGAATTGGAGCACTAGGCATTTGCCATTCTGTCTGCGTTGGTCTTCAAGGAACCTCTTTCATGCCAGCCTGGGTCACTGGGTGTGTGCGATTAGGTGTGGGCCGCACTTCATGTCTGTGGTGCCAATTTGGGTATCTAGGCATGGGCTACTGGAAGCGTGCCACTCTACAATGACCAAAACTATCGCTACATTTCTCTCGTGTGGAGCGGAATCGAATCCGCGTCCCAAGGGCTCCTCATGGGCAACAACGCTTTAGCGGGCTGCGTCACAATTGCACTTAGTATGGGTCACTTTCAACTAACGCCTTTCACGCCAAAGCTTTAGTAAGCTGCACCATGAATGCACTGGGCACGTGCCACTCATCAATGAACCTCTCGCCAACTTGTGTCACTGAGTATGTGGCACTCGGTTTGCGGCGAGCTAGAGCACAGTTCTCAGCGTTCCAAGGCGCTAGCGGGTCACGCTTCTCGTCTCGTAGGCCAGGTACGCACTTCTCGGGGGGGGGGGGGGGGGGGCAACTAAGATGACGCAGCGCTGTCAGAAAGGAGCCCGAGAGTGAAGCCTACGTGCCGCATGACGCGTTTCTCGTTGTTCGCATGCACCAGCGTGTCATGCATTTTCGGAGGCCACACGAAGGGTTCGTGGCGGCACCGCTGTACGGCGCCGGGTGCTCTTAGGGATGCGCGGAGGAGAAGTCCCGCTGCAGTACATGCTTCATTTTGTTGCTGTGTTACACTGTGGTATACATTTTGTCGCTGTAATAATTCGATGCAGAACGCATTATCATGGACAGTCGTAGTGAACGATTCCGCCAGTATTTTTAGTCTCCATACAAATATGGTTGTCTAAAAGCTGTCATGAGCGTTTATTTAGGCTACGTATGTGATTTCTGAACATAATTTTTTTTTCAAAATGTTTTGTCTAAATACCAAGTCCCATAATAATAACTTCGTAAGAGAATAGTGAACGCAACATTACATGCTGTATAGCGATTCTTTAGGGTTACCGATTTTGTGTGTATGTGTTTAATACTTGTATATCAGAGAAATAAAATAAAGGTTGGTTTACTTTTGGACATATAACTCAAGAATTTCACACTTCTGCAGTGGATGCTCAACTGCGACAGCATCGCACGGTTGCACGACATCAAATTCACCATTGGGACACGAACTTTCGTACTGCAACCGAAGCACTATGTAGTTCAGGTAAGGATTTATTTCACTTTCTAAACACGGTGGACAACTAGCGAATAACAACAGTCCACACGTACAGCCATACGCTGTGTTAATCGCAAGTAGCTGTACTTCACTTTTCTACAGATTTATTTCACCGATCGATAGCCTAAACGACAGCATACATTTCCCCCGAAAGACCTCGATTTTGGGGTGGGAAGTAGAAGTAAGGGGACGAAACGCTATAACTGCAGGTAAGGGGACGTATAGGGCAAGAGTGGAAGCGAGAGAAGGGCATCCAGGCGCAATCACTGCCAGAGGCTAGAAATGCCACTGAAGAATGCGCCCAGCAAACGGGGAAACGAGAGACACGGCTGAGAGCCGTACAGCCACGCGACGCGGAGGAGCGGAGAGCCGTGGATCACGCGCGAAGCGGTAAGGAGCGCCCGCCGCCGGCACCGCGGCAGTGCCAGGACAGGCGGAGTGCACGGTAGCTGCAAGAGTCACCGCTACGGCGCTGCGCAGAGGAAGGAGGCGAGAGGATAGACGAGAACACGTGATCCGGCTATGGAGGACAAGGGGAGAGCAATACTCGCGCCGCGCGCGCGAGATGGCAGCTGCAGCGCGCGCAGCTAGAGCAGCGCGCGGATGATGACCTTGGTTACAGCGAGGCCGACGGCGACGCGAAACACGGGACCAGACGCCACAGAGCTGCGCTCTAAAACATTCATTTTCAACAGTTTACACCCTTAGGTGGCACGTAGAAGCCACCATACCACTGTTGCGGTCAATATCCGCCCGTTTTCATAATAGATGGAAAGTGAAGAATAAAAGTATTCAAATAAAGTGTTACAAGATGAGGCTATTGGTTCTGCCTTCATTTATGAGAGGCGATGCATTCCTATAAAGGAATGAAGCACATTTGACTGGGTCACATGTGCGGCAGTCGTTTTCGGATGGGTTGGATATCTGTAGCCAATTATACAAATGACAAGATGACACAAAACTTTTCCTAAGCTACGTTACTAAGCATATATGAATACAACATAAAATTCGACATGGATAACAACACAAGTCTAAACTACACAAAATGTTCTACACGCCTTTGTATCTTTTGTAAACGCTTACCATACCATTCATATTTCAGGCATAAAAGCACACAGAAGGAACTCACATTGCACGTGGCTCTCCCCCTCTACGCCCGCCCCTCCCGGTACAGGGATCTCCTGTGAATAAACATACTTCATCAATTTCAAATTATAAATTTAAGAGAGAAGTAGAAACACGCACAGAAGCAAAGCTTTCAATAATAATTGAAAAAAAAAACACTTAGATAAGTCACCATTTGCACGTATTCCAGACGTCATATACCAACATTATTAGACAAAACTATTTTGCCAATCTAATCATAAAAGTACTGTTCGAATATCTCAGAATAGTTATCAGCGTGTATCACATAAAAACTAGACGATTACTTTCTGGAATACTCGTAAAGATGAAAACAGTCCCACTATAATTGGTACTGTATTCCAGAAAGTAAGGAGCCGTCAATGGCGCAGTTTCTTTAACGTTATGGGTCTCAGTTTCGGTAAAATAACAGTTTAGTTACAGGCGAAATTGATAGGGTTAATATTTTAGAGGTTGACCAAGCTAAATAGATAGAGTTAGAATGCTAATGACCGATCTGAATGCTAATGATGAACGAGCTTGGATTTACGCATGGTAGTAATTTTCAATACCATATCTTGTTGAAGCAATGTAAAAGCGCTGGTTCACGGCGAACTAATGGTTATAATCCGAAAGGATTTGTTTTGCATATGCTGAATCAGTGATAAATCAGAAAGATAGGTATTACACCAAGATGATATGAAGTATTTCAGATTACTAGGAATGAAGTCCTCTTAAAAGGCAATTATTTTTATGCAAGGAAATAATAGCAAGCTCATATTTGCATTTTATCACCATAGAATGTGTTTTTTTTTACTCTGACACGTGCTGTATGCTGGGCGTATTCGAGGATCACATCAGCTTAAACGTCTCTTCCCATATTTGAGTATTGCAAACACACACTTCCGATGAGTTGATCACGCGATGACGGTCGTATCTGCAAAGTATCAAAGCACTGCCGTGCGCAGACACAGGTGACATTCAAAATGCAAGCCCTTGCACATTTCCGACTGAAGGAGCCCTGGTTTTGCGTGAGAATAAAACTCAGAGGCATACACACCTCCACAACATACGCACAGCCTGGAACCGGCTGGCTTCAAAGCCATCCATTAGGCTACGTGACTTACGCTAAACAGTAAGTAAAAACTCGCAAAATGCCTACTAGAACTGTTCCGCGCAGTTAAAAAGAAAGACTGCGACAAACATATTTGACAGCACACGTATTTGCACGAACTAACGCTTACAAAAACAGTTGTTTTCCCAGAACAGTTAAAGACTGGAACTCACTGCCTCAGGAGATTTTCGCAGCTGAAAATTTTGCTATAACACATGAAAATTATCTCTCTCTAAGGTGTTTAGCTTCTAAATGTATTGTGCTCTTATTGTCGTTGTTTCACAGACATGCTGTTCCTTTTATCGTATTGATGAGTGTTTAAAGCAACGAATTCATGTTTTCTTGTTGTTGCTGTTACAATTTACTTGACGTTTCTTTTGCCCTTCCTTCTTGGACCACAATGTCGGTCTGCAGTATGTTTACATAAATATAAATGTAGGCAGGGCTCGTGACGCAAACTTGAAGAGGCCCCTCAACCCCGGTACGGCAGAAAACAGGGAATGAACATCGCTTAGGAATGCTACACGAGGCGTAGGGAGATTGACAATATTGGCACTAAAGCTTGACTCCTGACAGCATAACGACTCCACATTTCGCTTTCTGCTATCTGCTGTAATGTTCAACCAATCTGAAAGCATGGCTCGGCAATACGTTCTGTAAACACTGCTTCGCAACTTGCAATGTATAACAAAAGTTGGCGTCGTAGCCTGGCGAGGGACCCGTTAAGGCCTTGGAGATGCTTTTCACTATCGACGGTCATCACAGACACTGCTGCTGTCATGAGTTCAATGCAAAGTGACATTGATGTCCTATTTTTTTGTATTTGTACTTGTTGTGCGTTTTGCATTATACTTATAAGTAAAGTAACACATTCAGAGCAGGCTTAAGGACCCATGGAATACTTAATTATAAGCTCGATCCATTCTTGATTGCATCTAGCCGCGTGTTAATAAAAAGGGAGGAAATTCTTGCAGAAAGAATTGGCGATGACTGTCAATGTAAGCGTAAAGCTGAACGCTATGAAAAAGTTAATCGATTTCTTATATGAATGGTGCGCTCGAACTAGGAATATTTATTGCAGGGAAAATACTCAGGTAGCGTTTGTCGCCATAACTTGCGTAATTCTGTAGACGAAAGTCATTATTCAGTACATTTATAGAAGTTAGAAGTAGTATATGTCTCAAATAGCGTCAATGGTTCCCTTTCCCCAACGAACGCGTCTACTGTTCGAGCGTTCTTTGCGGTAGCGTCGCTGTATTGTCGGTGAAAATCAAGTCTTCGACCACAAAAAAGAGTCGAATGTATCTGTATTTGTACTTGTGCGTTTTGCATTATACTTATAAAGTAACACATTCAGACCAGGCTTAAGGACCCATGGAATACTTAATTACAAGTTCGATCCATTCTTGATTGCATCTAGCCGCGTGTTAAGAAAAAGGGAGAAAATTCTTGCAGAAACAATTGGCGATGACTCTCAATGTGATGACTCACATTTATAGAAGTTAGAAGCAGTATATCTCTCAAATAGCGTCAATGGTTCACTTTTCACAACGAACGCGCCTACTGAAGCTACTCGGTGATAAAAAAAGAAATTTTGACGAATAAAAATAACATGGCACAGTCATCCGCTTCCCCTGGTCAGCGTTCGCGCGCTGTGACAGGCCGTCGGATATGTTGAGCTTAGACATGTGTATCGGCGATATCCTTATCCTTGTGTTTCACGCAGCGCGACACCCCCAACGGAAAGCGCTGCTACAGTGGTTTCATCGAGGCCGTCGAAAAGGGAGACGTCACGTGGCATCTTGGTCACGTGTTCCTGAGGCGCGTGTACACCGTGCTGGAGTGGCCGACGAGTGGCACGGGTTACGGACAAGTCGGCTTCGCCTACGCACGCTGACGGTGTCTCTCATCCCGCAGACAGCTACGCCCGTCCTTCGGTATTGCCTCAGAGATGCGTCGAATTTATGGAGAGCTTGAATGACGAATCCCTACGCGCAGGATCACGAGACAACGACAATAAATTTATTTAAAAACACGCATTTTCCACGTGTGGTGTTTTTCTCCTTTTTTGCGAGATAATGATACGCAGTGTCACGCCCAGGACGTTGTCTCGAAGAGAGGCGAAAGAGAATAGCTGTACGGAGATTAAATTCAGCGATACCGTAGGTGGCGAATGGGTTCCCTAATTTGCTTCCTATCGGAACATTCTGGGCGTTTTCCCGCCAAAATTTCAACCTCACGGTGAGGTACGCCGAAGTGGCGTATGCGAAATAATTTCCACCAACGGCGGTTTTTTACCGTGCACCATTTGATGTGTAAATGACCCAGTTTGCATTTAGCCCCCTATTGAAGATCGGTCTTCGCGGCCCGGAATTTCTCCAGCGACATTGTGCTTACCCGCGCAACGCCGTAAAGACGAAGCCTTCATGGCTGGCTGTAGCTGTAGATGTGGATCTCTGCGATATCATGGATGGATGGCTTGTCGATAGCCTAGCGTCTTCCACAATCAGTCAATTAGCCTAGTTGCCCAGTGGCACTAACATCCGCAGTGAAAGCTCCGACCCGGTGCGCGCGAGGAAAAGGCGTCTTGCCCCCTCATGCCAGCAGCGGAATGCGTCAACCCGTGCAAAGGCGGTGGCGAAGAGCCTTATGGTGCGTCCAACTTTACTGCATATAGCCGCTTCAGTCTCATAGGTCCGAAGTGCTCTCCCGACTGGTTATGGCTTGCTCTTAGCGGCACTTGCTGTCCTAACTTTTTTTATAGCTCACCAGTCGTACGCGACACAAAGGCCATTTGGCTCGCCGTGCCATTTCTTTGAGCCGTGAAAATACGCTTACGCATTCGTACATTTTATATAAGATCAGCTAACTGGTTCAACACACAGGCATTCCACAGTGTGATATGCACGCCATGGAAATTTTAAAAATGGCACTGCTTCAAAGTGCTAATGCTATTGGTGATTGGCTATTGTTCGCGCGCTTATAAGGAGGTATTTGTGTGCAAATGTAGTTAGCAGTCAAAGATAGCGACATATTATACTCGGAGTAGGTGACTCGTTAAGGAACTTAATCGTAGTGGCAGCTGTTAATAGTGGTTTCGCGCAAAAATCGAGGGCGGTGTTATACGCCTAGGCGGCCTAGGCGCATCCGAGGGAAAAAAACGTTGGAGCGAACTCACGGCAACCGCGGCGAGTTACAAGACCGCTTGAACTCAGCTCACACTTTGCTGCCCAAGCATTGCACAGGACCAGTCTAATAGCGTTGCCATGGACTGCCTTTTATACTCGGGCTGTTAATGCGCCCATGCAGAAGTGCTCGAAAATGTTCTATCCCCTTTGTGTGGTTTCCTGAAGGAATTAGATCACTCAACGTGTTCATACATGGAGCAAATATGGAGCATGATAAGCGTGGTTCGCGGGCAATTTATGATAAGCGTGCGTTGAATACGGATTAAATTACAGACTGTTGTTTTCTACATATTAAGTCCTATTATATGAAACGGCTCACAAGGTCACAAAGAATTAAATTGGGAAATATGAACTGTCGCTACTGAGCATAAGTAGTGATCGGATTAGCGTGCACAATTGGGCGGAGGGAGGGGGGGGGAGGGGGCTGCTTTATTGACATTGTTGGTCATAGGCACACAAAAATTGGCTAATAAAATAAAATCCGCATGTCAAACAGCCGCCAACGGAGGCATTGTTTAATACCTCGTTCCCTCATGTCTGTTGGTTCGTTAAGTGAGTTAGTTTGTGCAATGTGAAGAAGATTCGACGGATGTCCGTTCTCTTTCACAGTGCAAGAAGTACCGTAAGTAACACTTCTCACTATAGTAACACATTACAGCGCAAAAAGCCCACCCGCATTCGCGCATACACCAACATACGCAATCACTCCAAAAATGAGCTCCCCTCCCCACCCTTCTTCCCACTTGACACAGGCATTGTGCGCGTATGCGGGCGTGTCTCTTGCGCTCTGATTTGTTTTGCCGTTTTGAGTTACCGACTGCTCAATAGAAACTTCTCCAAACACTGATCAAATAGAAATGCGTTGTTTCTGGTGCCACCTTTTACCGTGGTAACATTAACGAAAACGTTAGCTCCGTTTAGCTATTGATTTTGACTGAGCACATGGCCCTGAACACCATAAGCTGAAAGCTGCAAAACAAAATTTACATCTTTGGAGTTCGGCTTTGATGAAGGACTTTGTACCGGAGTATTGCCGAAACTTACATGCTAGTTCTACCAGATTTGCACCGCCATAAGGCATACTACGAAATGTATACCTGCGCAATGTGGTGCTACGGCAGCAACATTTCATCTGTTAACGGATCAAGGTAAGTTTTTTTTCGGAAATTGAATTGAATGTTTTTTTTTTGCGAAGACACATATTGTGTTATTCAGGTTTTATCAGCACTCTACGAAAGGAGCTGTTGATGGAAACTCCAAAAAAATTACGCATGCGTCTGAGAGAGCACAGCGGCATAGTGCAAGAGGCCTACTACAACGCGAACAGAAAACAGAAATGCCAGCACTATGTGAGCAGCAAGAACGCAAGCATGGCCACTAACTCAAGCACGGCCATGTTGGATTAGTTCCGGATTTTAAATACATGGCTTCATAAGTTATGCGCTATGGCCAACTTTTGCAGAGTTATTAATTGTACAAGCTAACTGTAAAGAGTCCTCTTTATTGGATTCCTGCAGTACAATCGACTGATCATCTCCAACACCTGCGGGACTAACCTCAATATAACACAAAGAGCATCCAAGCCCAAGCCCTCAAATTATGCAAGAGGCAGGACGTTGAAATCGGGGATCCGGGATCTCAAAGACGTGCGATGTAATGCTAACGCATTTCTGTTTCCTAAAGAGCTAAATCACCCCGAAATGGCAACATTCCAGTAACCCAGGCCCTGGGGCCACGAAAACTGCGAGGCGAGATACATTCCGAAAAACTCGCTAGACTCGTTGAACGCTTCGAGCTGTAAATCATCCCCACTGGCTCCACGTGTACGCCATGGCACTGCGGCGCTGCCAGGCGTCTGGTGAGAACTGGTTAAGCTGGGGCGTTAGTGTCGCCGACGTCTTCTACACTGCAGTTCGGCCATCTGTAGCACTCTCTTTAGATATATACGTCCTCATTTCTTTCCTCCATTATTATTCTTCATACTTTCTCATCGTTGAGCGCCTAGCCACTTACTCTGACCATGCCTCGAGTTTGGCATGCCAAGACGTTTTGCGCGAGAAAAAGTGATAACTCAACGTTTGTACACGTGCCCAACTCCCAAATGGCTAAACTTCCGGGACATTTAGGCTATGACATCGTCTGCAGAAAAAAAAAACGAAAGTACGAGCAAACATTAGTGTTTTGTGTCCACGAAGAAGTGACGGTGTCTGTGGCTTGCCACTTGCACCACTAAGACTCGGACGCCATGCTCGGTGAGTAAAGCGTCTCTCATTGAACGTAAGTACCGGGAAATCACGAACGGATATCGGAAGCAGCACCGAATGGTCAGAAATACTTTTCTGGTCATGGGCCATTGCACATCTTTAGAGCGCTTGCCGCCATCGGTTTCCAACTCCCATGCGTCATGTTACAGAGTGCATGACGAGGAAATTGTAGCGGTGTTTTTGAGGCTTAAACATCATGCTGAAGCTCGTAGTCTTGACCATTTGACGAAGAATATACTAGGCAGCGCTTTAAGAGCAAACGCGAAAGCACACCCAGCTCATGTGCAGCTAGGCGCTGCACTAGTAGCCACAGCGCTTTCCTTCAATATGTCCATCGGACCGACCGGCAAGAAACAACAGCCAGAGATGGCCACCCATGTGGTGAAAAGAAATACCAAACTATCCTCATGGGACAGGTGCGGTTTACTTGTAGTCAATTGTAGTCTGCTGAGCATTGCTTAAAGCTCAGAACAAAAGTTACAAATCTGCAACGTACATTTTGCAACCTATCGCTTTAAAATGTATGTATTTTATATGCACATGAAAAGAAGAAAACAGAAGCGGCCCACATTCATGCACCTTAATTACTGTGTTTATGTTAACTGAGTAACAGTCCATTAGTAACGAATATGTCCTATAGAAACTTGCGCCCTCCAGCTTTCTTGGGATGAAAACGTTTATGAATTACAATGATAGATGCAATAAATATTTGTACAAATCCGTCTCGACGCGAAGTGCTTCATTTGCACACACCGCTTGCGATCTTTCAAAAGTTTTGTAAATATACTTGGCTTTCAGTTTACTAGCGATATTCTGCACTAGTGCGCACTGCTCTTGAGCCCGATAACATTACAATTCCGTCGCAAAATTCAGGAAAAAAAGTCACAGGCCTTCGCGGCAAAAGCCGCACACTCACAGTGGGGTGGCGACAGATAGTCACCTAGCCTGCCTCAGCTAACCTGATCCAGCTAGATGCAGCATGCAACTGCTACGTGTAACTGTTGCATGCCGGGACACCTGGTGCAATCAAATGGAACTGCAATGCGATGTTTATACGTAGCAACGCCATGCGGCGCATGTCAAATCGCGTATCAAATGGCACGATACGACGGTAATGATGATGAAGTTAATTTATTGGAATTCTCTTTGTCACGGCACGGTAACAGTCACCTAGCCTGCCTGAAGTAGCGAGGAATGTCATATATGCTTTTCATTACATCAATATTTATACATCCCCAGAGTCATCTTTCTTTAGCTCATGTAGCAGTTGATGTAATAATATGCAACCGCAACGCAGAGGGAGGCACGTATAGACGCTACGCGGCGCGCATCTCACAT